>NC_133658.1:302722317-303922317 GCF_037893015.1 Macrotis lagotis | reverse complement strand
GAGAAGAATAGATTAAATAATGATTCCTGCAGGAATGGCTGTCTGTCTCCAGACATCCCCTGAAAATAAACCCTAATGCATCTTTTGAAGCAAAAATTATTATGATCCAATTTTATTTTCAGAGAATTGTAGTACTAACAGTAAGTGGAAGAATTAAAATTTCCAACTCAAGCTCTCTGTCTAAATAATGAATATAAGGAATTCAGAGAATCATAAGAAGACTTGTATAAAGTGATCTAGAATGAAGAAAGTAAAACCAAGAGAACAATATATACAATTATATAAATAATGAAAACTATAACAACAGTAAAAATTAATTATAATTTAATGGATTGTAATAACATTCTCAATCCTAGAGAATTGACAAGGAAAAACTCCCTTTTTCTTCTCAGCAGTGTAAAGAAACCATGAATGTGGAATATAATATACACTGTCAGATAATTATTATCAGTACTTTCTTATGTCATAGGGGAAAGTACAGGGAAAATGATTGTAGGATTAACAACAAAAAACAATCAAAAAAATGTTAAACACCCATCCTAAGTACCACCTTCTCCATAATACTTTCTTTGATCCCTCCCATTTAGAAATTATCCCTTCCTCCTCAAATCACTTATGTCACTTTGAAATCTCATGTCCACTATCATTTTGTAACTTGGAGTTTAGCTGCGTGTCCATATGCAGTCCTTCCTATTTCATTGTGAACTCCTTGAAAACAGAGGTTGTGTCATTTTTCATATTTTTATCTCTAGCACCTAACATTACCCTGCCTATTGATATTAAATAAATGCTTTTATTTGGGAAAAAAAGAAATAAAATGGAGATGACTATTTCTATTTTTTAAGTTCTGTCTTCTATTTTATACTTCAAAATCTCTTTAAATCATCCCTCTGCCTTTGTCTTCTGTTTTTCCCAGTCTCTGTTGAAGATCTTTTTTTTTACTATTTGAGTCAAGGTTATCTTCTTAAGGCACTAACTCCAGAGTCAGTGGCCTTGAATTTAAATCCTATCTCTGGTATTAACTACCTGTATGACCTGGGATAACCCTTTTATGTCTCTGGGCCTCAATTTTCTTATATGTAAAAATGAAAGAGTTGGGCTAGATATTTTCTGAGGTCTCTTCCAACTCTAGATCTAGGATCCTATGGTGTTCTTGTGCTCCTGATCCAGAATAGTATATTTGAAGTCAGAGCAACCAGGTTCAAATTTCATCTCTTCTGAGTTACTACTGATATGGCCTTAGGTAAGGCAATTAGGATCATAGATTTAGAACCAGAGGGCATATTAGCAAGCATCCTATCCAACCTTTCATTTTACAGTTGAGAAATGTAAGGCTTAGAAAAATGAAGTGACTTGTCCAAAGTCACTTGTTACAGGTAGTAAAAGACAAAGGTGGGATTTGAATCCAGGACCTCTGATTCTAGTTCCCACTGAATGTTTTGTTTCTATATGTCAGTTCTCTCATCTGTATAATGAGGGGGGCAGGAAGAGGGAAGGGTTGGACTAGAAAACCTCTGAAATACCTTCCAAGTCTCAAGGAATTCTATGATCCTAAATCACTTCTCTTTTCAGTGGGCTGTTCTCTCTCTTATCCTTAATCTCTTCTTTGATAAATTTCACAGGAGTTTTTTCTGTGCTGCCTAAAATATGCTTGTTTTCCCCTTCATTAAGAAATGCTATACCTAGGGATGGCTAGGTGGCTCAGTGGATAAAGCACCGGCCCTGGAGTCAGGAGAACCTGGGTTCAAATCCGGTCTCAGACACTTAATAATTACCTAGCTGTGTGGCCTTGGGCAAGCCACTTAACCCCATTGCCTTGCAAAAACCTAAAAAAAAAAAGTAAGGAAGAGATGGTGAGGAGAATGGATATCTTATTGAAAGAGTTTGGCTATGAAAAGGACAATAGTTTAAAGGGGGAGGTAGGGGAGAACAGCATGTCTTTTTTTTTAAAGGTTTTTGCAAGGCAAATGGGGTTAAGTGGCTTGCCCAAGGCCACACAGCTAGGTAATTATTAAGTGTCTGAGACCGGATTTGAACCCAGGTACTCCTGACTCCAGGGCCGGTGTTTTATCCACTGAGCCACCTAGCCGCCCCTCTTCCTTACTTTCTACTTACTTCTTGCCCATATAGCATTCTGGTTTCGGACCCCCACTAATCTAATGAAACTGCTCTCTCAAAGTGTTCTAGTGATCTCTAAACAGCCAAACTCTATGGACTTTTCTTGGTCCTCATCTTTCCTAATCTCTCTAATTGTAACACTTTTGATCAGGTCCTTCTCTTGTCTGTAGAATACCTGATAATATACCCTGATTCTCCTATCTGGATGATCAGTTAGTTCATCTCAGTCTTCTTTGTCAGATCATCATCTCTGTCCTGTGTTTTCCAAGGCTCTGTCTCAGACCCTCCACTCTTATTTACCTTTACACTTACTTTCTTTTCTAAAAATAAAATTTTATTTCCCCAAGTAACATATAAAAACAATTTTTAATCAGGCACAATTTGGAGGTATCTGCAATGGAGAACACCATCTGTATCCAGAGAAAGAATTGTGGAGTTTGAACAAAGACCAAAGACTATTACTTTAATTTTTTTTTAAAAAAAACTGTTATCTTACTATGTAATTTTGCTATCTCTTATACTTTATTTTTCTTCCTCAAGGATATGATTTCTCTCTCATCACATTCAACTTAGATTAATGTTTACCATGGAAACAATGTAAAGACTAACAGACTGCCTTCTATGGGGGGGGAAGCAAGATTAGGGTGGAAATTGTAAAATTCAAAATAAATAAAATCTTTCTTTTAAAAAATTTTTTTAGCATTCATTTAAAAAAAATCTGAGTTCCAAATTTTTTCTCTTGCTCCTCTACTTCTCCCCTCCATGAGACAGTAAGCAATTTAATATAGGTTATTACATGATCAATTATGTAAAACACATTGCAATATTAGATATTTGTGAAAGATATGTTTTTCCCCAAAAGGGGGAATAAATTCCAAAAAATACAGTTAGTGAAAAAAAAAGTATATTTCCCTTTGCATGCAGACTGCATCAGCTCATTCTCTGGAGGTGTACAGCATTTTTCATCACAAGTCCTTTGGAATTGTTTTGAATAATTATCAGTGAGAATAGCTAAATCATTCACAAGATGATCATCTTACATTATTACTGTTACTATCTACAGTGGTCTCCTGGTTATGCTCATTTCACTTTGCCTCAGTTCATATAAGTCTTTCTAGGCTTTTTCTGAAATCTACCTATTTATCATTTCTTATAGAACAGCAATATTCTCTTACAATCATATATCACAACTTGTTCAGTCATTCCCCAACTGATGGGGAATACCCACTTTCTTGATATTTTATCAGTTCCTTTTCTCCTTTGCTCAGAAGACTTACTCCCTTCAAGGCATACTTTAGGCAATACCTCCTATAGGAAGCATTTCCTGATATCCCTAGTTGTTGGTGCCATCTCCCTCCTCAAATTATCTTATTTACTTACCTGTTTAAATGTTAAATCCTCTAGCAGAATACCTTGAGGGCAAAGATTTCTCTTTATTGGATTGACCTTTTGTCACCAATATTTAACATAGTACCTTGTATATAGGAGACATTTGGTAAATGCTTGTGGAAATAGAAAATATATTGATTAAATTATTATTTATATAATTCATGATTAATATATTAAGTATATACTAATTAATAATTATCAAAGATATCTTAGTTTGGGTATTAAAAAAGGTTATATGTGTATAAGTGTGAATGTGTGCATATATTTTATGCTATTTTATTTTTTCAATTACATGCAAAGCTAGTTTTCAACAATCATCTTTTTTGTAAGCTTTTGAGTTCCACAGTTTTCTACTACTGACTTCTGCCATCCCCATGACAGTGAGTAATCTGTTATATAAATGTATAATCATGTTTAACATATTTTCATATTAGTCATGTTGTGAAAGCAGAATCAGAACTAAAGGGAGGAAAACCATGAGAAAAAGACAATAACACTATAAAACAAATTTTAAAAAGTAAAATAGTGTTTTGGTCTGTATTCAGACTTACAGTTTTTCCTCTGAATGTGAATGGCCTTTTCCAAGTCTTTCAGAATTATCTGTGGTCATTGATCTGCTAAGAGGAGCTAAGTTCATCAAAGTTGATCATCACACAATGTTGCTATTAATGCATACAATGTTCTCCTAGTTCTGCTCACTTTGCTCAGCATCAGTTCATGTAAGTCTTTCCAGACTTCATTCTGAAGTCAAACTACTCATGATTTCTTACAAAGCAATAGTACTCCATCACATTCATATACCATCATTTGTTCAGCCATTCTTCTTTTAATGGCATCCCCTCATTTTCCAAATTTTTGCCACTTCAAAAAGAACTGCTATAAATATTTTTGTATGTCCGTCTTTTCCCCATTTTTATGATCTCTTTGGGATACAGAATCATATTGCTCAATCAATATACATATATATAGATATATTTGCATGAACATAGATTCAATAGTTATCTTCAGATGATTAACTACTTTATGGATAATTTGCAGTGTCTGGTTTCTTGTACCCATGGAATTTTTTGGCTCATTTTTTCCCTAATGTCAAAGTAGATCTGTTGATATACAATGCTTATAAAAATGCAAAATAATTTTAATATTGGCCTAAGTAAACTGTCAGTCACCTATCTGCTCACCCCCCCAAATAGAACTACATTCCAAACCCTTCAATTTGTTTTTAATACACTCTTTTGGGATTAACCATTCTATGACCCCTATTATTCTAAATAATCAGGAGCTGACTTTTCAGGGTTTTTCAAGAAAAGTGTCAGTTTTTACCTTGAAAATAAAGGAGTGCCATTAAACAACTCCAAAAATATCTAAACAAATCTCTTTATACAACATGTCATCCTTCCCCACCCCCACCTCAAACTGCCCAAGTGAGCTGGGCTATAAGAGTCACACGTGATGTGTTTTTGTACACAAAGAGGAAAAAACCTCACCACAATCTGTTCCATTCTGGCTATGAAAAATACAAGCTGTGTTTGACTGAAAGGGGAAAAGAAATCTGTCAAGCCAAAAAAGCATAGTAAATACTGAGGTGCTCTGAAAATGAATTCCAACAGACCTTTCCCTCCCTGCCAAATGAAAAAAAAATTATTCTTTGTAAAACTGGCCAGCTCTCCACCCCCATCCCCTGGCCAGACCTCTTTCCCCTGCTTCAGACATTCAGTCATAAGTTTTTATCCTCCCTTATTTCTGTTGCCCTGGGAAATAAAATTGCTAGGACTTTGGGTAGACACTTGATTTAACCTTTCCTAAGGCTTTGAAGTGTATCTGCCTGGATGTCTCTCACCACTAATCAGTGACCTTGGTCAGATCTGGCCCTGGGCATAGAAGAGACATAAGTGAAATTTATCTTGGATTCCTTCACATCCCTTTTCTCTGCTCATAACTTTCAGGATGCTTCCTATTCATCACTAAAGTCCCCTGACCACCTCCTGAAACAATTTGTAACAGAGAATGATAACCAATAAATATTCAAAAAGTCAGTCTGTGACAATTGCCACATTGGCCACATATCTGGCTCTTGAAGTCTTTGTCAAGTTTCTTTTAAGAGTAAGGCTTAACCAAGTGCTATGCTGACTCAGCAAATAATCATTGCGTACTTATTGTACGCCCCTAGCTTTAGTGGGGCTAGAAGAGAAACGAGATGTAGACATGCTTCAAAGCAGCTTATAATCCAGTGAATGAAGCAAGATAGGTATATGTAACAAGGGACATGCCATCAGCCCAGTCATTATGAGCATGCATAGAGATAGAGTGCTGATAATGTAATTCTCTTTATGGAAGAGGTTGGGAACCCTGCTTCTGGGAAAATTGTATTGACCTACAATGGAAATAACCTGGAGAGATTTTGGCACACATAAAAGATATTCTGTGACTGGTTCCATTCTGCTAAACTTATGTTGAGGGGCCTTTCTGATGCTCTAGGATGCATTTAAAAATCACTAGCTGACCAGTGCTTGGACCTTCTTTAATTTGACTTCTTGGATGGCAATATCCAGTTATTACATGAGACAAAACTGTAAAGGGAAAGATCTTATACTCTCTCCCCCTAACATATTAGATAAAATCAGTCACTAATGCCAAGTCCTCCTGAAGTGACCCCATGCTTTAATTTTGCTGACTTTGGCTACAAGCAGTCAACCTTCAAGAGAAGAGTGTCCAGCAGAGGTATGGACACTAATCATATCTCCTAATCCCTTCTCTTCATAATGAGAACCTGGGCAGTCAGTCTGCTGTGAATACTTATCCCACCCTTTCATAAGAAACTTGAATCTATCAAAACACTTTGGGAGCTGTTGAAGGAAACACTAACCATAAATCGTCATTGAAACATGAACAAATTAGTATTGTCTTTCCCTTACATGGGAGTAGTTTATTCTTGTCTGTGAAAAGCACTGGGCAACTAGGTGACTCAATGGATAAGAGTGCCAGGCCTGGCATCAGGAAGACTCCTCTTCCTGATTTCAAATCTAGCATCAGACAGTAAGAACTAGCTGTGTGATCCTGGGTAAATCACTTAACCCTGGTTGACTCAGTTTCTTTATGTGTAAAATGATGAATTGGAGAAGGAAATGGCAAACTATACCAGTATTTTTGTCCAGAAACCCTCAAATGGATTCATGGAGAATCAGATATGACTGATCAACAGTAACACAATGTCAATGGTCATACAGGAAAAGCTTCAACTTAACCTCAAGTCTTCTGATTTCAAGTTCATTTCAGGATACACAAGCCAACATACACAAGTGTGATAGGAGAGGGGTGTGTGTGTGTCTGTGTGTATTTGTGTGGGTGTCTGTGTGTTCTTACAAATGCTATAGGAAGTGAAAGGAAGTCATGGGGAGAGGGGAAAGGGGAGAAGGGAGAGGAAAAAGAGGAGAGGAGAAGAGTTCAAGGAGAGAGGATCAAGGCAGGATCAAGGAGAGAGGATCAGTCACACTGAGAAAGAGACCAGGAGTTTAGAGAAGGCTTCCTGGAACAAGCAGGAATCCACTGGATCTTGAAGAATATCTTGGATTCCTTCACACAAGGGGTGGCTAGGTGGCGCAGTGGAAAAGAGCACTGGCCCGGGAGTCAGGAGTACCTGAGTTCAAATCTAGCCTCATACACTTAATAATTACCTAGCTGTGTGGCCTTGGGCAAGCCACTTAATGCCATTTGTCTTGCAAAAACCTAAAAAAAAATAAATACATATATACACACACACACATATATATATGTATATATATACATATATATGTATATATATATATATAAATATAGGGTTTGATAGATGGAGAGAAGATTGTTAAAAATAATCCAAATAGAGACACATGGTTGAAAAATGAATATAACATACTTCCAGAACAGATAAGAGACAAACCCAACCAGAATTTGTGGAGGAATGGGGAACAATAAGTTGGATCAGTTTTGTGTGGCCAGATTATGGAGGAATTTTTGAGAAAGCTATGGGAAATACAGAGCAACTATTGGGTTCTGTGAAAGGTTCAAGGGTTGTAAAATGTGCAGAAATGTTAAGAATTTGAAGGATCATAAGGTAAGTTTTAGAAATTATACCTGAAACCAATGTAAACACTAACAGAATGCCTTCTGTGGAGGGTGGGGGGAGAGAAGCAAGAATGAGGGAAAAATTGTAAAACTCAGAATAAATAAAAGCTTTCTTAAAAAACAAAAAAGAAATTATACCTGAGGCATAGGAAAAAAGACTTCAGAGGTTTCCTGGTTTCTCTATAACTCACTACTCAACATCACAAAATGAATACCTTATGCACTAGAAGGCAGAATTATCTGACATTTTAAGTATATATATATATATATATATAAAATATATATATATATATTTTATTTCTTAAATTTTTATTGCTAAATGTTGTTTCTGCATTAAGCTTCATTGCCAGATATACCTCTTCTTTCTCACCTCATCAGAGATCTATCCCTGTAATGAAAAATACAGAGTGAAGAAAAGCAGTTCCAAAAAACTAATTAATACCTCATGATGTGTATGCAGTATTTTACAAATATTAGTGTTCCATTGCTGTAAAAAAAAAAGAGGGCATTTCTCATTTCCCCCTTTTTATTTATAGTCAAGATAAATTATTTTTCATTACTCAGTTTTCAGTTTGGAATTTTTTGTTGTTTTCTTTCTATTTATATTGTTATAATCACTGTGAATATTGATTTTAAGTCAACAAATATTTATTAAGTGGTTTATATTCACCAGATACTATGCTAAGTGATGAATATACAAACCAAAAAACTACCTATTCAAATGAGTTTATAATCTAATGTATTTAGAATGCTTTTATTTACTTTATTTTGCAGTAAGTGGTGCAATGGATTGCACACTGAGATTGGAATAAGAAAGATTCATCTTCATGAGTTCAAATTTGACTTCAGATACCTATTAACTGTTTGGCCCTAGGCAAATCACTTAAACTTGTTTGCCTCAGTTTCCCCATTTGTGAAATGAGCTAGAGATGAAAATTCCTTACTAATCCAGTATCCCTGCCAAAAAGATTTATCTAGAGTTTGGCTTTAACAAAAGACAATCAGGGCAATATTCACAAGTTTATTGTTCATCTAAGCTTGCAGTCAATCATGCTTAAAAGGGAGCTCGGTAGAACTGAGCTCAAAAAAGCTTTTGAGGGAAGCATATTTATGCTTTGGCATAATCAGAAGATAGGGTCTTAAGTAGGTGATATTTTTTGGTACTTGTCTATCTAAGGACTTTCCTGATGTGTTTCAAGTCAGGAGAGAAGAATCATATCAATAGTTTCATTACATTTTAAGAAAAGTCCCTCCTTGCTTTAGACTTTGGGGGGGGGGGATTATCAGTTATGCTAAAAGACCTTCACAAAGCATGAGAGTAGGTAATCTTGGTGGTATCTAGGAAGAAAAGACAAGATTGACTTTTACAATTTGGAAGACTTACTTAAAGAGAGTTTCACCCTTACAATTGCTCATTTGATCTGTTTACGAGGAAGTTCTCTTTTGTATCAAAGACCAAAAAAGTTTATATATAAAACATATATGTATATGTATATACAACACATATACATATGTATTTTAAAGGACAAAATTCATTGTTCACATTGCCAAGAAAAACCAAATGAGGTCACAAAAAGTTCAGCACAACTGAAAAACAATTTAACAACAGCATATATACCTAACCATACCTAACCATCTCTATATTCTTCATATTCATTATGAGAATCAAAAGATCAAAGAATTAGAGCTGGAAGGGACCCAGAGGCAGCTAGTTCAACTCTATCAGATATTACCATCTCTATTTTACAGATGAGAAAACAAGAGGTTGAGATTTGCTCATGGTCACACAGGAATGAGCATCTGAGCAGAATTCAAACTTGGATCTTCCTGATTTCAAACCCTACATGAGAACACCTGGCTTACTAGTTGAAAAAACCAAGGCTGGGACAGGATCACATAGATAGCATCAAAAGTAGAATATGAAGCTAAGTCCTTTGCTATATCCTATCAGTTGTCCCCCTTCCATAAGTTCATATTCACTTTCATGGAAATTGTTTCAGCTTTGGTATTCACCCCTCACAGATAACCTCAGTTATTTCTGTGCTTCTGATTGGAGGACTAGAGGGTGGAGTAAAAGACTCCTCCCAAAGCCTCCCTTTATCTTGGGGATGGGAATCCTAGAAAACTCTACATTTCCCATAAGGTGTTCTTCTTGACATAACTTCCATTATTATCATTCTCCCTCCCCTTCCCATCCAAGGAGTGTTCTCTAAACATCTGACTTTCTCTTTTCAGCTTTTTTGTTTGTTTGTTGTCTTTCCCATTAGATTATAAGCTCCCAGAGAGAAGGGACTGTCTTTATTTTTGTTTTCCATACCCCTTGCTTAGCATCTTGCCTGACTTGTAGTTGTTATTCCTTTTTTCCTGAAGAGGATCAATGACATTCCAGGGTAGTCTCTTGACTCACCTGTGAATTGAATTTAAATAAGACAGAGTTGCCCAAAATCATCAGACTCACTCTTTCTTCCAGAGTCATTTAAGTCTGATGGCAGGACAAATGTCAGGAAGACTGAGGCAGAGGATGACCATGATGTCTTTGATGTCTGACCAAGCTCTAAGCTCTCTCCAGTACGTGCTTCAGCTGCCTTCTTGGCCACTGGAACAAATTGTTCCCATTTGCCCATTCCACCAGGAAAAATCTTCACATGCTTGAAGTAGAATCCCCTAGGATTTAAGACCTATGAGTTACCCTCAACTTGGTTTAGCTTGTCTGTTGATGTGGCTGCTAAACAGCTTCTAAGTACTTAATAAATGTTTATTGTATTAAATTGTACTTTGACACTAGAATCATTCCTCTTTCCTCTGAAACATTACCTGAATATTACACTAATTATATTACATAAATATAATTATTGCTTTATCATATCTGCATTATTACATTAATGTAATTATTATATTAATGTAGTGTTACATTACATTCATGTACCACAAATTACTTAGTTATTGCCCAACTGATAGACACCTACTTTGTTTCATTTCCTAATCTCCACTGGTTTGGTACCCTCATCCCTGGCCCTCATGAAAGCTGACACCTAGTCCTAGTCTTTAGAGTGGGTAAAAATCTGCAGTGAAGAAAATCAACTACAGGTTATAGAAGTTGTTCAGATACAAATATTCTATTTTTCCTGTTATCAGATTGGCCTATCTGAAAAGTCACATTCCCATCCCTTCTTAACTACAAACAAATGCATGCATATACACACACATGGCCTTGCTCTAGACAAAAACTTGCTCTGTAGTTATCTCTCTGTTTCTTTCCTTTTGCCCCATTTTTCTTATTCCCTGTGGAAGAATCCTACCAAAAGAGAACAGTTAATGAACTGGAAAGTGAGTAGAGAGGCTATTGTGCCTTAGCCTGAAGTCTTTCTGTGAGATATCCTCCTTGTCTTCTCCTTTGCTAAGAAAATTCTATTAACTTGTATCAGATATAAGTCTGATAGAGAACAGAGAAGTCCACCACTAATGAGAAGTCAGTGTGATTCTGAGGAAAGAGTTCTAGGCTTTCAGTCATTAAAATCTCTGAATTCTATCAAAAATACCCACACCAACTATTTGATATAGGCAAGTCACTTAACCTCTCTTTACTTCAATTACCTATTTCTCAGGGTTATGGTGATGATGTTTGTCCTTTGTCCTCAAAGATGACCATGGCATCAGGTGATGCCATAACAAACAAGTGAATTGGATTTGAGTAAGGGGGTGCTATGCTAAGTCACCAGCCTCAGTTTTTCCTCTAGAGTCATCTGGGTCCAATGGCTAGATATGGATCAGAATGATTGGAGATGACCTTGGATGAGAATCAAGGTTAAGTGATTTGCCCAAAGTCACACAGCAAGTAAGTATCAAGAGTATGAAGTCACATTTGAACTCAGGTCTGATACCAGGACTGTTGCTTTATCAACTGCACTGCCTAGTTGCCCTACTTCATGGCATTATGGTAAACTCAAATGACACATTACATATAAGAAACTTTTCAAGTTTCAGAATACCATATGTTATAGAGTTCTGACAAATAACTAATTATTAGAGATTTATTTAATTACTTGCACTTTTAGATTTCTTGGGAGACATACAATTTTCCTTTGGGCAAGTAACTCATCCTATGTCTCAGCTGCTACTACCCCCACCAACACCACATCCCACCACCTTCTGTGGCACAAGTAAATGAAGAGGTAGTTAGTTTGTGAAGTTTTTTTCATAATATATACTGTATTAGTGAATGGTGATTATTTTTTTTGAAGGAAGAGAAAATATTATGTGCTTCTTTTAAAAATAAAGAAAAGGAATAAGTTTTTATTAAATACCTGGTGTTATATACAAAACATTATCTAATTTGATCCTCACAACATCCTTGACAGGTAGACAGTATTAATACATTTACATTGAATTGCTCAAGGTCACACAGTTGTCTAAGGTTAGATTGGAACAAAGGCCCAGCCCTTTTATTGCACCACCAGCTGCCTTTCACTTGAGAAGGTCTTTATTGCTCTCAAGACCTAGGAATCAGCAACCTGTTTCTTAGCTACTTGCTTTGGATTTCTCCTGGGACAAGCACTAGAATAAGTAACCTGGGTGCCAGTAACTTGAGTTATGTTTTTAGGCAGATCACTTCCCTTCTATATGATCTAGTTTCCTTGTACATAAAATATATTAAAGAGAAGCACTGTGAGTAGAAGGAAAGAAAGTTGGCTTTGGAGTCAGAGGACTGAGTTGTAATATTGATTGTGTTACTATCTATTTGTCTTTGGGCAAATCACTTCACTTGTCTTTAGTTTCATTGACAACAAAATAAAGGGAGTGGAATGGGTGATCTCTAGAGTCCTTTCTCAGTTCTAAATCTTAGTACCCCATTATTGACTGCCTTATCTACCTTAACAGAAATATTGAAGATAAAATTAGACCTGTAATTTCAATAATATTGTTGAGTTTTTTTTTCAAAGAACCAATGACTTCACAGGATGATGGATTTAAGTGAGACAGAGTTGCACAAAGTTGTCAGCCTCACTCTCTTCCAGAGTCATCAAAGTACAAATGTCAGGACAAAGTACAAAGTACAAAAGGCAGGAAAACTGGTGATGGCATCTTTGATACCTGCCCAAGCTCTAAGCTCTCCACAGCCCCTGGCTTCAGCTACCTTCATGATCCCTAACTTTACCCATGGGTTTGAGGCCTGTTAGTTACTTTCAACCTGGTTAAGATAGTTTTACTAGGGTGTGGCTGCTGAGTATGATACAGCTTCTTGGAGCCTCAGGTGAGAATTGAATGCTAGGTGGGCACCAAAGGTAGATGAGCAGCCTAAAAAGAGTTTGGCAAGCTCTCACACCAGAGGTACTAGTCCTCCTGAAAGGCTCCATGTACCTAAATTTCATTAATAAAGGAACTCCAGAATGAGGAAACTTCCTCTACCAATGCAAATAAGAATATTCTCTGCAAATTATAACAATAGAGAAGAACCTGGAAATATTAAAGGGTTGAATGATTTACCATAGGTTTCATAGCCAGTCTGTATCAGATATGCACTTGAACTTAGGTCTTCTTAGATAGCTCAGAGGCTGCCTTTTTTAACCATTATAATCTCACTGTTTCTCTATAATAATGACAGTTGACATTACTTCTATTCAATTCAACTTCATAACAATCCTAGGAAGTTTGTACTGTTATTATCCTCATTTACAGATAAGGAAGCTGAGGCTATGAGAAGTTAAGTGATTTGCCTAGCCAGGTCATACCAGTACTTGTCAGAAAACCAATATCTTCATGGTTCTGAGGTCAACTTTCTATCTTTTATTCCAAGGCTGCTTCTTCCAAGAGATGTTGAAAGGATTAAATGGCCAAAAGAGATGAGAAAATTGATAGGAAAATGATTTGAAAAGCTAATAACTAAAAAACATACAGTGGTTATTATTATTTATATGCTATTAGGCATGAAATGTAATATTATGAAAGCCACTAAATCAGACAGATTAAAAGACTGTATTTTATGTGAAAATATACAACATATATCTGGCATCCATTTTAATTCCAATTTAACTACTGAGACATATTAGAATAAATTTAAACATACCTAAGAAATAGATTAATTAATCAACTAATTAAGTCAGATACATTTCTGAAGTACCTATAATATGCTTGGTACTGTGCTAGACCTGAAGTATTTACCAAAATAAATGACATAGATTCTGCCTTCCAGAAGCTTTATTCTAGTAGTGGAGATAAAGTAAGTAACCAAAAAATTAGAATAGAATAGAATAGAATAGAATAGAATAGAATAGAATAGAATAGAATAGAATAGAATAGAATAGAATAGCATAGCATAGAATAGCATAGAATAGCATAGAATAGAATAGAATAGAATAGAATAGAATAGAATAGAATAGAATAGAATAGAATAGAATAGAATAGAATAGAATAGAATAGAATAGAATAGAATAATAGAATTGATAAATACATAAGAGAGGTACAAACAAAGTGCTGAGTGGTCAGAGATGGATAGATAAGATTGTGGGGATGATTTCCTGGAAGAGGTAGCTTCTGATGGTTAGAATTTTGCCAAGTGAAGGTGGGCAGTTCAAGAAAAGAAAACATTTCAGGCATGCGGAACAAGGTGAGTAACAGAGGTGGAAAAGTTTTTGAAAAAGATGTCAGGTTCTTAGACATGACTTTTTCCTATTAGTTCTAGCCCTTCTCTTCAAATATTGCCCCAAGGCTTCCCAGGACCATAAAAACAGTGCATAGTGGTTTCCCCTTTAGTGATAAGCATAAGGTAGGTGCTGAAAAAGTATTTATTAAATAAAATACTGAGCATACTTTGATCTCCAGGACTTTCTAGAGAAAATTATCATCTCTATGCAGATGATTCTGAAATTTACCTATCCAATACTCATATCTTATTGAAGGTCTAGTCCTAAATCTTCAGTTGCCTATTGGACATCTCCCCCTGGATGTTCTCTAGGCATTTAAAAATCAACATACCCAAAACAAAACATTATCTTTTTTCTCCAAACCCACCCTTCCTCCTAATTTACCTGTTTCTGTGAAGGACTTCACTATTCTTCTAGTTTCCCAGAGCTGCAACCTAGGAGGCACCCTTTACTCCAATTTCACTCTTCTGAAACTTTTTTAACATCTCTCCAGTCTGTCCTATCCTATCTACCCATAAACCTAATTTAGGTTTTCCTCACCTCTCATCTCTGTAGTTCATCTTCCATGAAGTTGCCAGATTGTTTTTAATAAAGCAGAGGTCTGACCTTGCCATTCCTCTGCTCAAGATCCTTCAGTGGTTCCCTATCACTTTAAGTTTAAAAAGCCAATTCTCTTGCTTGGAATGTAGAGCCCTTCACTATCTGGCACTAGCCTATTTTTTCAGGCTGATATCTCAGTCCAATTGTAAATTCCATCTTCTGCTTCAATGCCTTTTACAGGCTCTCCTTTAGGTCTAGAATTCTCTTTCTCCACTTCTATCTTTTGGAACCCCTAAAACTCTCCAAGACTCAAATCATGTGTCCCACCTCTTCAAAAAGTTTTCTCATGACTCTCTTAGTTGTTAATATTCCATCATTGATTGTATTCTTTTTTATGGAACAGGAAACTTGGATTGACCAAAGAGAACCCAATCCTCATGTGCAACATGCTCTGCCTAACAAAATTTTCACATGGACTTGGAGATTGCATAGGCATTATTTCCAATCTGCTTACCATAGAAGAGGAGCCTTTCTACTGCTACTGAGCCAGAACTAAGAATGCTTATAAAAGGTATTCACCAAATGATCTATCTTTTATCCTAATTTCATGATGAGTTTGGAGGAGAAGATATGGTGTTAAGGGTACATGACCCCACAGTTGCTGAGAGAGATAAATAGCAGGGACATCAGTCCCCTCCTGCTGCCAGTTACCTATATTATCTCATGACTATTAGCCCAGATATCCAATGAAGACCTCTGCTCTATTTTTTCATGTTTGTTCTATTCTGCTCATAAGTAAAGGAGTACCAGACTAAACTGCAACCGTGTGATTCTCAGAAAGTCAAATTATCCATAGGTCATGGAGTTGGAGTTCCTTGTAAAATTTTTCAGACAGTTAATCCCAGTGAGGAGCAAAGTCTTAAGGAACTTTGACCTAAATAAAGTGAAAGTGGATTGAAGGTAACCAAGGGAGGAATATCCATTCATTGTGCTACATTCAGAAGTGAATCTGGTGGGCCAAATGCTAAGCAGAACCTACTTTTATTACAAACCCCTGGGGGGAAGTCAAGGGGAGAAATGTTTGTACTTTTCATTTTATCATATCTTCTCAGTAAATATCCTTTCATAAAAATTAATTGATATAAACTGGTTAAATGATATCTGCAATTAACACTGAGGAGTTAACACACTGGAATGAGAGCAAAAACCCATATCTTTGAAGAAGATCCCCCCCAAACTTCTCCCTTTACCCCAGAATACTTATCTGGAGTAAACCCTAGGATTGAACCTTGGAAACAGCCTTGTTTATGGAGATCTAACTTATCAGTGCAAATTAGTTGAGATGAGCCTCATAGCTAATAAGGTCTATGTGTATATAATTAATATTTACCTGTGAACATAATATCTCAAGTTAAAATGTAAGCTCCTTGAAAACAAGGAACTGTCTCACTTTTATATCTATATCTTATTGCCTTACATGTAGTAAACGTAAATAAATACTTGCTGATTGATTGATATAATTCCAGTATCTTTTGTCTACCCCATGAATGACTATTGCTTGTAATTTTAGATCAATTTAAGAGAGAAGGTAGACAGCAAAGGGAGAAAAAGTCTGAGAAAGGGAGGTCCTTGGTATGCCTTTCAAACTGTACCAGATAGGCAGTCACCTATTCTGCTTATGTATAGAACTAGACTAGATTATAGAATTATTTCTACTAATAATGAAATCAGATGCTGAGATGATCACTGAAACCAAACACATCCTTACCTTTTTTTCCCCTTAAGTAAATAAGGAAGTTGAAATGGAGTTAAGAGACATTTTTCCCATGCCTAGGAAAGAATGAGCAGTGGGAAAAAAAGTAGAGTGGACTGGAGAGTATGTAGCAAAGGAGACTTTGAGTTTGAAATAAGAGATGAGAATACACATGTTAAGGACAAAGAAGAAAAGCAGTATAATTACCCACCTCCCTTTACATTCGTGGAACAAGGGGAAGCTAATTGGCCAAAATACCAAGATGTAACATGTAACCCTGGCCTCCTTAACACCATAATCTGGCCAGCAGAATTAATGGGCCACAGATGAATTACAAGTATACTATGAAAATGATTACGTTATTTCAGTGAACTTGCCCCTTAATAAAGAATTGTTCCAAGAATTTGAGAGAAATCACTAGGAGGAGCCTGGCGGTAATACTAATGTAGCCTAGAGAAAAATCTCTTCTATCTGAGACTCAGTTTCCTCTTCTGGAAAAAGAAGAAGGGAAGAGAATAGAACTGATGGTTTCTAAGGTGCTTTTCAGATCTGTCTCTGATTCTGAGAACTTTGTGTGGAGACACAAAAATAGTTTGGGGAAAGTATGGGACAGGAAAGTACACATGGTTCTCTCTTTATCAGACCCAGATGTCCAGGCACAGGCTCTCAAGATACTCATGTAATAGTACAGAGCACTCCTGATCTGGGTCTGGGTGTTTTCTTAACCACCAAAGAGCCTGATGAAACCAGTGGCTGGGAGCTTTTCAATGTGCACTCAAGAGCTCCCTAAGGCCCTTAAATAGTCAATGCCACTTCCAAGTGGAATAAATTTACACAGTCAAAACTGGATCTGGGTAAAATATCTGTCTTTTCATAGTAAGAGAATATGGAAAATGACATGTTCCTCTTGTCCTTTCCTGTTTCTCTTCCCAATCAAATTCATATAACTGTAGATCTAGTGACAGAAGGGACATTAGAGGCCATCTGTTCCAATCATTTTATCTTACTGATAGGGAAACTGAGGCCCATTGAGATGAAGTGATTAGGGGCAGCTAGGTGGCACAGTGGATAAAGCACCGGCCCTGGAGTCAGGAGTACCTGAGTTCAAACCCAGTCTCAGACACTTAATAATTACCTAGCTGTGTGGCCTTGGGCAAGCCACTTAACCCCATTTGCCTTGCAAAAAAAAAAAAGTGAGATGAAGTGACTAGCTCCAGTTCACACAAGTAGTAAGTGATAGAGACAGGACTTAAACTTGGGTCCTTTTTATTCTACTTCATCACTCCAAATTCAACACTCTACTTTTTCCTGTGGAACATAGGATCATAGATTTAAAGCTGGAAGGGAATATAGAATTTGACTCCCTCAATATATAGAGAAGGAAAATGAAATCTAGAGAGCTTAAGTGATTTTTTAAAAATTTATTTTTTTCACATTTGTATAAGACTTTTGTTGTAGTTGTCATTATTGGAAGAGGACCAATGGCATCCCAGGATGATGTCTTGACTTGTGTTTGAATTGGGTTTAAGTGAGACAGTTACACAAAGCCATCACTTTCTCCCAGAGTCATTTAAGTCCAGTGGCAGGATAAGTCAGGAAGAATGGGACAGTGGATGGCCTTGGTGTCTTCAATGCCTGACCAAGTTCTAAGGTGTCCATAAGTTGTTTAAGTTGCCTTCATGACTAATAGAACAATAGAACATCTGCCCATTCTAGCAGGGGAAATCTTCACATTTGAGGTAGACAACCCCCCCCCCCAACTAACCAGTGGATTTGAGGCCTGCCCTCATCCTGGTTTAGCTGGTCTTCTGAGATGGTTTACCATGAAGTGGCTGCTGTATATGCTACAGCTTCTTAGAGCCACAGATTTGAGTTGAATGTCAGATGGACCCCAAAGGTAGAGAAACACCCTGAAAAGGGTTCAGTGGGCCCCCTCACACCAGAGGTATTGCCTCATGTCCATGAACATTTTTTTATAACTATATTTCAATATAATCAGTTTTCTCTGTAATCCAGTATATTTTATTTTATACATTAAAAATATTATTCTGAGAAAGGATCCACCAAACTGCCAAATCCGTGACTTAAAAAAAGTTAAGAACCCCTAATCAAATTCAACTCCTTTATTTTATGCATGAGGAAACTGAGGCTCAAAAAGGTTTAGTAAATTGTCACTTAGATAAAAATTAGCAGAGGTGGTGTTTGAATCCAAGTTCTTTGGAATCATCTTTTCTATAGCATCAAAGATTTAAAAAGTGTCTTCCTTGAAACAACTCTATGAGGCAACTCAAATATTATCATCTTTTTACATAAAAGTAAATAGAGGAGAAAGAATTATGGACTTTGAACAAAGACCAAAGACTATTATCATCAAATTAGAAAAAAAATGTTATATTATTATGTAATTTTACTATCTCATACTTTATTTTTCTTCCTTAAGGATATGATTTCTCTGTCATCACATTCAACTGAGATCAATGCATACTATGGAACCAATGTAAAGACTAACAGAATGCCTTCTGTGGGGGGTTGGGGGGAAGGAAGCAAGAATGGGGGAAAATTTATAAAACTCAAAATAAATAAAATCTTTGTAAAAAAAAAAGTAAATGGAGGTTCTGATGACTAAGTGACTTGCCCAAGATCACTCAGTAAGTAAATCAGGAAAAGATGTTGCTTGCATTGAAGATAAAATGAAGCCTTTTCTCCTTATCATTTCAGGGTTATCCAATTGGGTCTATTCTTGAGTGGAATCTTTTGGTGTTTACAGAGCAGATCTGGTTCCTGTGAGTGAAACTAATCCTCCTCTTCCAGATGGAATTATTTAAAGTTAGTATCTGAGGAAAAGTCTTCTGGCCAAATTGGGAACTTAGCCAAGGTGTCTGGGCTCTTTCCAGTGGTGGAGAAACTGGCTTATAAGGTGGAAGCTCTAGCTTCTCTGTGGGTGGCCATGCTTTGCTCAGTGTTGAAGTCTTCAACTTTATAATTGCTCTTTGGAGCAGGGGAAAAAGACAGGAGTTCTGATATCAGATTTCCTGTCTCCTAATATAATGCCTCTCATGCTGTGCATATTTAAATTTTATAATATTTGAAAGTAAAATTATAAAATTTGGAAGTAAAATCAATAAGTATTTATTAAATGTTTGCTATGTAGTAGACACTGTATGAAGTTCTAGGTATTAAAAAAGGGAGAGAGAAAAAATAATCCCTGCCTTCAAGGAGCTTAGATAGTGTTCACCAAGGGATCAAGGTTGGGAATATAGGAGAATATAGATAGATTTGGAAATGATACTTAAGATAGAAGGATTAAAAATTACGAGGATGAAAAATAAATTTAGGAGGAGTAAGAGATAGTGGATGATGGAAAGATAAAAGATTATGATCTGGTAAAGGATTCTTAAAGATCAGCTAGCAAAGCTCCCTCCTCCTTAAAATGAGCAAATTGTTTCCCAAGAAGAAGGAAATGATTTGCCAGAAGTGACAGAATAAGAAAATGGGACTTTTGATGTCAAATCCAATGCTCTTTCTCTCAAATCAAGTTGCCTCTTGATTTTACTATTTTTATCTAAAACTGCTTGGGGGGGGGTTGTTTTCCAACTTGATTGGGGAAGGGATTGATTTGTAAGTACTCCTTCCAACCAAAGGTTATGAGAGATTTAAGTGGAATGGCTCTTCAGAGACTCTATTTGGGACTTCCATTGGAGTTGGTGGAGGCTCTCCCCCTCCAGTAGCTGTTAGAACTGCTCACACATTACAGAAAACACATATGGCACATAGGTGAGCCTAGCCTAGATCTTGGGCCTCTGTCTTCCTTTTCTTTTTGTATTTCTTTCTCTAAAAATAGGGGACCAAATAAGGAACCTAAGATATACATTTCTAGCTTTAAAGGCAACCTTGCAAATTCATGAGGTTAGGAATTTCAAGGTACTTCAGTCTGAGCTGAAAAAACAGTAGTTTTCTATAATTACATTCTTCTTAGAAAAGATGAGCATCCATCTTAGAAAAGAGGAAGCTAGGTGTTACAATGCAAGAATGCAGCAAGTCTGAAGTCAGGAAGACTCGCTTTCCTAAGTTCAAATCCAAGTTCAGGCACTTGTATGAATGTTGGACAAGTCACTAAATCCTATTTGCCTCAGTTTCCTCATTTGTAAAATGAACTGGAAAAGGAAATGACAAATCACTGCATTATCATGGCCAAGAAAACTTCAAATGGGGTCATGGAAAATCAGACACAATTGAAACATGTGAACAACAATTAGAAAAAAATACCACCACTAAGATATGCTCTGTAGCAGTCTATCTAAATGTCTCACATTTTAGTTTTTAGGAGTTTTTCCTAACCATTCAAAAGAAGCTCCTTCCTTCTTTTCATTTTCACCTGCCTTAAATATTGAGATATTCTAAGGGTCTGACCCCCTCCCAACAACTGTGTTTCTTCTTTTTTGAAAGTGATCATTTTGGCCTTTTTGCCTCACCTCTCTACTACCTAACCTTAATGACTGAATGCCTCAGTCAAACTAAAAAAGACCTAGCTTTAAAAAACAAAGGTCTATCACTGCATCTAGGGCTATCTCTAGTTGTCATTATCCATATTTGGCCACTGAACCCAGATGGTTCCAGAGGGCAAAGTGAGACTGATGACTTAGCTCAGTATCCCCTCACTTAAATCCAATTCACTTGGACATCATGTCATCACCTGTCTGATGCCATGTTCTTCTTCAAGAACAAAGGACAAACAACAATAATAAACTTTTATTTTAGTGTCTTAAAGTATTAATCTCCCAGTAAAATATAATAGGAGTTATCAGTTACTTTTGTTTTTTAGGTTTTTGCAAGGCAAATGGGGTTAAGTGGCTTGCCCAAGACCACACAGCTAGGTAATTATTATGTGTCTGAGACCAGATTTGAACCCAGGTACTCCTTACTCCAGGGGCCAGTGCTTTATCCACTGCGCCACCTAGCCTCCCCTATCAATTACTTTTAAATGTTTTATGTATTTGTAAATATTTACTCATGAGTCTTTTGTGTAATAAGAATTTCTTTTGTGTGGAATAAATAAATAACTGTTCTTTGTTTTATTTTGCACTGGGTTCCCCCCCCCCCCAGCTTTTTTTTGGAGATGTCCTAGACTTAAGCTAAATCTAAACTTTCAGTAACATTTCCTGGAGCTCCAACATGGGGACATAAGAAGCCAAAAACAATAGAAATAGTCGGATTCTTTTTCAGAAATCAAGCTTTTTTAAGGATTAAACCTAAATAAGAGTATGAATCCAGAGCTGAGTAGTCTCTAAATGAGAGAGAGCACCCCTCTGAAGTTGGGTGGTTCCAAGGACAGAGTGCTGTACCTAGAATCTGGACAACCTGAATTCAAATGTGACCTTAGCAGTTGTGTGACCCTGGACAAGGTATTTATCCTCTGTCTTACTCAGTATCTTCATCTAGAAAATGAGATTAATAAGAGCACCTTCATTCCAGGGTTGTTGTGAGGATAGAGTTAATATTTTTTAAATGCTTTTTAAACCTTAAAGTACCGTTTTAAATGCTAAGCTATGATGATGATGATCTGCAAGTCTCAGCTTAAGTGTAACTTCCTACAAGAGGTTTGGAAAAAATGAAGGAGACAAATATAAGAAATGTTCAGGAAGTAGAATTGAACAGTTTTGATGGGTGAATTAATATGAGGAATGATTGATAGTGAAGAGTCAAGGAAGGACTCCTAGGTTGTGAACCTAGGTTACTAGAAGAATAAATAATAGCGCTTTTGATGGGAACAGGTTAAATTAGGAAGAAGGGTTAGTTTGGGGGGAAAGATAATTTTAGAGATGATGAGTTTGATACATTAATGGAACATACAGGTATGGATGTCCAGCAGGCAACTGAAGATGTGAACTGGAGTTCAGGAAGGAGAGACCAGAGCTAGATATATAGAAATTATATGCATAGAGAGAACTCAAGTTGAACCCAAAGAAGCAGATGATGACAATGATGTTGCTGCTGATGTTATTTGTATAATAGTGACTACCCTGAACCCCATGTCTGAAAAATATTGCATTTTATCTCTCTCCAAGGGTTCTCCCTTAAGGGGGTTTAGGAGTATCTAGGTACTCTGTCAATGACTCCAGTCACCACCAATGGTAGTCTCTTCATTGTAGGGGGTCCTTTTGCACTCTAGTTCTACTTACCCACTTGACAGTTTGATTAGGTTTTGCAAAAGTGTATTTACTTCAGAGGTTTATGAAAAGATTTCCCCACACATGGCCCATAATACACCCTACACACACACACACACACACACACACACACACACACACACAAACACACAAACACACATCTCACACCTGGGAATAGATTCACAATTTAGCTCAGTTCTCATACAGCATAGTTCCAAATTCCAAGTTATAGGTCCCATTGGACATGAGTTCAGGCCTCCTGGCTTCTCAAGGGTTTCCTGTCAGTTTGTCTGGCTTAAAAATCCAGGCTAGAATCCAGGGTCTAGTGAGGATCCTTTCTACCTCCTACACCTGAAACCAAGGACAAACAAAACAGAACAGAAACCCCTGACTTATTTTATGGGGACCATGGGACTTAAAGGGGGAGAGACAGAGAGCATAGCTTGTTTCCCTTCATCAATTCCATTTGTATACATTTTAAAGTATGCAAAGTTCATGGTAGCCACTCTGTAAGTGAACCATCCTCACCCTCTTTGGACACTGACACAAGTAAAAAGACACAAGACCATGTCTGGCAATTTAAAAGATGCAGCAGAAAACTGAAAAAGGCTACTTCCAATCATGTAATAGGGAAACAAAGATTGTCTTTTTCCTGAAGCATAGTGCTTTCTGGTTAGGTAATCTGGATGAGATCCAAAGCCTTAGTTATATTTGGTATACATATATATATATATATATATATATATATATATATATATATATATATATATATATATACACACAGCTATCTAGATATAGATACACATACACAAACACACACATATTCAAGATATCTTTGATGGGTTGGACATGTTAGGTATGCTTGCAAAAAAAACTATTTTATGAAAAACTCAAACAAGGCAAGTTCTCTCAAGAGGGTCAGAAAAAGAAATATTGAGACACCCTGAAGGTCTCATTGAAGAACTTTAGAATCGATTGTACAGCCTGGGAGACACTGACACAGGGCTGCTCAGCAAGGCATGCCCTCATCATTGAGGGTGCTGTGCTCTATGAGGAAGAATTGAAGCAGTTAAAAGGAAACATGTCATCTGTAAGTTTAGAGTACCTACCCCAGGTGTTCACATGGACTATTTGCCCAACCTGTGGTAGAGCATTCTGAGCTTGTATTGGTTTGATCAGCCACAGTTGGACACACTGTAATTTGTCTCAAACATAGTGATGTCATATTTTGGTCTTCATCAATATGCACACACACACACACACACACACACACACACACACACACACACACACAAACACACGTAGGTCAACTAGGTGATGCAGTGGATAGAACCCTAGTTCTGGAGTCAGGAAGACCTGAGCTCAAATCTGTCCTTAAACACATTAACTATGTGACCCTGGGCAAGTCACTTAAACCCGATTGCCTTCAAAATCAAACAAATAAGAAGATAAGACAAAGTATATAGATATTTAACACTTTAAGTTCTTAAATATTACCTCATTTTTTCCTCACAACTACCTTGAAAGGTATTGTTCTATTATTTCCATTTTACAGATGAGGAAACTGAAATAGACAAAGGTTATATGATTTGTACAGGCTAACACAGCCAGTAAATGACTGAAGCTAAATTTGAATTAGGGTCAGATTTAATGATCTCCTGATGAGAGTGCTAAAAAAAAAAAAAGGAAAAGGAGAGAAGGTCCTTAAAAGTGCTCTGGGGTATACCATTCTCAGGAGATAGTCTCTAAAACTCTTCAATTTTAAATCTATGGCATTATATACCCAAAATATTTTTAAGCATGTTTCCTATATTTTTCCTGTATTTCTCCAGGGTAATGGAGCATTGCTCTAACTGAACTTAAATGATGTCTTGGTTCAGATCTCTTACAATGTTACAGATTTAGAAGTAAAAGGGACTTCTGAGATCATCTAGTACAATTTTCTCATGTTACAGATAAGGAACCTGAGGTTCAGAGAGGTTACAGAATCATATTAGCTGATGAATTTACAAAACACTCTTATTTGACCTTCACTGTGATCCTTTGGGGCTAGTGGTATAGATATTATCCCAGTTTGACAGATGAGGAAACTGAGACAAAGCAACTAAGCGACATGTCCAAGATTATGCACCTGGGACACTGCAGAGCTAGGTCTTTTGACACCCCCCCCCCCCCCAATTCAGGGCTAGTTCCACAATCTGCCTTGTCAAGGTCACCTCAGTGGCAATGAGCAAACTCGAGATTTAAACCTTGCTGTCCTCTGGTTCAAGATCCAGTTGTCTTTCCTTAGAAAAATATCTGTTCTTTGGAATTTTTCACAAGCTCCAATATTCTCTCAGTTGGCAGCAAATCACATATAGGTGAGATAAGTGCCCTTGTGCTACTCCTTAAGGATGTGCATAAATATGCACAGCTGTCCCTGCTCGCTTTTATACACCCTGAAGAATAGAGCTGAATATTAATACCACAGTTGGATTTATACAGTTCCTTTCTTCTGGAAACACCCACCACTTTTAGAACTTAGGTTGAGAGGGGAATGACTCCCCTTCCGGAATAACCAAAGGGATGGGGGCCTTGTCTTTCCTGGGGGAGCAGGCACCCTTGAGGCTCCTGCACCCTCTCCAGGAGAGCGCCTGTTCTTTCTAGGACTGTGGGCCTGCTTTGGACTCACAGGCTCCTTTCTTTTTTCGTTTAGTATTCAGATGCCAAGAACAATCCCTCATGGACACGCCTCACCTACCAGAAGCAAGGAGCAGGTCCTGGGAGCATGGAAGTGTGAGAATGCACATGAGCAATACCTCTTTCAAAGGGAATCCATCCCCTGACTGGTTCATTAAAATGGGTAGGAACAATGTGACCAGACTATATAATTATTCTCTCATGAGGAAGGCCCAGAGGCAAAGAAATGCTGCCAACTGTAAAGACAAATACTTTCCCCCAGCTGTTTATCATGCTTCTTGGACATCATAAACTTGGAAGGCTGGGGGCTATAATTAATCTCTAACAAATCAGCAAGGTCCTTGTATATCCCAACTCTTCTGTAGGCTTGGATAATTGCATAAAGTGTTTTCTTGGGATAGGCAAGAAAATGACTGAATTTCTTCCCTTCCTCTCCTTTTCTGCCCCTTCTTAAATGGTCAATTTGCCTCCCCAAAGAAGTCTACCTTATACAACTCTCCCTGATTTTGGTTTCCACCTTCTTATGCAGTTATATGATACCATAACCAATCGGGTATCAGTCCTCCTCCTCCTCCTCCTCATGTAGATAGTTTGGAAACAGAGGGGATCCTCACTGTCCCCCCAAATAAGGTTTATTGGGTTTAGAATCTGTGGACATAAGTCCAAGGCCAACTCTAACTGGGTCTCAGCATTCTTATCTAGAAACAAGACAGGTAGACCAAAGATCTCTTCCAGTTCTGCATTCTATATAATCCTATAAATTCTAACTTGGGACAAGTCTGACACTCAGCAAAATTCTTTAGCAAGATACAATTTACATCCTCCCACTACCCCCTTAAGGAATCTTCTGTTTTCTTTCTTGAATCTTCTTCTCCAAGGAAAAAAAATGGTCAGATAAATTAGTAAGGTATTAGCTGATAAGGTCTTAAAGGTGTTTATTACCTCCCCCAGGGTATTTGCATTTTTATAGAGAACAACTTTTTTTAAAGAAATAATATATCTCTAATGGTGGAATTTTAGGCTGATGGCAGAACAACTATTAGAGCAGGCATTTTGGGAGAGGAAGCCTTTATATCATACCTCCAGTCAATCCCATAACTGGTCATGCATTTGTAAAATGAGTCCTCCTTGGGACCAGAAGAGTGGTTAACACAATGGAAAGAATGTTAGATTTAGTTTTAGAGAACCTAGGTTCAAATCCTGACTCAGCTAGCAATTATCTATATGACTTTGAGCAAGTCATTTCCCTTTCTAGATTCCCATTTTGGGTTCAGTTTCTTTCTCTGTAAAATGAGGGGGTTGAGGTAGATGCTTTTTTTATAAATCTTGTCCAGCCTAGGAATGATGGATGCTATTGCTATGTCTACCATTAATAGGGTAGGCATTGGAGCACTGAATTGGACCACCTCCCTCTGCTGTTGTGGGGAATAGGGGATTTTATCTGGCTCACTTTTCCTCAGGCACACTGTGATGTCCCTGTTCTACTCCAGAAGGCTGTCAATCATTTCAATTTATCAAAGAGTTCCACAGCTAAATCTTGGCCCTCATTGCCACCTAATGTCAAGGTGTTCCAGCACAGTGCCTTGTGTTCCTTTATCTTAATGGGAAAATGCTCTGGACTGTGAATTTGTGGACACTCAAAAAAAAAAAAAGGAAAGGAAAGGAAAATGACTATGCTTCCGTTACTGCAAGCTCCTTGCAGAGTAACTTATTGTCCAGGCTTGGATCCTGAAGTAGGAAAGAACTACCAACTGGTTCCTGAGACTTGGTGGGCTGTGTGTGTGTGTGTGTGTGTGTGTGTGTGTGTGTGTCTCAGATACCAGCTGGAGACTGGTGAATTGAGTTTAACCAGTTCTCCCCTATCAGAAGTCTATCTGGCATGGGGTTGTGTATGTACACCAATCAATGCTGGGAGGAGCATAACTCGTTCTGCTGAAGGATGTCCAGAAACTGGATATGGGAATATGATCTAGGGCGAAACAGCAGGAACAAGGCCAACATGGTCATAGGGATCATAGGATTTAGAGCAGAAAGGAACCTTAGGGAACATCTAATCCAACTCCTTCCTTCTTTTACAGAGAAGGAAACTGAGACCCAAGGAGATTTAGTGATTTGGTTCAAAGTTACATAGATAGTTAAGAAGCAGAGGCAGGGTTCTAACCCAGTTTTTCTATTTTCCATTATAATGAGCTATCTAGAGACTTAGGGCAGGCTAATAGAACATGGAAATTGAATTTAGCATGGTAGATTTGCAGTTGGAAGGGACCTTAGAAGTCAGCTAGTCCATCTCCTTCAATCTTCTACATGAGGAAACTGAGCCCAGAGAAATTCTATAACTTGTCCAAAGTTACATAGGTCATAAATGAGGTAGGATTTGAACATGGGTCTTTTGTCTCTAAAGTCAGTGCTCTTTTTCCCCTTGTCTCTCAGTTAGGAGCTCCTCATTTCTCAAGTGTTATCAAAACAATATCCAAATCCTCCTGCTTCCAAGAAATAAATCTAAACCTAGAAGTCATCAGATGAAAGACTGGGAAGTAGCTTCTCTGAGACTTCCTGTTCAGTGACCTTCACTTCTGCCCTTGATGAGTCTGTTATCAGGGCTTTGCATTCCCATTCCATTTAATAAACATTTAAGAGGAAAAATACTAACCACTCTGTGTGTGGGGGGGGGTCAAGAAATTTCCCTTAGAAAATATAGCATGCTGCTTGTCAAGAAGGTCAGTAATATGAAATGTCTGGAAAGATGGACTGGAGCAAGACTGAAAATGCCAGAGTTTTTATTTTATTCTGACTCAATAGGGAGTACCTAAAGTTTCTTGAGCAGGAGAATAACATAGTTAGACCTCTGCTTTTGGACTTCATTCAATATCTCCATCATGTGGAGGATGGATTGGAAAGAGATTGGAAGCAGAGAGATTGAACATTTAGGAAATGAGTGAACCAGAAAAGAGGTTATAAAAGTTTAAACTAGGGTGGAAGATATATGAGTGGAGGACATGGCAGAGATATGAGAGAGATGGAAAAAGACCTGGCAATTAATTTTATTTAGGGGGTAAGGAAGAAAGAGGCTAATTGCAAATTTAGTTGTGATCAGGGTAACTGGAAGGATGCTTGTGCTCTCATCAGAAATAGGGAAGTTAGCTGAGAAGACTTATATGAAGTGAAGCAGACTAAGGTGAGCAGAATCAGGAGGACATTACACCTAATAGCAGAACCAGGAGGACATTATACCTGCTAACAACAATTGTATATAACCATCAGCTATGAATGATTTGGATATTGTGGTCAATGCAATAATCCAAATGTAATTCCAAAAAACTTATGAAGAAAGATGCTTTCCACCTCCAGAGAGAGAACTAATAGAGTCTCAGTGCAGATTGTAGCATGATTTTCATTTTATTTTCTTGTCTTTTTTTTTTGTAACATGGCTAATATGGAAATACGTTTTGCAAGATTTTGCATGTATAATTGATATCACATTTCTTCTCTTCTCAAAGGGTGAGAACAGGGTGGATGGGAGGGAGCAAACTCAGAGCTCAACAAAAAAAAATTTTTTAGGATTTTATTTATTTTGAATTTTACAATTTTTCACCCTAATCTTGCTTCCTCCCCCCCACCCCACCCCCACTCAACAAAAAAATTTTAGGAATGTTGAAAATAAATAAATAAATATGTAAGGGGTGGGGGAGGGAAATAAGATTGGGGGGAAATTATAAAACGCAAAATAAATAAAATCTTTTAAAAGAAAAATAATTGTTTATTTTTTAAGTAAGGAAGTTAGGAAGATGGGGCAGATTTTGGGGTAAAGATACTGAGTTCTCATTTGATTCTAATCAAAGGACTCATTTGAGATTTAAGAACTCCCATTCCTCCCTTAGTTATTTATACATATATAATAACATTTATGTAATTTATATAGATCATATGCCTCTAGAATCCATAGCTCTAGTATTCCCCTTGGAGAAGTCCTGTCGTGAAGACAGTATCTTCTACTAGAATAAAGACTGAACTGTGAGTCATGACACTTGTGTTGTAGTTTCTGATCCAGCTGAGTGCCTAAGCAAGCCTCGGTTGACTTTCCTAGCCCTCTTTCTTCCTTTATGAAGAACTGGATAACGTTCCATGAGATACTAGCTAGTCCTCACAAATTCTGGGCTTCTCTGGCTCCTCTCTGCCCCCTTTCCCGCGGTGCGTTCGCACATTTCCTAAGCCTACTTTCCACCAGTGAGATGTGCGGTCGACACTAGAGGACCCGAGAGACACTTGGTCCAAGGTCACCGGCGCCCCAGGGATCCCAGCGCTCTCTCTCTCTCTCTCTCTCTCTCTCTCTCTCTCTCTCTCTCTCTCTCGCTCAGCTCCCACAGCCAGCCAGCCCACCGGACTCATTAGCATCTCTCTCTCCTCTGGACGAGCCCAGGAAAGCCGAGTTAATAAGGAAGCCTGGCGGCCGGCCGCGTGCCAGCCTCCGCTGTGACTCACCAGCCCCGGGAGTTGGAGACCCAACCCCGGAGGATGAGCGGCGGAGGGGGAAGGGTGGGGAACGAGGTCGAGGCCTGAGTTGACAGCCCTAAGGGCAGGCAACTCCCTCCTTCGAGGGGAGGAGTCCTGCAGCCGGAGCCAAAGACGAGGAAGTGCCGAGAGCCGCCAGCAGCCCCGCGGCAGCCTCTCCAGACAGACAGCGGCAGCGGCCGCGCGCGGCGGCGCGCGTGAGAGGGGACTCCTGCGTTCGCAGATGTCAGATGGAATGGGTTAGTCATTCTCATATTCAGAATTAACTGGGGAAGAAAGCCTAATCGTCTCCGTCGTGGATGGCTGCCTCGGGGCGACTTGTAGATAAATGCCGGGGGGGGGGGCTGGGGGGAAGGGGGTGTTTCTGGACTGGATCACCGGAGTCCTGGAGTGTTCCATATAATAGTCATTCCGCGCGTCCTGTCCTTTGGGTGACCTAATTAGGTCTGGGCAGGCACCGAGGTGGTGTGACCTGGGAGTGGCCCCGGGATCTGTGTGGATTTGGAGTTCGCCTCTGATGGACTCCCTGGGGCGGGGTGCGGGGGGGACCTTCAGGGGTCATCCTGTTCATCCCCGGATCCCCTGCCCCCAAGTCCCCCCACCCACCCCCAGCCCGCTCGTAGGGATGGCAGGCTGCCCTCTTCTTAAAACACCCCTGAGGAAGGAGGTTCCAGTCTGCCCCTTCATTCCTTCCCCAGTCTCGCACACCTCGCTCCTTTCCTGGGCAGGTCCGAGAGGGCATTGACCTATATTCATAGCCCTTGATTGAAATGGATTCTAAGTGTGCTCGGGGCGCCGGGGCGCCGGGGGCGCGCTGTCCTCCGACTGGCAGGGTCCGAGGCCCCCCAGACTCAGACCTCCCCGCCGGAGAGACGTTGAACTTTTCTGGGCCTCCAGCCTGACTCTAGAGGAACCCGGTCCCCTCTGAGATCCCCCTCAGTCCCCTCTGAGATCCCCCTCAGTTCCAAGCCTCAGCCCCACACCCCGGGCTGGAGGGGGCAGGGGCTCCCTCTGGGACTGCAGCGCAGCAGGTCCCAGCCCGGGCCTGGGGGTGGGGCTGGGGCGCCCGGCTGCTGGGACCCCGGCTCCCGAGACTGAGCAGAGCCGAGAAATTAACCGGATCACCGGATCGACTTAGCCCGCGGGAATAATGCAGTCGCCTCTTTTCTCCCTGGGGGCCTCGGGTCTCCATCCCCAAAAAAACCAGTCACAAAATTGCTTCAATTTAGTTTGGCCGTGAGCCTTGACTTTGGGGGGCTGGAGAATTAAAAGGGTGCTTATCAGAGTCAGATTCGACAAATCCCTTCTTTGAATGAATGAATAAAAGGGAAAAAAGCGCTTTATTAAGTGACTACTATGGGCAAATCATTTTTCAAGTGCCTGTTTGGGGCAGCTAAGGGATTCAGTGAATAGAGTATTAGGCTTGAAGTCAGAAAGACTCATCTTCATGAGTTCGAATGTGACCTCAGATATTTACTTGCTGTGTGTGACCTTGGGTAAGCACTTAACCCTGTTTGCCTCAGTTTCCTCATTTATAAAAAGTACTAGAGAAAGAAATGGCAAACCATTCCATTGTCTTTGCCAAGAAAACCCCAACTGGGATCATAAAAAGTCCAACAAATGACTAAAAAATGACTGAACAACAAAAATGTGCAAAATGATACAAATAGAAAAATACAGGGATACAAATAGAAAAATAAGATAATCCTTGCTCTCATGGAACTTATAGTTAAATGGGAGAGACAACCGTTTCAGCTGCAAGTATGAATATCAAAGTTGAAAAAAAAAGATCCGTTAACTAACAGTTACTTTGTTGGGTTTGACATTTGGTAGATAGCAGGAGAAAGACTTTTCTCTATAAAATAAGAATGGTTCTAATATTTTATACTCATCTAAGGTAGGTTATTGGATGGGCCCAGAACACATGGCCTCAGGGTATACTTGCCAAAGTAAATAAAGAACATAACTTGACTACATGATGGCCTATAATCTGAAAGGCCAGGGTCAAACGCTACACCTCTGATTATAGGAGTCAAACAGTTCACCTCTATACCTCACACATGACCAAGTTAAGATTCTTCTTTATAATTTTTTTTTCAAAAAAAATATTCTGTGAATGGTTGTTATTGTTGAGATGAAAACTGCAGAGCATAAAATCACAGATTTAGAGCTGGAAGAGATCCTTAATTGTTATCTAGGCCAAACTCTCTACTTTACAGATGAGGAGGAAACAGAACCGGAAAGAGAAAGCAGCTTGTGCAGGGTCACACAGGTATCACAGGAAGTGAATCAAAGGATATCAAGAGGCCTTTGGGAATTCAGTGGCCACCTAGATCAATCCTGCCCAGAAAAAGAATTTCCAATATTAGGTACTCAACAAGTGATCTTTCGGCCTTTGCTTGAAGACATCTTAGTGAGGCAAAGCTCACGATCTCCCTAGGCAGTCTTCTGTATCTTTGGGATACCTCTATTATAAAATGTTTCCTTAAAGTAAGCCTAAGTTTATCTCTCTATGCAGCTTCTACCCGTTGCTACTGGTTCTGCCCTTCAGGATCAAAGAGAACAAGCCTTTAGATACTGTCTCTGATTTATTGTGTTCCACCAACTCCTTTACTGTTTTCAAGACCCTTCAACATTCTGGTAGCCTTCCTTTGGAAATTTAATTCAGTTCTATTACATTGTGAACTTCCAGAGGGCAGGGAGTGTCTTTTGCAAGTTTTTATATCCTCAGCACTTACCACAGTGCCTGGCAGATAGGAGGCACTTAATAAATGCTTACTGAATGATTGATTGGGTATTCTTTAGTTCAACAATATTCTTCCTAATCTGGGGCACATAGACCTAAATACATTAGTCCAGAAATGGTCTAAGGGAAGAAAAGTACAGCAAGAGTCTAATCATGTTGATTCAAATCAACAGTCTTTTATTAAGTGCCTACCATAAGCTGGGCACTATGCTAACCTCATCATTAGTGAAAGCTGTGTTTTTCTTAATGGAATCTAAAAGTGTACTAATTTTTTTGTTGTGGCAGTATTACAACAGTTATTGGATTTGAAATGGTTGGGGGTTTTTTCAGACAAAATGTCTAGCCATGCTTTTCCACAGTTTGTACTTGTAAAGTCAATTTTTTGAACTCAGAATTAAAGTGTTATATTTATTTCAAAAAATTTTATCTTATTAATAGTTAGAATTTATATAGCATTTTAAGGTTTGCAAAGCACTGCACATATTATTGCACTTTATCCTCTGTGAGATTGGTGCTCTTTTTATTTCCATTTTACTAAAGAGAAAACTGAGGCAGAGGGAAGTTAAGTGGTATGTCCAGGATCACACAGTGCTAGTAAATGTCTGAGGCAGCATTTGAACACAGGTCTTCCTAACTGTCAAAGTCTAACACTCTTACCAGATTGGGCCTTAGAGTTCTAGCAAATAGTGCCCCTAGATTTTGAATCTGAGCTTTGCATTCACATTCAACTCTTTTCATTATGCCATGCCACCCAATTCAAAGCATTATTATTAATAATAATTAATCACAGTGATTTATACTTTTACTGTGTTTTGTAATTTGCAAAATGGTGTCCTCATAGCTTCTTCTATAGTTGAGGAAACTACAGCTTAATGAATGTGATTTGAACCTGTTTATATGATTAGGAAGAAGCTAAAGCTTAAATCCCAATTGTGTCTCCAGATTATAACTCCTTCACAAAGTAATTAAACAAATTGTGTGAAGGCAGGATGTGCAAAAAGCAATGAATTGATACTTAAAAAACCTGGGTTCAAATTTGCCACTTACTGGCTCTGTGACTTTGGACAAGTCACCTAAGCTCTCTAGACCTCAGTTTCTTTATTTGTAAGATGGGGCTAGTCTAAATGTTTAAATCCTTTCTAACTCCAAAATCTTTTTTTACCATGCTTTAAAAAAAAATTCATAAATTTGTATAACCAAGAGGTGACTGGTCACCTCTTCTCCCAGGAGTAAAAGGGACATTAAAATATGATGATCATGTTGTTATTATTATTATTTTACTGTTTATGCAAAGTGGAATTTAAAATATTAAATCTCACTGCATTTCAGTATTTCTTTTTTATCAAACAATTATCTGACCTTTGGCTAGAGCTCTAGATCTGGTGTGAAGGAAGACTTGAGTTCAAATGCAGCATCAGACACATACTAACTGACCCTGGACAAATTACTTAACTACCCTTTGCCTAAGTTTAGTCTTCTATAAAATGAGAATAATATTAGCACCTACCTCTCAGGTTGTTGTGAAATTAAATAAGATAAAGTACTTTGCAAAAAGAGATGCATAAATGCAAGTTCTTATTGTATGTCTTGCATCTATTATCTTTGTTGTTAAAGCATTCAGGAAAGGATAAAGTATGGCAAGTGGTTTCTCAAACACAAGGAGTTTGCTACTTTGAAGGGAGAGAGAGAAAGAGAATGAGACTTTGTTAAATGCTTACTACGTGTAAGTCCTGGACATGTAGATTCAAAATTTCATTCTAATGAAGGAAGACAATATATATTAGGGAATGGTGGCTCAGGAATAATAGGGCTGATTTGATTTCTCTGCTCATTGGTTGACTGGTCTGTCAACTGGTCACTTAATCTGTGTGTGAGTATTTATTAATCACTTATTACCAGAGATCTTACTTTCCAATGGTGGGAGAGGTGAAGAAAGTTGCTAGTTGTCTTTCATTCTCAAAGAGAACCAAAATGACATTATGATGGGGTCAAGGTAAAGTGTATCTCACTGTGACTGATTATACCAATATAACCTTGGAAGGTTCTACCATGGGTCAGGCAAAAATAGTCCATGAAGAAGGATAACAAGTATATATATAGGCAAAATACAAAATAACTAGAGTAAAAACAATAAAATGAAAGATAATTAAATGAAAAAGAGCCTATGTGGGAGATCCTAGCATTTGGGAATCAGGAAAGGAGGTGTGGGAGGTGGTGCTTGAAATGCCTCTTGAAGGAAGACAATCTCTGAGGCAGGCAGTGGTAAAGAGGGAGTTTATTTCAGATATGGGAGATAGCCAATGCAAAGATATGGAGACCAGAGACAGAGTATACTGTGTGAGGAACAGAGAGAAAGCCAATTTGGCTGGATGACAGAATGTGTGAGAGGGAGTAATCTGTCCAGCAAGGCTGCTGGGAAGATAGGCTGGTCCAGGTTGGAAAGGACTTTAAAAGCTAAATAGAGTATGTACTTTATTATGTTGTGTTTGTCCTTCATTCTGGAAGAAGTCCACGACATCAGGAAGGTGAAGCCACGACATGCAAGTGAATTGAATTTAAGTGAGGGGGTGCTGTGCAAAGTCACCAGCCTCACTTTCTCCTCCTGAACCATCTGGGTCCAGGGGCCAGATATGAATCAGGACATCTGGAGATGGCCCTGTATACAATGGGAGACCTTTGCCTTTTTAATATACTTCACTGTAAATGTAATAGGGAGCCCCTGGCAATTAGGGAGTTGGTCAGTGACATAGCCAAAACTTTGCTTAAGGAAAATAATTTTTGTCAGTTATAAAGAAGATAATCTATGCTGGGGAAGAAACAAGGCAGAAAGACAAATTAGGAAGCCATTATAATAGTCCTGATCTAAGGAGGAGGCAATGAGAGAAGAGAAGGGATTGAGAAGGGATCTCCTATCTCCTCTGAGAAGAGTGGTACTTCCACTCAGTGATGAACATTCTGACACTTGGTCATACACTTATATTCAGTGATTATGAACCCCTCTAGGTCATCATCCCAAATCCATTTTCAATCCCCAGCTTCTAATTCCTTATTTCCATATGTTTCAATCCTCGAACTCTAGAGTCCCAAGCAAAACACCATTCACTCCTCCCTCTGGAATACCTATTCCATAGGCAACAAACTTTTCTTTATCCTGAATTCCTTTTCTTCTATCTTCTAAGGATCACTGAAACCTGACTCCCGGCAATGACATAGCCTCTCTGACCACCTTTTCCATACTAGTTATCTTCATTCATTCATTCTCCTTGGCTCACTGGTTGAGGTTGGGGAGTTGGAATACTCCTTACTCTTCACTGCAGCTTAAAGGTTCTCCTCCTACCTCCTTCACTATAACTTTTCCTCCTTTGGAGTACGTGTATTTGTTTTGTTTTGTTTTGGTTTTTTAGTTTTTGCAAGGCAAATGGGGTTAAGTGGCTTGCCCAAGGTCACACAGCTAGATAATTATTAAGTGTCTGAGACCTGATTTGAACCCAAGTACTCCTGACTCCAAGGCCGGTGTTTTATCCATTATGCCACCTAGCCGCCCCTGAGTACATGTATTTGTAACTGCCACCCAATCAAAATCTTGATAGTTATTGTTTACACACCTCCAAGGCATTTTTCTTTATATTGGCCCTCCCTCAACACCTTAACTATTCAATTCCTCATCCTATTCATTTCTCAAAATCTACTCCCGTGTGGCCTAGGGCAAGCCACTTAAGCCCATTTGCCTTGCAAAAAACTAAAACAAAACAAAACAAAACTACCCCAGCCCCACAAAGTTGGTCATACTCTTAATTTTGCCATCACTCACAAATATATTACCTACTTAACCTATTGGTTCTGCTTCTGCTCCTCTTACCAAACCTTATTCTTTTGGCTACACCACAACCTCTAATCTCTTGACCCCTCAGTTTTCGCCCAGGCCATGTTCCCCTGCACTATTCTCTGTCTCTGTCTCTCTCTCTCTCTCTCTCTCTCTCCTTTTGTACACATTTTGACTCCTTGATCATTGATCTCCCCTATTAAGACCCTCCTGGGATGACTCCCATCATCGAATACCTTCACTTCCACAGATGTGTTACTGAATGAAGTTGGGAAAAATCACACAACTAAACCGAGTCCAGTATAGATTTATTTTACACAACTTAACTGGGCCTGCTCTGCTGCTAGGCAATCTTTCTATACTTTTCCAATCATCTCACTATCCCACACACTCCCTGTTCCATCCATGCCCATATCTACATCCTTTAAAAAGCATCACTTGATCTTTCCAACTAAGCTAATTATCATCTTATAACTTTTCTGTCTTTGTGGCCAAACTCCTCCTCCCACAGGTCCAACCATAGCAGGTCCTTGCCCACCCAATAAATTCCCATGGTACCCTATTTCTTCCAGTAAATATAGCTTATCTGCTTGGCATTCAAAGCCCATCATGATCTCATCCCTGTCCCCACTTCTTTCCCTGCCATATACTCTTCTGTTCTGGGACAATGACCTCCTTGCTGGTTGTTGAACTTGGTGATCCATCTCTTGGCTCCAGACATTTTCTCTGTGTCCCTTATGCCTGAAATGCCTCTCCCTCCTCATTTCCACCTGCTGGCATCTCTGACTTCTCACAAATCCTAATAAAAATTACATTTTCTACAAGAAGCATTTCCCAGCCCCTTTTATTTCTAATGACTTATTTATTTCCTAGTTTTCCTGTATATAGTTTGTTTGTACATAATGTTTGCTTATTGTCTCTCCTTGTGCTCTTTTAAGGCAGGGACTGCCTTTTACCTCTTTTATCCCCATCAGTGCCTGGTATATTGTAGGCACTTAATAAATGTTTATTGATTACTGATTGTAAAGGTAGAAATGGCAAGGTTCACTTTGTGGGATAAGGGAGAGTGAAGAGTCTAGGGTAATGCTGAGGTTACAAACCAGGGACTGGGGAAGGAATTTACTGAAACATTCATAGAAATGGCTAAATAGTGAACATGAAAGATCTGGAAGAGGCTAGATAGGGAGAACTCCTATCAGTCAGGAGCCCAGGCCCCATGATAGGAGCCAGGGTGCCAGCAGAAAGCTAACGTGAAGGGAGGGGGACATGACAAGACCAAAGATGGTAAAGTGCAAAATTGTTTTGACTGAAAGAGAAAAGTTGACAATGTTTGAAACCAGTTTTATGGCATACAAAAAAGTGGTGTTTACTTGTGGTCCTTGTCTATAGGAGCAGCTCGAATGAAAACACACACACACACACACACACACCTCAAAACTTACAAATGCATATTTAGATCCTAGGGATTGTTGGATTTAGAGTTGGAAGATACTTTAGAGATTATAGTCCATTTCCCTCATTTTGCAGATAGTGGAAATGGAGAATCTGAGAGACAAGAAGACCCTAGGTATAGAATTGGAAGGAACATCAGAGGTCATCTAGCATAACCCCCTAATTTTGCATGTGAGGAAACTGAGGCATAGAGAGAGAGGATAAGGACTTTTTCTCTTCCTGTTGTCTTTGAGTTCCCCCCCACATGGCCTAATACTATACCTTTCATTACTCTGGTTCATTAAATATTTATTGAACAAATGAAAAATTGATAAAAGGGGGGGTGTTTATATGACTGAACAATTTAGCCAAGGGCAAGCCTTGCTCTTTGATCAAAAGATTCTGAGGGTCTGAAGGGAAAAAAAGGACCAAGACAAAGTTTAGCTAGAACCTTTGATTTAGTAGTGTAAAAAATTACACCCTGGAAATCATCTTTATCTCCTTGTGAATAGTGGCTACTGCAGGCCTTCCTTTAAACTTTAAAGACCTCTATCTGCTTGAGGTCTTCTATCTGAGCTATTAACTCCTCATCTCAAGATTAAATCAGCTGTGGTCCTAAATGACGAGGGTTGATAAGAAGGTCTTTAAATTTTAAATAGTCCCCTGCAAAATCTTGGTGGTTTTCCTACTCTGCTTGGGAAACCTTGTGGAGAATTAAAGGCTGGGGGACAGGAACCTTCAAAGGAAAAGTAGTGGGGGTGACTGGGTGGAAATAACATTTAAAAATCAAACTCATCTGACCATTGTCTCTCCAACTTTACTATAAAGACACTTTCCTTCTTTGTTTACTCTCTGAATTACATTAACTAAGCACCTCCACTGTGCATGACCCATTTCAAACTTCCATGTATTGGTTCCATAGGAATCCTATTTTGGTCACTAAAAAAGTATTTATAAAGGATCAACTTGTTTAATGTTCTTGTTAGTGTTTAATTGGAGTCCATGCTTTTAATTATTGTATGAACTGGAATTTTAATTGGTTTCCTTAAAGTTTATGATCAGATATCAAAAGGATCTAATATTCATCTATTTTTCCTGGTGAAGAAAAAATATGGTTTAAAGTGATTTCCTGCATGGTCTTAGGTTTGGTTAGTCTCTTTGTAAATATATTTTTAAATTTATTATTTATTTTAAACTTTTTAAAAATTTTAAATTCCAAATTTTCTCCCTCTCTCCCACCCCTGTCCTACCTACTGAGAAAGCAAGCAATATATCAATTATACATGTGAAATCATGCAAAACATTTCCATTTTAGCCATATTATTAAGAAAAAACAAGAAAAATAGAGAAGCATATACTTTAGTTTTCACTTAAAATTTATTTCTCTCTCTAGGGGTGGATAACATTTTTTCAACATGAATCTTTTGGAATTGTCTTGGATCGTGCATTGATTAGAGTAGCCAAATGTCTCATAGTTGATCATCATTACAACATTGTTGATATTGTGCACAATGATTTTCCTGGTTCTTCTCACTTTGCTTTTGCAGCACATGTAGATCTTGCCATGTTTTTCTGAAAACGTTTCTTGTCATTTCCCACATCATAGTAGTATTCCATCACAGTCATATGCTACACCTTATTCAGCTATTCCCTAACTGATGAACATTCCTTTGATTTCCAATTCTTTGCCACCACAAAAAGAGCTGCTATAAACATTTTTGTATATAGGTCCTTTTCCTTTGATATCCTTGTGATACAGACCGAGTAGTGATATGTCTAGATCATAGGTTACACATAGTTTTATAGCCCTTTCGGTTTAATTCTAAATTATTCTGCAGAATGGTCTGACCAGTTCACTACTTTACCAACAGTTCATTAGTATATTTTTACTCTATTTCATCATTTGTCATTTCTCATAGGTGTGAGGTGGTACCTCAGAGTTGTTTTAATTGACATTTCTTTAATCAGTGATTAGAATGGTTTAGGGTGATTAGAATGATTTAGGGTGGGATGGCTAGGTGGCCCAGTGGATAAAGCACCAGCCCTGGAGTCAGGAGTACCTGGGTTCAAATCCAGTCTCAGACACTTAATAATTACCTAGCTGTGTGGCCTTGGGCAAGCCACCTATTCCCATTTGCCTTGCAAAAACCTTTAAAAAAAAAAAAAGAATGATTTAGGGTCAGCTAGGTGGTCCAGTGGATAGAGCCCTGGAGTCAGCAGGAAGGGAGTCCAAATCCCACCTCAGATACTTAATTGTTACCTAGCTATGTGACCTTGGCAAGTCACTTAACCCCATTGCCTTGCAAAAAACAAACAAAAAAAAAACCAGAATGACTTAGAACATTTTTTTCATATGATTATAGTTTTGATTTCTTCTATTGAAACTGCCTGTTTATATCCTTTGACCATTTCTCAATTGGGAAATGAGTTATTTTTATGAATTCAACTCAGTTTTCAATATATATTTGAGATATGAGGCCTTTAACAGAGGCCTCGTGTAAATGTAAAAATGTAAATGTAAATGTAAAAACATTTTGACATTACTTCATTGTCTTTAATATCTTTTAGCAAAATGTAATTTCCCTGATTGTACCTTTTAATTAGGTTTATTTTTGCATTTGCTTTGTCTGAGATCATGATTAGTACTCCTGTCTTTTTTTAAATATATCTGGAGCATATTAGATTCTGATCAAGTCTTTTATTTTTAACTTTCTGTGTATCTTTGTTTCAAGTGTATCTTTTGTTGGATTTTGATTTCTAATCCATTCTACTATCTACTTCCATTTTATGAATAAACTCATCTTATTCATATTTTCAGTTATGATTACTGTGTTTTCCCCTCTATCCCATTTTCTTCTTTGTCTCTCTTTTCCTCCCTCTTCCCATCTTCTGTATTGCCTCAAAAATCTATTTTTCTTATAACCACTACCTCCCTTATTATTTCCTCCCTTTTAATTATCCCCTACCCTTCCCTTTTAACCTTCTGCTCCTATTTCTTTTTTCTTTCTTTCTTTATTTTATTTTTTTTTTTGGTAATGGGGTTTGAGTGACTTGCCCAAAGTCACACAGCTAGGCAATTAATAAGTGTCTGAGGCCGGATTTGAACTCAGGTACTCCTGACTGCAGGACCAGTGCTCTATCCACTGAGCCACCAAGCTGCCCTCTTGCACCTATTTCTTTATAGGTCAAGTTAACATTTCTTTACATTACTGAATTTGTATTTGTGAACCAATTCTAATGAGAGTGAGTTTCAAACATTGTCTGTCAGCATCCCCTCCCCATTTCCCCCTCCACTGTAAAAGATCTTTCTTGAATGGCTCTTTTATGTAAGTAAATTTTCCCCATTCTATCTCTTCTTTCTCCCTGCCTCCCAGTGCTTCCCTCTTTCTCACCCTCTCACTTTGTTTGGAGATCATTCCAGCATAATCAGCTCACATCCATGCCCTCTGTCCATTTAAACTCCTTTAACTGCCATAAAAATGATAAAATTGTTTGGAGTTACAGGCATTGTCTCCCCATATAGAAATGTAAACAGTTTAACTTTATTGAGGTCCTTATGATTACTCTTTCATCTTTACCTTTTTATGCTTCTCTTGAGACTTGTGTTTGAATGTCATATTTTCTATTCAAATCTTTTTTCATTAGGAATGTGTGAAAGTCCTCAGTTTCCCCCCTGAACTATTCATACTCCTGCAAAAGATTATCCTCAGTTTTACTGGGTGAATTATTCTTGATTGTAATGCTAGCTCCTATGCCTTTAGGATTATCAAATTCCAAACTCTCTGCTCCTGTAATGTGAGTTTATTGTACAATCGTTATTCTTCTCACTTAACTTTGTAGCACATATAGATCTTGCCATGTTTTAATTTTTTAATTAACATTTTAATTTTTTTTCTTTCTGGCTGCTTGAAGTATTTTCTCTTTGACCTGGGACCTCTAGACTTTGATTATAATTCCTGGAATTTCCATTTTGTGATCACTTTCAGGATATGTTTGACAGATTCTTTCCATTTCTATTTTACCCTCTGTATCTAAGATATTGGGGCAGTTTATTTGATAATTTCTTGAAATATGATATCTAGGCTCTTTGATTATGACTTGGTACAGATAGTTCTAACTTTACGTAATTTCATATACCTATATTAACTTTACTGTATAATACTGTGTTCTCCCTTTCCACTCCTGCCCCTGCTTCAGTGCTACTTTTAACTTTAACAAGAAAGGAGACCTTTGTCCTGTTTGCCCACCTGACCAAATTCACATAACACAAAAATCACTTTACATAGAGGTCTGCAAAATGGTCCACTTACATAAAGTGAGAACTGCCTATATTCCAGTAAATTATTTCTCATTGATCTATTTTCCAATCAGTTGTCTTTCAGTGAAAAAGTTCATATTTTCTTTTTTTGCAAGGCAATGGGGTTAAGTGGTTTGGCCAAGGTCATATAGCCAGGTAATTATTAAGTGTCTGAGCCTGAATTTGAATTCAGGGCCTTCTGACTCCAGGGTCAGTGCTCTATCCACTGTGTCACCCAGCTGCACCCTAAAGTTCATATTTTCTAATATTTTTTTCATTCTTTTGATTTTGTTTTATTGTTTATTCATGTATCATGGAGCCATTAGCTTCCACTTGCCCAATTCTAATTTTAAAGGGTTATTTTTTTATACCTCTTTTTTTCATTTAGCCAATTATATTTTTAAGACTTTTCCTTCCATTGATCTTTTTTGGTACCTTTTCCTCCCACCATTTGAACTATTATGCTTTTGTGCTTCTTTTACCATCAGACCAATTCTGGTTTTTAAGCTGTTATTTTTTTTAGCATTTTTTTGTCTCTTTTCTCAAACTCTTAATTCCCTTTTCGTAATTTTTTTCATTACTCTTAATTCTTTTCCCAATTTTTCTTCTACCACTTTTACCTCTTTCTTTAACTCTTCCAAGAATTCTTATTTGGCTTGGGTCCAATTATCATTTTTCTTTGAATATTTGTTTATAGCTGTTTTCATGTTGTTGTCTTCTTTTGTTTTATGCATTGGCTTTCCCTGCTATTGTAGTAGCTTTTTATGCCCAAATTCTCTTATTTTGGTAATTTGTTAATTTTTCCAGTTTATTTCTTGACTTTGAACTTTATGCTAAAGTAGAAAACTGGTGTGGGGAGGCACTGTGCCAAAGTTTAGACTTTTCTGGGCTACTGCTATCAAAGCTAGTTTGTGAGTCTATAAGTTTAATGCTTCCAAGGTGCTGAGATACAGGGAAAGATGTGGTCACTACTTTCCTGTTATATGCTCTTGATTTTTTTTTCCATTTTTTTCTTTATTTTTGCAACTGCATGTAACAGTAGTTATCAACAATAATTTTTTACATTTTTCTCCCTCCCTTCCTTCCTTCCCTCCTCCCCCTGGCAAAAAGCAATGTAACATAGGCTCTAACTCTAAGCTCTGGTCTTTACCCAGGAGGAGTCTCTGATCCCCCGCAGCTACAAGCACCAATACTCCTCTTTGCCTTGGAACTGCGTCCCTCTACCCCAAGTATTCCTCTCTACCCTATACCTGTGACCCAGAACTGTGTATGGGTAATAGAGTTGCCAGTCAGTGCCAGCTATGTCCAGTGCCAATGTAGGAACTCCTGTGATCTCTTTCTGACCAGTTTTCCAATCCCCTTTTCTACCTCTGAGCTCCTGTACCTGTTGCTGCAATGGCCACTATTGCTTTGGCCTTCTGTATGGGCTCCAATCAGGTATCACAAATTTTTTCTGCTTTTAGACTAGAAAAATATTTCTCCCTGGTCATTTGTTGGCTCTGCCACTTCAAAATTTGATTTTGAGTGGTATTTTAAAGTTGTTTGGAGGGGAATATTAAGAAAGTTCAGATGGGTTGCCTCTAATCTGCCATCTTGGCTCCTTCTCTCTTAATATTTTGAAGAATTTCTAAAAATTTTTAAACATTTTTTTACATTGCCTTTTTTTTAGTTTTTGCAAAGCAATGGGGTTAAGTGACTTGTCCAAGGTCAAACAACTAGGTAATTATTAAGTGTCTGGGTTCAGATTTGAATTCAGGTCTTCCTGACTCCAGGGCAGGTGCTCTATCTACTGCACCACCTAGCCACCCCTACATTGCTTTTTTTTTTAAAGTAAAAATTCTTACTTGTGAGAAAGATTCCAAAGTCTGGGATTTGCCACACTTCCAATTTGTATAAGAGGTTGATAAAGTAGAACTGGGATTCTCCAGGGCTAGACTCTTGAGTCTCTTCATCAATGAAGACATGGACTTTTGGAAACTTTTTTATATACCTAGCTTTTGTGAACTTCAGGTTTTCCCTGCTTTGCTGCTCAGTTGTATCTTTTTTTTCTGTCTTAAGAATTTCTCACTTCCTCAGCCAAGTAAAGGAATTTGTTTTTAACTTATTTCCTTTCAAGAAGAGAATGAGAAAGTGTGCATGCTTCGAGCTATCAACTGGGCTGTTCTTTTGGCTTTGAACTTTCAAAGCATTTTTACCGAGCTAATGGAGCTGAGTTACTAGGGCACTCATCTCCTTCCTGGTAGGTTACCTTCCTGCAGGGAACTGACTTTCAAAAAAAGAACCTGACTTGTGGGTCTTGCTTTGTTACTTTATGACCATATATCAGTTTTTCAGAAGCTGACTGAGATCTGAAAAAATATTTATGAATAGTTAAGATCTGACATAAGAGGATCACAGGACCTAGAGTTGGAAAGGTCCAAGATTTAATCTCACCCATCCAGAGCTGTAAGAAGTATATCAGGGTAAGCCTCAGGAAATATATCTAGATCCAGCTGTGCAAAACATTTCCTGGGTGAGCAGCAGGAAAAGTATACCCATATCAACTTAAAAAATTAATTCATTTGACTTGGGAAGAGAAAGAAACTTTGGGACATAGTGAGATAGTTCCACCACAAAAAGGGGAATGCAAAGTGCTCACCTAGTGTGTTATAACTGATGGGAGGAAAATAGGCCTTATAGAAGCTTCTGATTTCAGATGGTTATTTTTGCTATATGCTAAGCTCAGTTATTTCTCTGCTGAAAAAGTATGTGCTGTTAGCACATTGTGAATGACTACTTGATTAAAATCCCCGTCATCGCACCCTGCTTATACCTCTGACCCCTGAGAAGTGGCATCAGGAAAATTAAGAATCTTGACCAGGATGACTTGGTAGTAAATAGCAGAGCTGGAATTCAAACTTAGGTCATCTGACTTTAAATTCAGTGTTCTTTAAACTATTCCATGTTTATTAGGAGCCCAAATGATTGATTGGCACATAGATTCTGTTCTAAGTAGAACCTTCATTCAATCAGTTTAAAACTGACCCCAAGTTAGAGTATCCATTTTTGGGGGGAAATTACAAATACTTGGAAGTAGAAAACTATCTACAAAGAGCAAGTGACTGTCTGTATTTACTATAATTTATCTAAAAATTACTCAGCATATTCTTGCTAAACATTCCACACTATGAAAGGCAAATGAAAATATCTTTTGGTGTATAGTTTATTATGAACAGAGGGGCCTGGGTTAGCAACACTATTTTTGGTTTAAAAAACAGATCAATTCCATGTTCCCACTTCCACAGAAGATGACATATAAGTCATACTTGACATATTATTAACCTACCCCTTTAAAAAAAACATGTTCACCAGGGAAGATGACAAACACAATTTCCCTTGGTAAGACATATTGATATAATTCTTAGATTTAGAAGGTTTTTTCTTAATGTCCATTCTAAGATAACAAATGTCAGGAATGGCGTTTCAGAATATATAAGTGATTTATTGGTCCTATGTGAAATGAACTACCCAATTCCGTGGAGCAGATAGTTATAATTAATAAATCTTTCTATTTCTATCAAAAGATTCTGGTATGAAATTAATCATAGGACTATAAATCTAGAGCTGGAAGGGACCTTAGAAGTTATCCAGTCTAATCTTCCCATTTTACAGATGAGGAAATTGAATTCCAAAATGGACTGACTTGGTCCAGGTCCCACAGGAAGTAAGTGACAAAGCTAGCATCTAGACCCAAGTCCTATGATTCCAAAGCCAATCTTCTTTTATTGTTGAATTGTTTTTCAGTAGTGTCCAAATCTTCATACACCCCATTTGAGATTTTCTTGGCAAAGTTAGTAGAGTGGTTTGTTATTAACTTCTCCAACTCATTTTACAGATCAGAAGATTGAGTCAACTCCTGATTAAATGATTTGCCCAGGGTCACACAGCTAGTAAGTATCTGAGACCAGATTTGAATTCAGGAATATGAATCTTCCTGCACTTAATATGATTTTTCAATGACAATAAAAATAAAAATATAAAACTCTGATAAATAGTAGATGTCCTTCAAAACCTAGCCTTATAAGGAAATATGCATTACACAAGCAAGAACTCAGCCAATTATACATAGATAGAAGGTTAAAAGCTGCTAAGGTTATTATAAAAGGAAAAGATAGAAGAAATGGTATACTTAAGTCAGAAAGATCTGGGGTCACTTATTAGCTGTGTCATTCCAGGCAAATCACTTAACATCTCTGGGCCTCATTTTCCTCATCTATAAAATGAAAGGTTTCTAAGTTCCTATTCAGTTGCAAATCCATGATTCTATGAAGTTATTAATTATGAACATAGTGAACCTTTTCCAACAACTAAATGTAGGTATTGATACTGATTATTGTGAGTTCCTTGGGGACAGGGACTATCTCTTATCTTTTTTTTTTTTTGTATATTCAATACTTAGTACATTCTCTGGCACATAATAGGTCCTTAATAAATGTTTATTGAATTATTGAATAGTGAAAGTGCCATGCTGTCAAATGGGACCATACTCTGCCCCTACCTTGTCATACAAAAACATGATCTGAGTTCTAGTCCAGATGTGGCAGAATTATATAGATCAAACTACTGGAATAAATCAATAAGGGAACTAAGCAAACATTTCTTCTCTAGACTAAACAAGATAGAATGGATTTAAATCACTGGAAGTTTTAATAGGGCAACTAGATGGTGCAGTGGTTAGAGTGCTGGGCCTAGAATCAGGAAGATCTTCCCAAATTCAAATCTGGCCTCAGACATTTACTAGCTATGTGACCCTGGGCAAGTCACTTAACTTTGGTTGACTTAGTTTCCTCATCTGTAAAGTGAACTGGAGAAATGGCAAACCATTCATTGAATGGGTCTAGACAATCAGAAGCTCATTGGTACCTGAAAAGAGCTGTTTCCTTTTAATGATGAGGTTGGAAGACTGTGCATGCAGAAGGATTGAGAAGAAAAAGAGATAATGGAAGCAGTGAATATAGATGTCTTTTCAGCTTTGAATGGCAAACCCAGGATTTGGACAAAACAAAGTTTTAATATGTTTCAAGGAAAAATTCTGGATCTATATACAAAATATAAAAGTCCTTTTTTAAACAATATTTTTCCAATTACATGTAAAGACAAATTTTAATATTAATTTAAAAATTTCTTTGAGTTCCAAATTTTCTTCCTAAGATAGCAAATAATTTGATATGAGTTATATATGTGCAGTGATGAAAAATATATTTCCTCATTAGTCATATTACAGATGAAGAAACAGAAAATAAGAAAAAAGCACCAAAAATCAAGGAAAGTGAAAATTGTATGCTTCATTTTGCATTCAAACTACATCAATTCTTTCTTGGAGTGTGAATAGCATTTTTCCTCAGTAGCCAAGCCATTCCTGGATGATCATCATCTAGTGTTGCTATTACTGTGTACAATGTTCTTCTGGTTCTGTTTACTTCACTTTGCATTAGTTCATTTAATATTTTCCAGTTTTCTTGAAATTTACCTGTTTGTTATTTCTTATAGCACAGTAGTATTCCATTATATTCTTATACCACTTGTTCAACCATTCCCCAATTGATGGACATCACCTCAATTTCCAGTTCTTTGCCACCATGAAGAGAGCTGTTATAAATATTTTTGTACAAGTAGGTCCTTTTCCTTTTTTTTTTAATATATCTTTGGGATGCAGATCTAGGACATAAACCCACATCCTTCTTTCTCAGTTTCTCCTCATATGTGCCATAGCCCTTTTTTCATAGAAAGTAAAAATACAGGTAGTTCTGACTTTAAGCAAATTCATTTGCATTTGAAAATTGCTTTATCCAAAAGTTTAAATGAACCTATTTGCTCAAGGAAAAGAACTTTATTGACCATAAATTCCTTATAACACAGCATTCTTAATTTAGAGATGAAAAGGATCATAAAAGTCCAACTGCTTCATTTTACAGGTAAGAAAACTGAGGTACAGAGAGATTAAATAATTTGTCCAGGATCACAGAACCAGAAACTATAAAAATGGGATTTGAACTGTCTTCCTGATTCAAACTCCATGCCAAATCCACTATATTTATTTTATATATTTAGTACATTTATTAAGCACTTATTATGGGTTTAGGTATTTTGCTAAGATGGGAATAAAAAGAAAGAAAAAAGTATTCATTAACCTAAAGAATGTATCTTCTAATAGGGAAGACATCTTGTAAATAACTAAATATACAAACAATGTATAGAGGGATCCAAAAGTTAGATCATCTCAGGAGGGGAAGACATTAGCAGCTTGGAAGACTGGAAAAGACCTCCTGAAGAAAATAGAATGTGAGATGAAACTGAAGGTGGAGGTGAGAGGGCAGAATATTCCAGGAATGAGGAATAGACATTGCAAAATCAGGGAGCCAGAAGATGGAACATCATGTGTGAAAAACTTCAAGTTCAAGGTCAGTGTTGCTGCAAAGAATGCTTGAAAGGGAATCAAGTGTGATAAGACTGAGAAGTGGGAAGAGGCCACATTATGAAGAGTTTCCTTAAACAGAGCAATTTCTATTTGAATTTAGAGATAATAAAGAGCCACAGGAGCTCATTGAGCAGTCAGATGACATACTTAGACCTATGCTTTAAAGAAATCATCTTTGACAGTTGTTTGAAGGATGGATTGAAGTGCAGAGGCTTGAAGTAGAGACACCAGTTAGAAGGCTATTGAAGTGTGGTCCAGGGGAGAGGTGATGAACGTCTGGACTGGTGTTGTGGCACTGTGAGTGGAGAAAAGAGACATATGTCAGAGATGTTGTGAATGTGAAAATGATAAGATTTGGAAAGAGATTGACTATGTGAGGTGAATGAGAATGAGTACTAAATGAAAATATCAGAGTTGCAAACCTGAGTGACTGGAAGGATATCCTCTAAGAGGGATGGATTTGAGGGAAAAGCTAATGAGTTCTGTGTTAGTCATATTGAGTTTGAGATATCCATTTTGAAATGTTTATGAGACATTTGGTGATACATGACTGAAGCTCGGAAAAAAATTCAGGGTTATTTGTATAGTTCTAGAAATAATCTCCAAAGAAATAATTATTGAATAACCTATGGAGAACTGATGATATTAACAAGTGAATAAAAAAAATGATGACTGGGGCAGCTAGGTGGCACCGTGGATAGAGCACTGGCCCTGGAGTCAGGAGGACCTGAGTTCAAATCCGACCTCAGATAATTAATAATTACCTAGCTGTGTGACCTTGGGCAAGTCATTTAACCCCATTGCCATGCCAAAAAAGAAAAAAAAAAGATTACCTAGGATGTGATGATTCAGCAAAGGAGCTGGAGAAGGAACAGAGAGGAGTCGGGGAAAATCAGCAGAGAATTGTGTCAGGAAAACTAAGAGAGGAGAGAATATCTAATGGGGGAAATTGGTCAACAGTATCAAATATGAAAGGTGGAGAAGAACAAGGATTGAGAAAAGGTCATTGAATGGGTCTAGACAATCAGAAGCTCATTGGTACCTGAAAAGAGCTGTTTCCTTTTAATGATGAGGTTGGAAGACTGTGCATGCAGAAGGATTGAGAAGAAAAAGAGATAATGGAAGCAGTGAATATAGATGTCTTTTCAGCTTTGAAGGGAATAGTATGATAATGGGGATAGTATACACTTAAGAGGATAAGGAAAGATGACAAAGACTTGAATATGTTTGTAGGAAATGGAAAGAAATGCTAAATATGAAGAGACTGTAACATGGGAAAGGGAAATGAGAGTAGAAGCAGTCTGCTAAGAGTTTGGAGGGGATGAGATCAAGGGAGTGTCTAGCCTTGTAAAGGACAAGGACCACCTCTTCAACAAAGACTATAGTGAAGGGAAAAAAATTAATGGGGAATGATGTTAGGGAATTGTGAGATGAGAAGAGGAAAAAAGGGACTCTTGGAAGAAGCTTATTATGTACAGAAAGTTGGAAGTATAGACTATTAAGATGGAAGAGACCTTAGAATTAAGAGTACTCTAACTAATTCTCACTTTTTAATTTTTGTAAACTGAAATTCAGAAGGTTTAAATGGCTTGCTCAAAGACCTGTAGCTAGTAAATAGCAAAGCCTGGACTAGTGCCCAGGTCTCCAAATTCCTAATACTCTTTCATCTTTCAGCCATATCACCTAATACACATGGAGAGAACAAAATAAATCCATTAACTATTGGAGCATGTGAGCAGCTGTCAAGGGTGCTATAAATGCTATCTAGTATCATAGTTTTAGGGCAGCTAGGTGGAATAGTGGATAGAATTCCAGCCTGTTCAAACCTGGCTTCAGACACTTACTAGCTCTGTGACTATGGGCATGTTACTTAACCCTATTTGTCTCATTCCTTATCTGTATAATGACTTGAAGAAGGAACTGGCAAACCACCCCAGTACCTTTGCCAAGAAAACCTCAAATGGTATATGGAGGGTCAGAAAATACTGAAACGTCTCAACAGCAACAACAACTATTATAGTTATTTAAAAAAAGGTGCAGCAACTGGAACTCTGTACCAGGACACCACCATCCCAAGGTAGCACAGTACAGAGAGCACTGGCCAAGTCAGGGGGTTAGGAGTTTGAATCCAGCCTCAGACACTTGATACTAAGTAGCTGTGTGATCCTGGGCAAATAAATCACTTAACTCTAGTAACTTCACATTCAGGACAATTTCCAGTCGCCCTGATTCATATCTGGCCACTGGATCCAGATAGCTCTGGAGGAGAAAGTGAGGCTGGTAACTTAGCACAGCTCCCTCATTCAAATCCAGTTCATGGGTTTGGCATGGCATCAACTCCCTGATGTTGTGTTCTTTGAGAATGAAAGCAAACATATACATATACTTCCCTGTACCCTAAGGTCCTCTATTGGACAACATTGTGCAGCTTTATGTCCTGGCTCCTTTCTTTGGCCTGGGCTGCCAGTTCCAGGGTTCCATTTAGAACTCTTCTCCCAGGGCTCACTTTTCCAACCATAGAACCTTTTTGCCCCCTTTCACGGATTAGGGACCAGATTGTGAGAGAGTGGCTAAAGCCAGACTCTGAGGAATGTTTTAACCTCTTGTATCTGTTCTGTTATACCCAGACTGTTTTGTTCTCTTCATACTCAAGCCTACCTAACCCCCCATCATTTTCCCCAACATTAAGAATTCCTAATTATGGCTCTGACAACTTCTAGAACACCTTATTTGCTGAAGTAAGTCATGAAATAAACTTTCTAGAAGTTCTTGAAGATTTTTCTGGAATGATTTTGGTTTGGGCAATTAGTGGATCATCATGTATAGCGTGTTAGAATTTGTTATTGTTCAGTTGTTTTAGTTGTGTCTGACTGTTTGTGACCCTATTTGGGGTTTTCTTGACAAAGATACAGGATTAGCTTGCCATTTTCTTCTCCAGTTCATTTGACAAATGAGGAAACTGAGGCACATAGAGTTAGGTGACTTGCCCAGGGTCACATAGCCAGCAAGTATCTGAAGCCAGATTTGAACTTGACAAGATGTGTCTTTCTGATTCTAGGCCTAGGCTGCCCTGTATATTAAAACATGGTCAATAAAACTTGAGTTCCATGCTTACATCAGATACTTAGTAGCCATGTGGCCCAGGGCAATTCATTAAACTTCAGTTTTTTAGTTTTTTTTAGAATTCGAAATTTAGAATTTGCTTCTTTTTTATAATTTCACTGACATAGTAAGAACTTAATAAATATTTATTGACTCACTGACTGACAGAAATGCGGGGATGCCAGAAAATTACCTACATTTGTAGGTAAGAAAGAAAACCTCAACCTTTGCTCCTTTACAGGGGCTATTTTAATAGACTGACTTCACTGCATCTATTCAATGAGTTGCCAACAGCTGGGAAAGCCTGTTCATCTATGTCTGTCCAGGAAACTGCTCTCTTTTCTACCAGTCTGTTTAAAAGGTTGAAAAAAAGTGACCAGTGACCCCCTTCACTCTGTTTTCCTTAAAATAGGATTTTAATCTTGTATGTCATGGACCCTTTGGAAGTCTAGTGAAGCCTAGAGGCTTATAAACCCATCTTAGATAATGTTTTAAAGTTAATAAATACCTCCAAAGGAAACCAATTATAATGAAATATAGCTGGCAGATCTATATTTTAAAAACAAAACCATTGCCTTAGGGAAACTTATACTTTTCTTTTGCTCAGGGAAGTTTTTTAAGCATAAGGGGCTGGTGTGAATTTAATTTTTCTCACTATTTCAGGTCTTTCTCCTAGTGTTAATAGCTTAGCTCTTCAACCATTACATACATATTTTTATATGCAAAAAATTCTAAAGTATGTTAAACATCCTTGTCTAGAAGAAACATGAAACATAAAAAATATTATGAGTCTTAAGTAAAATTAAAATGATTAAGTGATTTATCTTCATAGATGTTGATGGCTATTAGTGATATGATAGAATACCTTGTGTCCTGACGAGTGAATTATTTTAAACATCAATCTGTAGAAATCTGATTACTATTTTTATTCCCCTACTATATTGAATCCCCATGAAGACAAATATAACGTAATCTAAACTTTGTATCTCTTCTAGGGCTGAATATAGTACAATGCACATAGTAGGAACTTAATTTTTGAAAAAGAAATAAATAGGTAGGTCTTAAGGAAAGATAGCTTTTAAAAGAGACAGTAAATCTAAGTTTAGATTTAGCTGGCAAAATATATATTTGTTGAGTGTTTTGCAAATACAATCATGAGAGCTTTGAATCAATAATCACCCCATATCCAACATGCTGCCAAGGCCTGTTGATTTCACTTCTGTCACATATCTCTTCTGATTCTGCCTCACTGGTGCAGGAGCTCTTTGCCTCATACCTGGACGGTTGCAGTACTCTGCAGGTTAGTCTTCCTGGCACAAATATCTCCTCATTCCAATCCAAACTCCATTCAGCTGTTAAAGTGATCTTTCTTAGATACAGGTCTGGTCATACCACCCCTTCTCCCATTCCCACTCAGTAAACTCTAATGATTGCCCATCACCTCCATGACTCAAAGTCCTTCCTTATCTGCCTGCCCTTCCCCTTCACACCTTTCTAGTTTTCACATCTTATCCTTCACCATGTACTCTGGGAGCCAGTGACAATGGCTTCCATACTATTCTTTATATAAGACACTCCAGGTTGCTTTGCATTTTTATTGGCTCTGTCCTCAAGTTTGAAATTCCCTGCCTCCTCCATCTGTGACACCTAGAATTCCTGACTTCCTAACAGTCCCAGCTAAAATAACACCATCTCCAGAAATTTACTGATCCTCCTTTTATTCTAGTACTCTGTTGGTTATCTTCAATTTATCTTGCCTAAGCTTGTTTGTACACAGTGGTTTAATCTGTGGCTTCTGCCATTAGACTGTTAGTGCCTTGGAGAGCAAGAACTTATCTTTTTATAATCTCATTGATTAGTGCAGTGTCACATAGTAGGAGCTTAATAAATATTTGACTTACTGACTGACAAAAATGAGGGGATGGGAGAAAATTACCTATGCATGTAGATAACTAAATTTAAAAAAAATCTAACCAGCAGCAGCAGCTAGGTGGCACAATGAATAGAGTGCTGGGCCTGGAGTCAGGAGGACCTGAGTTCAAATCCAACCTCAGATAATTACTACTTGTCTGACCCTAGACAAGTCACTTAATCCTGTTTACCTCAGTTGCCTCATCTACAAAATGAGCTAGAGAAGGAAATTCAAACTATTCCAGTATTTTTGCCAAGAAAATCTCAAATAGAGTCACAAAGGTCATCAAATACCTATCAATATTGTAGCTACAACATAGCAAGAAGAATGGCAGTTGATATGCCTACTGGTTTACCAAATTCAAAAGTGCCATCATCAGAACCCATGGCCTGAGCTGTTAATGCACAAAATATAAGCAAACAAGTAAAGTGAAATTTTCATCTCTCCTCAAATGTCTCATGACATCTCCTCTCTATACCTTCTTATTTGAAGAACTAGCTCATATTTCATCCAAGAAATTGAGGCCATATCCAAAAAATCCTTCTTCCCTTCTCTTCATTCTATACCACTCAGATGTCTCCCCCCACTAATCTTCTTCTTCATCCCTAACTCACATGGAGAGGTGGTCTTTAACCTGATCTGAACAATGCCCTCTATATTCTATCCCACATACTTTGCTAGATTGTCCCTTATAGCATCCCACTTCTCTCACTAATTTTCAGTTTCTCATTGTCTATTGACTGATAACCTCTTACCTACAAACAAAAAAAAATAATGATAATTTGCACTGATAAAGCTTTAAGGTTTGCAAATATTTGCAAAAATAGCATCTTATTTTATCCTTACAACAATGCTGTGAGGTAGGTGCTGTTATTATTTGTATTTTACAAATGAGGAAACTAAAGCAAACAGGTTGCCCAGGATCACACAGCTACTGAGTGTCTGAGGTCACATTTGTACTCAGATGTTCCTGACTCCAGGTCCAGTATTCCACCTATTGTGTTATCTTAGCCATGCCAATGTCTCTTCCCCTTTCCTTAAAAAACTCTTTATTTGACCCAACCTCTTGCCAACTTCCAATATTCCATCCATTGTGCCATCTAGACATGCCCATGTCTCTCCCCCTTCCTTAAAAAAGTGATTTAAAGGATCCGACCTCCTGTTTACAAGCTATCATCCTATTCTCTTCTACCTAAGAAAGAGGTTTGTAATTTATGCTTTCACTTCCTTTCCTTTTAATCACTTTTAAAACCTCTTCAATCTGGATTCTGAACTCATCATTCAACAGAAACTGTTCTTTCCAAAGATGTCAATAATCACCTGTTTAGTAAATCTTTTTACATTCCTCATCTTTTCTGACCATTCCCTAGTCTTTAAAGTTGTTCACCATCCTGTTCTCCTGCAAATTCTTTCCTCCCTAGGTTTTAATGACAATGTTCTCTCCTGTTTCTTTTACCTCTGACTCATCCTTTTTAGTCTTCTTTGCTAAATTTTCCTTCACCTGTGGAGTGTTCACCTTAGGCCCTTTTCTCTTCTTCCTCTATATTATATTGTTTAGTGAACTCAGCAGTTACAATGGATTAAATTATCTTGGGGCAACTAGGCACCTTGCCTGTAGTTTAGAAGACCTGAGTTCAAATCCAGCCTCAGACACTTAAGTGACCCTGGGCAAGTTGCTTACTCTGATTTGTCTCTGTTGCCTTATTTGTAATGAGCTGGAGAAGGAAATAGCACTCCAGTATCTTTGCCAAGAAAACCCCAAAAGGGGTCAGGAAGCATCAGACATGACTGAAACAACTGAAAAAAAAGTTATCATTTATATGCAGTTGATTCTCATATTTCTTTATATATATATGTATATATGTATATATGTGTGTATATGTATATATATATATATATATATATATATATATATATATATATATATTTTCTTTATATAACCTAACCTCTATCTTGACCTCCAGTTCTCATCATCAGTTACTTAATGAATATCTTGAACTGGATATCCCACAGAAATCTTAGCTTCAGTATTTTAAAACCAAAACTCATCTTTTCCCCCCAATTTTCCTCTTTTCTAAACTTCCCATTACTGTTAAGGCACCAGTAACCTAATCACCCAGACATGATGAACCCTTAGCATCAACCTCAACTCTTCCCTCCAACTCACCCCACATATCTAATCTTGTTGCTTCTGTCTCCACAACATCTTTTCACTATTACCCTTCTCTCACATCATAACCCAGATTCAGGCCCTCATCATTTTGTCAAAGTTAATAACTTTTACAGCCTATGCTACTGGTTAAAGTCTAAATTCTATGAGTTTGGAATTTCTATCTCTCCTATTGTTAATTGTTTTAACAATCACATTAAGGCAGATGAATAGAATTTGGGGAACCTGGCTAGATATCTTTGTGAGAAACACATAGGTTTCTGGTATTTGTTAAATGATAAATTATGAGATAGATAGCCATCTTCTCTATATTAAGATAACAATGTAAGGATGACATATTTGTGATCAAATGTGTAACTGAAATTACTGGCCAAATTCTCTCTCTCTGTCTCTCTGTCTCTGTCTCTCTCTGTCTCTCTCTGTCTCTCTCTGTCTCTCTCTGTCTCTCTCTCTCTCTCTCTCTGTCTCTCTCTCTCTCTCTCTCTCTCTCCATTCACTTTACCCTTCCACTCATAATCCAGCAATACTGATTTTCTTGCTCTTTCTAGCATATGACACGATCCCTCTCCCACCTCTGCTTTTTCACTGGCTATCCTCCTCCCTTTCCATGGAATGCTTTCTTTCTTCACCCCAGCCTTCTGCAAGACATGGCTCAAATCTTTACATGGAATGCTTTCTTTCTTCACCCCAACCTTGTGCAAACCATGGCTCAAGTCTTTACATGGAATGCTTTCTTTCTTCACCCCAACCTTCTGCAAGCCATGGCTCAAATCTTATATTCTTCAGGAGGCCTTTCCTGGTTCCCCATCTCCCTGAGAATGCTTTCCCTCTGAGATTCCCTTCTACTTTTTTCTTCCTTCCTTCCTCTTCCTTCCCCTCCTTCCTCCCTCCTTCCCTTCTTTCCTTCCTTCCTTCCTCCCTCCCTCCCTTCCCTCCTTCCTCCCTCCCTTCCTTCCTCCTCCCTCCATCCCTTTTCCTTCCTTCCTTCCTTCCTTCCTTCCTTCCTTCCTTCCTTCCTTCCTTCCTTCCTTCCTTCCTTCCTCCCTCCCTCCCTCCCTTCCTTCCTTCCTTCCTTCCTTCCTTCCTTCCTTCCTTCCTTCCTTCCTTCCTTCCTTCCCCATTAGAATGTGAACTCCTTAAGGACAGAGATCTACTTTGGCCTTTCTTTGCATACCCACTGATTAGCCTGGGGCCTGCCACACACCTTTTACACTTCATAATTGACTATTTCCTGGATAAAATCATTTGACATCTTATTTTTAAACTGTTGTAAAAAAAGAGGAAAGTATTAAAAAAGAGAAACTTTTAGAAATAGAGTTTCAAGATGTAACATTTAAAATAACCTCAAACAAACATTAGTAAAATAAGAGAATGGCTATGTTTTGGGCTTTAAACTTTTTTATATGTTGAATTCAGAAACGTATTTAAATAATTTTATATATCATATCAATTAATCATTGAACAAGTATTTCTTGGTCTCACTTTGAACAAGGAACTATAATAGGCTTTGGGGATACACAGCAAAAAAAATAAAATAAAATTGTCCCCTTACTCAAGGAGGATATTTTATTAGAGAACACACACACACACACACACACACACACATACACATGTGTGTATGTGTGTGTGTGTGTGTGTGTGTGTGTGTGTGTGTGTGTGTGTCCATTTGGTGGAGATGGGGAGAGGACTGGGCCTGTGCTTTCATTGGTATAGAGAGCTTCCTCGTAGGGAAATCTCTCTACCAGTATACATTGTCCCTTGTTCTGGAGCTTATTACTTTTAGAAAATTACCCAGGATGCCAGGATGAAGTGACTTGACCAGGAGTACATAGCCAATATTGTATCAGATGCAGATTTGATCTTAGATCTTTGCAACTCCGAGGTCAACTCTGTGGCTGCTATAATATGCTGCCTATCATATGCAAAATCAATATTTTACTTTTCATTTCCAGTTTCTGTGGAAGAATCAGGAGAGAAGCAATTAAATGCATTTAAGGTGAAGGAAATTGTGTAGACGTCTTGGAGGGCATTCCAAATGAATGCTAGTGAAGAATGGCAGAAGCTGAATTTGGGGAGGAGAAATTTGGCAAAATTTGGAAGAATCTGAGAAAAAAATTGCAGGAGAACAATCTCTTGGTCCTGGTTCTCTGGTCCAGATCTCCATCCAGGTTGAAAGAGATGAAGTATCAAAGGCAGTTAAAGAGGATGTAAGCATTTAGAAGGGTTAAGGAGGATTTAGGAATAAAACCAAGAGAGGTAGATTTAAGAAGAGTAAAGAGAAAATTATTGAAAAGATAGGTTAATTAATTAAATTTATAGAAAAGATTGTTGAAGACTTGATTGATGAAACAGACAGGTGATTGGTTTGAAGGTGAAGGTCTGTGGTTGTGTAAAGTACTTTTGAGCAAGGCTGTCAAGTTAAGATATAATTTTCTGCAAGAAAGTTTAGCCTGTGTTTACAGTTAAGATTTTAAAATCTGTAAGTAGTTCAAGAAGAAAAGATTGAAAATCTCAACCATTATGCTTATCCTGACATACCGTAGATAACAACCCATCTATGTTTTCTCATCTTGTGTGATTTTTATCAGTATCCTTCAATAAATTTTTTTATAGCAAGTCAACCCTGATTGATGAGATCCTTCCTCTAGGATTCTTAATGTTATATAGTTACCTCTGCAAAGCAGGGCTTTTCTTATTCCTCACCCTTATTATATAATCCATGCAACTTCTTTTTCTATTTTGAACTTCTATAATTGCCTTTATGTAACTTATTGTATGCAATATGTCATTGTAAATATTATGTAGTCTATTTATGCCCCAGTATACATCATCTCTCCATTGCACTTTTGGTCACACTTTATCAGAAATTGTGAAATTAGATGATTTGGAGTCATATAAAATCACTGGGAGAATATTGATAATAAGGATACTTGAAAGCATTATGTGGTTTTCCCCTATAGTGTCTGACCAAATCTCTTCTTATTTAATTTTAGGTCTACTTCATTTTTTATCTGTAAGTTTTTCTCAAGATAAATGTAGTACTAAATGTAGAGGCTCAAGAGGCTGTTTATTCTAATGCATATTATAGTCTGGACAATAGGAATCCTTTGTCCACTGAGTTTTACCTGTGGGGATTATTAGGTCTCATTTATTTGAATTGTATTTTTCCTCTATAAAGGTCAAAAGAACAAAAATTGGCTAGTTTTAGTTGAAACCATACCTAGGTTAGGAGATAATAAGAGACCCTCTGGATGTCTGTGATTACAACTCACCAGACCTGGATGAAATATATCCCAGGGTACTAAAATAATTGCTTAACATGATTGCCAAGGTACTTCAGTGATCAAGAAGAGAATGGGAGAAGTGCTTCAGGACAAGAGAAGAGCAAATATTACAGTTCTCAAAAAAAAGGAAAAGAGCAAAATTGTTAGATTAAAGGCTCTTGAACTTGACTTGAATTCTCAGAAAAATACAAGACCACTTCATTAAATGAATGGTTTATGACCATTCAGAAAAGGAAGTGATCACAAATGGCTACCATGGCATCATCAGAAAGACTAACCTCATTTCCCTTTTCATCAGAGTTAATAGAATGGTAGATCAAGAGAATGTAGATATATTTTACCTAGATTTTGGCAAGATATTGTGTTTCCTTGTGCTATTCTTATGGAGAAGATGAAGAGATGAGAGCTGGATTAGGTGTTTATAGTTTTACAGTAGTTAAAAAGTAATCATAAATATTATTACATAGTAACTATAACAGTTGACAGGTAGATTTTAGTAGATTGTCACAGGGATATCTGACATTTACAGGGTTTTTTTACATTTTTACCAATGACTTGCATGAAAGCATAGATGGCATACTTATCATTTGAAGAAGACATAAAGCTGGGAGGGAGCCAAATATACTGGATAACAATCAGGTTTGAAACAGGCTAGAATTCTAGTCATTAAAAGGTTGGATCACTAAATATAAGAAAAAAATTTAGTAGAAATAAATGTGAAGTCCTAATGCTTGAATTTTTAAAAAATCAACTTCCCAATTTCAATAGAGGGGTGGCATGCCTAATGTCAGTTTATCTGAAAAAAGTGGATTGCAAGTTTATTAAGAATGAACAATGTAATATTTCAGAGAAAAAATAAAACAAAATAGTTCTGTATTTCAAAAAAACAAAAGCAGGGTAGCCACAATGAAGAAGGGAATAATCTCAAATTCCTCTCCTTAGGGAAGCCCATACCTAGAATTTTAGGAAAGACATCCCACTCCAAGATCCAGTCATAATTGCCTTTCTTACTGTTTGTTCCCTTTTCTGGATACTTCATCTCCTGACTCTGCTTTTGTAATAACTTCAGACCTGGAATACTCTCTCTCTCTCCTCATCTCTGTCTTTAAGAATATGTTCAAGCCACCCTCCTGAAATAGGTCTTTCTAAGTAGCTTCAAGCTATTAATATCTTCTTTCAGATTTGTGATTTTTTGCTTCATTTCTTTCTTACCTAATCACTGAATGAGTGTTACCTTAGTGAAACAGCTCAGCTCAAAAAGACCAAGGTCTCCAGTACTGCATCTGGGCCATCTCCAGTTGTCCTGGTCTATATATCTGGTCATTGGACCCAGATGACCCTGGAGGAGAGAGTGAGGCTTCTGACTTTGCACAGCCTTCCCTCACTTAAATATCATTCACATGCTGGTCATGGCATCACCTCCCTGATGTCATGGTTTTCTCCCTCATTAGAGGGGCAGGGACTGTTTTACCATTTTCTTTGTCTTCTCATAGCGCATATAATAAGTATTTAATGAATGCTTACTGTTGACTGATTAAGCTCAAGAGCATTCAGAGCAGGGTGACCAGTGTGGTATGCTGTTGTTTTGGGAGTAGTTGAAAGATGTGGGGATAATTAGCCAGGAGATTTAGGTGGGGATATGATAACAGCCATCAACCATGGATATCTGACTTGTTCTGTTTGGTCTCATGGATTCAAACTACCATTAATTACTGGCTAGAAACTGAGGAGATGTAGATTTAGGCAGAACTCCCTGGATAATGATTAAGGTCTTCAGAAAGACCATAAATTTCCTGGACATAGTGTCAAGCAATATCTTTATCAGATTCATAAATTTTGAGCGGATGGGACCCGAGAGAGTCCAGCTTGTCAACCCTATTGTACAAAAGAGGAGACCAAGGCCCTCTCTGGGTCTCAGTTTCCATATTTGTAAAAACAAATAAGTTAGATTACACAAACCTTTAGGGCCACTCATTTCTAAATCTTAAAACTGGTTCAAAACTGGTTCCAGTGCCTTCTATTTGTTATTAGCAAGCTCCAGTGCTCTTTTTTAGATGCAGTGTGATCCAAAAAAGTTTGCATCATTCGAACTGAATGCCAAATGGAGTTCCAGAAAGGCCCAGTTGGGATTGGGACAAGGGTGGGAGACAGCGAGCCGGAAGGAAGGTCTGACTCTACCACTTTTAATGCGTGACCCTGCATCGCATTTCCCTTTCCAAATCTTGGGGTTCCTCTTTGCTTAAATGAAAATAATGACCGAGTTTACTGTCATACAAGGTTGCTTCTCAGTGCGTAAGCCTAAAAAACTGCACAGGACTAAATGCTGATAATGAAGGTTGGTTGATATTAGACCCCACACACACGTACATACACACACATACATACATACACACAGACACGCACATACACACGCACATACACACACGCACAGACGCACACAGGCCACACGCGCACACACACACATATACACATGCACAAACACGCACACAGACCACACACACACGCGCACACACACACACACACACACACACTTTTTTTAAGGTAATGGCCAATTCCCATGGGTGAGTTAGATAAGGGGGGGTGGGACAGCCGGGGCCTGGGGCGCCCCGCGCGGAGGCTCTTTGCGGACAGGACGCGTGCGGGGGGCCCTGGGGTCGTCGGCCGGTGCCCGCTGGCATCAGGAAGCGGGAAGCCCTGCGGGCTCGGCCGGGGCTGGACGGTGCCCCGCCCGGCCAGGGTGCAGGAGGCACGTGGTAAAGCCCCCGCTCCGCTCCGGCAGGGCCGGGGGCGCGCATGCCCAGCCGCGCCGGCCCGGCCCGACGTCTCCGGCAGGGTGGCAGCGCCGGCCGCGCTGGCCCGGGTCCGAGGCCGGGCCGTGACGTGGCGGCGGCGGCGCGTCCGGGGCGGGAGGTGCCCGGGTGTGAGTCGAGGGGCCGAGCGGGGTCCTGACGTGGCGGCTGGGCCGTGGGAAGGGGCGGGGCGGCGGCGCGGGGCGGGGCGGGGCGGGGCGGGGCGGGGCGGCCGCTGCGCTGTGCCGGCCCCCGGCCAGAGGGCGCCCCAGCCCCGGCCTGGCGGGGATCGGAGCGCGCCGGGGATGCCGCGCGGCGGCCCGCAGTCACCGCGCCGGGGATTGGGCCGGCGGAGCCGCCGATGCCCGATGGGCCGAGCCGGGGCCCCCGCGCCGCCCTGTCCGCCGCGCCGGAGCCCGGCCTGCAGAAGGAGGCGGGACAGGGCGCCTCCGCTCTCGGGCGGCCCGAGCCGTGCTCCGCGGCGGCCCCTGCCGCAGCCCGGCTGCGGCCCCGCCCACCGGGCCAATCAGCGGCTCGGGCACAAACATGCAAATGAGGCGCCTGTGCTCTCGGTGTGCCGCTCATTGGGGCTGGCGGGGCCGCGCTTGGGGAGCGAGCCGGGCCAATCAGGCGGGTGCGTGGCGGCGCGGGGGAGGCGGCGCCCCTTGCCTCCTCCCTCCTCGACCCCGCTCTGACAGGGGGGCCTGGCCGCGCCGCCGGTAAGTGCCGCCGCCGCCGCCTCCGCCGCCAACCGCTGCCAACCGCCGCCGGAGGGGAGCCCGGGCCCCCGCTCCACCGGTGGGGAGAGGCCGGCGGGCGGGGGGCGCGCGGGCCGGGCCGCTGGGGGGCGGGGGGGGTCTGGGGGGGCCCCCTCGGGGCCGGCCGGTCGCGTCGGTCTCCGCCGAGGTGGGGGGCCGGCGGCGGCGGCGGGGGGGGGGGGGGGGGCGGCTCCGTCATGGCGAACCGAGCGGCGGTGAGTACGTGCCGCCTCCGCCGCCGCCGCCCGGCTCGGGGGTCGGGGCCGGGCCCAGGCCGCCCCCCCCCCCCCCGCGGAGGGAGGGCCCTGCCCGAGGGGGTGTGGAAGGGGCGAGGCCGGAGGCGGCGAGGGTCCGCGGCACGTGCGGCGCCGGGCCCGGGCCTCCCGGGCTGTCATGGCTGCTCCCTGCCCTCTGGCCCGAGCGGGCCAGCCGCCGCCGTGCCTGTTGCACGGGCGCGTGTGAGTGTGAGTGTGTGCCAGGGTGAGACTGGGCACGGGGGGCGGCTGCCCGGCGCGGCGGGGCGGGGGCTGGGCATGCGGCTGCTCGGCCTCCCGCCGGGACCGCCCTCGGCTCTCAGCCCCTGCCCTGCCCGGGCTCCCCCACCCCCAGCCGGGCCCCGGGGCCCCGGGCCTGCCGTGCTTCCCCGGACTCTGACCGCGGGGTTTCCTCCTGCGTGATGCTCCGCCCCAGCCTCCCCGACCCTCCCCTGTGGCGGCTCTCTCTGGGTCTTTGATGCCAGTCGCGTGGCCAGGTTTCCTCTCATCCTGCTCTCTGCGTGCTTGCTTGCAGCTACTTCGTGGCATTTCAGTAAAGGATGTAGTGGATGATTCCATGACATCTCTCCAACTCCAAAATCTGGTATCTTACTAACCAATGAGCCTTTTCCTCAGCTGCAGGTCAGGCTTGGTTGTTTTTGTTTTTGGTTTGTTTTTGTTTTGCTTTTTTTAAATAAAACTTTTCATCATGAAACCATGTAGAGGAGAATAAAAGTTATTTGAGACATGCTGTTAACACTTGTTACACACAATTACTTTCATAGAGGCCTTGAATATGACAACTCCCCATTACTCAACAGATACAACTCACCTTCACCTTGTACCCCTTTCAACATCAAATCTTAGCTTTGTTAATAAAATTATAGATTTTCTGAATTTAGTTTGCTAATCTCTAAATAGTGCTACATTCACATTTTTACCATTTAGCCATAATTTATTATCCCAGGTTTGATTAGCCTTGTATGTCATATTGCAGACAAAAAGCAGTTTATCTTATCCTATATTGCTTTCTAGTTATCCCTTATTTAAAGGAGAACCGATATAGGCAAACATAAGATTATTGCTCTATACTTGTAAAAGACTTCAGAAAATATGTGGTCTAGGTCCCTCACCTTAGTGATAAGAAAATTGAAGACCTAGGGAAGTTAAATGATTTTTCCAAGATCACAGTGGTAAAAAGCCTTAGACATAGGATATGAACCTAAATCCTTTAAATCAACAGGCATACTAGTAGTACTCTTTCCAGTCTACCATACTGACTCAAATCATTACAAAGGGATTTTTGGTAGAGAATATATAAACTCAAATGATGAACTTAATCTGATGTTCACTTGACAGAAATATTAATATCTGTACACAAAAACCAAGCATAATGCTTTCTAGCAGTAGATGTTTCATAAATATTTGTTGAGTGAATATGAAAAGTGCATTGTATTAGTTGTCAGTTCACCTGGATTTCATCACACTACCTGGGTGACCTTTGGCAAATCACTTCACCTCTGAGGGTTCAGGTTCCACTGTAAAGTAAGGTAGTGTGATTAGACAGTCTTGTAAGATCCCTTCCATCTCTCCAACTTATGTGATTCAGACACACCTGTTGCTAAAGCAAGGTACAACTATACTACATATTTACCAATATATTTCTTATTTTACTATTTTTAAAGTAATTACATGTTAAACAGAGAATGCAATAAGTTATTAGCAAATTTCTGCCTTGAGAGCTTTATACTCTGAATTACAGATTTCATAAAACTGGCATAGTAGTCACTCTGACTGTTAGCTTTCTAATCTATCCCCACGTATTTTCATGGATAACGAGTTTTTAGCAAGAACTCATAAGTTAAGAATTGATAAAAGAGAGGACACACACACACACACACACACACACACACACACACACACACACACTCAACAAGGGAAAACGTGCTTATGGGTTGGTTTAGGGAAATAAAAAGGAAAAAATGAGGCAGAGAGAGACAGTACATGAAAAACTATCAGAAAATTGGGGTCTTAGTCCCAGTTCTGACATATATCTGTATCACTTGCAATTCAACAGAAAACAAATTTAATGGACCTTAAAGCAAGGGGCTTCAGTTTCTTCATAGCACAAAAGTTTAGTAGGGTGGTCTGAACTAGAGCAGGGCTGTTCAAATCTTACTTTTAAAAGATTTTGTTGAATATATTTTGATTTGCCATTTTAGTGAGAGCTCTGCTGTAACTTCAATTTACTAAAACACTTATCCAACCCAATTGCCCTGTGAGTTGCATGGGGGGTGCATTTTGGACTGCCCTGAACTAGTGCATCTCTTAAGGCCTTCTACAACAGTAAAATTGTGGTTCTAAGTATCTGTAAGGTAGAAATGAAAAGAGTCTTAGGAATTCAGAAAAAAAGTTTGAATTTTATAAGGAAGGACAAAATAAAGTTTTTAAATAGATAATGTTATAGATATGGAGAATGAAGGACTTTAAATAGCATAATTGGAAATGTACAGGTGAAAAAGCACAGTAGAATCATTGTCAAAAATCATTGAAAAAGGTTTTAGTAGTGAAATGAAGACTTTAGAAATGTTAAGGTTAAGAGGTCTGATGAAATTTGAAAGATGGGGAAAGAACAGGGAGAATATTGGTACTATAATCAGAAAAATTACTGGGCAGGTTGGGACATTTTAGTCTACTTTTTAAAATATATTAGGTACTTGTTTTTATACCACATTTCTTAATTGTATTTTCCTCCATTTCATTTCCTATTATGTCTTTTTTATGCAGTTGACAGATCAATAAGGGAATGATAAACCTTGAAATCAATATGTGTGATAAGTTAGAGAAGGAAACAGTTATAATTACAGAGATTGGAGATGAGCAAGGAAAAAAATAAAATCTTGGGAAGCAGAGAGCAAATAATAAATTATATTGGAAATAGATAAACTTGGAAGAATTAGCAAGATAAGTAATTTTTGTGGTTAAGATCATTTAATTACAGAAAAAAATACACAAATGTAGTAAAGGGTAAAAAGTTGAATGCAATATTTAGTTTTCAGTTCAACAAACATTTATTAGGGCTAGAATTAAGTTGCCTTAAGTGAGAACCCATACTTTAAGATTTGAGTCTCTCTGATTTGACTTTTAAAAAAAGGCACTTAAGATTAATGAAAATAGTGATCACAAATTGACAATGTTTTCTCAACTATTAAAAGTTTCACATAGCCACCCTGGAATTGGTAACTCTGGAGGATTTCATTGGTGGTACAAGGATTGCTTTAATTCATAAATATAGAATGCTACATTCCATACAACTTTATAAAACTTTAACTCTTCTAGCTCTATTACTGCTTACCTCAGCTCCTGCCAATGAGTAAATGGAATGCTAGAAAATCCAGTCAGGTGACAAACTGGGCCTCCAGAGAACAGGAAACCCAAAGGGTCTGTGATTGTTTTCACCCCATCTTTCTGGATCTCCTCTAGCACTTTAACAGGTAATACTCATTACCTGACCTGTAGCAAAGATCAGACTAATGTTTAGGCAGAGGGAGTAGATGGGATTCAGGAGATATGTGACTCTCTACCATATTATAGGGAACCAATTTAGAAGTGCTGTTCTTTCTGTTTAAAGAAGTGTCATATTTTAGAAAGGAAGACAGAGCCTTTAGGCTTTCTAATACCTTTAAATGGAAAAGTAATATATTTTATTCTTGGAAGAAAACATTTTCTTTTGGCAGTTATGAAATGCATTTCTGGTTTTTGATAGGATACTTGATGAATATGTTTTCATTTTACATGTAAAATTAAATAAGCTCCCCCCCCAGTAAAAAAAATTCTCCTTAATAGTGTCATAATATATAGTTAGAAACTTTAAAAAACTACTGGTCTCAGTTATGTCCCTACCTATTCAGTTATTGATCTATATAGCCTGTTTGGATGCTACATTTTTTACTGAAGGCCTTTACCTAATGGAAGTTGCTTAGGTCATTCACTTGGTGTTATTTATGAAATAGCTTTTAGAAATAATGGTGTTTCCTATAACATAACTAGTTATTACTAGAGGAACATTTGTAAAGAGGTTGTTTTTTTTCCCTTGGAATTTTTTTTTAAGCTAGATGAGCTTTATTGAAAACTCTTGAAATTCGTCATTTAAAACATAATCATTTTACTCAAAGGGACAAGCAGGATTGATACTTGGGAAAAGTACTACCTTTTGAAAATACACAATTTTAATGTAACAAATTAAAAGAGAGAAAATACACAATTTTAATGTGTCACATTGAGTTTGGTCTATTTTGGTATTTGTATACAGTTTAACAGGTAAGTAAATTGATATATTTTTGTTCCCTTTAACTTTGTTAACTTTATTAGTTATCTTCTAGAAGTTGTCATAGATGTGTTATATAGTTGCTATATATGCACTTAAATGTGTATATGTATTTGTCTTTTTGGTTTAAATGCAATGTGGTAGAATGTATACAGTGTGAGCCTCTGAATAAGTTCTGCCTTTGACACATACTAGCTGTGGGACCCTGGACAAGCCATTATTACATCTGTCAGTTCCCAATGCACTCTCTAGAACCACTACTTTTAGGGTATTTACTGATCTGTGTTGGTGGTAGAAGTGACCATACTAGAATTTTCCTGTGCCAGTGAAATCATTAACCTAAATCATAAAGTTGATTGAAATAATTCTAGCTTATTTATGAGACTGGGGAGAGGGGGAGTGGAAAAATGGGCATAATAATTCCCTGACTGTAGTTTTAATATGTTTTTTACAAGGCAAATGGGGTTAAGTGGCTTGCCCAAGGCCACACGGCTAGGTAATTATTAAGTGTCTGAGGTCAGATTTGAACTCAGGGACTCCTGACTCCAGGGCCGGTGCTCTATCCACTGCGCCTCCTAGCCTCCCCCTGTATTTTTAATATTACAGTATTACTTATAATAATAATACTGACATTTACTTAGAACTTGATTTGTAAAGCATTTTATATACATTATTTCATTTGAGATGCATAAAAATTCTGTTGCCCAACTAATTGTCTATATTGGACAGATACTTCAAATTGATGGTACAAATCATCTTACCTCAGGAGAATTTTACATTGAGGATCATCTAGAGGTCAGGGGAGAGGTTAATTGTGGACATGAGTAGGGTGCTTCACATCATGACCAAGGAATGAAGAAAAAACAAACTGAAGGATGTTTTCAAAGAAATATACCAATGAAAAAGAAAATGGGTGTTAGACTGAGCATTAGTTATTCCTTTTAACATGAAGATATGTGCTCTGGTGCTTTGTTGAGAGAAACTGAGGAAGGTCCCTTGCATGTTAAGTAGCCCTTCTGAAGGAACTGGACCAGAGTCATTCAGAATGAGAAAGCATGAATCAGTTTCAGAATACAACATTGATGAGATAACAGATGCATTTAAGTAATGGTATTTATTACATTATTTTAAGATGTACATACATTACAACCACAAAACTGCAATCACAGGAACTGATTTTAGGACTGGGAAATGTTTCAGAAATAATATATTATTTTACAAAAGAAATTCCTAGAGAGGTTCTTAATATTATACCATCCCATTTCTTTATAATGATAGTATGTTCCGCAATAGATGTATGATCTTGTCAAATCTCTTTAACTTATCTGGGTTTTTGTTTCTTTTTCTATATGGAAGCTGTGAGGATAGTAGAAAGCTCATGAGCTCCATATTCAAAGGATCTGCTTTTTTAAAATGATATTTTCTTTTATTTTTCCAATTACATGTCATTAAAGTTTTTCAACGTTCATCCACATGGACATGCATATTTTTAAGTTACATTATTTTCTTCCAATGGTGAACAGACTTGTGAATATTGTACATACATATTTATGTTTAACATGTTAACAGATTAATTATTTTCAGTATGAGGAATTAGGATTCAGGGAAAAGAAAGAATTCCATGAGATAGGAAAGAAATACATAAGAGAAATTTTTTTTAAAAGTGAATGTTGGGTTGGCTAGGTGGCGCAGTGGATAGAGCACCGGCCCTGGAGTCAGGAGTACCTGAGTCCAAATCCAGCCTCAGATAACTTAATAATTACCTAGCCGTGTGGCCTTGGGCAAGCCACTTAACCCCATTTGCCTTGCAAAAACTTCAAAAAAAAAAGTGAATGTAGTGATCATTCAGATTCTATAGGAATTTTTTAAATTTTGTTTTTCTTCCTCTGGATGTGGATAGCATTGTCCATAACAGATCTCCCTGGATTATCCTAGCTCTCTGAACTGCTGAGAGGAGTTGCATCTATCAAGGTTGATCAACTCACAGTGTTGTTAATGTGTATAATATTTTCTTGGTTCTACTCCCTTTGCTCAGCGCCAGTTCCTGTAATTCATGCCATACTTCTCTAGAGTCTGGCCATTCAGGGTTTCTTACAGAACAAGAGTATTCCATATTTTTCATATACCAGATCTTGTTCAGCCATTTCTCAGTTGATGGGCATTCCTCAATTTCCAATTCTTTGCCAGTCCAAAAAGAGTTGCTATGGCTATTTTAGAACATGTGGGACCTTTTCCAATTTTTTTAATGATTTCTTCTGGATATAGGCCTAGTATTAGAATTGTTGGATCAAAGTGTATGATCAGTTTTATTGCTCTTTGGTATAGTTCCTTATTGCTCCCCAGAATGGTTGGATCAGATCACTACTCCACCAACAATGCAATAATGTCCCAATCCTCCCACAACTTCTCCAGCATTGATCAGTTTCCCTTTTGTCATCTTAGCCAATGATTTGGAACATTTTTTCATATGATTTTTTTTTTTATGGCTTTAATTTCTTCTTTTGAAAACTGTCTGTTCATAACCTTTGACCATTTATCAATTGGGGAATGACTTGTACCTTATAAATTTGATGCAGTTTTCTGTATATTTTAGAAATGAGACCTTTATCAGAACCCCTTGCTGTGAAAATTGTTTCCCAGTTTTCTGTTTTCTTCTAATTTTTGCAGCATTGGTTTTATTAGTATAAAACATTTTTAATTTAATATAATCAAAAACCAATCACTGCAATTTATTTTTAGGATTTTTTTTTTTTTGCAGGGCAGTGGGTTAAGTAGCTTGCCCAAGGCCCCACGGCTAGGTAATTAATAAGTATCTGAGGCCGGATTTGAACTTAGGTGCTCTTGACTCCAGGGCTTGTGTCCTATCCACTGCGCCACCTAGCCGCCCACACTTTGCAATTTATAATATACTCTATTTCTTGTTTGGTTATCCACTTCTCCCCTTTCCATAAATCAGACAGAGAAATTTCTTAGTCTCTTAATTGGTCTATTGTGTTGCACCTTATGTCTAAATCCCAGACCCGTTTTTGACCTTAGTTTGGATCTATGCCTAATTTTTGCCATACTATTTTCCAAATAATCTTTGTCAAATAGTGAATTCTTATCTCAGAAGCTAATGTCTTTGGGTTTGTCACACAGGAGATTACTGTAGTCGGTTACCACTGTTTCTTTTGATCCTATCCTAACCCACTGATCCATTACTCAATTTCTTAACCAGTACGAGGCAGTTTTTGATCTGCTTTTTAAAATTGACTTTGTTACTAAGTTTCTATGTGGTATTGATCAAGAAAGATACAGTTTTCTGTACTTCAGTTTCCTCATTTGAAAAATGAGGGCATTAGATAAGGTGACCTCTAAGATTCCTTCCCAGCTCTAAATCTCCCAGGGGCTTCCTAAAATTCTGTGTTTTTGAAGATCCTAGATTCACTTTTCTCTTCCAAAGTCCTATTCTGATGCTTCATCATAGTATGGAAGTGACTGGTTTTTCAAAGGCCATACCAATTAAGTGTTTGGGGCTACAAATTTGGAAAGATTTTAGATAAAAGCCTGGAAATGGACTGTATGTCTGCCACACGAGGATCAGCCTAGTTTGGAGCCTAGCTCCAAGTTGAAGCTCCATCACTAGGTTGGCTACAGAATATTGACATTTTTGGCTGAAACAGTTCTCCAAGTGTTGGGTGAATGGCTTTTGATCTGTGTGTGTGAAGGTAGGTATCTATGCTGGCCAGATTACAAATCTTTAAAATGTTAGAATTAAGATTCAGTTGTAGATGGGATTACTGGATTTCTTGAAGGACACAGTACTAGATACTTCATAAAGATCACAGTGACCATGTCCTGAGAAATTCATTAACTTTTTCTCAGTCCTCATTTGATATTTGACGATAATGACTGTTCATTCCTTTTTGAAACATACTTTCCTTGACTTCTCTAGTTTTATTTTAGTTTTTCTTTTTGAGTTCTGTGGAATATGACTGTCCTATTTTGAAGTCAATCACAAAGCTTAGAATGACATAATTTGAAGAACCTTAGCAATCTTGATCTTAAAATTAATGATTTTCTTTGCTAGAGGACAAGAATCATAGAAGGTGATAAGAAATGCAGAGAAATGATATTCATCATTAGAGAAGATATCCATTTAATGAAATAAGGATATTTCAGACTATCAAAATATGAAATCCTCTAGTCCAATCCCCTCATTTTTCAGATGAGGGAAATAGAGACATTGAGTGGTTAAATACCTTGCATAGTATCACACGCATATAATTGTAAACTTTTATCTGAATATTCCAATTAGTGTGTTGGAATTTTTTTTTAACTTGAAATCAGTAGCTGGTGCATTTTTATTTTATTTTTTAAATTCATTTTTGTTTTTGTTTTTTTGCCAAGGCAAAGGGGGGTTAAGTGACTTGGCCAGGATCACACAGCTAGGTAATTATTAAGTGTCTGAACTTAGGCCCTCCTGACTCCAGAGCTGGTGCTCTATCCACTGTGCCACCTAGCTGCCCTTGAAGCATTTTTAGTAGTAATTTAGTGGCATTTTCATTCAGGAAATTTTCAAATTCTGTTTCAAAATCTTATGTTGGGGAGAGGGGCTCTACATTTTCATTAAGGTTTAAATGGTGGTAATTTATTTGAAAATTTTGTAATTATGTCTCATGTTGATATTCTCCAGAAGTGGAAAAATGTTCCTGATGGGTTCCCCTTCACTCAATTGAACTCTCATTGTGGATTCCTTTCCTCTTAACTGGAATGTAGTTGAAAGGAATGGCTACAAATAGAAATCATTTTTAGTTCATAGTTGAGTATTCATATTGTGCTAGATTAAGTACAGGAGAATAGAAAAAAACTGTTGGGCTTGTTGATTTTTTTAACACATTAGTCATAATATTGTCTTGTTAGGTAGTTTAGTTTATAAAGGGCATATAATATTTCCCTTTATAGTTAATTGTTTTAGTGTTCTTGAAGGAGATGGAAATGAAGGAAATACTTTAAGGTAAAGGAGATTAACAGATGTGGAATATGTTGAAATTATAGTATTTTATAGCTGGAAGAAATCTTAAGAGATCATTTAGGACAACTTCATTCTCCTGTTTCTCTAACATCTAACATAAAGTCATTTTACATAGATTCTTGATAAATTCTCTTGGTTTTAATAGAATTATATTTAAGAAACAGTCTTGAGTGAGTTTAGGCAATTTACCCAAGGTTGAGTAGTTTGTGATAGGTCTGAATACAGTATTTCCCCATGTATAAGACACACCTTAATTTTAGGGCTCAAAATTTGAAAAAAATATTATATAAAGTTATTGAACTAAAATTTTATTCATTATGAAATTCAAGGACCTTTCAGGCATTATTTGGGCAAGTCTGGTACATGGGTGCATGCTTAGCATTCCATTTCATGAACTTGAAGCACCAATTGTGTCCTCCTTTGAAATCAGGAACTTCTTTTTCATCAGCTGTTCTTCTTGCCTCATGCTGAGCCATCTTTGTGGACACAGGAATTCCAATTGCTCTTTGCTCCTCAATCCATATTTTCGCTTCTCTAAATCAGGCCATTTTTGCTGACTTGCCTCTTTTGGCTTTCTTCTCCTGTGGTATTTTCAGCTTCTTCCTGTAGCTGTCTCGGATTTTTTTCTCAGTTGGAGGAGGACCAAACTGACATTCAGCAGCATGATTTCCATTCACTTTTGCAAACTGGATCACTTTGAACTTGAATTCAGCTTCATATGAAAATCTTTGCTGAGCTGTTTCTGGGCATAATGTGGCAAAACACAACCTGATATGATGGTAACAAATGTGAAACAATGAGCACAAAGACTGCAAGCCCTAAAAATGGGAAATGCAAGTAAAAAAAAATCTACAACAAAGAATGCAAAAATAAGCTCTAAAAAGCTAGTAATGCAAGTAAAAGAAATCTACAATCACCATATAAGACGATACTAGTTTTTAGACCCCAGTTTTTTTGAAAAAAGGTGCATCTTGTACATGGAGAAATACTTTCATATTATACTGTTTTTCTAATGCTAGGCTATCATAGGATCCTATAAAAGAATATTTTAAAAAGTATGAAAAGGGTATAATAAAGATCTGTATTATCTCTGAGTTGAATTGGGTGGATCACAAAAGACAATTTACTCAGGTGCTTCCATAGCAGTGATCCAGGTTTCTACTTTCTGGCTACTTTACAAGTTCAAGTCCTTTAGAGACTACCAAAGTATTAGGTAATTTTATTAACATGATTGACAGTGATTTTCTTGCTACTATTTAGAATTGGTTTTATAGCATAGAATATTAAGACAAAAAAATTGAGATTAATTTTCTTTCAGAAATCACTTCACTATAGGATCATATCCTCATTGCACACAGTAGGATCTTAAGCGTTTGAATGAATGAAATTGTTATTGTGTGAAGTAAGTCTAGAAGTACACAAGAAATGAATAAAAATTTCAAAAGAGGCTGGGAAACTGAAGTTAGTATGAAATTGTGGTGGATCCAAGTCTATACTATTATTTTTTCTCTGTTCCCAGAGACTTGAGGGTGGGAGTAGAAATAGTAGACAAGTCTGCTGTCTGAGTCAGGGTTGAGAGTTTACTTGATTGTCTAAATGGAAGGCTTAGGAGACTAAGAGTTTTTGGTAGGAAAGGTGGTGAAAAAGCTAGAAGGAGAACATGGTAAAGTGGAAGGAAGTGATTGTAGATCCAGTGAATTCAGAGAAAAGGAACAGTATATTAAATAAAGAATGAGAAAGCTGAAGGATGGGAATGTTGTACAAGTGGAATTGAATTTAGGATCTTGGAAGAAAAACAGTGCTTTATGATAATGCTATTTGATGAATGCCCTATGGAATAGAAATGGAGATCGATGGAGTCAAGGAGGGCAAGGCAAAGTTTGAAAATTTTGTTCCTCTTCTAGTTTTGTAAACTGTGAGTCATCTCTATGTTATTCTTCCCATGAAGCTTTGGGCTTTCACTTGTAACATCATCATTGTAATGTGCAATTTTATGCTGTACTTCACAAATTTTTTAATTGTGCCACCTGTTATTACTCTTTCTTGAAAGCTTTAAGTCTTCACTGTAGCACCTTTGTTATAGCATGAACTTTGACTCCTATCATCTATGAAGAGAAGATCATCACTGGACACAACTTAAAGTTGGAGAAATATTTAATTTGTTGATTTTTTTTGATCTCTCTATCTTCCCCTCTGTCTAAAAATATGTTTTAAGTTTTTCTTCTTACCTCAGGAATTCTTTGTCCAAACTCCTAATATTCTTTCTTTGTACTCTAGAACAAAAGAACTTTTAAAATCTTGAATGTGAATAATCTACATTCACTACTCAGCCCTTTACTCCTTGTCATTTATCTTGCATTTTACAAAATTAGTTTGCTTAAAAATTACTAATGTCCTGATTGTCAAATCCAGTGACTTTTTTTCTCAGTTCCTATCCTCCCAAGGCCTTTTTGGAACATTTGAAACCTTTTTCTTGAAATTTTCTCCTTCCTTATCTTATGTGAGATAGGCACCATCCATCCTTGTTCTCCTTCTATTTCTTATCTCTGTTTCCTTATTTATTGCAAATTCCTAAATGTAGATATTCCTCAAAATTTTCTTTCTATATTCTTTTTTTGGTGATCACATTTACTTCCATAGTTTCAATTAACATATATTATGTCATATTATGGTTATTATATTATATATATATATATATATATATAATTTCTAAAGCTGAATCTTTAGCTCTCTATTCAAGTTCAAGCATCATTTATGCTTTTTTTCAACTGTTTGCTGAACACCTCTCATCAATATAATGGAAAGAGTACCAAATCTGAAACTGGAAGACTTGTGTTCAAATCTTTATTGTCAATTAACTTGGGCAACTTGATTAACCTTTCCATGTCTAAATTCCCTTTTATATGAAATGAGAGGATTGGACTAAATGTTAGATCATTAAAATCCCTTCTGGTTCTAACTCTCTTAAGTTAGTAATTCCAATGATATTTCAAATTCAATCCATCCAAACGTAATATGATATTTTTCTTGAATCTTTTTCACCTCTGACTTCACTGTCATGAACGAGTAAAGCTAAGATCCCAGAGAATAGCAGTGTCTTTAGAATACAAGTCCTGTTTCCAGTCTTGTCCTGATAACAATCATCCACAACAAGGGACTGAACATCCCTGTCATCACCACCATTAGATGCCACCAGTGAAGCAGGCAAGCCAGCCTAGCTGAAGCAGCAAGGTATCCTGAGGGAGAGATAAGAGGTGGCATGTAATAATTAGGTGAGTTAGTGTACTATCTTTACCACTTACTCTTGGATATACATATTATTATTATATATGCATATTATTATATGCATATTATTATTATATTTCTTAAAAGCCAGATTAAATTGAGAAACAAAAGCATGATGATAATGATGGTACTACTCCTTTGGATTAGTACAACAGCTTTCTTCAATAGAATTTAATAAAGATTTTAAATTTAGTAAACTTTCAGAAGGTTTGATACCACTTACTACAAAATTATTCAACTTTTCCCTTATATGGGAGATTTTTGGTCTTTTTCTTTGTTGGATTTTTTTTTCCTGAATAGAGTTTTGAGACTTGGAACAATCTTTTATGTTGCATATGTTTTTAGAGAAGTTAAGACACTAGTCCAGGATCACTTGACTAGTTTGGGGTAAAGCCAGGAATAAAAACCTTCATTACCTGAGAGGGAGGAAATGACACTTATTTATTTATTTAGTATATTTAGTAATGAAAGTAATTTTTGAACATTCTGAGGAATTTTTTTTATAATGTCTTTAATATTTAAAAATAACTTAAGTAAAAAAGTTCTTTATGTTTAGAGGAAAAAAAGCTCTGGGCCAGAAATTGAGATTTCCTACCAAAAAAACTCTGCTTCTTATAAACTATTCGATCTGAGATTGGCATTTCCAGGTACTTTTTTTTTTTTGCATTAGTTTAAGCAATCCATACTTACCAGTATCAGGATCGAATTGAGTGAAAAGTATGGAATATTTAGAAAATAGAATGGAATCCATTCCAGAGCAACTAAATGGATTTTCAACTAAATGGATTTTTCATCATTAAAAAGGGAATACTTTATGTCCCACATTCAAACTAATCAATAAGTTTTTTTAAGTGTCTACTGTGTGCCATTCACTATGCCATGCTAAGAATACAAATATATAAAACCAATACAAATACCTTAAATTCAAGGCATTTACATTCTAATCTCAAAAGCAGATCCATAACAAATACAAATGTTAGTCTTAAGCAGGATTTGAAATACTAGATAGTGAAACAATAATCCAAGTCATAGAATCCATGATGAATTTTAAAAAAAAGGATATAGATTTGAATGAGAACTTAAAATCAAATAAAATATCATTCCAGTTATGATTACAGGAAAGAATATGGGTAGGGAAACTGTATATCTTTTTAATTGCACATGGTACAAGAGATTCTTGTATGAACTCCAGGTGTTGGTGTGCATCTGTAGTCTAGGAGTTTGCATAACAAATTAAAAGCAGAAAGGCACAATTGGAAATAAATGTTCCTTTTAAGGACTCTGGGACAACTTCTACTTGTTCAACTCTTTTTGTTGTTGTTGTTTTGTTTTTTGAAAGTGACTTGCCCAAGGTCACACAGCTAGGTAATTAAGTGTCTGAGCTCACATTTGAACTTAGGTCCTCCTGACTCCAGGGCTGGTGCTCTATTCACTGCACCACCTAGCTGCCCTCTTGCTCAACTCTTGTTGCATGGAAGACCTAGTTAAAAGGTCAGCACTAAATAATAGAAATACTTAAAATCTGTTTCGTTGATTACCCTGTAACCTTGAAAGGGTCCACTCTAGGAAATGGAGACTTTATCAGAAGGGCTTTACCATCAGTTATATCATAGACTGCACAGAAAGTCCATGCCCTTAAATTTCTGTCAAGTCTAGATATGCAATAATTAATTTCAAACATGAATTTTATTACTGCCTTATTTTTGTACTATAGTCATTTTTTCCTTAGCCAGGGCCTTCTTTGTTAAAAAACAACAACAACAAAAAAGACAGTTAAAGACAATTGATATAGCCGTGACTTCTGACATTGTATATTGCATTCTTCATTTGAGAACTCCTTCCCTTTACTAACAGAAAAAAGATAGAGTTTACTTATCACCATTCCAGGACTGGGTTTGTTCATCACAGTTCATTAGATAATCATTTGCATTATTGTAAACTTTGTGGATATTGTTCTCTTAGTTCTACTTTATTCATTCAGCATCACTTTATTTTTTTTCTGAATTGTTCATATTAGTCATTTCTTAAATGTTTCCGTGGTTTGGTTTCATCAATGTGGGCATTCTTGCCCATTCTGTGCAACTAGTGTTTAGTACATAGTAGGCACTTAAATACTTGTTGATTAAAAATTTGCATTTAGAGCCACCAAAAGATGCCTTTCATGTGGATATTGATTATTTTTATAAAAATTTCATCTGAATGGGAGAATAGGCAAATAGAAGAAAGGGTTTGGAATACTCATTATGAAGACTGCAATAGCAAATCAATGAGGTGTAGAATTTTTTTGTTGCAATGAAGATCCTGTTGAGAGTGAATATATACTTTAGTGAATACAGTCAGCCTGGCTTTGTCATTTCTTCTAGATCAGTTCTGCATCATCTGAATGGGACTAAAGGAGGCAGTGATGGCAATAATTAAGGAGTTGTTGGTGAGCATTATTAACAATAGAGCAAGGAAAGAGCAAGGAAAATAGGAATTGGAGAGTAGATAATACATATGACTTGGTTTTCTAGGAGTTTGAAATAAAGGAGGAGAGTATAGCTAGTGCAAGAATGATAGTTTGAGAAATAACAGTTGAGGGAATGGTGGTTAAAGTGAGAATGAAAAGCAGTAATTATGGATCATAAGAGGGGGAAAATTGAATGATGAGAGATTATCATCAGATAAAGAAATTTCAGAATTTGTTTAATGTAATTTGTTTATAGACGATCAAAAAATATTAGGGCAGAACCAACCAAACTGACTTTGTAGCAGAATTATAGCTGAGCTTTAGTCTACAACTCCTCCACATAGATCTAGAAAATTCATCAGTGAGTCATTTTTTTTTCAGTTCAGCTCATTAAAGAGAAACAGAGTTCTGTGGACGTTGAGGATAGAGCCTAGCATAAGAGGTCCTGAATTTGACACAGAAGGGCTTACACTTCTATAGGATTTGGGAATTGGTACCAACTGTCACTTCTGCCTGTTTTGGGCCACAGATCCAGGGCACACTCAGGGCAAACCTACATCTAGGGAGAAAATTAGCTTGAAACTGTGTAATGAGAAAGCAAATTCAAAAGCTAGTAGTAGCTCATGACTTGACCTTAGGAGTTGGGGGGAGCAGTGTCTAAATTTCAGCTGATTCCCACTCTTGGAACTTGCAGGGTAATAACCAAGGGAGGAATCACAGAACTAAGATGAGCCTGTGGTTCTCCTTCACCTGATTTTACTCATCTTTTTAGTATTCTTATAGTGGTTAAGTCCAACAGTAGCCAAGTAGAGCTCCAACCAAGGTTATTCTTTTAGGCATGTTGCTCAGACTGAAACCCAGGACAGATATATGCTAAAGTCAGAAGAGAAGGGCAGTGTTCAGACTTCACCCTGGATAAGACTACTGTGAGAGCATGGAAAGCTTTCATGTCTTCAGCCTGAGGAGTCCCTGAGATCCTGAAATAGCACAACATTCAGTGTTGCAGAAGGTAGCAGAAAGACCCAAGATGAACAAGTCCATTTTGGGCATTCCCTTCAGAATGGCCCTAACATTAAATATAAAGTCATGAATTTGACTGGAAGAATAATCATATAAGCAAAAAGAATCCCCCACTAAGGAGCTATTATGGTAACAAAAAGTTGCTCAAGACATAATACCAGAAGAAGAAAATGATTCTGAAATATCTATAAGCAAAGCCTCAGGGGAAAAAAAAACATAATTTGGATTCAACTAGAATTCCTAGAAGTGTTGAAATAAGAATTAGTTTAAAATATTTTATAAATGAAATGAGAATGCTAGAAGAAGAAATGGAGATTGGGTATGTACGAGAGGGATGGAAGAAAGAATTGGAAAGAGAATTAACAATTTGATACAAAATGTACAAAACTTTACTCAACTAACATACTCCATGAAAATTAGAATGGATCAAATAAAAGATAATCATTTCATGACACAGCAATATCAGAACAAAGAAGAATGAAAAAAAATTAAAGAAAATAAAAGGTGATTATAGCAAAAAAAAAAAAAAAACTACAACCCCCCTAAACAACCAACTTAGAAACTAGAGATAATTAAGAAATTACTGGACCACTTGAAAACCAGGATCAAAAGAGAGCCTGGACATCCTCTTTCAAGAAGTCATAAATCTGTTCAGATCTCTTTGAACTAGAGGACAGCATGAAAATAAAAAAAGACTCTCTTGTTTACCTCCTAGGGAAAATCCCCCAAATGAAAACTTGGGCACATTATAACCCAAATTCAGACATTTAGGTCAAAGAAAATATCTTCCAAATAGTTTAGAAATAAAATAACTGTTCAGTCAGAATCATACATTTGTTTAACAGAAATCACTACAAAGGATGATTTGAAATACAGCATTCTAGAAAATTATGATTAACTTACCCAGCAAAATTGAGTGTAACTCTACAGAAGAAAATTTGATCTTTAATGAAATAGAGGTCTTCCAAGTATTCCTGATGACAAAGACTGGACCTACATAGAAACTTTGAAGTGTAAACACAGAAGTCAAGAGCATTAAAAAGTAAATAGGAATGAACATTTATGTGAGAACTAAATAAGGATAAACTTTAATATGGATAGATGATACATAATGTCTTTTCAGAATCTGTCTTTGAGTCAATAGAGGGTGTCTAATTAGACAAGAACTTAAGAGTAGTTCTATTATGTTTTGATTATTTTAGAAGAAGGAAAGGGAGGGAAAGAGTAATATATTGGAATGAGGGAAAGGGAGATGAAAACTTGGAAAATGTATTTTATAACTAAGGTGCACAAGTCTATACAGACAAAGAGGAAGTGGGCAACACTTGAAGAAACATTACCATTGGATACAGAAACACATTTCACTAAACATGTAATAGGGGAAGGGAGGATAGGAGAGAGGACAGTTTTTAGTAGCTGTTTTTGATGTGAGAAGGAATTGGAAATTGAAGGGTGCCCATCAATTGGGGAATGGTTTAATAAATTATGGTATATGAATGTATAGAATATTGTTGTGGAAGAAAGGATGGAATTGAGTTTTTGTACCTACTATGCAAGGCACCAGACCAAAGTGCTTTACATTTAATATCTTTGTTGATCTTCATAGCAACCCTGAGAAGTAGGTAGGTCCAATTGTCCCCATTTTACAGATAAAGAAACTGAGGCAGGTAAAGGTTAAGAATCTTTTTCAAGGATCATACCATGAGTGAGTGTCTAAGGATGAATTTATTCTTAAGACTTCCTGACTTTAGATCCCGTGTATCAATCACTTCGCTGTCTCTGTAGGAAAGGAAGAGGTTGGTTTCAGAGAAACCTGAGGAGGCTCTTTTTCTGTACACCTGACATTAGATAATTTTAATTATAAATGCTTCTAGATCATCATTTAGTGAGATCTGTGCATAGAAAATTTTAATAAGTTGTATGTTCGTGTGAAATGTGAAGTATGATAATTTTTTTTAGAGAATAATTTTGAGGAGACTTCTGATCATATTTTTATATGTTTTCTGTTTTCTTTCAGACTTACAATGATGAACTTCTTGGATTTAAATAAACATGTCCCAGAGTTTCTTGATCGTTTGTGACAGTATCTGTTCTGAATTCATGGGTAAGGTTATTATTTTTTTAGAGTTTATATAAATTGATAGAATTAATACCTTGTTGAAGAAAGATCTTTCAGTTATAACTTTTTTAATTACTATTTTTCATTATTTTCCCTCTCCCCCCACCAAAACAGTAAGCAATCTGATACAGATTATTCATGCACAATCATGTTAAACCCTATTTCCATATTAGTCTTGTTGCAAAAGAAAAATCAGAACAAAAGGGACAAACCATGAGAAAGGGAAAAAAAACCCTGAAAAACAAATGAAAAACAAATGAAAATAGTATGCTTTGATCTGCATTCAGATGCCATAATTCTTTCTCTGGATGTGGATGGCATTTTCCATCCCAAGTCTTTTAGAATTGTCTTTGATCGTTGGATTGCTGAGAAATGCTAAGTGTCTTATAATTGATCATCACACAATATTGCTGTTACTGTGTACAATGTTCTGGTTCTGCTCACTTCATTCAAATGCTTGAACTTTAAGTTCTTTTGTCAAATATTATTTTGAAGGGAATTTACATGATTAAATGGATTGTGTACAGTTTAAATTATGAACCTTAAAGCCAGCATTTCCAAAAGGACCCTTTATTGAGGTTAATTATAAAGTAAATAGGTCTTTAGAGGACAGAGGTTTCTTCCCATCATAATTCTCTTTGCAGTGTAGGTGCATGGGGGAAAAGACTATAAATCAAAATTGAATTCTGGTTTTAAAAAATGCATAGAATCTGGAAACAATGACAACCAGATGCAGTTTTAGACAAATAGTATAGAATGATGCATTGGATCCCTGCTTCATACATATGCCTAACCTTTTCTATATTATTCATACCTTTCCCTTGAATGAGTAAATGATATGTTTCTTTGCTTTCTATTGAGTCACAAAACTGATTTAGTTCTGTTTTAAGCTTGACTAGGAGGGAAAGAGGTTTAGAAAACAGGAATAAGCATTACAAATTTAGTTATGATTTGTAAGTATCAGAATTAAATACTGACAACAACAATATTAGTCTGATTTTCTCTTCCACTGCCGGAAAACTTGATTGCTGTAGACAGCACCATTTCTTCTGAGTTTGTTTTCATAAGTTAACCTTGGGGATTTCTTTGTTTCTACAGTGAAATTCAAATTAGTGTTTTTAGTGCTGTACAATGGAAATTATTGTTATAGAAAGCCTATCAATGCAGTTATCATTTGGGCAGTACTATTATACTACACCTTTTTATATTTTTCAGATTCTGTTTTTTATGATTAAAAAAACAGCAAAGAGAATTTTAGTTTTCATTTGTAGGGAAGGTAAATTTCTCCTGCTGGTGGATTGATTAAGGTATTTTTTATGTTCTAAACTTGAATTCTACCTTAGCTTATTCCAAAAACATGACGTTCATAGTGATGGCATATAACTATGTATATTGACATCTATTAAGACATATAGTCATTTCATCTCTGACAAATTGCTTCATATTGGGAATACCGAACCACTGATTGTGAATTATTATATAAAGTACTATATTTTGAAATTTAAATTTAAAACATAATGGTTCCAAAATCCACTAGCTATAATCGATGTATGTCACTATTGAAAAGCTAATATTAAATTTGAAATTTTTGCTTTTTTTCTGTTAGAATTATGACATGCCATGATGCCCAGTTCTCCAGAGCAATAATTAACATTGACATGCCTTGGATGAGTTAATTGATGACCTCTGTTCTTATTCACTACAAAGAAAATATATTTATTAAATTTGGAGTAAATCATTCAAGAGGCCTGGAATTTTCAAGATGACTGATCCAATGATGGACTTTTTTGACGATGCCAATCTTTTTGGTGAGACCTTAGAGGATTTGTCAGATGATGCCTTTGTACAACCAGGACCTGTTTCACTTGTTGATGAATTGAACTTGGGCGTAGAATTTGAACCTTTGCACATAGATTCATTGAACCATGTCCAGGATACTCAAACACCACAGAAGATGACTGATTTTGAGCAGTTAAATCAGTTTGAGTCACTGAAACTTCATCAAGTTAATCAGTCATTCAATAGCCCAGTTGAAAATGTACTATCACCACATTCTCAATTTAATTGTTCCCCAGTCCATCCCCCAAACCAATCTAATGGTTTATTTCCAGATGTAGCTGATGGCAGTCCAATGTGGGGCCATCAGACTAGTGTTTCCAATCAAAATGGGTCTCCTTTTCACCAAGGACATTCACATTCTATGCAGCAAAATAAAAGCTTTGTAGCACACCCTGACTTTGCCTTATTTCAGGTTAGTGAACAACAGCAACAGTGTACATCATTACAGTCACAACAAAATAGAAATGGTAATAACCCAGGGCAAGAAACTTTAAGCCAATCTAAAAACTTTATGGAGGTTAATATTTCTAGTCCACATAGAGTCCATGTTACTCACCCATCTCAGATTACCAGTGCATCAACTTCACAACAACCTCTCTCCATGCAGCAGTTTTCTCCAACATCAAATGCTTCAGTGCATTTCTGTGGCAGTCACCAAGATGGGAATTTTAGTGGACAGTCTCCAAATATGACTCCTTGTTCGGTTAATAATTCACAACAGTTTTCTTCACATTATTCCTTCTCCAGTAATCACATATCTCCGAGCAGTCTTCTTCAGTCCTCTACAGCTCTTGCATCTAGTCATTCAACTCATACTTTATCTGATTTTACTGGAAGCAATGCTTTCATAGCTCAGACAGGGACCAAGCAGGAATCTACCCCTCATCTCTTAAACTCAAATTCATCTTTGAATTCAAATAATTTTGAAATGTTGCATTCAGCACATCCTCAGGGTAACTTCAGCTCAAAATTATCTCCTGTGCACATGAATTTCCCAGATCCTGTTGGTTCTGCTTCTCACATGGGACATTTCAATGATCACGTAGAAACAAATGGTTTTTCATCTCTTGAAGATAATTTACTTCATCAAGTAGGGTCTCAAACTGAGACTTTCACAGGACTTGATCCAGAAGATCTTCTTCAAGAGGATCTCCTTCCTCAATTTGATGATTCAGCATTTGGGCAAGATAGTTCAAGTCATGTCTTAGAACATGACCTTGATCAACAACTTACCCCACAACTTTTAACACAACCTCCGGATATGACTCGAACTCATTCTCAGACTCAAGTTCACTCATGGCATTTGTCAGTTTCTAATCATCAGCACTTACATGACAGAGAGCATTCATCCTTACAACACCAGGTATGTAGCTTTCAGCTTTCCTTTTTTTTTTTTTTAAACAATTTTTGGGCAGTCAAGATCTTACAATGGATTTTAATAATTTCTTTTTTTCTAGAAGCATTCAGTGTCATTCAGTCTTTCTAGTTTTGGGGTTTGGGTTGTTTTAGTTCTCAGCTGCTATTAAATAAATTTTATTATCATAAACTTTAACTTGGAAATGATTCATTGATTCTCTCATAGCAATAAACACACTAAACTCTTGGCATCTATTATTTAAAGGACATAATTTTAAGACTAACTTTCAATTTATAAGTGAATTATATCTTTCTGATATGTTATTAAGAATTTTGAGTTGCTTTATATGCAATGTTAATCCATGAGGTGCCATCACACACACACACACACACACACACACACACACACACACACACACACAGTACATTTAAAATAAAAGCAATCCCATTTTTTTTATTTTTTTAAAAAGCACTGGTGTGCTTCAAAATGTCTCAAACTGTATCTTTCCATGGGATTAAGTTCTAGGTCGAATGTGAATGAAATTTGTAGATATAGAATTATTTAAATAAGACAAACATGCCCTTGTACTGTATCATACTTAACAGTTTTTTTCATGTGACTTCAAGTTCTGATAATTTAGTTTCTGCTTAAGGGAATTCTATGGGGATTTGATTAAATGAACATTAGATGTAATAGTAAATAGAGCATTGAGCCTGTAGTCAGGGAGGCTTGAGTTCAAATGCACCCTTGCACAATTACTAGTTGTGACACTGAGCAGTTCACTTAGCCTCAATTTCTTCATATGTAAATTGGGGACAACATATAACACCTACTTTTCGGGGTTGTGAGGATCAAAGGAAATAATTGTAAAGCACTTAGCACAGTGCTCATAGAGACCAAATGTAAGCTATTATTACTGATAGAAACACAGTTTCTTCTCTAGTTTGATAAACCATTCCTTTCTTCACCCCCATCCCTACCTTCAGTATAACTCAGTTGTTGAACTTTAGGTTTTGCAGCCTTCTTTATTAATTTTATTTTTCTAATGTCTTATGCACCTTTTAATTCAAGTTAGACTTCTATTTTGTTGTTGTTGTTGTTGTTTGGTTGAGTTTTTTCCAAGGCATTGGTGTCAGTGTCTTGCCCAAAGTCACACAGCTAGTAAGTGAATATTTCAGGCCAGATTTGAACTCAAGTTCTCCTGCCTTCTGAGCTGGTGCTCTTGTCTACTTTGCTATCCAACTGTCCCTACTATTTGTTTTTGTATATATATGTTTTCATAGTTAATAAACAATAATAAATCTTTGAGCCTTTTAAATGTATAAGATTTATTGAAGGAAACTTGTAAAGAGTTTAACTCTATGGCAATCCCTACTTAAGTGAACATGCTGTCTAGGGGAAATACCTCCTGGCTAACTAGTCACTTGTAGATTCATTACCCTCCCTAATAACTGTTTTCGATGTCTCTGTATAGAGGGTTGAAGAAAAAAATAATTGCTTAGGAATGATACTTATAATATTTACTAAATTTTTCCCTTTTATTTATGTTTCTTTTCACTTGGGGCAAAAAATAGCACCAGGTGTAATAGAACAACAAGAAATCTGTGCTAATTATTAAAAGCAGTTCCTGTGTTATACAATTAAACACAGAATTTTACTACTTTAAAAAAGATAGTGGGGAGTTGTAGCAATTATTCTAAAATGCAAGCATAAACAAGAAATGCAACTTATTTGAAAGAAATAATGCAGATTTAAGCTCATGTGTATTCATTGTTTCCTATCAATTTGTAATTGAAAGACATTTTGTAGAGCATAAAGCTTTATACTTTTTTCTCTGTAACATCTTAAGACTTTTTTATTTTATGAATTGAAAATAATTTTAGAGACATTATAGGATCTGCTGTTTGAAAATATAAGATTTTAAAATTTCTATTTAAGTGCTACAGTGAAAATGGTATATGGTATAGTGTTATATAAGGGTTTCAAAGAAGTAAATACCATTTTTAAAGTATATCCATCCCTACAATTTTGTTAGTCATTGGTCATTTGTGGGTGTAATGTTTTCATATGCTTGTCATAATTATATTTTTCTCATTTCTTCTGAAGAGATGAGTTATTAAATGTTTCCCATTACTCAAAATTTTTCTTAAATTTTAGAAAAAGCAAACCTGAGCAGTTTATGGTGAAGTAAAGCATATTTTTTTCTTTTACTACGGTAGATGTGGGGAATTGGAGAGTATAACAGTTACATAGTAAAGTAGCTCTATACTTAAATTGATTTAAAATGTGCCTACATTTTACTGATATGTTTAGCTGGTAGACCTGAAATTTTATTTACTGCTCACGTAGGCATTTAAATTTAAAACATGGAGATTATATAATCTGTTTTGTTGTGCTTTTAAAGTCATCTTCACTTTTGCGATCTTTATACTTCATTGACATATTTCAAAGAAGCTGAGACACTATAAACACTTGGGTTAGCTTATTGACTACCAACGGACATTAAGTGCCTACTGTGTTCAAGAAACCATGTTAAGTGGAAATAAATAATCCTTTAGAATACTCTTAAAGACTTCCAACTGTGAACTATTTCATTTTCTTCAGATGAACTCTAAAGATCCCAAGACTGAATCCAGTTTCATTTCTTTTTAAACTGTTATGTTGATGAGACAGAAACTTGCATTTTTATAAAGCTTCTTACAGCTTAAAAGCCAGTACCTCAGTCACCTGAGTTTTTTGGGAACTTTTTACAGTGGGACCCCTTTTATTATCTCCCTAATTCCCTTAATTACAACTTCCAGAGCTATGACATATTTTATAAGATCACAGTAAAAAAAAAATTAATCAACAACATAAAAATTAAGGTATATCTAATATTTTGAATATTTAAAGGACATTCTAGAAGACAGAGTTTTGTTTGTTTCAAAGACCAAAACTAGGATCAGTGGGGTAGGCAGATTTAGGGAAAAATCAGAATCAGAAGCTCTCCAGATTTTGACAGCTAGATCATTGAGTTAAACCTAGTAGGATGAAATTTAATAAGAATGAATCCAAGGCCATATATTTGACTAATTTCACAAGACAAGAGAGACATATCTAGATGGTAGTTCATTTGAAAAATATCTGCAGTTTTAGTGAACTGCCAGCTCATTAAAAGTATCAACCAAAAGACAAAACAAAAACTAATGTTTCATTGTTTGATGAGAAACATTGTGTCTAGGACCTAGGATTTGATAGTACCATTGTATTCTCCCTAGTCAGAAATTTGACTTATATTCAGTCCTGGGAACCACATTTTATTTTATTATTTTAGTTTATTTTATTTTTGCAAGGCAAATGGGGGTAAGTGGTTTGCCCAAGGCTACACAGCTAGGTAATTATTAAGTGTGTGAGGCCGGGAGGCTGGATTTGAACTAAGGTACTCCTGACTCCAGGGCTGGTGCTCTGTCCACTGTGCCACCTAGCTGCCCCATTTTATTTTTAATTAAAGATTTTATTTATTTGGGGTTCCACAATTTTTCCCCTAATCTCCCCCCCCACCCCCTCCACAGAAGGCAATTTGTCTGTCTTTACATTGGTATACATTGATCCAAATTGAGTATGATGAGACAGAAATCATATACTTAAGGAAGAAACATAAAGTACAAGAGATAGCAAGATCAGACAATAAGATATCAGTTTTTTTTCTAAATTTAAGGTAATAGTCCTTGGTCTTTGTTATAACTCCACAGTTGTTTCTCTGGATACAAATGGTATTCTCCATTGCAGACAGCCCCAAATTGTCCCTGATTGTTGTACTAATGGAATGACTTGAGTCATCAAGGTTGATCATTGCCCCCATGTTGCTATTAAGGTGTACAGTGTTTTCCTGGTTCTGTGCATCTCACTCAGCATCAGTTCATGCAAATCCCTCCAGGCTTCCCTGAAATCCCATGCCTCCTGGTTTCTAACAGAACAATAGTGTTCCTTGATGTACATAACACAGTTTGCTAAGCCATTCCCCAATTGCAGGACATTTACTTGATTTCCAATTCTTTGCCACCACAAACCCGGCTGCTATGAATATTTTTGTACAAGTAGTGTTTTTACTCTTTTTCATCATCTCTTCAGAGTACAGACCCAGTAGTGGTATTGCTGGATCAAAGGGTATGCACATTTTTGTTGCACTTTGGGCATAGGCCCAAATTTCTCTCCAGAAAGGTTGGATGAGTTCACAGCTCCACCAACAATATGTCCCAGATTTCCCACAATCCTTCCTACAATGATCATTATCCTTTGTGGTCATATTGGCCAGTCTGAGAGGTGTGAGGTGGTACCTCAGAGAAGCTTTAATTTGCATTTCTCTAATAAGTAATGATTTAGAGCAATTTTTCATATGACTATGGATTGCTTTGATCTCTTCATCTGCAAATTGCCTTTGCATATCCTTTTGACCATTTGTCAATTGGGGAATGGATTTTTTTTTTAAATATGACTCAGTTCTCTGTATATTTTAGAAATGAGTCCTTTGTCAGAAACATTAGTTGTAGAGATTGTTTCCCAGTGTACTACATTTCTTTTGATCTTGGTTACAGTGGTTTTGTCTATGCAAAAGCTTTTTAATTTAATGTAATTGAAATCATCTAGTTTGTTTTTAGTGATGTTCTCCATCTCTTCCTTAGTCATAAACTAGCTCCCTTTCCATAGATCTGACAGGTAAATTAGTCCTTGATCTTCTAATTTGTTTATAGTATTGTTTTTTTAATGTATAAATCCTATATCCATTTGAATCTTATCTTGATATAGGGTGTGAGGTGTTGGGCTAATCTAACTTTCTTCCAAACTAACTTCCAATTTTCCCAGCAGTTTTTATCAGAGGGAGAGTTTTTATCCCAATAGCTGGACTCTTTGGGTTTATCAAACAACAGATTACTATAATCATTTCCTGCTATTGCACCTAGTCTGTTCCACTGGTCCACCACTCTATTTCTTAGCCAATACCAGACAGTTTTGATGACTGATGCTTTATAATATAATTTTAGATCAGGTAGGGCTGAGCCTCCTTTTTTTGTACTTTTTTTTTTCAGTAAATCCCTGGAAATTCTTGAATTTTTATTTCTCCATATGAATTTATTTATAACTTTTTCTAACTCAAAGTAATTTTTTTTGGAATTTTGATTGGTATGGCACTAAACAGGTAGTTTAGTTTGGGTAGAATTGTCATTTTTTACTTTATTAGCTCTGCCTAGCTATCCATGAACAGTTGATGTTTGCCCAGTTATTTAAATCTGATTTAGTTTGTGTGAGAAGTGTTTTATAATTGTTTTCAAAAAGTTTCTGGGTCTGCCTTGGCAAATCTCCCAGGTATTTTATATTGTCTGAGGTTACTTTGAATGGGATTTCTCTTTCTAGCTCTTCCTCCTGTGTCTTGCTAGTCATATATAGAAAAGTTGAGGATTTATGAGGGGTTTATTTTATATCCTACAACTTTGCTAAAATTGCTAATTTGTTTCCATTAGTTTTTTGGATGATTTCTTGGAATTCTCTGGGTATACCATCATGTCATCTGCAAAGAGTGAGAGCTTTGTTTCCTCCTTCCCAATTCTAATTCCTTCAATTTCTTTGTCTTCTCTAATTGCTGAAGCTAACATTTGGTGATACTGGGCATCCTTGTTTCACCCCTGATCTTATTGGGAATGCCTCTAGCCTCTCCCCATTGAATATAATGCTTGTTGATGGTTTCAGATAGATACTGCTTATTATTCTAAGGAACAGTCCATTTATTCCTGCACTCTCTAGTGTTTTTAGTAGGAATGGGTGCTGTATTTTGTCAAAAGCTTTTTCTGCATCTTTTGATATGATCATATGATTTCTGATAGGTTTGTGTTGATATAATTGATTATACTAACAGTTTTCATAATATTGAACCAACCCTGCATTCCTGGGATGAATCCTACTTAGTCAAAATGTATTACCCTAGTGATAGCTTGTGGTAATTGTTTTCCTACGATTTTATTTAAGATTTTTGCATCTATATTCATCAGGGAGATAGGTCTATAATTTTCTTTCTCTGTTTTAACTCTTCCTGGTTTAGGTATCAGCACCATATTGGTTAGTTTCATAGAAAGAGTTAGGCAGAGGGGAGGCACATTTTAGATTAAATAGTGGTAAACTGAAAGTATTCAGAGATGAGTAAATGGGATGGTGAAAGACCTTGAAATAATACTATATAAAGATAAGATGAAGATTTGGAGCTATTTAGGCTGAAGAAGAGACTACTTGTTGATGGTAGAAGAAGGAGAATGATTAGCCAAAGGATAATTAGCTATACTCAAGTATCTGGAGTTACAAGAGATTAAAGAAAAGAGATTGGAATTGTTTTGCTTAGTCATGAGGATCATGACTAGGAAAAATTGAGGGATGTTACAGAGAGGCAGATTTAGGCTTGATATAAAGAGACTTTTCCCAGTACTTAAAAACTATCCCAAACGTGAGATGCTCTCTTGGAAGTTAATGGATCTCCTATTAACAATAGAGCTCTTCAATCAAAAGATAGAAAATGTTTTCTCACAAATGTCACAGTATTTCGTTTTAGAACCAGAAGGGACTTTAGAGACCATCTAGTATGGTGTCCCTTCTTTTATAGATGAAAAAATTATAACCCAGAGAAATTAAATGACTTATCTAAAGTCTCACTGGTTAGTAAGTGTAAGAGACATAATTTGAATCTAGTTCATCTGACTCTATTGTTAGTGCTCTTCTCACTGTACTCTGCTTCCTAATGTAATTCATATTCAGTTTTGGGTCCTTTGTGGGAGTGAGGGAATTGGGACTGAGCTATATTCCATCAGAATTGGATGACTGCTATGATCCTTTCCACTTTCCAACTCAGAGTCTGTGATTCCTAACATTTAGGGTTATCAGTTGAAGAGGATACCCTGGGAAGAGGTAGGAAGCTTCCTGTTTCCACAAATATTTCAAGTATTAATTTGCTGGATGACTATCTGTCAAGAATTTCTACATTGAATGAGTTTGGAGTATTAGATTTAAATTCTATGTTTCTATGATCTTGATTTTGATTCAGTATGTAAAAATAATCGCTAAATTTTTTGTGATACTAATTGATTGAATATGAGTAAACAAAGTAGAGAAATCACATTGGGGAAAGAAGTGCTGTGGTTAAATGAATGTTCCTTATACTTAAAATTTAGACTGAAGCATCACAATTTTAAAAAATTTAACTGCTTTTGATAGAAATATTTCTTAAAATATTTGATAAGCTTGAAATTTAAGTATCTTATTGTTGTCTTGGGTTGGTGTTGCCAATGAAAGATTGAGAGACCTTGAATGATGAAAGAATTCACACACAGCCTTGGGATTATAAAACTGACTAGGATGTATTTTGCAAGACTACAAAGTATACAGATTAAAATCTTCTCCTGGAGAAGCAGCAAGCACTTTGAGGATAGACTAGGCGAGGTGAGAGTGAGAGAGAGAGAGAGAGAGTGAGAGAGAGAAAGAGAGAGAGAGAGTCAGAGAGACAGAAAGAAAGAGAAAAAGATAGCTATAAGGACTGGCTTAGTCCTATCACATGGCATAGGGGTCCATGGTTCTACAACAGGCCTAGGCCAGGAGTATATGGCCTAAGCTAGAAAGAAAGAGAGAGATAGCCATCCTTGCAAGGCAAGAGTAGGGTGAAGAAGAAAGAAAAGGCTGCACTTCTCTTCCAGATGACTTAAATGCACTTCTGCAGTGGGTTCGGACAAGGGTGGTGCTTGGGGAGTAGTATAGTGCCTTGACTTCAGGTATTCTCTCCAATAGGCGAGCTACTTACTGGTCCTTCTTCTTCCAAGGTGTGTGACTTCTAAGTCCCAACACATCATTTCCTGTCTCACCAGCACAAACTTGACCCATCAATGACCAAGGTCAGATAGCCTGGAAACCAGAAGCTGGAAGAAGGGGAATGAGCTAAGGCTGTTCCCATCTAGATGAATTCACATTTTTAACAATGGAATCACTTTGAACAGCAGAGTTCCCCAGATAAGCACAGACAATATTTTTCTTTCCACAAAATTTGTTTCAAATCACAACATCTCCTATGTTCATAACTCCCTGCATCATTATGAATACTCAAAAGATGTTAGCATAGGGATTTCTTTCCACCAAATCCAATTAAATACTAGTGAATTGCCCAAGAAACATAAAGGTTAAGTAATTTGCCTAAGGTCACTCAACTGGTATGTTTCAGTTAGATTTTAAACTAGATCTTATTGACTCTAAGCCTAGCATTATCTATTATACTATGGTGCTTCTACAATAAAATGACAATACTTAATATAATTTAGCCTTTTCTTACTATGTAGGTTACAGTTAAGACTTTTATAATCATCATCAAGTATTTATTTTAGTGTTTACTGTTTGAAGTAGAATATCAACTATTTTACTAGGCTGTAATATATTGCTTTATTCAGAGACCATTGGCAGACTCACAGGACAGTTTTTTCTTTGTTAAATGACTTTTGGTTTCTGCCTTGTTGTTTTAGTATTCATATTAATAGTTGTCATTTCTTGTTGTTGCCCTGGATTTTCTTTGATACCTCAAAGTTTCCATCCTTTGTAAAGGTATATTTTGTTAACAGGGAAACTAAACAAGCTTTTAAAATTGGTATGTTTAATTTTTTAGAACAATATTATTGAGAATCTACCAGCTTCTAATTTGGCTTTTGTTGTGTTCATTAAATAGATTTATTTCATAGTCTCTGAGTGGTCCCATGAATACTTTCCTTTTTTTCCTTGGGTTTAGAAGGGGGTCATTGCCAAATTTGGAAGTAACATTAAATTTCAAGTAAAGGTCAGATGTTTTACTTGTACCAGAAAGAAGTTTTGAGGAATGAGAACTAACTTCTTGATCCTGGCAATCATGATAACAATCACTGGTCACTTTACCAAAGTGGATTTAAAAACTCCCAGAGTGAATGCTTTTGTCAGACAGAATAGTATTTATGGAAGCATTGAGCAGTTTGATTATTATTATTTTGATATTCTTATTCAGTCTTGTAGATCTGATCTTAGTTTTGTTGATGATAGCCTTTCTGACCCAACTCATGTGCTAATAAAAGATGCTAAGTGCCAAGACATGTCACCTCAGGCTAACCTCAATGTTTTTTTTCAGGTCAGCTTTTGGGGTACCAGTGACTGGTGACCTTTCCCTTTTGGTCACAACAGTGACATCATCTGTCCTTTTCCTGTCTACATTCAGTGGACACTAGCACCTGCAGTTCTCATTTCTCCTGGACCCAGTCTAAACCATAATATAAAAGCCATTATATAGTAGTTCACGATTTCTTCTGCCTTGGGAAATAGAGCATGTGAGAATAAATAATAACACCTGTATACCACGGCAGCATTTCTCATACTACTGAGGTCTATGTCAAGCTGTTCAAGCTGCTCCTTAGCCAGATACTGTGTTTTTAAAGTATTTTGGTCTCTGAATCACAATTCAAAGGTAGACCATAATAAATGCATTTTGAATTCCCATCCTTATCCTGGCATGGAATATAATGCTTGATGAAGTCCTTCTAGGACTTGTACCAATAAAACCTTTATGTTATACTTATCACTGATAGACTTGACAAAGATTGAGGATTTATACATAGCCTGGAATGCAAAATAACCATAAGCAGAGGTTTAAGAGAAGACTGACTGCATTTCTACAGAGGTGATAGCCTCTACTACCTCTTCCTTGTTCATTGAGCACCTAGACTAAATTTTAATACATAATGTGGGTTATCCCTCCCTCATATTTGAAAACTATGAATTAAAAGGATAATCCTTAGGGAACTCTTTATCTTTTCAAAGTCTCTGCTGCTATTAGTACTTTCTAAGACAGTGAGCCCAGTGTCTCATGGTTGTGAACAGAGAATTATAGGTAGAACATTTTGCTTCTAAGGTTAACTGATAGAAATTGCCAACAATTTTATTCTTAAGTCAATAGACTCTGAGGCTGGAGAGGAGAAGCATTTATATTCTATGTGCCAGGCAGTGTGTTAATGCTTTACAAATATTATTACATTGGTACTTACAACAACTTTGGGAGGGAGGGGCTGTTATTTTTCCTATATTACATCTGAGGAAACTGAGGCAGACAAAAGTTAAGGGACTTGTACAGGCTCACATAGTGTCTTAAAATCTGATTTGAACTCATATTTTCCTGATTCCAGGCCCTGTGCTCTATTCATTGTATCTGTCACCTAGCTGCCTCAACACAGGGTATCTTTGCATAGCCCTATTCCTCCTCCCTCCCATTAAATAAAATGTATGGGTTTTATGACTATTTTTTTCCACTCATCAAAAGATTTTTTTTTACTTGTTTTTGTATTTGCATGTTTGATCTGTTAACTTATTTGACAACTGGATGAGTGGCATGCTATTATACTCTCCATTTTTTTATTGACAGTTTTTTAGTTTATTAATAAAACTTGTTTTGCTGTAAAAGAAATGTATCAACAAATACCCAACAAGATTATATTTAGTTTATTGACACTTAGTAGGATGGAATTTAAGAATCCCTTGAGGGTCCAAGTTGCAATAATTAATGCAGTATAATTTTTATCCATAGACAAAATATAGAATAGTAGAAACAATTTCAAAGCAAAATTTTAATATAAGTTCATAATTACTTGTATTATAATTTTGTTTTCAGATAGGATAAATTATAGTAAAATTGTTTTTTAAAATGATAGCAATCAACACACCTGATCATTCTAATGTTTAACTCAAAAGAAAGAATATATCTTTTCATTTTGACAGTATAGTTCTAAGATTGACGTGCATTTAATTGGTTTTATTACTCTGATCTTATTGGTACTATTATAGTTATTTTGCTTTCTTTACATCATTTCAGAGTTAGTCAATTTCTAGGACATAATCTGAATCTGTCATTCTTTCTGATGCTATAATATTCCATTCTGTTCATAAATCCCAACTTCTGCTACTCTTTTAATTCAATGAGCATATATTTTGTTTCTAGGTTTTTTTATTATCATAAATAATTCTACTAGGAATCTTGCTGTCCATATTTACCTTTCTTTTTCTTTGCTGTCCATGACCCTTCTTGGCATACAGCCGCAGTCTCATTGTAACATTTAAAAAGCCCTTTTTAATCTTTTAAAGTTTTTAAATGTTTCCTTTTTTTTAAAAAAAAAAATGCAGATCACTTACACATTATCTTAGTAGTTCCCTTTTATCTTGAACCCCAAAATATCCTTTTGTTTGAGGAAGCTTGTTCATGATCTTGATTTATTTTTTAATTCCTAATCCTAGGTAAGGAAAACAATCAGAGAGGTATAATTGATGGTGATTAGATTATCATGACAAGGTTAACAGTTTTTCCAGACCTTTAGCAAGTGTTCAAAAGCAAGTAGATATAAGTTTAATTTTTCCTCATAGTGGGTGATAAGTTGAGTAACTGCCACTGTTGCTCTTTGAATGTATTGAAAATTTAATCTTTGATGCATTAGTATGTTTTCTTTTTAAATGGAATGAAAAGCCCTAAAATAACTATGCAATACCATTTTCCCCCCCTTTAGATAATGAATTTTTTTGGATATTGGAGAATTACTGTTTTGGATTTTTTTTTGTTTTTTTGTTTTTTGGGGGGTTTTTTTGCAAGGCAGTGGGGTTAAGTGACTTGCCCAAGGCCACATAGCTAGGTAATTATTAAGTGTCTGAGGTCAGATTTGAACTCAGGTACTCCTGACTCCAGGGCTGGTGCTCTACCCACTGCTCCACCTAGCTGCTCCTAGAACTTCTTTTGATATTTAAAAAGTGTGAGGGAAAATTAACTGCCTTTAATATTTAAAAGTGTGAGGGTGTAAAATTCTCCTAGGTTTAGAGTAATAATGACAATTCTTTAATAGAACATCTCCTTTGCTGATCTTTTTTTTTTGAGTTGCTTTATTTGGAAATCATATTTCAACATATTAATATTGTTTTAAAAGTTTTACTAATCTTTCTGAAGTATCTGCATACCTATTGATATAATATGGATTTATAACTCATTACTTTAACTGTTTTGCAAAAGTATTAGCTTTCTGATCATCAAAATTATCAATTTGGTAGTAGAAAACAACTCCAGCATTATAAGACCAACCTAATTTCATAATTTAACTTGAAAATTATGGCTTACTTCCCTATTTGAAAGAAAATTGTGATTTTTTCCTTGTAAGATCATTACAAGGGATAATTGAATAATACCAAAAGTGTTTTTAAGGTAGTGAGCATAGAGAATAGAGAGCAGTTCACCTTGGATTCAGGAAGGATTCAAATTCTATCTCTGACTTTTGAGGCTGGATCACTTAGTACTCCCAGACAACTCTTTAAATTGCAAATTAGATACAGATCTACTTTAGTCTCAGGGTTTTTCCTTATTTTGGAGTACCTCACAAAATAAAATAAATCACAGGTCAAATTTTATAAAATATTCTATTGCATAGATGTGGAATTGACATGACTTTTTAGATCTGATTATAATTTACCTTAATTGTAGTAGAGAAGTCTGTTCCTTGGCAAAATAACAAGAGATGATTTAGTTAAAATACCATAATCAGGAAGGAATCTATATCAGTAGAAAGAGCACTGGACTTGTAATCAGACAACTTGTATTTACGTCATTACTGCCTCTTATGAGCTTTTTTGACCTTAGTACTTCTATTTTCTTTTTTTCTTTTTTTTTAGGATTAAATTTATTTTTTGATTCTCATTTTGTACAAATGTTTTTTTACATTAATAAAATATTCTTGTTTACAAGTAAACAAAATACCTCCCCCCCATGAATATAGATAGACTTGCTTGGGCAGAAAAAAATAAAGGGGAGAGGAAAAAAATTAACATTAAAAAAAAATAGTAATAATTGTAGGTATGGCCAGGTGGTGCAATGGATGAAGCACCAGCCCTGGAGCCATGAGCACCCGAGCCCATATCCAGCCTCGTAGACCCAACAATCACCCAGCTGTGTGACATGCAAGCCACCCGATCCCTACTGCCCTGCAAAAACCAAAAAGAACAAAAAAAAAGAAAGAAAAAAGAAAAAGAAAAAAAAGACCCAAAATAAAATAAAATAGCAACAATAGTAGGGGTGGCTGGGTAGCAGACAGAGCATTGGCCCCTTGAGCCAGGAGCACCTGGGTCCAAATCCAGCCCCAGACACCCAAAGATCACCCTGCTATGTGGCCCCAGGCAGGCCACCCAGCCCCACTTGCCCTGCACCCTCCCCCAAATAACAATAATAATAACAAAAAATGTGCTTCAGTCTTTGTTCCAACACTAACAACTCTGTCACGGGTGGATCACATTCTTTATGGTAAGTCCATCACAAAAGTTACTTCCGTATTTTTCCATTGCTGATTGCAACTCCCTCCTTTCTTATTTCTCCACTACCATGTACTATATTTTCTCTCTCCTTTCACTCTGACTCTGCTGTAGGGTCGCCGAGTGGCGCAGCAGACAGATCCCTGGTCCTGGGGCCAAGAAGCCCTGAGCCCCCATACCACCCCCTTAGGCCCAGAATCCACCTGGCCCTGTGGTCCTAGGCAGGCCTTCCAATCCCAGCCCCTTGCAAGAAGTAAAAAAGAAAATGTGTTATATCTGACCACTCTCCCCCCATGGTCCATCCTCTCCTCCTTTATTCATATCCCCACCCCTTCCCCCTGCTCCCCCCTCCTTCTTACTCCAGATGTCTATACCCCATTGAGTATATATGCTGTTTCTTCTAGCCATCTCTGATGAGAGCAAAGGTTCCCTCATTCCCCCTTGCCTCCCCCCTTCCATATCATTGCAATAGCTCATTGTAATAAAACAAATCTTATTGTGTGAAATATCTTGGCCTATTCCCCCTCTCCTTTTTCTTTCTCCCATTCCATTTCCCTTTTTTTCAATTGACTCCATTTTTACACCATATTTTATCTTCGAATTCAGCTTTCTCCTGTGCTTCAACTATAAAAGCTCCCTCAACCTGCTCTATTAACTGAGAAGGTTCATATGAGTATTATCAGTGTCATTTTTCTATGCAGGAATACATGCAGTTCATCTTCATTATGTCCCTCATATTTCCCCCCTCTCCTCTAATCTCCATGCTTCACCTGAGTCCTGTATCTGAAGATCAAACCTTCTGTTCAGCTCTGGCCATTCCAACAGGAACATTTGAAATTCCCCTGGTTCATTGAAAGTCCATCTTTTCCTGGAAGAGGACATTCAGCCTTGCTGAGTAGTTGATTCTTGGCTACATTCTAACTTCTTTTGCCTTCCAGTATATTATATTCTAAGCCCTAGGAGCTTCCAATGTAGTTGCTGTTAAGTCCTGTGTGATCCTGACTGCAGCTCCACGATATCTGAACTGTGTCCTTCTGGCTGCTTGTAATATTTTCTCTTTGACTTGGGAGTGCTGGAATTTGGCTATAATATTCCTAGGGGTTGGTTTTTGGGGATCTCTTTCTCAGGGGGATCGGTGGATTTTCTCTATTTCTATTTTTCCCTCTGCTTCTAGAATATCAGGGCAATTTTCCTGTAGTAATTCTTTGAAAATGATGTCAAGGCTCTTTTCCTGATCATGACTTTCAGGTATTCCAATAATTTTTAAATTATCTTTCCTAAGTCTGTTTTCCATATCAGTTGTTTTTTCCATGAGATATTTCACATTTTTCTTCTACTTTTTCATTTTTTTGTTTTGAAGTATTGATTCCTGATTTCTGCTAAATTCATCAATCTCCCTGAATTCTATTCTGTCTGAAGGATTTGTTCTCCTCAGAGAGTTTTCTTATCTCTCTTTCCATCTGGCCAATTTTGCTTTTTAAAGCATTCTTCTCCTCAATAACTTTTTGAACTGTTTTATCCATTTGAACTAAGCTAGTTTTTAGCATGCTATTTTCTTCAGCATTTTTTTGGATTTCCTTGACTAAGCTGCTGACTTATTTTCATGTTTTTCCTGCATCTCTCTCCTTTCTTTTCCCAGTTTTTCTTCCAACTCCCTCATTTGATTTTCAAAGTCTTTTTTGAGCTCTGTCATAGCCTGAGCCCAATTTCTGTTTTTCTTGGAGTCTTCAGATGCAGGAGCTTGTGCTTCCTCATCTTCAGACTGAGTATTTTGATCCTTCTTGGGCTCATTTGCAAAATATTTCTCAATAGTCTTCCTTTTGTTTCTCTGTTTGTTCATTTTCCCAGCCTGGTTCTGTTTTTGGGGTGCTTCCTGAGCTTTTGGGACACTCCCACAAGGGTCTCTGTGTGTGAGGCTCTGTCCTCCCTCCTGGTCTGTGAATGACCATAAGCATCCGGTACTTCTATTTTCTAAGACTTAAGTTTCCCTTTCTTTTTTTCTTTTTTTTTTAGGTTTTTTTTTCTTTGCAAGGCAAATGGGGTTAAATGGCTTGCCCAAGGCCACACAGCTAGGTAATTATTAAGTGTCTGAGACTGGATTTGAACCCAGGTACTCCTGACTCCAGGGCCAGTGCTTTATCCACTACGCCACCTAGCTGCCCCTAAGTTTCCCTTTCAATAAAAATATTTACAATAATTCTTATATTTGTTTGCTGTGAAAAATTTTATATATACCATATTTCCCCATGTATGAGATGTATCCTTTTTCAAAAAATTTGGGGTCTAAAAAACTGGGAGCATCTTATATATAGTGGTTGTAGATATTTCTTACGTGCACTTCACACTTTTTAGAGTTTGTTTTTGTGCTTATTGTTGATTTTTTTTGCTTGCATTTCCCACTTTTTAGTGCTTGTTGTCTTTGTGGTCACTGTTTCGCATTTGTTACCAGTATATTAGGTTACATTTTACCACATTCTGCCCAGAAATGACTCAGAAAATATTTTTGTACAATGCTGAATTCAAGTTCAAAGTGATCCACTTTGCAAGAGTGAATGGAAATCATGCTGCTGAACATCAGTTTGGTCCTCCTCCAACAGAGAAAACAATCCCAGACTGGCAACAGGAAGAAGAAACCCTATTGAAAATGCCATAGCAGAAGGTGGCCATGCTAGGCAAGTCATCAAAATGGCTTTAGTTAGAGAGGGAAGCGAAGAGATGGATTGAAGAGCAAAGGGCCATTGGAATTCCTGTGTCCTCAAAGATGATTCAGCAGGAGGCAAGAGGAATTGTTGATGAAAAAGAAGTGGCAAATTTCAAAGGAGGACACAATTAGTTCTTTAGGTTCATGAAACAGAATGGAATAAGCAGGCATCCATGCACCAGACTCGCCTAAAAGATGCTTGAAAGCTATTAGCAGAAGGTCCTTGAATTTCATGATGAATAAAACTTTAGTTCAATAACTTTATATAATTTTTTTCAAATTTTGGGCTCCGAATTAAGGTAAATCTTATACATGGGGAAATACGGTACTCTAGAGTTAAATGGTATAAAAGACATATAACTTAGAGTGAAATAAATAATTAATCATTTGTCCAGGATAACTAAAGGGCACTATAATCCATAAGATCCTGTACCCCCGAGGAGGTCCCTGAGGCATAATTCTGAGAACTATTGATAATGAATATTTTATGTTATGTTTATATATATATATATAATTATGTTATATTATTTTTATTATCTATATCATTACATATATAATATGCAGTACAGTTCTTGTGTACATATACAATAGATGTACTACACATGACAATTACATTTATAATGTATTTTCATTATTCTGTAATGTTTAATAACAATTTCTTAGGAAAATTTTTCTTTTTCTTTTTTCACTGAGCAAATTACAGGGGAAAAAATAGAACTTTTAATACACAGGTTCAGAGTTTGAAAAGGACCTCCTTCCAAAACATTGTGTTGTTTTTTTCTTCTTGTTTGATCGTTTTTCTTTTTTTCTTTTTTTTTTTTTTAGGCTTATTTGCAAGGCAAACAGGGTTAAGTGGCTTGCCCAAGGCCACACAGCTAGGTAATTATTAAGTGTCTGAAGCCGGATTTGAACCCAGGTACTCCTGACTCCAGGGCCAGTGCTTTATCCACTGCGCCACCCAGCCACCCCTTGTTTGATCGTTTTTCTAAAAATCTTCCAAAGTTGCTTTTTTATCTATAATGTTGTTACAATTTTATATTCTACTAGTTATGCTCAATTTACTCTTCATTGTTTCATAGGGGTATTCCCAATTTATTTTCCACATTTAGCTTAACCATTCTCCAATAGATGATTCCCTTCCTTTCTAGTTTTGGGTCACTAAAACAAAACCAACTATGATTATTTTTGCACATTTAGGTCCTTTTCCTCTTTCCTTGATTTTTTTTTTGTAGTATAGACACAGTAGTGGTATAGCTGGGTCAAAGGGCATACACAATTCCAAGTTACTTTCCAGAATGATTAGACAATTCACAGCACTACTAACAGTGTACTAGTGTACCTATTTCACATTTATAATTTTCTTATTTTGTCGTCTTTGCCAATCTGATATATTATGGCAGGATCTTAATGTTTTAATTTTCATTTCTTTGATTATTATTTACTTAGAGCATTTTTATATGGTTGTTGATAGTTTGGATTTCTTCCTTTGAAAACTACCTGTTTTATCTTTTAGCTATTTTATCCATTAGGAAATTGTTTGAGTCTTATAAATTTGAATAAATTTATTATTTTTATATTGGATCTGAAGACAGTTACAGAATCTTGAGATTTTTTTCCCCAGTTAACATCCTCATCCTCTAATTTTAAATTTATTATATTTGTGCAAAAACTTTTAAAATTTTATACTCTCAAAATTGTCCATTTTATTTTTTGTGATCTATCATTGGTTTATTCATGAATTCTTCCTTCAACCAGAGATCTGAAAATTTCTTCCTTGCTCCTCTGATTTGTTAAAGATGTGACTTTTGGGGTGGCTAGGTGGCGCACTGGATAAAGCACTGGCCCTGGAGTCAGGAGTACCTGGGTTCAAATCCGGTCTCAAACACTTAATAATTACCTAGCTGTGTGGCCTTGGGCAAGCCACTTAACCCCATTTGCCTTGCAAAAACTTAAAAAAAAATGTGACTTTTAGTATTTAGGTCATGTTTCCTTTGGAACTTATCTTGGTCTGTATAGTGTGAATTGTTGATCTAGACATCTATTTTCTTAGAGACTGCTGTCCAATTTGCCATCAGGTTTTGTCAAATAGTGAGTCCTTCCTACATCTAATAAATTGGGGATTTTAGGTATATTGAAAACCATCTTTCTCTGTTAGTTTGCTTTTATATGTGGGGTGTATAATCTATTTCACTGATTAATGTCTCTTTTTAACCAATATCAAATCATATTAATATAATGATTACAGGCATAGTGATTTAGGATGCCCTTCCTGGAGTCAGGAAGACTCATCATCTTCCTCAATTCTAGTCTGACCTCATATGTTTATTAGCTGTGTGACCCTGGACACGCCATCTAACCTCAGTTTTCTCATCTTCAAAATGAGCTGGAGAAGGAAATGGCAAGCTACTTCTGTGTCTTTGCCAAGAAAATCCCAAATTGGGTAAGGAAGAATCAAACATACTTGATAAATGACTGAACAATAATGGATAGACCCCAGATTCCTTTCTTTTCTACCTTTTTTCATGATTACCCTTAAGATTCTTCACCTTTTGTTCTCTCATGTTAATTTTGTTATTACTTCTTCTAGCTCTATAAATATTCCTTTGATAGTTTGGTTCAGCACTGAATAAATTATTTTAGATAGTATTGCTATTTTTATTGGTTCAATCTCCCATGAGCAATTAATGTTTTCCAAATATGTTTTAAATGGTGAGACAAAATTAGTTTTTATTTCTGTTCAAAATCTTTGTTTTAAAAAAAACTTGCAAAAATATTCTCTTTCCTTTATTTGAGGTAAGCTTTTTAAGGCATTTCTGTATTCAGTAATGGTTTGAAGCAATTTTTTCATATGAGTACATATATATATGTATATATATATATGTTTAATTTCATCTGAAAACTGTCTGTTGTAATATATATTACCAGTTATCAATTGGAGAATGACTTGTGGTCTTTATAAACTTTATAGAGAAAATTATATATTTTGCAGTAGCTTCATTTTCCTTCCAATCTTGTCTGCATTGGTTTTATTAGTGCAAAGCTTTTTAAATTTAATACAGTCAAAATTATTCACTTTGCAATTTATAATATTCTCTATTTCTTGTTTAATAATAAATATTTTCCCTTTTCATAGATCTGAAAGATAATAGTATTTCTTGATCTGTTAATTGGTATATGGTATTGCCCTTTATGTCTAAATCCTTTCTGTGTGTGTGTGTGTGTGTGTGTGTGTATTTGATCTTGTTTTTGTATAGAGTGTGAGATATGGGTCTATACCTAGTTTTTGCCATACTATTTTCCAGTTTTCCCAGCGGTTTTTGTCAAGGTTTTTGTCAGAAGCAAATTGTGCCCACTCTAAACCACTGGTCCATTACTTTTATTTCTTAACCAGTATCAGATAGTTTTGATGACTGCTGCTTTATAGTATAATTTTAGCTCTACTATAGGTAGGCCTTCCTTTACATTTTTTCTTCAGTTCCCTTGATATTCTTGATCTTTTGTTGTACCAGATGAATTTTATTACTATTTTTTTCTAACTGTAAAATAGTTTTTTGGTAGTTTGATTGGTATGGCAACTAAGTAACTCATTTAATTTGGGTAGAATTGTCATTTTTATTATATTAACTAGACCAAACCATGAAGAACTGACATTTTCCCAGCTGTTTAGGTCTGATTTTATTTGTGTGGAAATGTTTTGTGATTGTGTTCATAAAGTTTCTGGGTTTGTCTTGGGAGGTAGATTCCCAAGTATTTTATGATGATTGCAGTTACATTAATTTCTCTTTCTCTTTTGCCCTTGTTCATATATAGAAATGCTGATGATTTGTGTGGGTTTATTTTATATCCTGCTACTTTGTTGAAGTTTTTTAATTGTTTCAAGCAGTTTTTTTAGTTGATTTTCTAAAGTTCTCTAAGTATACTATCATATCTTCTAAGAATGAAAGTTTTGTTTCCTCATTGCCAATTCTAATTCCTTCAATTTCTTTTTCTTATCTTGTTGCTAAAGCTAATATTTCTAATATATTGACTAGTAATGGTGATAATGAGCATTCTTGTTTCACCCCTGATCTTTTATCCCCATTACATATAATGTTTGTTGGTGGTTTTAGATAGTTACTGCTTATTTTTTTTTCTTTCTTTCTTTTTTTTTTGCAAGGCAGTGGGGTTAAGTGGCTTGCCCAAGGCCACACAGCTAGTTAATTATTAAGTATCTGAGGTGGGATTTGAACTCAGGTACTCCTGAGTCCAAAGCCAGTGCTCTATCCACTGTGCCACCTAGCCGCCCCATACTGCTTTTATTATTTTAAGGAAAATTACACTTATTCCTATACTCTCTAGTATTTTTAATAGGAATGGACAGTGTATTTTGTCAAAGGCTTTTTTTTAAGGGTTTTTTTTTATTTGAAAGGCAATGGGGCTAAGTGGCTTGCCCAAGGCCACACAGCTTGGTGGTTTTTAAGTGTCTGAGGTCAGATTTGAACTCAGGTACTCTTGACTCCAGGGCTGGTGCTCTATCCACTGTGCCACCTAGCCGCCCTATACTGCTTATTATTTTAAGGAAAATTGCACTTATTTCTATACTCTCTAGTGTTTTTAATAGGAATGGATAGTGTATTTTGTCAAAGGCTTTTTCAACATCTATTGAGGTAATCATGATTTCTGTTGGTCTTGTTATATATTCAATTATGTTGAGTGTTTTCTTCATAATTGAACCATTCCTGCCTATCTGGTATTATAAATCCTACCCAGATATATTATCCTAATAATAACTTGTAATCTCTTTGCTAAAACTTTATCTTTGCATCAGTGTTCTTTATGGAGATTGCTGTATAATTTTCTTAATCTATTTTGACTCTCCTTGGATAGATTTCAGCACTCTAATATTGGTATCATAAAAGGATTTGGCAGAAGTCCTTCTTTTCCTATTTTTCAAATAGTTTATGTAGAATTGGAATTAATTATTCCTTAAATGTTTGGTAGAATTCACTTGTAAATCCATCTAGACCTGAAGATTTTTTCTTAGGGAGATTATTGATGGTTTCTTCAATTTCTTTTTCAGAAATGGGTCATGTATATCTTCAGAGACAAGCTCAGCCTTCTTTGAAAATAATGGTTAATTAATTACTATTGTTCAGTTACTTTGATCAATATCTATTTTTATGTATTTATAGCAGAAATTTAATTATTTGTTCTGTACATGTTTGACCAACTAGTTCTTTCAAACTCTTGTGTAGATCATTTGTCTATATGCTTTGTACCACATGCCTAGGACATTGTTGCCACCTGGTGTTCATGTATAAAAATTGCAGATTCAGGTTTCAGTTTGGTTATGGGTTGGAATCTCTTTTTTAAGTCTTAGACTGTTTCATCCATAAATTCCTAATCTGATTCATCATCTTCTCTTGAGCATATATCTAACTTACTTAAAACTATACTAACAGAAGAAAGTCCAACCAAGATGGAAAGGATCCAATTGTGGACCTGATGATGGAGCTTATGTCTGCCATCTAGAGTTCAGTCTAACTAAATTTGGAAAGGACGATTACCAGTTTAGACATGAGATATATTTTTCAGTCTTAGCACCTTTAAATTCTCTTTTTATTATGAATTTAGTCATCCACAAACAAAAGCACTTTAATATACAAAGAAAGGCCAATAGAAGAGACTTAGTAATATGAAACTATGAACTTTTTTTTTTGGTGTATTTTAAATTTAAAGAAATAGTGACAGTTGTATTGTGTGTATACTCTTCCAAACTTTTTTCTTTTTTAAAATATTTAATTAATGCTCTTATTTCTTTTTAAAATTTCTTTTGCATCTCTAGACTTTCCAGTAACTCTCTCCTACCATTAATTCCACCCACAAATAGATACCCTCCCCTTGCATCAATTAAGTGTAAAACGGAACAAATCACATTGACTGTGATCAAAAATGTGAATTTATTATAAACCTGTAGTCCATCATTTCTCTGAGGCATCATTCACTTAAAGTCATGATTAATCATTGTATTGATCAGAAGTCCGATACTTTTCAGAGTTTTATTTTGCATTATTGTAGTTATTATGCATATTTTTCTGATTTTGCTCATTTCGGTCTACATCTGTTCAAATAAGTCATAACAAGTTTCTTGGAATCCATCATATTTTTAATTTCTTATGGCATAATAATATTTCATTACATTTATAAGTGCATTTCATTCAGCCATTTACCAATTGATGCTTGTCTACTTTTCCAGCTGTTCTTAAAGGTCACCTACTAAATTGCATAGTTATAATTAACACTAAATGTCTAGCTAACACCAATACTTAGATATTGAAGGGAAGAGAATAAGCCACTCTTATGTGTTGAATTTCTAAATCCAAAATTATAGAATGAAAGCACATTTTCAGCTAATATGCTTTATCATTAAATAAGTTTAGTGTTTTTATTTGGTATACTTCAGTACTATAAGGTCCCATAGTTGCTTTTGATGAGCTTACATTCTAACATAGGAACAATAATACAAATAACTATAATCATAGTAGAATATAAGTGTCAAGAGGCAACCAGTCGGTGGATGTGGAGCCAAGTCAAAAAGTCAGAAGACAGGAATCATAAACACCTGTTCTGTTCAAATCTTGCCTCTGATAACATATGGTGTGTGACTGTGGGCAAGTCACTTAAGCTCTCACACCTCAGGCAATTTTTTAATATTATAAATCACAAAGAAGATGCTAAATTGTAATGATAGAGGTAGCTCTACTGACAAGAGTTCCCTGTTCAAATTAAATCTAAAGTTCTAAGCCCCTAAAAATAGAATGAGGTATTGGTACAAAGTGCTATGGAAACTTAAATAGCATTTATTAAGCCTCTATTGCATTTAGCACTCTGCTAAATGGGGAGGATCCCTACATTCAAGGAGCTTATATTTGAATGGGGGAAATGATATATTTGTTTATGTTTGTATGCATACACATATGCACAAAATAATCAAAAAGGAATATATATAGTGTTGAGGATTGACAGAGGAATATATTATATATTGTTGAGAAATCCAAAGAGGTTTAAGAAGTGAAATTGTATTTGATGGGGAGGCTAGGTGTTGTAGTGGATAAAGCACCAGCCCTGGAGTCAGTAGTACCTTGGTTCAAATCCGGTCTCAGACCCTTAATAATTACCTAGCTGTGTGGCCTTGGGCAAGCCACTTAACCCCGTTTGCCTTGCAGAAACCTAAAAAAACAAACAAAAAAAGTAGTGGTATAGTATTTGAACTGAACCTTTATTAAAAAAAGAGCAATATATATATATATATATATATACACACACACACGCACACGCACACGCACACAAATACATACAGAGAGTAATTTGAGGTTTTAATGCAAGGTGGTATAGTGAAATAGAATCAGGAAACTGAATTCAAATCACAGCGCTAGCACTTAATACATGTTTAGCCATGGATAAGTCAGTTTAGCTCTGTGAGTCACAGAGTGGGGAATACTTCAGTGGAGCTATGGTTTCATCATTGTGAATACTTTCTCCAGTGCAGTATAGATTGCAACCCATTCATGTTATGATAAATCCACTGGCCATTCTGAGAATCCTTTAAATACCAAAAGTTTGTGGGTTGTCCAAGTCTTAACCTCTATCCTACTTGTAGAAATCACTTAGATTTCTCATTGTCTCAGGCTGCTTTCTCTTTTTTTTTTTAAGGGTTTTTTTTTCAAGGCAGTGGGGTTAAGTGGCTTGCCCAAGGCCACACAGCTAGGTAATTATTAAGGGTCTGAGACCGGATTTGAACCAAGGTACTACTGACTCCAGGGCTGGTGCTTTATCCACTGTGCCACCTAGCCACCCCAGCTTTCTTAAGACCATAAGATACTGAACAGGTGTGGCTACACTTTCGAAAAAGGAGTTCTCAATAATCCAATGTGATCATAGTTATTTTCCATTGGACAAAAGTGTGTGTGTGTGTGTGTGTATGAGAATGTATGTGCATATGCTAATAGATGAGCTCTGTGGGTTGTCCATCCAGCTTCATGTCAAACTGAACAGTAGACAGTTCAAGCCACTTTTTTTATAAAGTCATTCTTTTAATTGATTTAGTTCCCATTTAGAAGACTCTGTAAACATCTGGACTTGATGCATTCAGGACTCAAAATATTTAAATGAATATATATATAATCTCATCATTTGGGAGTTGTCTCCAACAATGCAGATTGCAACTCTTCTATTCCTGCTATTCCATGTGCTGCTTGTTTATGTCCTTCCAAAATTTCATCACAGGAGGTTCACCTTGAGGTCTTCTAACTTTCTGTTGATATGTCAAGGGTACCAGTGGAGTAGTCTGTCTCCTTGTAATTCCTCATGTTTACCACATGACCAGCCAGTGTTCTCTTTTTGTTATTTATTTCTTTGATGACATTGTTTAATTCCTTTTCTTCTTTGGAGTGATTCACACCCTTTATACTATTACCTTCTGTGATATTTATCTTTATTTCTTCTGAAACAGTAGCATTCCAGGACTCACTGCCATATAGCAACACTAATAAAATGTTTATATTGAAAAAGCTGGGCCTTTGCTCTTATGGGGACCATTGGATAAGTAAAAATTTTGCAGTTTCCCCAACAGCAGTCCCTCTTTTTTTTTTTTCAGTTCTAGATCCAGCTCATTGTCCATCTCTATTGGCAATGTAAGACATACATGCTACAGTTTCTTTAGTCAGATACATGTAGAAATCTAGACAGTAAACATTTGTCATCCATTTGGTCTTTCTGTGTGAATAGACAGGCTAAACTTCTTTGAGTGATTGTAATTCTTAGAGGAGTTTCCACCCTGTCTTGAGACTTGATGAAATCAATTTACTGTCATTTGTAAACAGAAGCATCTGGAGGACCTCACCATCCAGGAATCCCTTTAGGTTTTTGCAAGGCAAATGGGGTTAAGTGGCTTGCCCAAGGCCACACAGCTAGGTAATTATTAAGTGTCTGACACCGGATTTGAACCTGACTCCAAGGCCGGTGCTTTATCCACTGAGCCACCTAGCCACCCCTGGGAATCCCTTTTCTGTATAAACTGTTTACTGAATCTCCATCACAGTGGCAAATATTTTTGGTAAGCATACATTTCCCTATTTTACTTCTTATCTACTATTTATTATCAGAGGATCATTAAACAGGGATAATTTTGTTATATCTTCCATGAAATCTTTAGTGATTTTGATATATTCACAAGAGGCAGAGACTGTATTGGAGGAGACACTACCAACTTAAATACGTTTTTGGAGTAGAATGATAAATATGGTGGGTTCTTGTATTTGCTATACCTTTCAGTCAGTTATTACTGTAAAATATAATCCATTAGAAATGATCATTTAAAAAAACCTTTCCTAATCATACCTTTGTCAATGTATGATGCACATATAGATCTTCTTATAAAAAATTATAAATATGAGAAAATCTATATATGGGTCAGTGGGTATTTTTTATATTAGTCACATTTTTGGTTAATGATTTAAAAATTTTTTTCACCCAAGTCTTAGTTATCAAATAATTTGAGCAGTGATCAAGTAATTTCTTCATTTCACAGTTTTGAGAGTCTTCAGGAATACTCTCAGAATTTTATTGTCTCTGGTATTGACATTTAATTTAATCTAGTTGTTTTTCTTTCTTTTTTTTCTTTTCAGGGTCATTTCTGCTTCCCCTATTGTTTTTTCAATGATGTTAGAGACCAGAAATGGTAATTCCATTATTTTTGCTATAAGAAATTGTTATCAGGTCTTTTTTTTTTCATTTTTCATCAATTTATTATCTACTTTCAATTTTATCCTTAAATGCCTTCAGGATGACATAGTTCTGTTGGGTCTTATTAAAGCCTTCATTAAAGTTGTCTTTTATTCACTGTTTCTTATTGTATCTTAGGTGATTCTGTTCATATTTTTCTTCTATGTCTCTCCTTAAATGATTTTATATTCTAAATAAGTGTTGTTTTGATTACCATACCTTTCTTTGGCAGGGAAATGAAGTATTAGCCAACTGAGGTAGTTTCTATGAACTTTTGCTCTCCTTGGTGGAGCAATTGATATATACCGATTTAACTTCTTAAGATACTATTATAATGTATATAATAATATATATAACATGGGGAAATTATGAATAGCCAAATTTTTTTGAAAAGGATCTGGGGGATGTAGTGGATCATAAGTTCAATATGAGTCAGTGGTGTGATGAGACCAAAAAAGCTATTCAGTCATGGACAGCATTAGGAGAGATAGGGAGGGGATAATCTTGCAGTACTCTACCCTTGTAAGGCTTTGAGAATCTGGTTTATTTTATTCAGTTGTAGGCACCATAGCTTAAAGACATTGATAAAACCATATAATACCTAGGAAAGGGCAATAAAATGACAAATGCCCTTGAATATGTGACCTATGAAGATCCCCTTAAAAAAGTGGACATTTTTAGGCTTCAAAAAAGAAAAGTCTGTGGGTGGAGGGATGACATGGTAGGTTTTTCAAATATGTGAAGAAAGATTAAATTTGTTCTTTTTTGGCTCCAGATTTTGGAACCAGAAACAGTAGGTGAAAATACAAAGCTTGATTTAGGCTTGATGTTGGGAGGAACTTTCTAATAATTAGGACTGTTCAAAAGTAGCAGTGACTTGCTTCAGGAGGTGACCTCCTTAGAAGTCTTCAAAAGCAGAAGTTGGACAATTGCTTTTCAGTTATGTTATAATAGAGATTCCTGTTGTGTATGGGTTAAACTAGATGGCCATTATGTTCCCTCTAACTCTCAAATTACTTGATTCTGTAAAAATATTGTTTTGGCTACTTTTCCCAGTTCTACGTCCTTTGATTCGTTTTTGTTGGATTGCTATTGGAAATAATCATTTTTTTGTTTGAATTTCCAGATCAGAAATAGAGATCTAGAAGTTCAGGTGTAGATGAAGTTTCCAAGAGAGACTTATAGGAAGAGGGAGAAGAAAAATGATTGACAAAACTTGAAAAATTTCTATTCTAAGGTTTAGGAAAAGGAGAATTTGCCATCAAAAGAATGGTCATTGTATTATCTTTAAGTTGGTACTATCCCTTTCATTATGCTATGAAAGTAGAGGAAAAGTAAGGAATTAACAGCTGCTCTGACACTTTCCAGAGATAGAATTGAAAGCCTTAATCAAGGGGTGGCTAGGTGGTCCAGTGGATAGAGCACTGGCCCTGAAGTCAGGAGTACCTGAGTTCAAATCCGACCTCAGACACTTAATAATTAACCCCATGGCCTTGCAAAAACAAACAAAAAACCCCAAAAGCCTTAATCATTCAGATCTCAGAGGCTTTGAATATAGTTTTATAGTCAAATCATAGTAAGAATTTCTTAAACTTCATTAAATATATGCTATGGATTCCTTCTTATAAATTGCTACTATCAGGAAAACAATCTAACACTTGAAAATTATTTTAGGAGGACAGTTATATTTTCAGTGAAAATTTGTAAATGAAACTTATAACAGGTAAATAAAAATAAGAAAAGGGCAGCTAGGTTGTACTGTGGATAACGAAGTAGGCGTGAAGTCAGGAAGATTCATCTTTCAAATTCATGAAATTTTACCTCAGAACTTTCCCAACTGTGTGACCCTGAGGAAGTCACTTAGCCCAGTTTGCCTCAGTATCCTCTTTGTGCAATGTTCAAGAAAAGGAAATGACAAAGTATTCCAATATCTTTGCCAAATGGGGTCCCAGAGAGTTGGATATGACTGAAATGATTGAAGAAAAAGAACAAAAAAGTAAAACTTTATAAAGGCAGTGCTATATATTAAGAATCAGCTGATCTCATGAAGAATCAAAAGACTAGAATTCAAGATTTTCCTCACCTTTTGCCGAAGGATCTTGGACATATTAACTTAATATCTTTGAACTTCAGTCTCATCTACTAGATGAAGAAATCACTTAGACTACCAACATTTTGGAATTGTTGTGAATAAGGTCAAATGAATGTCTTTTTTTTTAGGTGTTTTTTTTTTTTTAGTTTTTTTTTTTAGTTTTTACAAGGCAGATGGGGTTAAGTGGACTGCCCAAGGTCACACAGCTAGGTAATAAGTGTCTGAGGTCACATTTGAACTCGGATCGTCCTGACTCCAGGACCAGTGCTCTATCCACTGCTCCACCTAGCTGCCCCCAAATGAATTTCTATTGTGAATATTATGAAATATTTTATAAACATAAAATACCAAATTATAATATTCAGTGCTAGAAAAGACTTTACAAGTCCTAAAACCCACCCCCATTTTAATGATGAGGAAACTGAAGCTGAGAAAGTTACTTCTGGATCATATAGTAAGTATCTGAGACAGGCAGAGTTGCATAGGGTCACACGTTTAGAGTTAGAATGAATCTTAGAGACCCAGTCCCCTTATTTAATGATAAGGAAGCTAAGATATAGAGAGGTTAAGTGATTTGTCAAAGGTTACATAGCTAGTAAATATTTGAGGTGGTATTTTCCTGATCTGAATCTAATAATCTTTTTCACTACTACACTGTGAATCTAAGTTTTCCTGACTTTAAGTTGAGTGCTCTATTTTTAGTAGTAAATTATGTTTTAATTTTTTTTTAAAAGCTGATTTAAGTCATAACACTGCATAAAATTTTTGAATCTTGGTGTTTATATGAACAATAAAAATCTTGTAAGTTAATCTAAGTTTATATTTATTGACCATTTGTCATGGTGTTGCTTTTAGTAATTTTTAAACCTTACCAACCAGAACAATTGAATGGATATTTGCCCAGATGTTCCTTTTTATTGGCATATTCAATTAGGCTACTAGTCTTTGGGTTTGTCATTTCCAGTGAGAATTATTTAGTAAAATGTCCTGTAAAACAGGGAAGTTTATGGAATGATTGGTGAAATATGAGCTTACTTATTAGGCTTTTTATTGTATTGTAAAGAGATTTGAGCCTTGTGCTGTTTGCCAGGAAATTGAATAACAGAAACAGTAGCTTCCAGGCTTTTGGCCTCCTGTATATATACTTAGGGGTAAAGGGTGAACAGGAAGTAGATTCCAGGAAGGGGGAGAAGAGGGTGTTGTGTTAGGGAGTGTAATTCAACAGCAGTTGGTGAGAAATTCATGGATTAATGCAGAATGTGAAGATCATGTGGTATCCAAGCCAAACTAAACAGTAGGTCTAAAGAAATTCTTTCAGTTTCTTATGCTTTATTGGTGTAGTAAGCTTCCAAATATCTCAGAATACTGAGTCATTAAGTCAATGGCAAAGTTGTTCCCAAACTAGAATAATTTAAAAGAAGCTTTTGAGCCCTACATATAGTGTTTAATTGTCAAATATATAAATATAGGTTGTCAGTATGATTTTTATAGTAAAAAAGCAATTTTTAAAGCATTTTAAATTCTGGTGGCTAGGTCTCTTTGGATTAAATAAGTTTATAAAGTGAATTTAATGTATTTTAATATAGAAAGCCTAATATGGTCATATAAATCAAGGAATGGAAATTTTGAACAAGGGAAACTCAAGTATATTCTCCACAATAGGGTGCCATTCATTCCTGAATAATGTAGTGAGTGAAATATTTGAGGAAAGTAGTACTTGTGTAGTTTTTTTTAATGAATACCATCGATTCACTTCTGCCTTAAATAGCAGGTATAAAAAAATGATAATAATGATTATGATAAAGGACAATATAGGCTAGTTAGTGAATAGGATGTTGGAATAAAAATTACATTAGAATAAGAAAGTTAATTTTATCGATTTCCTTTAAAATGTTTTGCTCTAAAATGAATATGATATATGCTAATATTTTTAATTAAAGGAATAATTTGCAGATCAAAAAGTTATTTGTAATTTTTCTGAGTAGGTAAAAAAGATGAATACATTAATGTTTATTGTTTTAGAAAATATATTATTAACTTTTTAAAAAATTGTTTTTGTTTCCAATTAAGTATTTTATATAGATATATGTGTGTGTGTGTGTATGTATATGTATGTATATATGAATATATATCTATGTGTGTATAAATATGTGTGTGTGTGTGAGAGAGAGAGAGAGAGAGAGAGAGAGGGAGAGAGAGGAGGGAGAGAGAGAGGAGAGAGAGAGAGAGAGAGAGAGAGTGAGTTTAAGGTTATTTATTCATTTGTCAGGTTTTTGGTATGTCTCCAGAAGCCCTTTTCCTTTTGAAACAACTTTGTGACCTCAGTTTTGTATAACTGTATAACACTGAAGCTACTCTTTCCAATGAAGATAGTGATATTTTTGAAGAGTTGAATAAAAACGTGTATATTACCTTTGAGCATGATTAATGAATTGTTAATGATTCCATTTAATAAGCAGGAAGTATTTATTAAGCACTTACTATGTGCCATACACTGTGATAGGAACTAGGGATACAATGACAAAAAAAAAAGAAATAATACTTACTCTTAAGCAACTTACTTATGCAAAGGGAAACAGCATGTACACAGATAAATACAGAATAAATATAATAAAATAAATACAAAGTAATTTCAAAGGGGAGGGCAGGGAAGAACAGTATTCTTAGGGGAATTTGGAAAGGTCTTTTTTTTTTAGGAGATAGCGCTTAAACTAGGATTTCCAAGAGGTAGAAGTGAATATCTTTAGAAAAATCTTTTCAATAAACAAGGGAAAATATGTACTAGTAAATAAAAATTTAAAATTTATACATTCTCTTTTAGAGAAAATTGCATTAAAAACATCAATAAAGGGCTACCTAGGTGGCACACTGGATAGAGCATCGACCCTGAAGTCAGGAGGATGAGTTCAAATACGGTCTCAGACACATAATACTAGTTGTGTGACCTTAGGCAAGTCACTTAACCCCATTGCCTTACCAAAAAACAAAACAAACAAAACATGAATAAAGAAGATGGGAAGTTAGATTTCCAAGGACTGATTTCTTCTAAATTTCTTCAGACATTTTATGAGCACATTGCTTTTTTCTTAAAATAATATTTTCTTTTTTCCCCAATTACATGTAAAGGTAATTTTTAAAAATTAATTTAAAAAAAATTTGAGCTTCAAATTTTCTTTTTCCCTCCTTTACTCCCCCCACCCAAGACAATAAGCAATTTGATATAGGTTATTAGACACGAATCCAAATAAAAAAAACTACTCAAAAAATAGAGAAAGGGTAAAGTATAGTATGCTTTAATTTGCATACAGACTATATCAGTTTTTTCCTCTGGAGGTAGATGGCATTTTCCATCATAAATTCTTTCAATTGGTTTGCTGTATTGCTGAGAATAGCCAATTCACAGTTGATCACCGCACAATGTTGCTGTTAATATACATAAAGTTCTGGTTCTGCTCACATCACTCAGTATCAGTTCCTATGTAAATCTTTACATACTTTTCTGAAATCTGTCTATAGTTGGGTTTTTTTAATTAGAGATTGTCTATAGTAATATTCCAATACAACCTTATACCACAGTTTTTTCAAACCAATCCCCAACTGATGGGATCCCCCTCAATTTCTAGTTCCTTGCCACCAGAAAAAGAATTGCAATGAATATTTTTGTACTTAGAGTTCTGTTTCCCTTTTTATGGACTTTTGGGTTATAACTAGGAGTAGTATTGCTGGATCAAAGGGTTTGCAATTTTATAGTCTTTTGGGCATAGGTCAAAATTATTCTCCAGAATGACTGGATCAGAAACTCATTGAATTGTAAGCTTCTTTCATAGTTGCTTTTTTTACTTTTTTTTGAATATTTAAAACAAATTTTATTTTTTCCTAAGAATTTCCTGCCAAAGTGAGTCAGTGATATCAAATGAGTTAGTCTTTTCATTAAGAAAATTCTGTTTCTTGAAAGAGCTGTCTGCAGTCCATCTCAAACTATGTATCAGCACCTTATCTGGAAAAAACTTACCAAACCAGAAGTCATGGGTCTTCTCTTTCTAGTTATTGTATTCTTGGAGCGCCTGAGCCATGAAGAGTTTGCCCAAGTTCTGTGCGGTGAACTCTTTGATGTTCTGGCAGTAAGTGTTAATCTGGCCTGCAATAAGGAGTGAATCCATCCTGGCAGGTGGCAGAGGAGGTTTGAAGAGTTTGGACATGTCCTCTTCAGGGAGAGGAGGTTCTCCATGGCTCTGACGCTGCAGATTTTCCTGCTGACGGTGCTGAAGATACTGATGTTTCTGTTGCTGCTGCTTACTGGTATTTCTCATATAGGTATTACATTTAACAATATCTTGGCTCATTTCATCCACTCTGTCCATCAACAATTTCAGGCTCTTTCCCAGATGATTACTGCTGGCTAGACTGAGCAATTCATGTTTATCTGCCACAGCTGATTTCTTTTCTAGTTCCCACATTAGTACATTGATCAGATGTGAATTTTTAATTATAATTGGCACTTCTTCAAACATGTGCTCAAAGGTGATGTTTGCCTTTTTCAATGCTTCAGGAGAAAAATCTTTCTCACAAACTTCCATTAGCTTAGGAGTCGGTCTATATGCCTTCAACGACAGAGACCCTTGAGCAGTTTTTATGGGATCGTAAATGAGAACTACAGATTCTTCAATTGCATGTTGGTAACTGAATTGGGAATCCAGGAGAGCACAGGTGACAAAAGAGCCATAGTATGTAGACTGGTACCAGCCAACATGAAGATGATCAATATTGACTGCGCATCATTTCCATCTGATATTGGACTTCGTCAAAATCAGCATCATCTTCTGTGTGTTGGGGAAAGGAAAAACAATTGGTGATTTCAAGTCTGTCTTCCACCACCAGTGCCAAGAGTACTCCCTGGACAACTTCATTCCCCTGCAATTCTTGGTAATGTTTAATTATTTTCAAAACAACCAGTCCGTCGATCTGCACCTGCTTTATGGCCGAATCTCCTGAGTTGCCTTTGCCTTTGCTTTTGCCTGAGGCCACGCCGGTGGCAGAAGTCGAAGTGGTGGAGCCGGGGACGGTACCTTCTTTACGGGACGCCATCTTGGTGGAGGGACCGGAGGCGCTTTTTTTATTTTTTTAAAAAAATTATGAATAATGGAAATCATCTAGAATCAAGAGCTTTTAACCTAGGGTCCAGTATTTTTTTATTATCGATATTTTATTTTTCCAATTACATGATTTGAAAGTTTTTCAGCATTCATCCACTTGCATATTTATAAGTTACACAACTTTCTTTCACCCAACAGTCTGGTGAACATTGTACATGTACATAACATGTTTACATATTAGTCATTTTATGTATGAGAAATTAGGACTATGGGGGGGGGAAGGGAAACCAAGGAATATGAAAGAAAAACAAGAGAAATTTTTAAAAATTGAATATAGTGTTCCTTCAGTTTCTGTGGGGGTAATGTTGTTTTGTTTTATTTTTCATCTGGCTGTAGATGGGGTTTTCCATAACAGATCTCCCAGGGTTCTCATAGCTCTCTGAACTGCTGAGAGGAGATGCATCCATCAAGATTGATCAACTCACAATGTTGTTGTTAATGTGTATAATGTTCTCTTGGTTCTGCTCCCTGTGCTCAGCATCCGTTCCTATAATTCTTTACATGTCTCTAGAATCTGGCCATAACTTTAATTTCTTTGTTTAAAAACTGCCTGTTAGTATCCTTTGACCATCCATTGGAGAATGACTTGTAACCATATAAATTTGATTCAATTCTCTACATATTTTAGAAATGAATCCTTTATCAGAACCCCTAGCTGTGAAAATTGTTTCCCAGTTTTCTGTTTTCCTTCTAATCTTGGAAGCATTGGTTTTACTAGTGCAAAACCTTTTTAATTTAATATAGTCAAAATCCATTTTGCAATTTATGATGTACTCTATTTAATGTTTGGTCACAAATTTCTCTCATTTCCATAGAACTGACAGTCTTTCTTGTTCTGCTAATTGGTTTATGATATGGCCCTTTATGTCTAAATCCTGTATCCATTTTGACCTAATTTTGGTATAGGGTATGAGATGTGGGTCTATGCCTAGTTTTTGCCATGCTGTTTCCCCAACCATTTTTGTCGAATAGTGAATTCTTATCCCAGAAGCTAATGTCTTTGAGTTTGTCAAACAATAGATTATTATAGTCATTTTTTACTGTTTCTTTCACTGGTCTATTGCTCTATTTTGTTACCAATACCAAGCAGTTTTTTATAAAATCATTTTGCTTTTTGCAAGGCAGTGGGATTAAGGACTTGCCCAAAGTCACACAACTAAATAATTATTAAGTGTCTGAGGCCAGACTGGTTCTCCTGATTCCAGGGCTTTTGCTCTATCCACTGTACCACCTATCTGCCCCTACCAGGTAGTTGGGGTTTTTTTAGGTTTTTTTTTCCAAGGCAGTGGGGTTAAGTGGCTTGCCCAAGGCCACAAAGCTAGGTAATTATTAAGTGTCTGAGGCCACATTTGAACTCGGGTACTCCAGGACCAGTGCTCTATCCACTGCACCACCTAGCCGCCCCCCTACCAGGTAGTTTTGATGACTGCTGCTTTATATTATAGTTTTAGATATGTTAGCAAGGCTACCTTCCTTTACATTTTTTTTAAGTTTCCTTCATATTTTTGGCCTTTTGTTGCTCCAGATGAATTTTGTTACTATTTTTTCTTGCTTGGTAAAATAGTCATGTGGTAGCTTGATTGGTATGGCCCTGAAAAAGTCATTTAATTTGGTAGAATTGTCATTTTTATTATATTAACTTGACCAAACCATGAGGAATTGACATTTTTCCAGTTGTTAGGTCTAATTTTATTTGTGTGGAAAGTGTATTGTAATTGTGTTGGTAAAGTTTTTCTAGGTTTGTCTTGGGAGGTAGATTCCCAAATATTTTATGTTGTCTGCAGTTACTTTAAATGGAATTTTTCTTTCTATTTCTTACCCTTCATATATAGAAATGCTGATTATTTATGTGGGTTTATTTCTCTAGGTATACCATCATATCATCTGCAAAGAGTAAAAGATTTAGCTTCATTGTCAGTTCTCTTTTTCTTATTGTTAAAGCTAACATTTCTAATTGAATAGTATCTAATATTGAATAGCAATGGTAATAATGGGCATTCTTGTTTCAACCCTGATCTTACTGGAAATACTCCTAGTTTATCCCCATTACATTTATTATTTGATAGTTTTAGATAGCTATTTCTTATTATTCTAAGGAAAACATTTATTTCTATATTCTCTAGTGTTTTTAATGGGAATGGATGTTGTGTTTTGTCAAAGGCTTTTTCAGCATCTATTAAGATGATCATATGATGGCATTGGTTTTGTTATTAATATGTTCAGTTGAGTGTTTCCCTAATATTGAACCATTTCTGCCTACCTGGTGTAAATCTTACCTGGTCATGGTGTATTATCCTGGTAATAACTTGTTATAATCTCTTCGCTAAAATTTTAAGATTTTTATATCAGTGTTCAATAGGGAGATTGATCTCTTTTGGTTTAGGTATCAGCACCATATTGGTGTCAGAACTCCTCCTAAATAGTTTATGTAAAATTGGAATTAATTTTTCCTTAAATGTTTAATAGAATTCACTTGTAAGTCCATCTAGACCTGGAGGCTTTTTCTTAGGGAGTTTATTGATGGTTTCTTCATTTTTTTTCTGAAATAGGGTTTCTTAAGTATTTTATTTCTTTTTTTTCTTTTTTCTTTTGGTTTTTGCAAGGCAATGGGGTTAAGTGACTTGCCCAAGGCCACACAGCTAGGTAATTATTAAGTGTCTGAGGCTGGATTTGAACTCAGGTACTCCTGACTTCAGGGCTTGTGCTCTATCGACTGCACCACCTAGCCACCCCTTTCCTCTATTAATCAGGGTAGTTTGTATTTTTGTAAATATTCATCCATTTCATTCAGGTTGCCACATTTATTGCAATACAATTGGGTAAAATAGCTCTGAATTATCTCTTTAATTTCCTCCTCTTTGGTTTTGAGTTCACCCTTCTCATTTTTGATACTGGTAATTTGGCATTCTTTTGTTTTTTTAAATCAGATTAACTAAAGGTTTGTCTAATTTATTGTGTTTTTTTCCCCATGAAACCAACTCTTAGTTTTATTTATTAGATCAGTGGTTTTCTTGCTTACTTTTATTAATCTCTCCTTTGATTTTCAGAATTTCTAATTTGGTATTTAATTGGGGATCTTTAAATTTTTTCATTTTCTAGTTTTTTTAGTTGCATCCTCAATTTGTTGATTTCCTCTTTCTCTATTTTATTCATATAAGCATTTAGAGATATAAAATTTTCCCTAAAAATTGCATTGACTGCATCCTATAAATATTGATGTGATTTTCTTAGAAGAAATGGTTATTTCTATGATTTGTTGTTTGATCCACTCAGTCTCTAAAATTAAGTTATTTAGTTTCCAAATTAATTTTTGTTTTTTTCATGGCCCTTTATTACATGTAATTTTTATTGCATCATGAAATGAAATGCATGTATTTATTATTTCTGCCTTTCTGCATCCAGTTATAAGGTTTTTATGCCCTAATACATAGTCAGTTTTGGAACAGGTGCAGAGAAAAGGTATATATTTTTTCTATGTCCAGTTTTCTCCAGAGAGTTATCATACCTAAGTTTTCTAACATTTTATTCACCTTCTTAATTTTTTTCTTGTTTTATTTTGTGGTTAGATGAGGTTCAGGTTCCCATTATTAAAATTTTGCTGTCTATGTCTACTTGTAATTTATTCAGTCTCTCCTCTAAGAATTTAGATGCAATATCACTTGATGCATATACATTTAATAATGATACAACTTCATTTCCTATGGTGCCTGTTAAGATTTAGTTTCCTTCCTTATCCCTTTTAATGAGATTTGTTTTTGCTTTTACTTTGTCTGAGATCAGTATTGCTACCCCTGATTTTTTTTTTTACTTCCACTGAAATATATATTTTACTCCAGTCTTTTACCTTTACCCTGTGTGAATCTTTCTGCTTTAAATGTATTTCTTGTAAACATTGTATTGTAGTATTCTGGTTTTTAATCCATTCTGCTGTCTATTTCTGATTTATGGGAGAGTTCATCCCATTCACATTTACAGCTAAGATTACTAGTTCTGGAGGCAGCTAGGTAGTGCAGTTGATAGAGCACTGGTCCTGGAATTGGGAGGATCTAAGTTCAAATCCATCCTCAAACACTTAATAATTACCTAGCTTTGTGGTCTTGGGCAAATTTCTTAACACCCCACTGCCTTGCAAATGCCCCCCCAAAAAAGATTACTAATTCTGTATTTCCTTCCATGCTGTCTTTCCCCATTTTCTCTTTCTTTTTATCTCATTCCTCCTTTCCTTCTCCTTTAATTTTTTTTAATTTTAACTTTAACTTTGCTTTCACTTTTACCTTTGCCTTCCCTTTTATCAGTCCCTTCTTCCCCCTTCTTTCCCTTCCACCCCCTTTCCCCATTTTCCTGTAGGGTAGGATAGATTTTTTAAAATTTTTTTTATTTAAGGCAGTGGGGTTAAGTGACTTACCCAGGGTCACACAGCTAGGCAGTTATTAAGTATTTGAGGCTGAATTTGCACTCAGGTACTCCTGACTCCACTGTGCCACCTAGCTGCCCTGGTAGGATAGATTGTTATTTGTAGGATGTATGTTATTTCCTCTCTGGGCCAAATTTATCCAGTAGATTTACTCACACCCTCCCTTCTTTCCCTCTACTATAGTAGGTGCCTCTGTGTGCCTCTTCACCTGGTGTTATTTATCCACTAATGCCTAGATTTCTAGTTTAATCCTTTTTATATTTTTGTTTTAGTCCTGTCATACTTAGAACCCCTATATCAGAATATAATCATTTTATCTGTACTGATAGAAGAACCATTCTCAAAGGTTGATTGGGGGTTGTCTAGGTGGCATAGTGGATAGAGCACCGGCCTTGAAGTCAGGAGTACCTGGGTTCAAATTTGACCTCAGACACTTAATAATTGCCTAGCCGTGTGTGGCTTTGGGCAAGCCACTTAGTCCCATTGTCTTGAAAAATCAAAAAAAAAAGTTTGATTGATTGATTTCTGGGGGAAATACACTTCTCAAGAGTCATGAATCACATCAGATTATACCTTATCTTTTTTCAAGTACCCTCCATAGACACAAAATCCTCTTGAACCCTAAGCATCATGCAAAGCCAAATCATTTCTTGAACCATTTATACTCTCCTCCCCAGCGCACTCCCTCCAAAGTGTGATGCAAACATTTCATGATGGTTTCATGTCCAGTCCCTTTAAATACACTTTCTCTCTGTCTCTATTGTACTCCAACCATAGCCCTACAACTCTCCCCAACCAAAATATTATGTAAACTCTCTCCCTCTGCTCCTTTAATTTTTTTTATTTAAGGCAATGGGGTTAAGTGACTTGCCCAAGATCACATCGCCAGGTAATTATTAAGTATATGAGGCTGGATTTGAACTCAGGTACTCCTGACTTCAAGGCGGTGCTCAACCATGCTGCCCACCCTCTGTCCCTTTAGCATCCCAACCATGATATGGTTAACTAAAGTATGGATTAAGACAAGATTACTTCCTAATCTCTTTATGTCCAAACCTTTTAAATAAGCTTCTACCCACTCTCTTTTTGTACAATTCTTCTTAACTAATGCATCTAGTAAAGTCACTTCTGATTTAAATATGTTTAGAGCCTCTAAGATGAATTTTCAATGAAATAGAGGACTTCCAAAATTTTCTGATAAAAAGACCAGAACTGAGGTAGCTAGGTGGTATAGTGGATAGAGTACCAATCTTGGAGTCAGGAGGACCTGAATTCAAATCAGCTTCAGACACTTAGTGCTTACTTAGCTGTGTGACCTTGGGTAAGTCACTTAACCCCCATTGTCTTGCAAAAAAACAAAAGAAAAGAAAAACAAATTAAAAAAAAGAAAGTCCATCTTTTCCCCTGACTGAAATAACATATTCTAGGCCTTCTGTTCCTTTAATATTGAAGTTGATAAGGCCAGTGTAATTCTGATTTTGCTTCCTTTGCTTCTTTTTTGGCTGCTTGCAGTATTTTTCCCTTTATTTGAGAATTCTGGAATTTGGCTATGTTAATCCTTGGAGTTTTATCCTGGGTCTCTTTCTGAAGGTGTTCTGTATATTCTTTCAAGGACTATTTTGTCTTCTTGACATTAGGCATTAGGACAGTTTACTGTAATAATTACCTGAAAGATATTTTCCAGCCTCTTTCTTCAATCTAAGCTTTCTGGTAAACCAGTAATTCATGAATTATCTCTCTTGTTCTATTTTCCAGGTCCTTTGTTTTTCCTAAAAGGTACTTTACATTTTCTTTAATTTTTATATCCATTTGATTTTGTTTGATGGAATCTTGGAGTCTCATAGATACATTAGTTTCTATTTGTCCAATTCTAATTTTTAGGAGTTTATTTTCTTTTTCTTTTTTTTTAGGTTTGTTTTTTTTTGCAAGGCAAATGGGGTTAAGTGGCTTGCCCAAGGCCACACAGCTAGGCAATTATTAAGTGTCTGAGACCTGATTTGAACCCAGGTACTCCTGACTCCAGGGCTGGTGCTTTATCCACTACGCCACCTAGCCGCCCCTTAAAACATCTAATTGTATAGTCATGATTGATAACAGTAATATTGAATTGATCCCTGAAATATTTTTGTTTTCATTCCAGACATTTCCCTTCCACCTAAAATTAAGTCAAGGAAAAAAGATTAAATATGAAAATGAGATATTCCTATTCCTGTTTACATATTATTTACCCTCTACTTGTTGCAAGATAAATGCATATAATGAAGACTGAAATTCTGATAACACCCTCTCCTCTTTGACCTCTCCTGATCTTTCTTTGTAGTACCTGATTTGGGATATTACATTAGATATAATAGGTACTTAACTGAATCAAATACATAAATGAAGAATAAAAATATTTTTTAAATATTAAGGAACCACAGCTTTCATTAACCTGATTTTTTAATGGTACTTCTCTTCTACTTCCCCTGAGCTATCCCCCTTTTTTTTTTTTGCAAGGCAAATGGGGTTAAGGGGCTTGGCCAAGGCCACACAGCTAGGTAATTATTAAGTGTCTGAGACTGGATTTGAACCCAGGTACTCCTGACTCCAGGGCCGGTGCTTTATCCACTACATCACCTAGCTGCCCCAGAGAGCTATCCCTTATTAACAATGAATAAAAAAGAGGGGGGCTAATGTGATTCAGACAAACTAATGAACAAATAACTAAAAGTCTCACATTATGTGTTGTATACCACCTACCTTCATTGTAAAGAAAATGGGAAAGGTTCTTTATCATATCTTTTCTTTAATCATTAGAATGTCATAACATTTAAAATTATTTTTTATTTTTGTTCTTTCAATTTAGATAACTATAATCATGTTTTGGGTTTTTTTCCCCCCTGGTTCAGATTCACTCTGCATCAGATAATGGAATTCTTCTTAGACATCTCTTGTCCTCATTAAACAGTTTCCTATAGCACATTAATATTCCATAAGCTTACTATATACCGTAATTTTTAGTGTTGCCCTAATTGATGAATACCTGCTGATTTTATAAAAAATGCAGCTATAAATATTTTGTTATTTATAGGACCTTTCTTATCATTGATCTTCTTCAGTATATGCTAAGCAATGGGATCTCTGGATCAAACATGATATTAGCCACTTTCTACATGTATTTCAAATTGCTTTTCAGAATGGTTGGATTAATTCATATTCCCAGGACGCCTTTACATTCTCAAAAATTATCAAGGATCCCCCAAAAGTTTTAGCTTTTGTGGGTTATATGCATCAGTATTTACCATATTAGAAATTAAAATGTTTTAGGATTATAAAAATAGTTTTTACCTGAGATACTCTTTGTCTTTCAGACAGAGCCACTGCTTTAGTATCCATTTTTCTGGAAGTTAGTAAGTATATAGATTAAGTGCCTACTATATGATAGGCATTATAGATACAAAAAGAGGCAAAAGTAAGTCACAGTCCTCAGAAAGTTCACAATGGGGAGACAGTAAGCAAACATACATCGATAAACAAATTATTTACAAGATATATAGAAAATCATTAACTAAGAGAATGCACTAGATTTAAAAGGGATTGGAAAAAAAAAGGTTTCCTAGTCTATTACTTCTCTTCTCATCTTAGTTACTTTGATTGTATTTATGCAGTGGGTTTCATTTTCATATAATCAAGTTATCTATTTTTTTTATTTTGTCCTTTTTCTTTAGTTAAGAATTCAACACCTCAAACACATACCCACACTAGTTTCCACATGCATATACATAGTCTCCATTCCTTTGGTAGTTTCAGTATAGGTACTTAATATATTATAGTGGTTGAGCTGTGAGTTCTGGGGTCACATGTGTGAGGACAGGGGTTGGGGAGGGTAAGGGAGAGATGATTATTTCCCCAACTTTTCAAAAGATATAGATACCAAGGTTAGTCCAAATTGCCTCTGGTCCAGAAGGACAGATCAGGTTCTCCTCAGGCTAGGCAGGTCTTTTATTATAGCTTGAGCAGTGAAAATGGCTTTCTTTGGTAGTTTTTAAAAAACCCTCAAAATTCTAGTGCAAGAGAAAAGCGTTTTGCATGCTGTCTCATATGTGCAAAGCACTGTTAAACCCTGGGAATATTTCAACAGGCTAGAGAGACAGTCTTTGCTCTCTAGGAGTTTACATTCTTATGGGTTTGAGGAGTGGTGGTCAAGGAAATATTTTGGTCTAGGAAGCTATTAGGAGGATGATTGACTCTTTTCCGAGGAAATGATAATGCTGACTTGATTACAGTTCTCTGAACTAGAATTAGAAAGGGAGGAGGAGTACATCCATGAGATAGATGGTCAAGGAGAAAATTAGGATACATTATCTCTGGGAGTTCTGAACTGCGTGGCTTAGTGATGAAGCAAAGTGTACATTATACTTCCTTAAAATCAGGGAGAAAATATGGTAATAAAACCTCAGAAACATTTAACAGTTAATTCTTTAGCTATTTACTAAGCATATATTTTCATAAGTAATGATTAATATCAGTAGCTTGAAAAAGATATAAGTCATTGTCAGCTGACCCCCCCAAAGCCTCCAAATCTGTAATTGACATAGGACACATAAAAGTCAAATTTATGCTTTTCAAAAAGCTGATTTAATAGAAATATATAAAGCAAATATTGACCTATATTACATGTCAAGGGTTTTTAAGATAATAAAATTTAAAATTAACACCTGTTTTAATCAACATTGTCTAGAAGGAACTGAAATTTCAACCTGGAAATTATCTTTACCATATATAACGTTACTTTGTTATGCTTGATTTGCATTTTAACTGTAAAAGAAATGGAAGTTTAAAAAGTAATTAACACTTTTGTAGTAAGTGGTGAGGGCAATGACAAAGCAAATGTATGCTCTTAAAGTTGTGCTCATCAAATTGCAGATGTTTAAAATATGAACATGAGATTAAAAAGACTGAAAATAAATCTGATTACATAATAAGCAAGGCATGTAACTTAAGAATTATATAGAATGAGTAATGGTGTGGCTCAGTGGAGAGAGTGCTAGACCTAAAATCAGAAAGACTCATCTTCCTGAGTTCAAATCTGGCCTTGGATGCTTACTAGTTGTGTGACCCTGAACCAATTAATGAACCTTAATTGTCTCAGTTCCTCATCTGTAAAATAAACTGAAGAAAAAATTGGCAAACCACTCCAATATTTTTGCCAAAAAAAACCCAAATGGGTTTAGAAAGAGTTGGACACATCTGAAATGAATGAACAAAAATAAAAATTGTTTTTATTATTATTTTCAAGTTGTTTTTTTTTCTTTTTAAAAAACCCTATTAGGAGGCCATTGTATAGTTAATATTTCAAGGAGGCAGCAATTAGGTCCAGAATCAATTTGATGGTTTTGTGAGTACTGAGAAGGGGTTTGAATGTAAGAGATACTAGGGAGATAGAAATGGTATGATTTAGCAAATGATTGGATATGGGATAGGAAGAATTGAGTATAAAATACCAAGGTTAGGAATCCTGTATTCTAGAAGGATGATAGTTCCCTTCAACAGAAATAGGAACGTTTGGAAGAGAAGTGAGTTGGGCTGGGTAGGGGACAGGGCAGTGAGGTAGTAGAGAGAATTAGTTCTGAGTCTGAGGTGTCTATGGGACATCCATTTTGAAATGATAATAAAAAGAGATAGTAAATGGATATATAGGCCTGTGAATCATTTATATATAAATATAGATAGACAGACAGACAGACAGATAGATAGATATTAAATCCCAGGGAGCTAATGAGGTGACCAAGTGGGAAATATCAAATATATACCAAAAATGCTCTAATTTTAGCAGAAAAAGTTTCTTTCCGTGTTAGAGTGTAACTGCTGATAGGAAATTTTAACAAACTTTGAATAATACTTTTGTATTTAGGTGATGAAAAAATTTCCCTCACCCAGTGGATTTTACATCTATTAAAATATATTATTATTATTAAAGAAGATATCTCAAGTATTTTTTCTCATTCCTTCATTTTGTTTTTTTTTTTAATGGGCCAAAGTGGCACATTTACTTTGGGAACATTTTGCTTAATAAATTGAATCTGTTGGCCAAGATAGATATGTGTATGTACTAGTACCACAGAACCTTTAGCTCGTTCTTGTCTGACATTGATTAGACTTTCTTCTTTCTTCCACTTGAGAGCTGGTTCATTATTTCCATTGTTTTCATATCTCCTTGAGAATATTAATTTCCCATATTTTAAGAGTATACAGAAATTTACAATTCATCACCTTTGAGTAACTCTACTTTTGGGGGAAAAGAAATTGGATTGATATAATCTTTATCAAAGAAGAAGTTAACCCTTCTGCTTAGAGTAACTGAGAAAATTTCCTAATCTCTTTCTGTTCTATTCCCTTTTTTGGAGAGAAAAATTGCTACTCATAGGGATATGAAATGTAAATTAGTTAAAAATATTGACACTGGAATTAATAAATATAATTCATATGCTGTGTGCTTTAAGTTTTTCAAAATTCTTTTTTTTAGATAGTCCTGTGAGTTCAAGAAGGAATGAGAAAAAGCTATTAGATTCGACAATTAAGTAAATGTTGATGATGCAATTTTGTTTGAATGATGAGTTCAGAATCCAAAGTTTAGAAAGTTTAAAAGCAAGTGAGAGGGGGGCGGCTAGGTGGCTCAGTGGATAAAGCACCGGCCTTGGAATCAGGAGTACCTGGGTTCAAATCCGGTCTCAGACACTTAATAATTACCTAGCTGTGTGGCCTTGGGCAAGCCATTTAACCCCATTTGCCTTACAAAAACCTTAAAAAAAAAAGCAAGTGAGAGGAAAAGACATGGAGGCATTGGCCTTCTCAAGAAGTTTAGTCAGAAAAGGGAAAACAGATCAAGTGTGAGCATTTTTTGGAAAATGGAAAGGGCATGACATTTATAGACAATAAGGAAACAGTCAATAGAAGAGATTGAGGATAAGTGTAAGAGCAAAGTCAACAGAGGAGGCAGGTAGGAAAAGATAGGGTGAAATGGAATCACCTGTACATATAGAAGGTTTTCCTTAATAAGAAGGGTCACCTCCTCTTCAGATAGAAGTGAAGGAGATATGGTAAAAAGCATCTTCGTGATGTGAGAGGAGGAGAAGGGAAAGTTCTTGATGAATGACCTCAATTTTTTCAGTGAATTATGAGACCAAATTTTCAGTTTGAGAGGGTAAAGGGCAGGGGAGCCATGGTAACTTGGAGGAAGGATAGGAAGATTTGGAAAAGCTAATAATGGTATATGGAAAAGTGAGTTAATTAGGAGGGTATCAAAGGATTGCCTTGGTCCAGTGAGGGCCCAGTTGAAATATAATGTCCATCTCAATTAGAATTAGAATTACAAATGTAAATTTATAATGGATCCATTTAGCGCGATTTCTTTATTTTCTCTAGTTTCATTCAGCATATGATTATGAATGAATGAAGAGGGCAGCTAGGTGGTACAGTGGATAAAGTACTGACCCTGGAGACAGGAGGATGTGAGTTCAAATTTGGTCTCAGACATTTAATAATTACCTAGCTGTGTGACCCTGGGCAAGTCACTTAACTCTACTTGCCCCCCCCCCCAATGAATGAGGGCTGCTGCTTGCTGGGGCAAAATTGACAATAGGATGAAGGAAAAAGGAATTCAGAAAAACATTTCAGAATTGAACTTATTCATCTGGAGAACAAGACAAGGAAGAAAAAATATAGCCAATGTAGGAGTAATGGCCAGGGAAAGAACTGAGAGATTGAGGGAGTAGAGATCATGTTGAGGAAGAAAAGCAGTGTTTGGAGTTACAAGGCAGAAAGAGGTTAAAAATAAAGTAAAAGTCAACAAAGGTAGACTGAAACACATTTTTCTCTTGGAAATATCATAGTTTTACAGGGCACAAACCTATTGATGCCTGTCTTGATTAACCAAAAGATTCAGAGCAGAAAGACAGGTCTTATTTTATAGGTTTTGGGTAGTACAGGACAAAAAAACAATCAGGTGAGAAAATAATACAATTACTTATAAGATTGGTGGCATAATGGGATTGAGTTCAACATGATTGATTGTATAGCTGAAGTATGGGGGAATATACTATTGATTAGAAGTTAGGAATAAAACGCTAGCAACAATCTCTTCCTTCATTTGACTAAGAAATTTTCATTGTTTGAGTTCACCTGCATGGTCAGAGATAGTGGACCAAATATTCTTGAAGGATAGCTTGGTATTTTACATATATTGAACCAGATTCCCTGTTGTCCACCCTCATTCTTCAAAGATAGCAGATATCCTTGAGGCAAGAATAAAACAATAATTAGTAGTGGATTTCTAGACTTAACTCATTATAGATCAGCTAACAAAGAACCATGACTTTTAGGCAGTTACAGGACAAAAACAATTAATTGTAAATAGGAGCATACAAAACATAGAAAATCAATTTAATCTTCTCATGTAAAATAACAGCATATTGGGATCAGAAAAAGGAATTTCAGAGTTCATTAAATTGGAAGTAGTGTATCATTGGTAATGGCAACAACAATGTGTTTGACCATCTCTCTGTGTGGCTAAGATGGAGTGGAGGAGTGCCTCATGAGAAATGACTAAGTTGAAGAAGTAGGAGATTATGGTGTCGAGGAAATAACATTATGGATATTGAAGTCCCTATTATGGGGGTATATTTGGGGGAGTAGAGAAAGACTGTGAAGAAGTTGCTTTTATTGAGGAAAGAAGGAAAATATCCTGAAGATAGTAGACAGTAGCCACTAGGATCTTGATTGAATAATAAATTTAGATTGTGTGAATCTGAAAGGAAAAAGGTTACTGCATGATGTTTATTTGTAGGAGATTCTAAGAGTAAAGGATATTTGTAAACCCAAATGAATTTGAGACTGGTAGAATTTCATAGTATAGTAATCCTTAGAACAAGAATTCTTTTTTTTTTCAGCGTAAGATAATTTTAGTGTTAGTATTAGATTGTATTAACTATGGTACATGGGGTTTGGTTTCTCAGAGGCCATCTTACTCCATATTTGCTCCTTCCCCAATAGAAATAAATATCATGTTCTACTTCATTTTCCCCTTTCACTTCTGGCTTCCTACTTCACCACCCTCTGCACTTCTTCACATCCTGAAGCTGAGCAGTTCATTTCCCATGATTGTATGAAGCCAAGTAGCTAATGTGGGAAAATGCCCAGATCAGCTGTGATGTACTGAATTTAGAACAAGAATTCTTAACAACTTTTAAAAATTTTACTTAAACATGAATATCAACATTCCTTCATAGAAAAGAGTTATTTTTTCCCTACTTTATGGGAATGTAATAGGAATACTATCTAATCTAACACATTAATTGTGCAACCATTATTTGCAAAAGGCACTGATATAAGAAAGTGAGGAAAGGAGATATCTCTGAAGCTTGTTGTTGTTAGTTGTTCAGTCGTTTCAGTCATGTCCAGATCTTTGTAACATTTGGGGTTTTCTTAATATACTAGAGTGGTTTTCCATTTCTTTCTCCAGCTTGTTTTACATATGAGGAACTGTATCAAATAGGTTTAAGGATCTAACGCCAGATTTGAATTCAGGAAGAATTCCTTTTTCCAGGCCTAGCAGTCTATCTACTGGGCCACTTATTCTGGCACTTATTATTTAAAACATCAAAAAAAAGAATTTGCATATATATATATATATATATATATATCACACACAAAAAAGGCTTCTGTAATGAAACTGACTCTCCATTTCATATTGCCTGTATTTTAATAGTATTTTATTCCAATTAACATGTAAAGATAATTTTTAACATTTTTAAAAAAAAAAGTTTTAATTCCATATTTTCTCCCTATCTGACTCATTGGTGATACCTTCCCTAAAGTAGTAAGCAATTTGATAATTAGAATATGTTTTGCAATCTTATAAAATATTTCCATATTAGTCACGTGAAAGAAGCAGACCAAAAGAAAAGAGCCACAAAAGAAAGTGAAATTAATGTTTCAATCTGCATTCATATTCCAGCCATTCTTTCTTTGGATTTTTGTCATGACCTTTGGAATTCTCTTGGATCATTGTATTGCAGAGAATTGTTAAGTCATTCATAGTTGATCATCACACAGTATTGCTGATACTATATGCAATGTTCTTCTGGTTCCACTCACTTTCCTTTGCATCAGTTCATGTAAGGCTTTCCAATTTTTTTAACTGAAATCTGTCTGCTTCCTCATTTCTTATAGCACAATAGAATTCCATAACATTCATAAGTCTTTTTCTCTTTTTTTTTTCTCATCTCTTTGGAATAAAGACCTAGCTAATTCAACAGTATGTAGTTTCATTGCTTTTTGGGCATAATTCTAAACTGCTCTCCAGAATGATTGAATTGATTCACAACTCTTCCCACAGTACACTAGTCTCTCAATTTTACCACTCTCTCCCCAATATTTATTTCCTTTTCTGTCATTTTAACTAATTTGATAGGTGTGAGGTTGCGATCCCAAAGTTATTTTAAATTGGATTTCTCTAATCAACAGTTAGAATATTTATATTGCTAGAAATAACTTTGATTTCTTTTTTTTTTAAGTTTTTTTGCAAGGCATTGGGGTTAAGTGGCTTGCCCAAGGCCATACAGCTAGGTGATTATTAAGTGTCTGAGGCTGGATTTGAACTCAAGTCCCCCCCAGACTCCAGGACCAGTGCTCTATCCACTGCACCACCTAGCTGTCCCATTTTGATTTCTTCATCTGAAAACTGTTTATCTTTACCATTTATCAATTTGAGAATGACTTATATTCTTACAAATTTGACTCAATTCTGTATATATATACATATATATATATATATATATATATATATATACATCTGAGAAATCAGAGACACTTGCTGTAAAGATTGTTTCTCAGTTTTCTGTTTTCCTTCTAATCTTGGTTGCATTGGTTTATAAATTTAATAAAATCAAATCCAAACCTTTTGTATTTCATAATGTGCGCTCTCTCCCTCTCTCTCTCTCTCTGTCTCTCATTTGGACTTAAATTCTTCCTTTCCTCATAGATCTGACAAGTAAACAATTTCTTGTTCTCTTAATTTGCTGATGGTTTCTAAATCGTATTACCCATTTTGATTTTATCTTGGTAAAGTTTAAGATTGGTCTGTATCTAGTTTCTCCATATTGTTTTCCAGTTTTCTCAGCAGTTTTTTGTCAAATAGTGAGTTTTTATCTCAGAAGCTGGAGTCTTTAGTTTATCAAACACTAGGTTACTACTGTGGTCATTTACTATATTGTGTCTTTGAATCTAATCTATTTCACTGACCCATCACTTTTTTGTAGCCAGTATCAGATAATTTTGTTTATTGCTACTTTATAGTTTGAGATCTGGTATGATGAGGCCACCTTCTTTTGCATTTTTCCCATTAATTCCCTTGATATTTTTGATCTTTTGTTTTTCCAGATGAATTATTTTTTTTTTAGTTTTTTGCAAGGCAATGGGGTTAAGTGACTTGCCCAAGGTCACATAGCTAGGTAATTTAAGTGTCTGAGGCTGGATTTGAACTTAGGTACTCCTGACTCCAGGACCAGTGCTCTATTCACTGCGCAACCTAGCTACCCCTGAATTTTGTTCTTATTTTTTCTAGACCCATAAAATAATTTTTGGTAGTTTGATTATTAAGTTATTGATTTATCATTTTTATTATATTGACTTGACCTACCCATGAGCAGTTTATATTTTTCCAGTTGTTTAGATTTTACTTTATTTGTGTAAAGTGTTTTTGCAATTATATTCATATAGTTTCTGGGTTATCTTGACAGGTAGATTCCTCAAAATTTTATATTGCCTATAGTAATTTTGAATAGAATTTCTTCTCTATCTCTTGCAGGCCACTGCCTTTGTTGAAAATATATAGAAATGCTGATGATTTGTGTAGGTTTAGTTTATAAACTGCAATTTTGCTAAAGTTGTTGATTATTCCAGGTAATTTTAAGTTGATTCTCTAGGATTCTCTTTGTATCATCTGCAGAGTGATTGTTTCTTCATTGTCTTTTCTAATTCCTTCAATTTATTTTTCTTTTCTTATTGCTATAGTTAACATTTCTAGTACAATATTGAATAGTAGTGGTGATAATGGGCATCCTTGTTTTACCCTTGATCTTATTTGGGAAGGCTTCTAGCTTATCCCTATTATAGATAATTCTTGTTGATAATTTTAGTTAGATACTACTTACCATTTTAAGGCGTGTTTTTAATGAGTGTTGTATTTTGTCAAAAACTTTTTCTGCATCTATTGAGATAATGATATTATTTCTGTTGGTTTTTTTATTAATATACTGCTTATGTTTTTGAAAACAATTTGTATGGTTCTGCATATTACTTTTAAAATTGTCTTGTTAGTCTCTTCTTTTCTTAATGAACTTCCTTCTGTTAGAATGTTCCTCTTTTTTTTGAAAGATTTCTATTGTTATTCCTTCAGCCTCCTTCCCCAATTAAAAACTAAAAAAAAATCATATAACAAATAAGCACATATGTTACTTTCTATAGCTTCTCTTTATCATTTCTCTGTCAGGACTTGAGTAACATACTTCATCATGGAGTCTCAGGAGACATATTTAGTCATTGGCTCAGAGCTCTTAAGTTCTTCTTTGCAGTTTTGTTATCCTTAAATAAATTATTCTTCTGGTTTTGCTCACTCTTTCTCTCGTTTTCTTTTAATGCTATCTGGAATTTTTTAAAATCATCTTTTGTCATGTCTTACAGCACAGAAATATTCTATTACATTGCTAGATCACAGCTTTTTCAGCAGTCCCCATTTGGCCAAGAGGCAAGCTAAGCTAACCCCCTTAGATTATAGTTCTTTGTTTTTCTTTTTTTTTTAAGCACCACTTCAGGATCAGTAAGTTGATGACTATTTCCTTCTTAGTATTATTTTCCCTTTATTCCCTGATGTGTTCCTTGTTAAGTTTGTATGTGTGTGTATATATGTTCAACCTTTCTTTGTTTCACAAGTGAGGTACAGCTGACATCTGCTCTCCTCACCCATTTCTGCATATTTATCTATTTCTCTTCTCATGCACATCAATTATAAGAAATAGTAAGTTCTACCCCCAGTTTCTGCTTTTTGTACTATTTTATTCCTCCTTTTATCCTTCCTTTTCTTTCTCTACTTCAGACCCCCAGAACAGAACCATTCTACCAGCAGGACTTCTTTTTGTTTTTTAATTCCTTCGATAACCTGTGATGACATTAAAGTTCGGAAAGAATATGTTTCTTCTCCCTCTAGTAGAATGTTAGCACAATACCATTGTATGATTCCTTTCATTTGCTCAAAAAAAATGTGCTTTTTTGAGTTTCTCTGAACTCTTATGTTTAATTGTATTTTAGAGGTTTTTACTCACTCTGGTCTTTTCATTAAAAGTACTATAGCAACAACTAGGTGGCACAGTGGATAAAGCACTGGCCCTGGAGTCAGGAGGCCTCAGACTTGATATGTACTGGCCATGTGACCTTGGGCAAGTCACATTAACCCCATTCCCCACCAAAAAACAAAGGAAAAAAGAAAAGAAATATTGAAAAGTTCTTTATTCCATTAAGTGCTACATGGTCTAGTAAATACAGAGTTTTGGAACTGGAATTTAGAAGATCTGAGTTCAAATATGGCCTCAGACAACTGCTTTCTCTGGGACCAATCATTTCACCTCTTTCTTCCAGTTTCCTCAAAGTTGTATTTAATAGGGGCAGCTAGGTGGCGCAGTGGATAGAGCACTGGCCTTGGAGTCAGGAGTACCTGAGTTCAAATCCAGCCTCAGACACTTAATAATTACCTAGCCGTGGGGCCTTGGGCAAGCCACTTAACCCCATTGCCTTGGGAAAAAAAATCTAAAAAGAGTTGTATTTAATAATATCCTCAGGGGGATAACCTGCAGGTTTGTGGTAAAGATCAAATGAGATGATTTTTGTAAAGCACTTAATCCTATATTTGACATAAAATAGGTACTTAATAATTTCCCCCTTTCCTCCATTAAATGTTCATATTTTTACTTTTCTTTTACATTTTAAGAGAGTACTCAGTTTTGCTGGGGGGAGTGAGTGATTTATATTTTGTCTTTGGGAATGTTGCATTCTAAGTTCTCTTATTTATTGAAGAAGATTATCTATGATCTGGACTAATTCCTTGGTATTTGGTACTTGATACTTACATATTTTTTCTTTGATGTGGCAGTTCTGAATTTTCACTATGTTTCTCCGGAGACTTTTTTTCAGGATTTCTTTCAGGAGTTGATCAGTGGATTCTTGCTGTTCATCTTGTCCTCTGGTTCTATAGATTAGGGTAGTTTCCATTATGAATTCTTGAAATATAGTGTTCATGGTGTGTTTGTTTTTGAATAATTTTCCAGGAGTCTAATGATTCTTCAATTATTTCTAAATAATTTTCTGAGTCTTCAATGGCTGTACTTTGCAGAGCATTATTCATATCTTGTTTCCAAAACTTGATATCTGAAGATACTGAATTAAAAGAATTTATAGTCCCAAGGTTCTTGGGCTTAGGGTCCAGGATGTCTCTTTGAATCTAAATGACAATTGTGATTATGGAGGTGTGGTGGTTTGAGTTTGTGGGTACACACTACCTCCCATCTCTCTCTTGGAATACCCTGCTGAATCAGCTAAACTGCCTTGTAAATGGCAGACAGGTGAGAGTTTGTAAGAATTGCTGATCCTTTCTCCAAAGGAGTTGTTTTCCAGGTTGATTGTCCTGAAAACCAAACCGGTAGTTTCAGGGTGTTTGTCCCTGAGTTATTGCTGGTGGTGATTAGGAATATAGGTCTATTCTCCAGAGTAATTTGTCTCCTCAATGATGGCTAAAGAGGTTGGGCTGAAAGTAAGTCTGGTGGTTTGGGGGACATTTTCAGGAAAATTAAGGGGATGCAGCTAAATCAGTACCCAGAGGATTTTCTTATCTGCTGCCAATTTAAAAACTCCTTGGAGCTTTCATCTTTTTTGTTGTTGTTTTTGTAAGGCAATGGGGTAAGTGACTTGCCCAAGGTCACACGGCTAGGTAATTATTAAGTATCTGATACCACATTTGATCTTCGGTCCTCCTGGTCTCCTAATTACAGGACCCCGTGCGCCACTGAGTTGCCCCTATCTTTTTCTTGCCAATTACTTCAAATTGTTATAGAGTTACTATCTCCTTTGGGAAGATTTTTCAGATATATACAAAGATTTTTCTTTTTCTTATTTTTTTTTTGCAAGGCAAGGGTTGAGTGACTTGCCCAAGGCCACAAAGCTAGGCATTTATTAAGTGTCTGAAGCTGGATTTGAACTCAGGTCCTCCTGACTCCAGGGCCAGTTGCTGTATTCACTGTACCACCTAGTTGCCCCCATACAAAGATTTTTAATGTTGGTTGTTAGATTTTGTTTTTTAAATTTGTCTCTCTCTAGTTCTCACTTCTGAATCATGTCTTTGTGAGAGTGCCATACTCCATTCCTTATTTCTTTTTTTTAGGTGACTTGATTGACCATATTTGTTCTTGTTCTGAGTTTCCTGAGTTTCTTCATGCTCCATTCCCACTCCATTTTAGATGTGTCAATTGTTTTTTCCCTGCATTGCCTGCACTGACCTCCATCTCCTAGACTTCGACCTGGATCTTTTAAGGTTCCAAGCTCTGGATCTTCAAGTTCCTTCCTGGGCTCTCAGGACAGATTGTTAAGATCCATGGAGCTTCTGTATCTGATGTTGTCACTCCCTTAGACTTTCTCAAGGTATCCATCCATTCTTTCTGCCTATAGACACAGCCTTACTTGCCAGCCTCTGGTTGCACTGGGTGTCTACCATGAAATGGTATTAGTTTTGATGACCATGTCTTCCTATTGCTCAGGGATAGTTGACTTTTAGTGCAGTTTTGGGATAGAAGTCGTCATATACTATAGCTTCTTATTGGATTTCTTGGTCATTATTTAATTTAGTACAAACTTCAGTGTTTTAACAGGTAGGCATGTAAGAACTGCTTGGTCTGCCTCATATTCAGGTAGCTGTTTCTTTAAGTCTTAAAAGAAGCTAGGAATTCTTGAAAGAAGTTAAGGTAAGAGAGAATACGTGGAAGTCAGCAAATATAAAGACACAGAGTGCCAAGTCCAGGTAGGAGTAAGTCAGGCCTTTTTGACTGTAACAAACTGTGTGGAAAGGGGGAAGAGGGATAAGATTGAGTAAATTCAAAACAGTAGCTTGGAGCCAGGTTGTGCCTGGTTAAACAACTTGTATTTCCCCAACCCAAAATCCCTTTCTCCCAACTTTACTATTATTGTCAAAGGCACCACTATCTTCTCAGCCAACTAGTCTTACAACTTGTGTCATCCTCTGTTTCTCATTTACTCTCGAGACACCACAAATCCAGACTTTTGTTAAATTCTATTGTTTCTACTTCAAAACATGTTTCCTGGGTAGCTAGGTGGCACAGTGGATAGAGCACTGGAGCGAGGAGAATCTGAGTTCAAACCCAGTCTCAGACACTTAATAATTACCTAGGTATGCAACCTTGGGCAAGTCACTTAACCCCATTGCCTTGAGAAAACAAACAAACATGTTTCCTATTTCCTCTTCTCTAAACTCATGCAATTAACAATTGGGTGCAGATCTTCATTACTATATCCTTTACTTTTGAAGAGCCTTCTCCTGATTGTACTTCCTTCAAGTTTTTTCCCATTTCCATCTGTCCTTCATTTAGATGCCAAAACGATTTTCTGAAAGTACAGTACTGATTCTCCTCTATACTCACAAACTCCAGTGGTTCCCTATTATATTTGGAATATATTGTTTGTCTTGTCTTTTCTTACTTTTCCCATTCTTTTTATTTTTCTCAGTCTGTGATACAGTGACATTGGTCCATTTAATGTTCTATCCTCCAACTCTGCTCTTTTATTGGCTGTCCTCAATACTTCAAATATTCTGCCTTAATACTTGTTTCTGATTTCTCTGACTTCCTTCAGGACTCACCTAAAATATCACTTTCTGCAAGAGATATTTTCTATTCTTTCCATCCCTCTCCTTCCCTCTGATGTGGTTGCACAGGGGTGGGGGATGGGGAAATTTTCTCTAGCATTATTTTCCATTTATTATTCCATATTATTATTACTATTATTGTTATTATTATTGTTATGTGTATAGGTTACTTTTAATGTTGAAGGAAGGGTTGACTTCTGTATCTTGTCTTTCTTGGTATTCCTGTTCCTTAACACTAGTCACTACTTACTAAAGGCTTTTGAGGATGAAGGTGACATGGTCAGACCTGTGCTTGAAGAATGATCATTCCAGAATTTGTGTGGAAAAGATGTCAGAAGCTGAAATTTTTTATTAGGAGGTAGTAGCTATGGCTAATAATGTGGCACCCAGGATGGTGTGGCTGTTTCTGAAGAGAGAATAGTTCAAAAGATGCTGTGAAGTTAGACAATAGGGTAAAAGGAGAAAAGAGTGAAAAGGAAGTTTGGGATGATTCCAGGTTTACAAAACTGACTATAAGAGTGGTGGTACCTTCAACAGAAGAAAAAAGTGAAATTTTCAGAAAGAATATGCCTAGGGAGGAATATACTGAGTAGTAAAGATGAATAGGATGAAGATCAAATGAAGGAATTAATTGGTGACTGAAGAAATGATATTCTGAAAATTAGCATGGGGCTGAGTCAGTAAAGAACCAAAACCTTTCTCCCATTGATTTGGCAATAGTGGAAGATGATGAGATTTCTACTCTGTGAGACTACATATGATTAGAAAAGAAAGTGAACAGAGTAAAAGTTTTTATTAAGTGTCAAAATCAATCTAGAATTAATACCTGTGATTCCAGTCACTAGTTAGACATGAAATTTGATGAAATATCATGCCCAGGAACTATTTTAGCTGAAAAGCAAATTGTATATATTCCAACTGATCCTCTTATGCAAATAGGGGTTTTTCAGGACCATGCCTATGCTACTTCAGTGATTCCTAGTAATCCAAATTTAGTTAGGTTTTATCAATTCAATGATTATCTTCTGATATGAAATTTTTGTGATTAGTAATAATGGGACTCTCTTGGATTATCTGACTGATTCTACAAGTCCTTCATAGTAATTATTCTTCACATGTCTCATGAAAAACACTAACCAAGAACATCAAAGGAGTTCATCTTTTGAACTGAAACTAAAATAATGAAATTTAATTTTAGTGATACATTTCATGTGAAAGGATTTCCTAAATGATGAGAGAAATTTTCAGGATCCAGCACCTGGCATATAGTAGGTGCTTTAATAAAATAGTTAATTCAATTTCCTGTTTTTATACTTAGAATTTATAGTTTATTACCACAGCAAACACCTTTTAAGAAAACAAATTTAAAACTATGCTGGAAAAGCTTAACACAAAGCTTTATTTGGCATATATTATAAAGGTACAAGAGGAATATGAATTTGTTGTGATTTTTTTAATGACAATGAATTTATTGATAATCTGCAAATTAAAGGATTTTAAATAAGATTGTTTTATTAAAAAAATTAAAACCTAGTTAGGCCTTTTTATTTAGTTCTTTTTTATTGATTATTAAGCTGAAAATTATATTTGTAAGTTTAAATATAGATATCTGCACTAATGTTTTTTAATTTAAAATGTAACACATTTTTAAAAAGATCCTAAAAATCTACTCTGATTTTTTCAGAAAGAGCTTTAACTTTTGTGACCATTTCCTGTACCAATCCCTTAACCCATTGATTATCCTAAATTTTTTTTAATTATCATAAATATTTTTGTATTATCTTTGCTAGAAATTGTATAGCTCTATGTGTATAAATGTAGACATGTATATATAAGTATACATGTGCATGTTTAGTATATTAGGTCACATCATAGTTTTAAATTTTGTAGATTTTCTTTTTTATTGTCAAAGTTTTCTTTAAAATTTTCTTAAAAATACTTTTTTTAAAGTATTTAAGTAAGGAGTGAAGTGGCAGAGTAAGAGTTAACAACCCTGCCACATGTAGGGAAGATCAGTCCATTGGGGGTTAAATTGCAGAGTCTAATGGAATAATAACTGGTAGCACCATCTGCTGGCCTACTTCTGCAGAAGGAGTCAGTATTTTTAACGACATCTCTAATATTCATGCTGATGCATTTTGATGCTTTGTGCATTCATTTCTTTCTGTGCTTTGTTGGAATCTGGCTATCTGCTTACAGCTTTTGTGGAAACTCAGCTCTTTAGGAGAGGTTGACAGTCTTTTGTCATACCTGAGTAGGGTAAACAGTGGATATATACTTGTCAGGAAAGGAATATGTTGATAAATCACGATGTGTATTTGTGGAGGGTTGTTCATATCTTGGTTGCAGCTTGCTAAATAGGCCATTTAGGAATCTTCTTTCAATGCTTTTCTCTTGAGCACTGCCTGGGGTGGTGAAAAAGCAGAGGGCAAGCCTTTGTCTGACGCCAAAAATGTCTTCAGTGAAGAGGCCAAGAGGAAGGGTAAGTGAAAGCCTGAATGAGTGGGAGGAGGAGGGGTTCTTTGGGCTAAAAGGCTAATGGGATTGAATAACCTTCCTTATTACTGGCTGCTGCTGCGGGAGTCGTACTGCATCGCCATCTTGAGCTTGTTGCTGTTTTCTCGAGTCTTGGTTATTTGTTATAGCCTGTAGGCCTTAAGGTGGCATTTAGTGAGTGAGTCCAAACCCTGCCTCCTTTCCCAGTGCTGCAGCACTGCTGTGAAGCCTTTGATGAGGCACGTATAGAAAATGTATCCAGTAAAGTATACTGGATTTTGCCTGAAAATGTATTTGGAAATTCCTGGTGATTTTTCCCTTTGCTGTAGTCAGAGGCATGTTTACGGGTGAGAAAATAGCAAAACTGTGATCTGTTTGTATTTGTTTGTGTGCATGTGTGTTTGAAGAAGAAATTCTTTCCATTCCTTTTTTAAAAAATTTCCTTGTATTTACCTTCTTTGACACTTCAAAAACATTAGTATTTTTAATGTAGAATTGTTAGAATTTAATTTTCTCTTCAATTATTTGAACAGAAAAAAATGATGAGGTAAACTCAAAGAACTAAAACTTTCTCGGTTTTATGTGAGATACTATATATATATATACACACACACATATGTATATATATTTGCTAACCTGATATTTGGTGACATATGTATATATACATATATAATGTGTGTGTGTGTGTGTGTATATATATATATATATATATGTTCCCAAACTGTACTTGTTTATAAAAAGAGCTTTTTTTTAAAATTCACTAATAAATTTTAAAGCCTACAGTTCTAAATTTAAATAATAATTTATATACTTGTATGGGTTTTAGAGTCTATACATTCAAAAAGGAGGGGAAAGAGTTTTATTCCAAATGCACAAAAATATTTATAAGATTAAGATTTTACGTAGTCAGTTACTAAGGTGGCCAAGAATGCTATGAAAATGTCAATGAATCCATTCCTTCTAGTTGTTGGGGGTTTCCATTCTTTGTTTTTGGTATGCAATCAATACTAATTTAAAAGTCAGTTTTGTTTGTTTAGAAACTACTATACTTTACGGTCAACAAAAAAAATGTCTTTCTGTTCTTATATTTGTTTATTTCACTTACATATTTGCTTATGTAATTCAACTCTACTAGGTAAGCAGAGTTTTCTAGTTCCAAATGTTGATGGGAATGACTTTAGGTGGACTTCATTATCTTCTGTAAAATATATTTTATTTTTTTCAGCCTCCTTCCTCTAAGAAAATTGATGGTTCTGGGACATATGCTAAATTACAGAATACCCAGGTGAGAGCCATGTCTGAGAAGAAGCAGAAAAGAAAGGTGGAATCAGAGAGCAAGCAAGAAAAGGCTAATCGTATAATATCAGAGGCAATAGCGAAAGCAAAGGAACGAGGGGAACGAAACATTCCTCGAGTAATGAGCCCTGAAAACTTTCCTAGTGTTTCAACTGAAGGAAAGGAAGAAAAAAAAGGTAGAAGAATGAAATCTAAGCCAAAAGACAAGGAAAGCAAGAAAACAAAAACTTGTTCCTCAACCAAGGTGAAAGAAAAGACAAAAATTGGGTAAGTAGGTTAAGATTTCAGTTAAAATCAATTAATTTTGTTAAAAGTAGAACTAGTTTAATAAGAAAATATTTCTTGTATTGAACTAGCCCTTTATTTCTGTTTAGCTTGCTGTTATTTTTTTACCTCTGCTTTTAATAACACTATAGTTCCTGATCACCAGATTTACACAAAAGAATGTTTTAAGAAGCCATGTTATTTTTTTGAAAGCTGAGGAGTGTACCAAAATAATCTCTCAATTTCAAAATGTCTAATATTCTATTATTTTAGCTAAAAGCAAATAGAAGGAACTTTGATTTTGAAATGTTATAGTTTACTACAAAAAATATAAGCAAAAAAAAACCTTGATATTGTACTCAACTCACTATAGAAAATATACATTGAAATTCATTTTAGGATTTCTTCCACACAGTTTAGGTGTTTCACTGTTTACATTGTAATTCAGAAACAAGACAATAAATGAGTTCTGAAGGAGGTAAAAGTCTATATTCGTATTCTGTAGCTCTTCACATCACCACTAACCTTCAGATTGTTATTTCAATGTAGAAGAATAGGAAATAATTTCTAATGTACAACATCCAGCACAACTTCAAGTTTGCTTTGAGAAAATAAATCAAAAGGTCTTACAGATTTTATAAATTCTGACCTTTCTTAATAGACTGCCATGAAGTTCTTATTTTATATATCATTATATCTTTCTTTAAACAAAGGAAGGATAATTTGAACAGTTGATTTCAGAAAATAATTGTTTACATGTATTTAGGCTTTAAGGTTTATAAAGTGCTTTACCTACACTGTCTCATTTGATTTTCACTACCACCTTTGGAAGTAGCTACTTGGAAATAATTTATTATCCCCATGATTTTTGCCTGGCTGTTTAATCATTGAGATCTTGGAAGGACATTTCTAATAATCATAGCATTATATAGAACTTTAAAGTTTACAGAGTGTCTTGTCTACAGTCTATCATTTTAGATTGTTATAATTTGAAAATAGACAGTTGCCCTCTTTGTGACTCATACAGAAGTATTCCTATTAAACAGAATTCCCTTATTTTAAAAATGCAAATTTGCATTATAAGTAATTAATATGTAAGTGTTAAAACTTATTTCATGAAAACTAATCAATATTATGAATAAATTCTCAACATTTTAAATGGAACAGACTGAATTGATCTAAAAAGAAATATGTTAACATTATATCTGCTGTTATTGATGTATGATAAAAATTGATTTTGTATTTTCTCTACTCAACCACTGAAGTTTGAAGATTAAATTTTATGTTTCTTTATGGGCAGAAGTTTTAGATATTTTTTCAAAGACAGTTGAGGGAAACCAGTTTTTACAATTTTTTGATACATCAAAATATTACTGAGTGGTTAAAAAAGTTGCAAAGTTTTTTAGTATTTAGTTTGTTCCAATGTTATAAGCAACTGTAGTGCATTTATTTAAAGGCTAGCAAGTCATTGCATAATGTAAAAGGAGATTAGTAAAGAATCTTCAAATGGGGGAGTAATTAGAGCAAAGTGACAGTAGATCTTATTTTGTTAGTAAATTTTAGGACCTACTAAATGGAACTCAAGAAGTGAGTCATTAAAAAAATTAAATGAAAATGAGAGATGACTTAAAATTTAAGAGTTAAGAAAAGAAATGGTTGAAAATTTTGAACAAGAAATAGTTGAATTGATGGAAAGGCTTGGTGATTAAAAATAGAATAACACCCTCCATTATAAGCATAATTTTTATGTCATTGATCAGTGTGTTAGTTCATTTTGATATTGAAGAAGATTAGCTACATACCATTGAGACTATCCTCCTAGTGATAGGAAAGAACAAATAGAATTGAGAATAATTATGGTAGAATGAAAAAGTTTTCCATATTTAGAGTATAAATATAATAAGGAATAGTTGATGACAAAATTTCTTGATATCACTTTGTCAATAGGCCTTTATAAGTCACAGCTATTGGAGTAGAAGAAAATCACTTCTTGACATCTGTTTATGAGAAAGAAGGAGCTATTCTATTTTTTTTTAAATTAACAAGTAATTTATTTTTTCTCACACACACCCCCTTTGAGAAAAAAAAAAGAAAAACAAAACCTTTATCACAAATATGTGTAGTCATGGCATATTCTTTCACCTTTCTGATGATTAGTAGGTAGCATTTTTCATCATTAGTCCCTGAAATCATGGTTGATCATCATATTGATAAGCCTTTTAAAAAGAAGAAAATGATGATCTGAGTCAATGAATCCTTACATAATTCAATACGTTTTATAATAGCTAATACTTTCAACCAAATGGTTCATGATAGCTACAATTTCAGTAATTAATGCTATAATGGTTCTAAGTTAGTATATATTGTCATTTTGAATTTCCAGTCATAAGATAATTTTGCAAGTATTTAAATTAAATACTGACTACTTCCATTTGATTCATTTAAACTATTATAATTTAATAGTAAATACATGTAGTCCAGATTACTATTCTATTTTCCTGCTCATTTCAGGAAAATAGGGTTGTCACTTATGACTCATGGAAGATGTCACATAAATTTTAAAGGAATGATTTATGAAAGGTTCTACTGATTTGCACAATAGTTGAACTTTTAGTAGTTTACAACTTCCAAGTAGCTGGTTCCTTATAAAATGTGAATTCAGGAGCAACCAAAAGTCAATCTAGTCTAAAATATATGCTACAATAACTGAAATACTAATTATTTGAGCTCTTATGAATTACTACTCATAAAAGCTTAGAAATTATATAACTTTTTACTGATTTCATTTTATCCTCTCAGGAATTCTGAAGTCACTGGTATTATAATATAGTTTGAAAAATCATATTTGTAGTTATAGGACCAGTTTAAATCCTAGTTCTGCCCTTTACTTTGACAAGTTAGTTAATTTCCTCTGTACCTCATTTTCTTCTTCTTTAAAGATTTTAGACTATATTATCTGGCTCTAAAGCTTTTGATACCTACTTTACAAATTCATAAATGGAGATACAAAAAATAATGTAATTTTTCTGAAGTCTTATATCTAGATAGTGAAGGGACTGGAACAAAGAATCTTGATCCAAGAGTAGCACACTTAAAAGTTACATTAGGTTACAACCTCTTCATGAAGACATCAAATCAAGAAAACTTCAGTTAAAATTAAAAAATGGAGCATCTAGGTAGCGCAGTGAATAGAGCACCGGCCTTGGAGTCAGGAGTACCTGATTCAAATCTGACCTCAGACACTTAATAATTACCTAGCCATGTGGCCTTGGGCAAGCCACTTAAACCCCATTGCCCTGAAAAATCAAGTAATAATAATAATAATAATAATAATAATAAATTACATTAAATTTAAAAATGGCTTAAGGAAGGGGTAATACACAAAAACTGGCTAGCACCTGTTATCACAGTGTGGATTGTTAACAGATTAGGTCTAAATGATCTGTAGTATAGGACTAAATGATCTGTAGTGTAGGAAATTGATTGTGTAGTCTAAAAAAGGAATGAAACATTTTTGCAAACTAAGAAAGTGAAAGCCTTTAGTGGAAACTTAAAGCAGCCTTAAGGGAATACTAGGCATCAGGAAGTAGCATTAAAAAGGAAAACACTGAGGGGAGGGAAACTGAAAAATAAAACTATTAGCCTTCATTGTTTGCCTGCGGTTAGCCAAACTGCCAGTTGGGTCAAGGAGTTCCTTTCAGATACTGTCAGTGACCAGAAGGAATTCTTAGAATGAAATACCTGCTTCAGTCAAATCTCCGTAAGGACTTGGCCCTCTGAGTTCAGTTTGCTCAGTGATAGTGTTAACTAAGGGGAAGTGTGCATGGAGAGATTTAGTGTCATTAATGTAGGAGAGTAAAGATTCTGAATGGTAGCAAGATGTGAAGACCATCATCAGTAGCAGTTTTTTTATAGGTGTGTTCCTAAATTAGATTATTTCATGGTATATTGAGACAATTTATATTATATGACTTTAACCTCCTTAAGGGTATGAATTTTTTCATTCTTTATATTAAATACCTTGTATTTAATAAATTCTTAATGAATATTTGTCTTCACTCTTCCTTAATTTGCTTTTCAAAGTTAGTAACTGAAAAGAGCACTGGACTTAAAGTCGACTTAAAGTCAGGAGATAGGGGTTTAAATTTGAGTTTAGCCAGGTACCATTTGTGTGACCTTAGATACTTGATTTTTCTGGACCTTAGTTTCCTCTCCCCAAAATAAGGATGAGTTACTCGATGTCTCTAAAGCCTTTTTTTTTTTTTTTGCCTCATTTAATTGATTAGGCTTATTTATTATCCGTGACTCTTTTTAAAAATTAATAGAGGAATGGAAGTTTATATTTTGTACTAAAAGTAACTTTAATAACTTTAAAGCAGAAAATGAATCAATTAAGAGGAAAATAGTGCATATTGTGCCTTTTTTATATAAACAGGAATTGATTTCAACAATAGACTTTTTTTAAAGGTTTTTGAAGGCAAATGGAGTTAAGTGGCTTGCCCAAGGCCGCACGGCTAGGTAATTATTAAGTGTCTGAGGTCGGATTTGAACTCAGGTATTCCTGACTCCAGGGCTGGTGCTCTATCCACTGTGCCACCTAGCCACTTCTTATAATGGACTTTTTAAAAAATTAAACCTATATTTATACTTCTCAGAAGAAAGTATCATCTATTTCATGTTTGAAAATTAAAGTTTTGGATTTTTTTTGAACATTTGGAAGGAATTTATGGGGGGAAACTCAATTTTTTCCCCTCAGGTGTTGACATAAAAAACGCTGCTCTGCTTGTGGATGCCTTTCATGGAAATATGGAGCTGGTTATCTTATGATTGTTTATATGGAAAAAAGCATAGTGACTGGTTTAGAAATGTATTAAAAATCTTAAATAGGTAGCCATAAATATATCATTCAACTATTACACCCATAATTCTCATTTAAGTTTTTTTAAGTGTCTTAAAATTTGGGATAAAGGGAAAATAATGGGGTTTTTTTCCCAGGATAAGCACTGTTACAACTAGTAAATTCTAAAAATCTCATTTCACCTGCTTTAGTACTTCCTTTTTTCCCCCTGAAATGACTGTCTCTAAAGCATTTTATATTTGAAGACTCTAAAATAGGGCATTATTCCTCCAAATAAAAATTGTTTTAAAAATTACACCTTTATTTCCTTTACTATGAAGAATTCAATGAACTAATCATAACAAATGAGCTAATTGGATAAGATACATTATTTGTCCAATTATTTCAATGAGTGAATCAACAAGAGTGCAATTCCAAATTGACACAGTGTATAACACAACTTGTTACACAGCATCTACTAAAGACATGTGGGCAAGATTTAGATGAGCCCATAAATTATATGTGAAAATAAAATATAAAACACACCAAGTAGAAACACTGAAGTTTTCCAGTGCCAGCATTTATTATATGGATTAACATGTCGAATTTATACCTTGGTTCCTGATTTCTTTTGTCATCTGGAACAACTATTATTTTGAATTATATTCACTTAAGTAGTCAGTGTTGTTGAATTTTTAAAACTTTTAAACATTAATAATATACCTTATCAGATTTTCAAAACAGGTTTATTATTTTATCTGTGATTTGGAACTGTGGACTCTTAGAACTAAAAGTAAACTTAAAGATCAAGTCCAATTCCTCACCTTTATAGATTAAGATACTGAAAATCCAAGTTTATCTAGCTAATAAATGGGGGAACCACAGTATACAGTATGGTAGTTAGCCTACTGTCTACTGTCTGTTATGGTCTTCCACATACTTCCTCTTTGTAATATATGTCTCTTTTAAAAATGATTGCTTTCAGGGCAACTAGGTGGTATAGTGGATAGTCCTGGAAGCAGATGGACCTGAGTTCAAATTTGATCTTAGATATAACATTTACTAGTTGTTTGACCCTAGGCAAATCTGTTAACCACATTTGCCTTGCCAAAAATAAAATAATAACAGAAAATCACTTTATCAAGTCTTTGAAGACATAATAATTGTTATCTTTGCAGTTATGAGCACTAGCATTAAAACTTGCTAAATAAACTATCTGTGCAGCAGTGGGGTCTTTTAGTTAAATGTATTCATCTCTGTGAGCATGCTCATGCACATACATACTTGACCTTTGAGATTCATTCCTACTACATCTAGCCTCTGAAGGAAGGTAATGTTTTGACTCATTTGGCACAGACTACCTCATATCTTTTTCCCAGTATCCTTTCTTGCTTCATATAGACTTGTTTGCCTGGCATCACAGGTGGAAGTTGGTCAGCTGTGGTGAGGATGTCTGTATGGTTTGAATCAGAGAACATTCTGATTGATATGTATTTTAAAATTTTATTTATTTAAGGTAATGGAGTTAAATGATTTGCCCAAGCTCATACAGCTAGGTAATTTTTAAATATCTTAGGCCATATTTGAACTCAGGTACTCCTGATTCCAGTGCTAGTGCTCTATTCACTGCACCACCTAGCTGCCCCTAGATTGATATATTTTTAAACTACAATATAATAAATTACTTGTTAACAGTTTTCCAGATGGGAGAGCCTACTTAATTTATTCTAACTAGGTATGCTACTAATTTTCCTAAAGATTTTGAGAGAAGAGTTTTCTCTTAAATTAATGTAATGTGACCCTGAAATTTTTTTATTTTGTGTTTAAAAATATTTTTTCTTGATTGTTTTTATACCACCCAGATCTCTCCATGTATCCTTTCCCCCTTTCCTTCCAAAGTCATCTTATATGACAACTTTTGTTTAATGAGAAAATTTTTTGGCGGAACTGAGTGATACATTATGAAAAATCTGACAGTATTTGTAATGTTCTATGTCTCCATCTCTGCAAAGAAGAGGAAGGGTTGTCTTCCACCATCTTTGGAGCCAAACTTGTTCTTTATAATTTCACAACATTCATTTTTCTCTTATATGGTAATAATTGGTGTGTTCTTCCATTCTTCTAGTTCTTTTTTTTGCTTTGCATTCATTATAAATCTTTCCAGAGTTATCTGTATGCTTCACCCATGTCAATTTTAATTATATTTATAGATTTCCATTTTTATTATTTTACCACCATTTACATAAGTTCTCTTGTTTTGTTTTGTTATTTTCTTTTAGTTTCATGAAAATCTCTGATTAAAGATAGCCTCTTTTGCTGTTTTTGATATCACATATAATATCAATAGTCGAATTGTTAGTTCTAGGATTTTTTTGTAATTTTAAGGGATATAACCATGGGTTCTCCAAAAAAGATTTAATATATTTTTATGTCCACTGGCATGAATGAATGTTCCTGTTCCTCCACAACCCTGCCAGCATTGAGTTTCATTGCTTTTTACTGGTTTTGGCAATTTGATAGGTATTAGGTAGTATTTTGAAAATATCTCAATTTGAATCTCTTTGATTATTTGTGAGGTAGAGCATTATTTCAAGTAATTTTTCATAATTTGTATTTCCATGTTTGAAAACTGCTTATCTTAGCTAGCTCTAGTAAGAATGCATCTCAAAGGTTATGTAATCTGATCCCCTCATTTTATAGATCAGGAAAATGGAAGGCCAGGGAGGACTGGTGTACATTATCTCTTCTAAAATAATATGAGCCTCTTCAGGGCAAGAATGGTTTCAGTTTTTCTTTGTGTATCTTCAGGGCCTATTACAGTGCCTGGTATGTAGTGGGCACTTAAATACTTATTCACTGATTAGTTTACAGGATACTTTAAAAAATTACTCAAATGAATTCACTGACTTTTCAAGAAATGTAAATCTCAAAGCTTAATCTTTGACAAATGTTTGGCATTGCTCTAACTACTCCATATTTATACTTTGCTTCTAACAATTCTCCCTCCCCCCTTTTTTACTTTGCTCCTTTTTATAACAGCTTTTATTAAAAGTCATAAAAACTAATTTATTTTATCTAACAGTCAGTCAGTCAACAAGCAACTATTAAGTGTTTATAATGTTCCATACACATTGTGGTTGAGAGGGTACAAAGAAAGACAGGAACAGGTCCCACCTTTAAGCAACTCAGTTCTTTTTTTCTTTTTTGTTTTCAAAGCAAAGACACTTAATAAATTAGATAGTAAAAAGATATGCAATTGAACATTTCTCTGTTAGCATAAGGCAGTCTCCCATAAATACATATATCATATGTGAGAACTAATTATAAATAGAGATCCCATGTGAAAGGTCGAGATAAGAGGAATAAGCAGCTCAATTCTAATGACGGAAACAAACATGCAAAAAATTATACATACAAGATAAATACAGTGTAAATTAAAAGGAATGTCAGGGAAGGACAACAACCACAGATGGTAGAAAGGACCAGGAAAGGCACGCGCGCCCCGCCCCCCCTTGTAAAGAGTGGGACTGAGCTAAATCTTAAAGAAAACCAGGGAATTCAAGAAACTAAGATAAGAAGTAAGAGCATTCCAGTTATGGAGGGCAGCCAATGAGATCGGGCAGGGTTAGGAAATAAATTATTGTGGTCAAGGGACTGTAAGAAAGCAGTGTCATTGGATTGTAGAATACATGGAAGGGAGTCAAGTGAAAGTCTGAAAGAGTCATAGAAAGGGACCAAATTGTTTAAGGACATTAAATGCCAATAGGATTTTATGTTTGACCCTGGAGGTAGCAGGAGCTGCTGGTGATTCTTCCTCCCCCCCCCCCCTTTTCCTGGATAGAAGTTTCGGGGGGGGGAGAAGAAGTGACTTGTCAGACCTGAGTTTTAAGAAAATTATTTGGGCTACTGATTAGAAGATGAACTGAAGTGGGACAGGCTTATGGTTGGGAGACCAACTAGAAGACTGTTACAGTAATTTAGGGTAGAAAATACCATAAAGTTAAAACCAATTCCCCAGTGGTTCAAGATAAAGGAAGAGTTCAGCCAGTGCATAGTGAAATAGCTTAGAAAGTACTTTGGGTGGAGAGAAGAATGGTCATAGTGAGTATGAAGAACAGGAAAAGGGGTTGTAAACCAGAAAGAAAGAAAAATTGATAAAAGATTGATCAAATAAATGATTTCAAGAGCATGGAACCTTGAATGCTTATGGGTAGTGATATGATGATCTCTGTAGATGAGTTACAGTGGAAATCATGAAAATGAACTGGAAAGTTAAGACATTTGAGGGACTATCAATGAAAGGACAAGAGATGGAGTGGAAAACTAATGAAATACAATTAATATGTTTGTACAATAACACATGTTGTATATGATATAGTTTATGTCAGATTGTTTGAAGAAGAGGAAAGGGAGAAAAAATGGAACTCAAAATCTTATAAAAATGAATATTGAAAATGGTCTTTACATTTAATTGTGTAATACATATAAAATAAACTTGTGTAACATGTTAAAAAAATAAAACTAAAGTAAAAAATGTTTTTAAAGAGTTGGAGTCAGGGCGGCTAGGTGGCAAAGTGGATAGAATACCAGCCCTGGAGTCAGGAATATCTGAGTTCAAGTCTGGCCTCAGACTTTATTTTGCTGTGTATGAATTGAAATGTTTTGTTTTTACCATGCATCACAAGAACTAAAGGTATTTATCATAAAATCTTACTTATGATTTTATTTGCTCAAAATATTCAGAAATTATAAAGTAAAACTATAAAGTTTGATTTTTCTTGTTAACTATTTATAAAGACAAATTAGTGGCAGAGTTTAAGAGAATGGAATGCTGCTTTTTAAAATGAAACTAGGGGCGGCTAGGTGGCGTAGTGGATAAAGCACCGGCCTTGAAGTCAGGAGTACCTGGGTTCAAATCCGGTCTCAGCCACCTAATAATTACCTAGCTGTGTGGCCTTGGGCAAGCCACTTAACCCTACTTGCCTTGGAAAAAAACCTAAAAAAAAAAGTTGGAGTGGAGAAACTATGATCCAGACACTGAATTTATTAAGGAAGCACAGAGAATGTCATAGGATCATTAAATAACAACTACAAAAATCTTGATTTGAGTGATAAATTGTAATTTGAATCAACCTAAAAAGAGAGGTTCATGAATGATGATGATGATGATGATGATGGTGATGATGATGGTGATCATAGAGGAAGAGTCTGAAAGTGGATTTTGGAGGAACAAGTTGATTACAACAGCTCTAGAATGGGTGAGCAGGGATGCATTGTCAACAGACTTGAGGCAACTCATGGTGTGAGCTCAAAAATAGCGGGAATAAGAAAGGAAAAGATTTAAGATAAAAAAAAAACCAAGTTTATTAATAATGTATCAAGTGCTTCAGAGAAGTGAGTGAAAGAGGAGTGGAACAAGAGGGGGTGTTTGTAGTAGGATTGCAGAGGATGAGAGTGAGGTTCAGTGGGATGAGATTCTATATAAAGGGGTTGGGATTTATTATAGCACACTTTTATATTTATACATTGAAATGTAAAAAGGCACAAAGGAAACTCCTCTAAGTGAACAGTGTAGATATTCTTCCCAATATGATTCTAGATTAGGGCTCCTGTGTCTAGTGAAAAAGTTGATAGGGTTCACGGTTAATTTTTTCTGTAACATGAAGAATGTAAAGTCATCTCTGTGAGAAGCAGTCAGCCAACCTAGATCATTGACTTTTCCATCTTCCCACAGATCCCTTTTAAAATAGACCTATTTCTGGAAGGTATTACTCTTTAAACTTTATTAGCTAGGTCTTTAGTAGAAATTATTTAATTACCATTTGAAGATTAGGAGAACTTAAGCATAGGTGAAGTAGGAAGGGAGTATCCAAAAACTTTAATTGTGTTTGAAAGGTTTAAATCTGTTGGGTTTAGAGTACAGAACTCTCTTCTTAGGACTTTAATTATGGGTCGAAAAACTTTTGGTTACTTGAGTACCTTTCCTGTACCATGAAAATCAAGACCTGTTTTGTTCTCTAAACCCTTCTTTAAAAAGTATTTCTATGGTAACCTTTCATTTAGTGAACTGAACCTAATCTCTCTGGCTCTTTAAGCATCCAAATGCAGCATATTAAATTAAAGATTCCAATATTTGTTTGTTTTTTTGGGGGGTTGGGTGGTTGGGCAGGCTTGTCATTTTTTTAGATATGGAGAATTCACAGTAAAGAAAACGCCTATCAATACAGATTAGACACTCTTCTACCATTCATACTTTATTTTTTATTTTTATTTTTTAAGTATCTAGATTTATTTTATAATATTACAATAATTTTGTTATAAGAGTAAACATACCCCCCAAAAAAGATGAGAAACCTCAAGAATAGTGAAAGAGAAAAAAAATGTACTTCAGTCTGTGTTCGGATCCCAATGGCTCTGTCTCTGGGGTGAGCTGCTTTCTTTATCACAAGTCTACCACAGAAGTTGCTTTAATATTTTTCCCACAGTTGCTATTACTAGCTCTGTTTCCCCTCCACTCTATTCCTCCCCACTCTCATTTACTCTATTCTCTCTCTCCTTTCATCCTCACCCTGTCCAAAAGTGTGTTGTATCTGAGTACCCTCTCCCTCAATTTTCCCTCTCTTCTATCATCTATTCCCCCCCTTCTCTGTCCCCATTCCCCCTTATCCCATCCCTTTCTTCTCATTTTTCTCTAGAGTAAGATAGATTTCTATACCCTATTAATTGTGTATGCTATTTCCTCTGAGCTATTTCTGATGAGAATGAAAACTCATTCATTCCCCCTTGCCTTCCCCCATTCCACTCCATTGAAAAAGCTTTTTCTTGACTCTTATGTGAAATTCTTAGCTTATTTTTTATCTCCTTTCCCATCCTCCCAGTACTTCCCTTTATCACCCATTGACTCCATCTTTTTACTATATTATACAATTATATTCTGCTCCTTCCTGTGCCCTGTCTATATATGCTCCTTCTAACAGCTCTTATAAATGAGAAAGTTTATATGAGTTATCAATATCTTCTTCCTGTGCAGGAATACAAACTAAGTTCTTCATAGTTAGTCCTTCTCATCCACCCCCTCTATACCATTCATACTCTAAAATAGCTGCCTAGAGCCCTGAGAATGTAAGTGACTTGCCTTCCATATCCAGGATGTCTCAAATTCTGAGCTTGGATGTAGATTTAACTGATTCTGAGATATGCTCTTTATTGATCAAGCTTCTTTTCTATATTTTTTAAAAGCATGAAAAGGTCATAGATTATCTAGTTGATCACATTACTATGAGGAATATCTGTGACTACTCAAAAGGCATACATTTCCTGAAATGAATAAAGGGATGTTTGGAAATAGATTTTATGAGTCCTACAAGAATAAAACATAAGTAACATGTTGTGTCAGCTATTTTAGAAAGTCTTCCACTTTGAAGAGTGGGAAAGATAAAGTAACCCATTGGCATAGTGGCTAAAAAGTACTCTTTAAAGTCAGGAAGACCTAATAACAACAATAGCACCAGCAACAATAATAGCAGTTTTCATTTATATAGTGCTGACTGTGTGCCAAACATTATACTCAAAACTTTACAAATTATCTCATTTGATTCTCGCAATCACTTTCAGAGAGAGGTGCCATTATTATTCCAATTTAACAGTTGAGGAAGTTACATGACTGCTAATAAGTTTTTGAGACTGGATTTGAGTCAGATTTTTATTCTGATCTTCCTAATTCTAGCTCTATTTTTCTATCTACTGCACCACCTAGCTGCTTAAGACCTGGACTCAGATTCCTATCACAGATACTAGTTACATGACCACGGGCAAATCACTTAAACCCTTCGTGACTCAGTTTCCTTACCTATAAAATAAGGGAGTTGGACTCAAGTGGCCTCCAAGTTTCTTTCCAACTCTAAATATGATCTTCTAATTATATGATCCTGGGCAAGCCATTTAAATCCCCAAATGCAAGACTTGGCAAATAATTAAATGTGTAGGGTGAAGGAGAGTTAGGACATAAGCATGACAAAACCAAATAGATAGTACAGAAAAAGGGAAGTTCAAAAGTGGGAAAGGGGGGAGAACAGAATTTTGGATTCTGTTGAGTTTAAGATAATGATGGGAAATGTCCAATAGGCAATTAGTGATGAAACTAACAAGATCAGATATATAAATCTGAGCCATCTGCATAGATAACTGAAGATGAGATAAAAGGAAGAAGTGGGAAGTACAAGGAGAAATATCTATGACAGAACCTTAAGGTCATTAGAGCACATGTGTTGAGAGTATGTGACATGGATAAGATTTAGCAAAAGAGACTGAGGCTTGTGGAAAGTGAAAAGAGCTGGGTTACAAAAATCTAAAGAAAAGAGTATCCCAAAGGAAAAGATGATCAGCAGTGTCAGATGCTTCAGAATGAGAGGAATTGAGAAAAGGTCATTAGATTTGCCAGTTGCATCTATAGAGAAGTTGTTTCCCTAGATAGAATATGAGGCCTGGATTCAGGAAGATGGTTATGTGTGACTCTGATCAGGTCACTTAACTCTGTTTGTCTCGATTTCCTCATCTGAAAATTGAGCTGGAGAAAGAAATAGCAAACTACTTCAATATCTTTTGTCAAAAAAAAAACCTAAATGGGGTCATAGTCATCTGCTAAGAGGGTTGGGGGCAAAGAGGGTGATGTAGGTGTTTTTAGAAAAGGTTTAGAAAAGTTATTCCTAACCTATATTTTCATAACATATCCCTGTTAAGTAGATAGGGAGTCAGCTAATAAAACAGCCAGTACTTTATATTAGTTTAATGTTTACAAAGTACAAATTATCTCATTTAATTCTAACAGCCATCCTGTTAGGTTCTTAGACATAAGAAAATTGAGATCGAGGTTAAGTTAATTATCCAAAGTGTAAAATGGTTAGTAAGTGCCTAAGGAACAATTCAAACCAGGTCTTCTTGACTACAAATCCAGCCCTCTGATGACCCATGCTGCCTTTTATAATTTAGAGTCCTATACCATGAAAAGATCAATAACTTGAAATGATCTGAAAATGTATTGGCTTTGCCTTAGTTCAAATGGTTACTCCAGTTCATTTTCCACTTTACTATCAAAAGTGATTTTCCTAAAGCACAGATCTAACCATATTATCCCTCCTATTCAATAAACTCTCTGTCATTTCCAGGATCTAATATGAAATCTTTTGCCATTCTTTACTTTAACTCTCATCATGGCAGTGTTCAAGTAGGCTGTTTATAAATAATTTATATGATGATTGTGGTTTAATAAATAATTGTAGCTATTTTGTGTTGCATATGAAAATGTTTTTTTTTCTCATCACTTCAAGAAATAAAAATTGCCTCATCATTAAATGAACCACTCCACTTATAATTGTTGTTATGTCACCATCCCTATGCTTTTAGGAAAATTTTTGTGTTATTGAACAGTCATGCTTCATTATGTTATGTTGATCTGTAATATTTTGTGGCTCTTCTGAAATTCAGTACTAAAAGAATTTGTGGTTTTATCAGTGTGAGTTCTCCCTTTAGTGATATAGCTCAAAAGTCCTCTATGCCTTGGGAGATAGTCTTTGTGAATTACTCATATATACATGTGTATTGGCATGCATACATATAATTCCTCTCCCCAGTTACATGTCAGAACAATTTTTATCACTCACTTTTAAAAATTATTTTGGTTTGAAATTTTCCTTCCCTCCCAATTTGATATAAACTATACATGTTCAGTCTTGCAAAGCATATTAGTCATGGTTTAAAGGAAGATACAAACCTAAAGTAAAACACACACTTGGGCTTCTCCTCAGTATATAATCCATTACTAAGCCTTTACTAGAAAGTTGCCTGACTTAGTTACCTGCCAAATTTAGACTCTGCTGACAAAGCCTAAGCAAGCAATTGCATACATGAGGCATCAGAATGGATGTTTGGAAAGATTCTTTAATACCTTGCTTAAGAGTACCATTTCATTTTATCATTTCATTTTCAACTTCTTTTTTTATATTCTTAGACCAATCAGTGAGCATTCTACTAAGGATCAACATGTCCAAGTTTGGCATTATTAGTAATCTTATTATATTTTTATTAGCATGGCTTATAATTGTTGATTTTGAAACTTATACAGAAATAGAATAGTCCAATCATATCTTACATATTTGTTCTTTTTTATTTCATTTTGCATATCATTTATTTCTGAATATATTCTTTTCTTCTCTCTGCTTTAGAGATAGTCTTTGTAGCAAAAAAAAAAAATTTAAAAGGGGGAAAAAAAGCAGTTTTGTACAACTGGCCATCACTTCAAACTTGTCTAAAGGCATGCAAAAAATTCAACACCTGAATTTTGAAATGAAAGGAGAAAGGTGACTTTTTTCAAGTTTGCTCTAGAACCAATCTTCATCATCATAGGTTCCATTTTGGAGGGAAAAAATCTTTGTCCATACATTTTTGTAATCATTGTTATATTGTTTTCCTTTTTTCCTTCTGTATCAACTCATTTTTTCTATGCTTTTCTGAATTCATGTTGGCACTAATAGTAAGTTACATTTGTGTACAACAATTTTTGATTAACCATTTTCCAGTTAATGGATGTCAACTTTATTTCTAATTCTTTGCTATCACAAAAAGTTCAGCAATGAATGTTTTATAAGAACCTTTCAACTTTTGATATTCTTGGAATATATGGGATATAGATCTTTTAGTTACTTTGTCAAATAATCTTGAGATTTCTTTTTCATCTTTTTTATATGAAGCTTGATTTCAATAATAATAATAATAGATAGTAATTAACTTTATAAGTTTTAAGATTCCATAGCCCTTTACATTATTTGATCTTCAGAACTACTCTGTGAGATAAATGCTGTTATTACTCCCATTTTACAGATGAGGAAATTGAAGCTAAGAAAGATTAAATGACTTGCCTAGGCAAGCACACAAATGCCTGTTGGACACACAGCTAATACATGTCTGAGGTAGTATTTAAGCTCAATTTCCTTGATTATAAGTGCAGCACTCTATTCATTGGACTGCCTAGCTGTATTATGAACATCATCAGATGTTTTGTCAAATGCTTTTTACTTTTTTTAGCTCTTGAATTCTAATTGCATTTCAATTAATCAGGTTCAGTATATAAAGGAGTAGAGCCCCCATTCCTTAAACTCTAACCACAGCATTTAGTAATATGCTAATCATTGATCGTACATACACCCATCAGAGAGACATATGAATATAAGGATGGATATTGTGTTAATGAGTTTTCCAACTATTCTAAAATTTTAGATAATGGTTCTAATATCTGCAGTGCCTAAAGAAGTACATGTAGGTAGTTTGAGAAAACCAGACTTTCCCAGAACTATAGATTGTTCCTGAATAGTACCCATGGTTAAGACCATTTTTTTTTTAGTCAGGAGGTTAAAATGAGTTGAGGTCTTTTTAATATCAGTCTTAAGTAATAGATATAAGGGACCTTTAAAATACATCCACCATTCATGAGTAAGATAAATAAGGATGCCAATAAGAGGATTATAGAATTTCTTTGATGTAACTTAAGAATTTATCATTCATTTTAAGTATTTCAGTCTATTTTGTGCTCTACTTTCTGGGAGAATGGGACTATCAGATCCTTGTGATATCTGATTGTCATCTCAAACTCAACAAATACAAATCAGAATTCATCATCTTTTCTTCTGTACACTCATCTTTCTTTTTAATTTCACTTTTTCTATTCAGGGTAACACCAGATTTGTAGTGAACCCATATGTGCACCTTGACTCATCATTCTCCTTTATTCATAGATCATATTGGTTGCACATCTTGTTAATTGTACCTCCACAATGTCTCAATTCAGTTCCCTTCTTTCCATTCCCACAGATCCAAGGCTAGTTTGGGCACCTCTCCTGCCTGGACTACTGAATTAGATTCCTTATTGGTTTTCTTGCCTCAGGTCTTTCTCATCCACAATTCATTCTGTGTATAACTGCCAAAATTATGTTAATAAAGTATGAATCTGATCATGTCACTCTTCTTCCTGTTCAATAAATTTCTCTTACCTCTAAGATCAAATCCATACTATGTTTGACATTTTAAATCCTTTGCTTCAACCTACCTTTCCAAGCTTATTACACATTATTTTCTTTGATATGCTGTACAATCTAGCTGTACAATTCTTTTTTCCTCACATTCCGTATTTAATTCCTGTTTCTGTGCCTTTACACAGGCTTTTCCCCAGTGCTTAGTATGCACATCTTTGCCTCTTAAAATCTCTAGAATCAAAGCTTAGTTCAAATGCTATCTCCTCTGAGATTTTTGCTCATATCCCCAGATAATGGGTCCTATCCACAGAAGATACCTTGTATTTACATTGTAAATATTCTGTTTAAACTTATATGTATGTATGCTGTTTTACTGACTAAGATATGTAACTTGAGGACAAGGACTGTTAATTTTGTTTTTGTATTCCCAGCATCCTATGCAAAACAGTCTCTTAATAAATTCTACTTGTTCTCTTTCTTGACCAGATACATTTTACTGTCCTGCATATTGTAGATATTAGATTGAGGAGATTTCAATCTATTACTTTACTTGCAATAAGAATATATAAAATTGAGTTTTCCTGCTTCATAACTTTTATATTTTGTGATTAGTGGGACATGGGGATTCTTAAACCATGGCCTTAGTAATTAGACAACAGACCTGTAGGAAAATCCTAGTAAGCATGGTATAATCATTTGAGATTCCATTGCTATATGTGTATTTTTGGCATGGATAAATTTTTTACTCATTCATTTAAATCAAATATATATCTAAATATTCATTGTGAATTTCATACAGATAATCATCATGTGGTTAGACTACTCTTGAATGATATTCCATCCAATTTAATAAGCATTTCTCAAACATCACTATGTACAGATATTGTGCTGGGCCTAGGGAAAGAAAGACAAAAATTGCAAATAATCTCTGCATTCAATAAGTTTAAATTCTACTCAAATCACAAATTTTAGGAAAGTTTTTCATGTGAATTTGATTCATCTGAAATTATGACCAAGGTTATTACTTCTTTTAACTTTATTTTTTAAAAATCTTGAAACAGGAAGCTCATTATCACATTGGGTAAGAAGCAAAAAAGAAAGAATATGTCTTCGGATGAAATGTCTGATGTTGAGCAGATTTCACAGCGTCCATTTAAAGATGAGGATTCTCAGGTGAGTATTTAGCAATTTTGTTTTTGTTTTTAAAGAAAGGGAGACACTCCTAGGAACATTTGATTATTATCTTAACCAATGAAAACATGTACCTGTTTGCTCATAAAAATACATTTCATTTATTAGAAGTCCATACTTGAAGTATTTTACAAAGCATTGTAGTGATGACAGTGATATATTATAATATGTCTTTAACATTTTTTTCAGAAACTGGATATATGCAGTTTTAACTTTTTTAAAGTAATTTTTAACAAGTAAAATATAAAAGATGGATCAAAATGAAACAATTTTTGTAAAGCCCATATGAATTCATGTAGTTGGCATATGCCAAGTAAAACAATGATTCTATTAACATGCCCATACTTATTAATATTGTACTTAGTTCCTTTCTTTTTGAGGCAATCACAATAACTATGTGAGCTTAGAGAAAATATGTAATATGATCATCATCAATCCTCTCACCCTCCACACTCTTAATTACTAAGGTACTGCTCTTGGCAGTAAAATTAGTGGCAGTTGTTTTATGAAGGGGCCAGGAAGCCCCTGAATGGCCTTTCTTCTTCCTTATGCAGCTTCTTATCCATTGGAGAGTAGTGGCTCAAGGCTCCTGGGCTGCTGCAAGAGTTGAGGTAAGGGCAGTGACCTAAGCTCCTAAGATAATATATGGCCTAGATTATTTTTCATATTAATATTTTCAAATATAATACTGTACTTGACCTAAGTGAACCTAATATTTTACTTGTTCAACATAAAGAATTTCTGGTTAATTTTTAAAATTAACATAATGCTGGCCAATTTTCCATTATGCAGTTATCAAATAATGAAATGGTAGCATAGATAGCTCAGTCTACAACATTTGCTTTTTCTTTGTGCTTCTTCAAGATAGTATTTCTGTACCTTAATTTTAGTATAAAAAATAAATATTGTTGGGAAGACTATCTTATAATTAATTGCTAAATTAAATTTATCATCCTTGAGAGTCCTTTTAATGAAAAAGCACTTAAGTTTTGAAGGATTGTAAAATTTATCTTCAATAATTTGGAGTCAGACATAACTTAAGAAATCTCAAAGGTATGTAAATGAAATTTAATTTTTTTACCTTAGACTTTTAACATTTGATATTTTCTCAGTCTGACCATACCTGGTGGCCTGAAGTTGTGGTGTTGTCCTTCCAGGCTTGCCATGTTTGGAGGGTTTCTGCTTTGCCTTCTGCAGACCCTATTTGGGAATATTATAGGAAGCAGGTAATATGTCATAGGAATGAAGTGTTGTTATTAATTAACCATAATGCTTCTGGCCACTAATGCAAAATGCCTGAATTGAAGGTTGTCTCAAACAACATTAGTTTGCTTTGAATTTGCACTTAAGTCTTGAGGGGAGAGACTATAAAAAGTAAGAAAGGGAAGATTTATCAGTTAAAGTAGTACTCTAAAGAACACTATGAAAAAATGAAGATTTGCTAAAAAAAGGTATAGTTTTGGTCTAATAATATGAGGTCACCATTTTACACATACACAAAGTAGTAAGAACACTATACACTTTAGACATTTATAGTCTAATAATATTAGGTCACCACTTTACACATTCAAAAAGTAGTAAGAATACTATATACCTTAAAAAAAACTTCAGTAAGAAAATACCTATTATCACTTACAAAGTACTTTTGTAAAAAATGTCTAGCAATGCTTTACTTAATTTATAGCTTCATAGTAAAATAAAATATAGCATACTATGACATTAATTTGATGACAAAAAAAATTCATGTTTTATTTAAGCTTTAGATTCTGTGTATGGTTATTAATTTTTTTAAATCCTCATGCCTTGACATATGTTGAAAGAACTGAATTTTATGATAGAATCATGTACTTACTCTATAGGAGGAAAAATATGTTAGATAAAAACATGTTTACATTTTTATAAGTGAATTAGTTAATCAACAAACATGTATTAAATGCCTGCTGTGTGTGTGTGTGTGTGTGTGTGCGCGCGCGCGTGTGTGTGCCAAGCAGTGTTAGATGCCAGGAATACAAACAAAGAATTTCTGCCCTTGAACTTTAGTTTAAAAAGAGTACTGTAGAATCCTATAGTTCTGAGTTTACTGTTTACTGAAAATATTGGAAATCTTAAATTACTCTTAGAAAAACAACTTTTTCACAGGGAAGAATAGAAAATTCATAGAAAAGATTTCTTTTACAAAATTTCATGTCATTTTATGAGTAGGACCAATATGTAACAGGTGGATTTGAAATAAAGCAAGGGAGAAATGATGTTGGAGTTGGTAGGTTGTATTCTACTACTTGGGTATGTATGAGATAGATTCCAAATGGGTATAATTAGTTTAGTCTATCTCCTTCTTTTCCCACTTATTGAATGAGAAAATTGAAAATATTTTCTTCATTAATTGCAATGGCCGAAAAATTTATCATACCCATACCTCATGAACACAGTCTGAGTGTGTTTAAGTACCAAGCAATTACATACAAGAAAATTGAAATTAACTTTGAATTTAAGAAGTATCCACTGTTACTACACACATAGTAGTCATTAAAGAATATTTTTTCTTGGTGCACTCAGAGAATCAATTGGTTAAAACATTGGTCAAAAGTAGCACAAAATTAGAAAATGAAGAAGACAACACTGCTTGTGATTATAACAGTTGCCTAAGTATATTTAAACAAACTGTCCATCCCAGGAAATGGATAGAGATAAAGAAATTCATTCTTAATATAATCATTCATTATTTAATTCAGGGCTGTCCAAAATGCACAGGCTGCATGTGGCCTACAGGATAATTTTATGCAGCTGCCTGTGGCTTTACTAAATGCTTTAGTAAATGGAACTGAGCTACTGCAGAGCTCTCATTAAAATGGCAAATCAAAATATATTGTTTATTGTTTCAATAAAAACTTTTAAAAGTAAGGTTGGACAGCCTTGAATTGTGCATATTTTCACAGTGAGGGAACCAAAATGTCCTAGAAATTATGATTTCCAGTAATCATTTGATTTCCTTATCAATTAAATACAATTCATTTGCTCAACAATCCAGTGGTTTGGATGATGGAAGATTGTAAGCTAGATGGCATAAAACCCGTCAGTCTCAGAAAAATCATGGTTGTGGGCTAACTTCAAATGTTAAAGACACAAGTATACTGTGCTACATCAGTCTGGGAACTGATTGTTGAGGAGTTGAGGATAACACTGAAGTTAGTCAGCAATGTCAGATACTAGAGAGAGGACAAAAAAGGATGAAAATTTAGAAAAAATAATCAGAATTTAGATCATTTAGTAATTTTTGAGTGAATGGTTGTAATTGAGTGATGTTTGGATGTAAGATTGCAGTGTGATGAATGAGAAGAAAGGAAGTCAAAGTAATAGTGAATGGGGTTTTTTTTTAGAGTGTTGTTTTTTAGAGTTTAGCTGAGAATGAGAAAAAAGATATAAAGACACGGGTGATAGCTTGAGAGAATGATATCTAGTGAAGTTTTTTAAGGATAGGCTTGACTTTATTTAGCAGTTTAGGTAGCTAACTAGATAATACTAGACTTAGAACTTCTTTCCTTTCATTTTGAGAATAAATGACAGTCATTTGGCCATGACAGAATAGAAAAAAAAAATCACTACACAATTTTAGTACTAGACAAAAAGTTGAAGATCCTGTCATTGTTACTAGTAATTCCCCTCAGATACTGTTTCCTTTTTAAAATCTGTGCAATAACATTATTTTCTCAATCCATTTTAATGACTTTCAAACAGTTTTGTTGTGGTTTTAGTTGTTCAGTCACTTCTGATCCTTTGTTTCCCGATTTGGGATTTTCTGGTTTACCATTTCCTTCTTCAGCTCATTTTACAGATGAGAAAACTGAAGCGAACAAGGGTCAAATGATATTTGTCCAGAGTAGTAGTGTAAGTGTCTGAGGTCATATTTGAACTCAGAAAGCTGAATCTTCCTGCTTTTTTGGACATTGTAAGACATAACTGCCTCCAAATAATTTTACTGACCTTAAAAAAATGATTAAAATTTTCTCCTTCTAGCTCACCCCAAAGGGTGGGATAGCCTTCTGGCCTTGTATATTCTTAGAGTGTATAGGTCTATAGCCTACTCTTTATTCATTTCTTTCCCATAGTTTCTACTTCTAGTCATATTGAGACAGATTTCTGGCCCTCTACTCTTGACTTTGTGGATCATTTCCTCCCGTTACCACTGAACATGTATTACTTTGGAAATAGATATGTCTTTTATATGTCTTGGTTTGCTTAATGAGGAGTTGAGGATAACACTGAAGTTAGTCAGCAATGTTAGTGAAATATTAGAATATTAGTGAAATAAAATTATTAGAATGAGGATAAAGAGATACTGTACAGAGGTTGATAGTGTATCAAAATGCCACAGTGAGTGAGACTCAGGAAGAGGAGACAGAATCTCTTATGTAAACAAATAGATGATTAAACAAAAAGATATAGAGTATTTCATGACAAATTGATGAATTCCTTTTTATAACCAATCTGAAAGCTCCAGTCTTCACAGTAGTATGGCTCTCTGTTGTCTGTAGGATTAAAAAAACCAAACTAAACTTTTGTTTGACCTTTAAAACCCTTTCTAACTTATCTTCAGTAACCTACTTTTCAGCCTTATTATTAGTCCCCTTCAAAGCTTACATTCTAGCCAGATACATGCATACATTCCACCCTCCATCTCTACCATTACAAATACTGACATTCTTACCTGAAATGTCCTCCCTTCTCTTCTCCTGTAGTAAGAATCCCTAGCTTCCTTCAGGGCTCAGCTCAAGTGGCACCCCCTGCATGAGGCCTGTCCTGATGTTCCCAGCTCTTGGAACTCCTCACTACCCACCAGTGAATTACTTTGTGTTTTGTATTTATGGTTAACTTGTATCAACTTTGTGTTTATCTTTTTTACATGTTGTTTTCCATTTAGAAAAAATCAACATTTTTGTCTTTGTAGCTCCAGCTACTTGCACTGACATTTAATAAATGTTTGTTGATTGATAGGATGATTGATACTCCCAAGAATCATTATTGTGCATGACCTTGTGACAATGACTAATTGATCATCAATAAAATGTGGGTTCCTAAAGGTTCTGTTCTACCTCAGTGCCCAGCAGAATGGAGTTCAGTAAAATTCCTCTTTATCAGACTCAAATAACTATTCATCATTATAAGCTCATTTAATTTATTTTCCAAACTGGTAATATTCCCTGATATCTTCCTTATATAACCTTGAAATTGAGTGTCCCATGTATACTTAAGAATTTTCCAATTCCAACCACCATTTTTTTAATTTTTTTTAAACTAATTTCAGGGAATTGTATTTTTAAATGATTTTTAAAATTCTTTATATTGTCCAAATGTTTTTTTCTACTTCTGCTTTTTCCTGAGGGTGCTTAGTTAGTCTATTAAGCTAAGATGGCTAGTTAATACAGCTCTTTATTATATAGATTCATATATAACACTGAGTTGCACTCTTCGGAACAACTATTGTTTTTAAAGAAAAAGCTTACAGTTTTATGAGCAGTTAGCTTACCATTCAGGTTTTAATCTTGTTTTCCAATATTGTTGTCATAAAAGTTGAAACTTCATTTTAAAGCAAGTATACATGTACATGAAGATTCTTTCCATGTAGAAGAACTTATTTATTTACTGGAATAAATATCTGATTTAAAAATTCTCTTGATTTTATAAGCTATTCCTAATACAGCAAAAAATGTTATTAATTAGTGAGAAATCTAAATCAGAAAATGTTTAAGGAAATATAATCTTAATAATTTCAAGGTCATTATGATTTCATGTCAGTAATGATTCTTATCCTTTTTGAATTGAAGCATAATTTTTGATACTTCTTTTGTTTCTAATAGTACTGAATGGTCTGTGTCTCGTATATAATTCAAAATGATTTCCTGTTGTCCTCGAACTGAACTAGGGATAGAAATTTTTGGAAAAATTAACTGAACTAATAGACAAAAGTGTTGCCACATGGAGAGAGATCAAGCAATATCTGTTTGAATATGCAGATATAAATAATTCATAATGAGCATGGTAATCATTAACTGTGGATGATTTTTAAGGTACTTTCAAATAATTTTATTTCTGAAAATTAGGCTCTCACCCGTTTTGTTTTCACTGTTTATGCTAGCAACTCCTCTTTATAGGTAGTACATACATAAATTTCAGTTCTGTTTTTGAAAAATATTATAAATTCTTCAAATTAGTATCATATTCTTGTGTTATGGGTACTAAATAAAGTATATAATTCATGTAAGTAAGATGATTTTTAAAGTTAAAAGGAAGAAGAAGGGAAACAGTTTAAGAGAACAGCTAAAGTTTTTGTGAAGAACAAAAATATTGTAACTTACCTGACGAACAATACTTAGTTATTTGTAGAAAGCAGAAGTCAAAAAGTATGAGGTTCTGTGCCTGATAAGTATCTTATGATGGATAATTTATTTTATAGTTTAAAATACAAGTTTTTGAGTTTTAAGTGTATATTTTTTTAATTTAATAAAGAAAGAATAATTTACATTTTTTGAGTATGTAGCAAAATATTTAACTTCTAAATCCGAGTCAGAGTTTTGGTGATATTAAGTGAAATAATCTCTTACATGATTTTTTAGTTTTAAAAATAATTTAGATTTTAAAAACTATACTCCAATTATATAATCATCCTTTGCTTATATGATTGCATAGTATTTATCACAACACTTTATTCTATCTTTACCACAGTTCTCCCCTCTATTTTAAGAAAAATCAGGAGTAATTAAACTTTAACTAATTCCTTTTCTGCCTGATTTACATAGTTGATGGATTTAAAACTTGATCATTTATTCTTCGTAATATTTTTTTCTTTTTAAAGTACAAAAACTTCACATTACCTTTATTTTCATAAAGATCATGTATTCTTAGGCCTATACCATCAGTTTGATTTTTATTTAAAATAATGTATTTTGGAGTATATCTGCAAAACTATTCAAAAATACACTTTGCTTAAGTAGTAAAATAACTTACTGAAAGATAAACCTTTTGATTCTTCTTGAAGACCATCAATATTAGAATTTTTAGAAAATTCTTTACTACTCAAATTGCGCTGCTTGAAAATCCAGGAAACAAACTGAGTTTGCAATCTTTTTTTTTTGTGGCATTGGGAAGGTAATACTCTTTCTTTTGTTATCAGAAAAAAAAAGGAAAGAAATCTAAAATTAATGCATGTACATTTGTCAAACTTTTGAAAATATTTAATCATGTTCTTTCCTTTAAAATTAATGATAGCTACTTTTATGGTTAATTTCCAGAAGAGAAGATCGAATCGTCAGGTTAAAAGGAAAAAATATGCTGAAGATGCCGAAGGAAAACAGTCAGAAGAAGAAGCAAAAGTTTCTGTGAAAATCAAAAAAAGTGCAGCATCTTTACCTGCTGAACAACCTTTGCAGTTATTTGTGGTAAGGATAATTACAGACTGAATATGAAAACCAGCTTTAATTCTTTTTAATTATTTTCTTCTAGTTATTAAATTATATTTTGTGATTTCTACCTTATCTCATTAATAATTTTAAGAAATTATATGTACCATAATTTTTTTAGCCATTCATCCCAATAGATAACAGACAAGATGAGAACCATATACACTTCTGTAGTTTACCGTTTTTGCTACTACAAAAAAGAGGTCCTATGCATATTTTTATAGGTTATGGACACTTTTCCTATTTCTTTGATCTCTTTAGATTATAAGACTAGTAGTGGTATCACTTAATGAAGCATTTATTTAAATATTCAGTCAGTGGAAATTTATCCTAACTATAGTAGTAAGAAAATAGACAACATTAGCTATAGTTTTCTTGTGTCAAAGAATGAAATATTGAATATTTGTTTATTATTGTGATTTTGTGTTTAATATCTTCAGCATAATATATGTAAAGTAAGATTTGGCAACCAGCGTTTAATATTTTTTAAAAATATTTTTTGCTTCTTAATCTATATGACTAAAGTAAAACTGATTATTTTTCAGTTTAGGAACTTAATCTTCTACTATTCTAAGAGAATATTATTCTTTTATGACATCAAATTATTTAGTACCAGTCATTTTTCAAAAATCATTCCCAAGTGGAAAGCAGTGAGTTTAAAATATTTCTGCGTTAGATCCTTGTCAACATCTTCGAAGAGTCATTTTAAAATTAACATTTCTCGGGGCAGTTAGATGGCATAGTGGATAGAGAACCTGGCCCTCGGGGACCTGAGTTCAAATTCAACCTCAGACACTTAATATTTACTTAGTTGTGTGACCTTGAGCAAGGCATGTAACCCATTGCCTTGCAAAAAGCAAACCAAAAAAATCAACATTTCTCTCATGGCCAATACATTGGATTTATATTGGGAAAAAGAGTTCCCTTTCTGTTTAAAAAGAATCATGGTGGTGCTAGTTGTTCATGGTGAAACACTGTAAAATTGACTTCTTGGTCCTACTGATTTTTGGATAGAGGACTCAAATTAAATTTCTCCTTTAAATACTTCATTGAATGTCTCCTAATATTAAAAGTTTAAATTCTTTTTCTTTTTTTGAATGTTTTACTGTATTCTTGGTTGTCTAGCAAACTTATCTAAATTGTCTTTAAAGTATTATTTGTCGGCTAGGTGGCACAGTGGATAGTGCACTGGCCCTGGAGTCAGGAGTACCTGAGTTCAAATCTGGCTTCAGACACTTAATAATTAGCTAGCTCTGTTGTCTTAGGCAAACCACTTAACTCCATTGCCTTGCAAAAAACCTAAATAAATAAATAAATGAAGTATTATTTGTAGGTGGTGCTTCTGACTCTATATGAATTTCATTATTACTGCTGTCATTCATTTCCATTCTAGCAGCTATTATCTTGGGTAAAGTTGTTGATTTTACCTTCCCCATTATCCTAAAATGAACAGTATCAAAGTACTAGGAGGAATTGTATATGTCTGAAAAATTTATATGTCTATATCAAAGGTTGGAAATGATTTTTTTAGCAAGGCAATGAGGTTAAGTGACTTGTCCAAGGTCTCACAGCTAGGCAGTTATATGTGTCTGAGATTGAATTTGAACTCATCTCCTCCTGACTCCAGGGCCAGTGCTCTATCCACTGCGCCACCTAGCTATCCCCCCCCCATGGAAATGATTTAAAGGAGAAGAATTTTGGAGTAATATTTTCATAGTATAATTTAGAAATGATCTTTTCAATTAATGCCAAATATATTTTCTACCAACCTCAGCTATGCCACTTTATATATTCTTGTTGTTTTATTTAAGTTGTGTAAGTTTATGTAATAAAGTAAGTCAAATAATTATATATAAGATATATATGTACATATGTATATGGACATATATGTGTATATATGTATAAATATATTATATATGTATGAAATAAGAACAATTATGCAACTGTAAGGAATATTTTCCTAATGATATGAAGCCCCAATATGGCAGACAAAGTAATGGCACTGGAGTTAAGAACTTTTGAGCTCAGACCTCCTCCCAAGTTTTTACTAGCTATGTGACTGGACAGATCAGTTCATGTCTTTGAACTTCAATTTCCTCACTGAGTGGGGTTAGTAATGCATGTGGTATGTACCTCACAGGGTTATTTGATAAAGCACTATATAAATATCATTTAGTATTATTTTCAAGATTTGCAATTAGCATATGATACATTTGTGGACAAACTCATTCATATATTATGACCAAAAGAGGCTATATGGCCTGAGTTTTTCCTGATTACCAACTCAATCTAGGTTTCATTACTTGCATAATAAAATTGTCATTTAGCATTTACCCAAATTCATTCAACATCCTAATGCAGCCTCTTTGTTATTAGTGTCACTTGAAAAGCCTTTGTCACCATGACTAAACCCAGAATTAGAAAGGACTTTAGAAACCACATGTCCAACCCACACCTGACTAAAATTTTTTCTATAGCATCTTCAACAAGGAGTCATCCAGTTTTCATTTGAAGATTTCAAAGGAAGGAGAACCCATTTTATTTTAAGACAGCTTTCTCTAATTTTAGGAAGTTTTTCTTTATACATTATTCCCTCCTTGGTAACCTCCCATCATGGTCCATAGAGGGATGTCTTCTCCAGTTTAAAGCTACTCTAGGTCTTTATTCTTAAAATTGTTGCTTTTGTGCCCCTCCCAGTGGATTTACTTTCACTCAACCAGAGGACACAATTGTCTTAAAGAACATACATTTACTGAGATGGAATAGGAAGAAGAATAGCTGGAAAACATCCTTCCCTCCATTCCCTAAATAACCTAGAATCAACTCCAATAAATACACATGGAGATGGTGGGAAGCATAGGCACACTCTATTAGTGTATTATAAATTTGTACAGTTTGAGAAATCAACTCACATACAAATTCATTCATTTATTTTAGCCAAAATTATACACATAGCTTATTATACTAGAAGAGATCTCTGCTGGGCACAGTGAGTCCTACTAGGTAAGTATTCATTACAACATACCAAGGCCAATTTGTCAGGGATAGGTGACTCCCCACACTCCCTAAGAAGTTTGAAGAGTGATTCTATTTGATGAGCTGAGTTATTAATAGATAATTCTTATCCAACCACCAGACTTCACACTTCTATAATCTGCCTCAATTCACTCTCTTGAGCAAGGGTTCTTAACATGAAGTCTTAAACTTAAATATTCTAATAACTGTATTTCAGTATAATTTCTCTTTGTAACCCTATTTATTTTAGGAATCTTGAAATTTATGAAATTTAAAATTTTTAAATTTGAGAAAAGGTCCCTAAGGTTTGACTAGACAGAGAGGTACATGATACCAAAAAAACGTTAAAAACCCCTACCTACAAGACTATCTTGCCATCAGAGAAGTAGTTGGGCCTTCTAATTCTTTTAGGACAGTTAGGTGGTTCAGTGGATAGGACTTGGGAACTGGAGTCAAGTTTGACCTCAGGCACTTAATAGCTATGTGACCCTGAGCAGGTTACTTAATCCTGTTTGCCTCAGGTCCCCATCTATAAAAGGAACTGGATAAAGAAGTAGTAGACCACTTCAGTATTTGTCAAGAAAACTTCAAATGGATTCACAGAAAATCAAACAGGACTGAAAAACAAAAACAGTCTTGCTTGAAAAACTTATTAAGACCTCATTTAAGCCCTTAATACTCTTGACCCTCTTACCTTATCTTTTGTTCTATAATGTCATCACCTGGAGCTTGGGGTGATAGAATAGGGGAATCAGATAACTAAGATACTCCTGATAATTCCTTTTCCTAGGGAGACTACACCTGAATCAACCTATCTGTAACATTTACCTATTGCCAACTCTGCCCTGCAGGTCTAAATTGAGCAAGTCTCATCCTTTTTTCCCCACATAATTGTACTTCTGATGCTTAAAGGTAGCTGTCATGTAACTCAAAATTTCTCTAAGCAAATGTCTCCACTTCCTTCAACTGTTTCGCCTAGTATATGATCTGCAGGACATTTTGGATGATTCTTTGCTTAGCAACCTTCCTAAAATATGATGTCCAGGACTGAACATTGTTCTCCAGTTACAATCTGACTAGGGATAAATGATGGAACCATCAGTTCTGAACAGTTTACCTTTATCTTTTAATTCAGTCTTAAGATAGCATTGGCTGTCAGATCATTGTTTTATCAAATTGACCTTCAAGCATAATGAAATCCTCAAGTCTTTTTTTTTTTTTCAGAAGAACTGCATATTGATGCCCCCATCTTATGAAGTGTAAGATTCGGTATTTATCCTTATTAAAAAGATTCAGGGTAGCTAGGTGGCATAGTAGTTAAGAGCATCAGACCTATAGTCAGGAAGGCTTAGTTTTATGAGTTCAAATCCAGCTTCAGACACTTACCAGCACTATGACTCTGCACAAGAAACTTAACCCTGTTTCCCTTAGTTCTCTCATCTGTAAAATAAAACATAGGGGGAAAATGGCAAACCATTCCACTATTTTTGTCACAGACATAACTAAAAGGTGATTCAACAAAAACAAATAAGATCCAACCTAGATATTTTCTAATTTCTGACTTTGTTCATACTAACTTAACTTTCCACTTCTGTGTCATTTGTAAACTTGATAAGTATGCTATTTTTATCCAAGTCATTGTTATAAATATGTAATAGCATAGGCCAGGAGGTGCTCCCTTGAAGATACTTCCATAGATCTTCCTCCAAGTTGACATTAATACAGTGAGTGCCATTGGGATCTGAACTTCAAAAATAGTTTGCAGATTCAGCTTTTCCTTTCTTTGAAAATTGGCAATGGCTCTTTAGTTCTTGGCTGCTTCTCCCTTTCTCGACAGTCTTTCAGAGGTCACCTAGAGTAATTCAGCAATCACATCTTCTCATTCTTCCATTATTCTCCAGGGATGACTTGAATTTATCAAGAATAGCCAAAGGGAGTTAGAGAGTTGAACATGAAATCAGGATGCAAACTTGAATTGAAATACCTTGGGCAAGTCACTTTTAAACTCTCTGAGACTTTGTTCAAAATATCATAAAATTTGAGGGTTAGAAGGTACTACTGTGTATATGTGTGTGTGTGACTGTGTGCATGTGTATGTATAAAATATCAGATTTTTTATGTGATTGGTTTTGCTGATTTTGTTCTTTAAATCCCTGAAAAGTGGAATATAAGGGAAATTTTTTGTAATATAAAAAATTATCAATAAAAACACGAATTTTTAAAAATGGAAGAAATTGCACTGTGCCACCTAGCCACCCCAATCCCATTGCCTTGGGAAAAAAAAATAGTACCACATCAAATTCATATATCAGTTTGTTCAGCCATTCCTTAATTGATGGGCATTCCCTCAATTTCCAATTTGCCACTACAAAAAGAGCTTATGAATATTTTTTGTACATATGAATCTTTTCCCCTTTTTTTAATGAACTTTGGAATATAGACCTAGTAATGGTATTGCTGGATCAAAGAGTATGCACAGTTTTATTGCCCTTTAGTTGCAGTTCCAATTTGTATTCCAGAATGGTTGGATCTGTTCACAGCTCTCTACCAACAATGCATTGGAAAAGACTTCTTACAGATTTGAAGAAAACCAAGAGGCAGAAATAAAAAGAATTCCAAGCATAAGTGATATCTTGTGAAAATTGTAGACACTAAGATGACTCAGGATTGGGAGATATGGAATATTATATGCAAAAAATGGGAAGAAACACATGTGTAACTGAACAGCAGACATGGCAGTAAGGCATAAAAAGACTAGTGTAGTAGGATAGGGGCAGGTTATGGAGGGTTTTAAATGCCAGATGAAAGATTTTATTTAATTAATAAGATAATGGAGAGCCACTAGAATGGATTGAAATAGAAAGGTGACAAGGACATACTGAAGGTCAGTTTGAGAGCTAAGTGGAAGAGAGGTTGCAGTGGGGAAGGGCTGGCAGGAAGACTAGTCAGTAAGCTACTGCAGTGGTCCTGTGGCAGTACTGGGAACGAACAGAACATATTTGAAAGATGATATAGTTAGAAACATTAAAATTTGGCAACTAACTGGGTCTGGGAAATGAGAATGAATTGTTGAGGGTGATACCTGGTTTGTGAGTCTAGGTGACTGGGAGCTTGATGGTACTTGTGACAATATTAGGGAAGTTAGGAAGAGGAGAGAGAGAGATGTCTAATAGACATTTGGATATTAGAAACCAATGGTAAGAAGAGCTTTTAGGGCTAAGCAAATAGAACTGAGATTCATCTGCATGGATTTGATCATTGAATTCATGGAAACTGATGAAATCACAAAGTAAAATAACACTAAGAGTAAAGAAAAGAGAGCAAAGGCTAGAACCTAGATAGTCATCCACAGATAGAAGGCAAAACTTGGATGATGACAAAGGGTACAGAGTGAAGTCAGACAGATAGGAGGAGAGACATTAGAGATCAATGTGATTGAGAACTCAATAAGGGTGAGGATTGAGAAAAAGACAATTAGATATGGCAATTAAGAGATCATTGATAGGATTGGTTGTAAAAATCCTTAATAATCTTGGGATTTTAACTTCCAGTTAATCATTTTTACTCTGTCTTTTCCATTTCCCTGGGCAGAAATAAAAGCGAACAGTTATTTGAACAGTTCTGTTTTCTCTTTTTATCATCCATTGCCTTTATCCCCTCCACCCAAGGCAGAGATTTTATCCTTTCTTTGATCCTCCTCTTTCACATTGTTATCTTTAACCTACCTTGCCAGTCACAACTCATTGTAAGCTTTATTGTAATTGTCACCATTTTTATAGAAGCAAGCCACATTTTTATGTTCGTCCTTAGTTATCGGCCTTTCTTTCATTTGATGCATGCGTACTTTCTGTATCTACATTGGACATTTTAGATCACTCACCTTTTTTTTTTCCTGTTCTTTGAAACTATTTCCATTTATGCCTTGAGAATTTTATTTTTGAGAGTTTGCCGTCCCTCCTGGGTTGAATTGCTCTGTAGAATCTTAATTCTTGTGAATATTCCTAGCCTTTCTCTGAATTATTTAGCCTCATTGAATGCCCTTTCTGATTTGACTTCACCCTACCATTGCAGCTTTATTTCATACTATTCCTCTCCTAGCTGCTTTTGCCCTGCAAAATTCTGCCTCTGCATTCACATGCAGGACCTCTATCCATTGAAAATCGTCCTTTCATTTTTAAGGTCCATATCAGATGCCATCTCCTTTCTGAAATTTTTTCTCGTTTCTTGTTTGTCTGCCATAGCTGAAAGTGATCATTTCCTCCTCAAGTTTTTCTAGAGTACTTTATCTGTAAATCTTAGGTCCCCTACACATTCTACCTTATCTTATAGTTAATTACATAGATTCATCCACTCATTAAGTTGTAAGCATCTTGAGAACAAAGTTGTATTTTTATTTCATTTGTCTTTGTGTCCTAGATATTTACCACAGTGCCTTAGATATAGTAAATTTATAATAAATGTTAAGTTGAATAAAATTGAAATTTTCCACCTTTTTTTTTTCTAGGAAAATCCAAGTGAAGAAGATGCTGCAATTGTGGACAAAATACTCTCTTCTAGAATAGTAAAGAAAGAAGTGAGTACTTCACTTTTTATATTGTGTATTTCATGTTCTTTCTAAATTGTAATAATTGTTTTTTTTTTCTTAGATATCATCTGGAATGATGATTGACTCAGAAGAATTTTTTGTAAAATACAAGAATTAGTAAGTATTGTATATGTTTAAAATATTAAGAGAGAAAACTGATTTAGAAAGATAACAATGTTTGGAATGTTAAGAAGTAATTAATATTCTGATCTGTTTTAGTATTTAAATGATTGCATTAGTTTAATTGAAAGATTTAAGTAGAATTCCATGATCTAAAGTCTTAAAGGAAATTAAATAAATGTTATATTTTTGTTTTTAAGATGCTTACATTTATTTTTTACAATTAACACATATAGTGTCTGGTTAATTTCTTTAACATATAATTCTTGGAGGCAACTAGGTTGCTCAGTGGTTAAAACACCAGCCCTGGAGTCAGAACTGAGTTCAAATTTGACCTCAGACACTTAATAATCACCTAGCTGTGTGACCTTGGGCAAGTCATTTAACCTCATCACCTTACAGCCCCCCTCCAAAAAAACCCATATAATTCTCATTTTAACAAATTAATTTTAAATCTATTGTATTGGATTAACCAAGTTTAAGAATAATTGATAGATAAAATTCCAAATTGCATATTTATAGGAAAAATGGAAAGTCAGGTATTTAATTTGGTTTTTTACATTCACTCTTTATCTTCCATTTTTCAAACTTGTAAACAGGACAATTTGATTCTGCAAGAAAAATGATTTTAATTTCATAAAATAGTATTTTCCTTAATGACAAGAGAGTTAAACAATAAAGATGTTAATAATGATACTGTGTTGCTTAGCAGTGCTTTCACTTAACAATCTGTTGACTTATGTACTAAATCCTTTTGAGGCTACGTGAGCAAAACACTTTTAGTCCAGAAGTTATTATGTTGTAATAAAGCAAAATGTCAGATCAACTATGTACAAAAATGAAAGTTAGGATGTATTACTGGATGTTTTCATTGAATTCAGCTGTGTACAAATAAAAAAGTCTACCTTGATGTAATAACATAATAATTTTTATAACAATTTCAGCTCCTATCTTCACTGTGAGTGGGCCACAGAAGAACAACTTTTGAAAGATAAAAGAATACAACAGAAAATCAAAAGGTTCAAATTGAGACAAGCACAACGAGCACATTTTTTTGCAGATGTAAGTAATAAAAAACAAAGGGCTATAAATTTCCATTTGCTTAACTCTAATGTTTGCAATATTGTTTGCCAAGACTTTGATTAACTGTACTTGGGCTTCTCAGCCTTCCTCTTTGAATGTAACTGCTATATATAAGACAACCTTTAAGTTTTTCCTCCAAAATTCAAATTGAAGACATTTTTATTTCTTCATTGAATGAAGAGAATAATGGTCTTACTAATCTAAATTAATGAATATAGACAGATAATTAATAATTTTTAAATGTATTTTTGATGCATTTAGGTGGATGCAAGTATGTGTTGTACATTAATTCACTGTACTTAAAAGCCCACAGTACAATCACTCTGTAAAGACCTTCTGTGGTTATACCACAAAGAACTTTTGAATCATTGAATTTGAGGAAATAATAATTCTAAAAGGAATTTGAAAACAAAATTTATCATTTGATGGATGGTATTAGGTAAATTATATCAGAATCTTGCTTACTGCATATATGAGTTCCCACCTACCATTTTTTTGGCCCAGTATCTTATCGCAACACTAAGAAGCACTTTTATTTATTTTTTTTAAATATTTATTTTATGTGCCCTTTGATCCAGTAATACCACTACTGGTTCTATATTTTTTTAGATCATGAAAAATGGTGAAAATCCAACATATACAAAAAAATTCCTAATAACTCTGTAGTGGCAAAGAAATGAAAATTGAAGGAATGTCCATCAATTGGGGAATGGCTGAACAAATTGTGACTATATGTATGTGATAGAAAACTATGCTTCTATAAGAAATCAGGAGGGATGGGATTTCAAAAAACCTGGAAAGGTTTGCAGGAATTGATGTTGAGTGAGTTGAGCAGAACCAGAAGAACATTATACACCTTAACAATATGGGTTGATGATCAACTATGATGGACTTGATCCATCAGTGCAATGATCAGGGACACTTTTAGGGGATCCGTGATAGAAAATACCATCTGTAGCCAGAGAAGGAACTCCAGTAAGTAGAGTTTAAATGAAGACCAAAGATTATCATCTTCAATTTTTAAAAAGTTGTCTTATGTATTACATAATTTGGCTGTCTCTAATATTTTCTTTTTTCCTTATGGATATATTTTTCACTCAACACATTCAGTTTTGATCTATGCATATCATGGAAATGTAAAGACTATATTAGATTACCTTCTATTGGGGAGGGGAGAAGGGGAAAATTGTAAAATTCAAAACCTTGCAAAAAATGATTGGTAGAAACTATTATTGTATATAATTGAAAAACAAAGAAGATATTTATATAATTTTAAAAAATATTTATTTTGGTAATGGGTTATTTAAATGAAGAAGGCAGCATGGGCTTACTTTTTAATAGCTAGTTCTCTCATCTGTTTTTTAAAAAAAGGGTCAGTCATATCATTTCCAGGAACCACATGAAATAATTTTAACCTAATTCAGATAAAATAAGTAGTAATTCTGCTAGTGAGTATTGCATTCAATCATTGAGTTTATTCCCACCCTTTTATAACTAAATGACTTGAATTTTAGATGGAGGAAGAGCCTTTTAACCCGGACTATGTAGAAGTAGACAGAGTGTTAGAAGTTTCTTTTTGTGAAGATAAAGACACTGGTGAGGTAAGTAAAAATAAGTAATCCAAAAAGATAATTTTTTTTTTTTTGCAAGGCAATGGGGGTTAAGTGGCTTGCCCAAGACCACACAGCTAGGTAATTATTAAGTGTCTGAGGCCGGATTTGAACTCAGGTACTCCTGGCTCCGGGGCTGGTGCTCCATCCACGGTGCCACCTAGCCACCCCTCAAAAAGATAATTTTCTGAATAAAAATGATTAATTTTTAAAAATTGTGTTACAAAAAATAAAAATTTTATTTTTTGTTGAAGTATTTTAGTATGCTCAAAATAGTTTTAACTTTTTGTTTTAATGATGTCTTTTTAAAACTGGAAAAATTTTTAAATAATTTGCTTTTTTTTCAGCCTGTAATTTACTATTTGGTAAAATGGTGCTCATTGCCATATGAAGATAGTACCTGGGAACTGAAAGAGGATGTAGATCAAGCAAAAATAGAAGAATTTGAACAATTGCAAGCCTCGAGGCCTGATTTGAGGCATTTGGTAAGGACATCTCTGAGTTACAAATACTTTACTATTTAAAAAGCCTTTTGATCCTCCTTATTCCAGTTGTTGATTTAGTTCTTACTAGACTTTCTGTACTAATTTTCTTTTCCATTTCCCTTTGTATTTAAAGAAAGTGCCAGTAATGATTTTGTTACCTTTATGAGGTTTTACTGTCAGCAGTACTTAATGTTCAACAGTTATGTTGATGTTTATATTGTATCCTACCCGTTCTCCTGCTTTTGACTTCTAACCCCAGTAAAGCAATATAAAGACCACTAAAAATTAGTATAGAGTATATATATTTTTAATCAGGGTGTTTTTCTGATCAGCAAGTGATTAAAATTAAACTTTGATGAATATATATATATATATATATATATATATATATATATATAAAATTTTATATGTATATACAATATATGTAGCATATATGTATTATATACAATATATGTGTAGCATTGCATTACATATATGTAATATATGTGTTATGTGTATTATACATGTATATATAATTTTAAATGTTTTGCTATATGAGAATATAGTACTTAATAGCATTAAATCGAGTGGAATTATAAGGGAAAGGTTTGCCAATTAACTAAATAAATAATAATTATATAAAAGTATTTGGGTCAGGGAAGCAGAAATTTATAAGCCACTGAGAGCTGTGAGGAAACCACTTGTTAAAGATATTTTATAAATGTACTATTTTATTCAAGAATAGTTTAAATAAATTCATATGGAGAAATAAAAAGTCAAGAATTTCCAGGGATTTAATGGGGAAAAAAGTGCAAAAGAAGGGGGCTTAGCCCTACCTGATCTAAAATTATATTATAAAGCATCAGTCATCAAAACTGTCTGATATTGGCTAATAAATAGAGTGGTGGACCAGTGGAATAGACTAGATGCAATAGCAAGAGATGATTATGGTAATCTGCTGTTTGATAAACCCAAAGAGTCCAGCTATTGGGATAAAAACTCTCTCTTTGATAAAAACTGCTGGGAAAATTGGAAGTTAGTATGGAAGAAACTTAGATTAGACCAACACCTCACACCCTATTCCAAGATAAGATCCAAATGGATACAGGATTTAGACATATAAAACTACTATAAGCAAATTAGAAGATCAAAGACTAGTTTACATGTCAGATCTATGGAAAGGGGAGCAGTTTATGACTAAGGAAGAGATAGAGAACATTACTAAAAACAAACCAGATGATTTCAGTTACATTACATTAAAAAGCTTTTGCATAGATAAAACCACTGCAACCAAGATCAAAAGAAATGTAGCAAATTGGAAAACAATCTTTACAACTAATATTTCTGGCAAAGGACTCATTTCTAAAATATACAGAGAACTGAGTCATATTAAAAAAAAAGCCATTCCCCAGTTGACAAATGGTCAAAGGATATGCAAAGGCAATTTACAGATGAGATCAAAGCAATCCATAGTCATACGAAAAATTGCTCTAAATCATTACTTATTAGAGAAATGCGAATTAAAGCTTCTCTAGGTACCACCTCACACCTCTCAGACTGGCCAATATGACCAGAAAGGATAATGATCATTGTTGGAAGGGTTGTGGGAAATCTGGGACACTATTACACTGCTGGTGGAGCTGTGAACTCATCCAACCTTTCTGGAGAGAAATTTGAAACTATGCCTAAAGGGCAACAAAAATGTGCATATCCTTTGACCCAGCAATACCACTACTGGGTCTATACCCTGAAGAGATGATGAAAAAGGGTAAAAACATCATGTAAAACAACACATTCATAGCAACACTGTTTGTGGTGGCAAAGAATTGGAAATCAAGTCAATGTTCTTCAATTGGGGAATGGCTTAGCAAACTGTGGTATATGTATGTCATGGGACGCTATTGTTCTATTAGAAACAGGAGGGATGGGAATTCAGGGAAGCCTGGAGGGATTTGCATGAACTGATGCTGAGTGAGATGAGCACAACCAGAAAAACACTGTATACACTAACAGCAACATGGGGGTGATGTTCAACATTGAAGGACACACTTATCTCATCAGTGCAACAATCAGGGACAATTTGGAGCTGTCTGCAATGGAGAATACCATCTGTATCCAGAGAAAGAATTGTTGGGTTTGAACAAAGTTCAAGGACTATTCCCTTCAATTTAGGGGGGAAAAAACTGCTATCTTAATGTCTGATCTTGTTATCTCTTGTACTTTATGTTTCTTCCTTAGGGATATGATTTCTCTCTCATCACACTCAATTTGGATCAATGTACAACATGGAAACAATGTAAAGAGTGACAAATTGCTTTCTGTTGGGGGGGGGATGGAAGCAAGATTGGGGGGGTGATTAAAAAAAAGAATACTTTAAAAGGGCACATCTTGGGGCAGCTAGGTGATGCAGTGATTAGAGCACCAGCCCTGGAGTCAGAAGGACCTAAGTTCAAATGCAGCCTGAGACACTTAATAATTACCTAGCTATGTGACCTTGGGCAAGTCATTTAACTCCATTGCCTTAAAATAAAAATTAAAAAAAAAAAAATTTCAAGGGACGCATTTTAAGATTCAATCCTGTAATATAAGAGGTGTTAGTTTATCATTATTGATAATATTAATAATCCTTTACTATAACTGTATTTTGTGCCACCTTATGGTATGGAGGTGAGCCTGGATTCTCAAAAGGCAGTTCTGGCAGAATATAAGCTCTGCCTGGCCTTAAAGAACTCAAATGATTTGAATATCTCATTGATGTACTATATGTCTGTCATGTGCAGACTAGCCTACTTGAGCTTGACTGGCTCATCAACAGATTGTCAGAGGATGAAAATTTTGGTACCATAACAGTTCTTGAAGGGTTCCTCCTAAGACACTGAGGGGAAGCACTTGGCTTGAGTGAAGGGAGTTAATTCCATTGTTAAAAAAGCAAATGTTTGAAGTAATCTTGATTATAGTAATGAGCATTTATGTAACAATTTATGATTATAAATTACTTTCTTCATCACATTGTAAAGTAGGCACTACTAAAAAAGGCACTGTGGCATAATATTAATCAGTCCCAACTTGAAAGTAGATCTTTTATTTAAAGAGGTGAAGATATCATATAGTAGAAGGAAACTGCATAATTTTTATGAACCCATAATTATCAGTAGGAGTACAATTAACAAATTATTCTATCAACTTAAACAAATTTTGCACAGTTTAAAGGGAAAAGCCTCAAAATATCCAGCATTAAGAAAATAGAAGCTTATATTTAACTAGTAATATTTGGAAATTTACCATAATCAATATTAAAATATTCATTTTTAATCTTTATTCAAATAGGAAAGTTAAGGATAGCACAAAATTTCTAACATATTTTGAAGAATATTAGATTTTAAAATTAGAAGTGACTTTAATGCCCATTAACTTTACAGATGAGGAAACTGAGGACCAAGATGAGAAGGGATTTGCCCAAGGTTAAGCTGGCATTTCAGCCTGCATCCTCTAACTTAAAATCCAGTATGCTTTTACTTATTCCCATTATGAAATGAGAAATCCCAAAAGAAATCTTAAATCAGGACACATAGCAGAATTGTGTCACATAATTGCTTATATAATAGTAATGTAGATTTATTTCAGTATTAAGGAACATCAGATATTAGTAGGTTCCTGCATAATTTTTCACCTGATCCAGAATGACACAATGTACTAATGTCTAGCTGAGACAATGCTAGTTGGCATAGTGGGGGGAGGGGAGCTAATAAGAAAGTTCAAGAATATGGACATTATAAAGTTATGCTTCATATCTTTTCTCTAATATTCTTAGTGTCAATACCAGGAGTCTCTATTGTGAAAATAATAATTCTGCTTATTGTAAAACTGCTTCTTTTAGATTTTATTGGGTTCTTTTGGTTCTAGTATTCCATTTCTACACTATTCACATTCTTCTTAATTTTATGAGCTCCTTTACCTACCATGACTCCCCTACCTACATATTGTATCCCCTAGTAAAAGGGGAAACTCTGTTTCACTTTTGTGTTTGCACACTCAGATTATAGTATTGTGTTGGCACAGAATAATGTTTAATAATTTGTTAGTTGATTGTAATCTTTGACTACATTATGTACTAAACATTTGTATTTACTGAGTAGACTCCTAAGTTTAATTTTCTCTCATACAAGAAAGGTTCTTCATGATAAGGAATGTTGTTAGTTGCTCTTCTGTGGACCATTTACATGTCTCCTTGTGGTTTATGCTGAGCAGATTTATTTATCCTTTGATGCTGTTTCTCATACTTATCCTAATGAGATATCAGCTTTTTATTGGCATTTTTGTAGTGCATTGGACTGCTAGTAAAAAAGGTTTGGTTTAAACAGATTCATAGTTTGAATTTTCTAGTCCTGATTAGGTGGAGCCTCTGTCATCTTACAGTTATTAATTTGATTTCATTGTTTTTAATTATAGCTTTTATATCAGTTTATATTGAAGCTTATTTTTCTGCTTGTTCATGTAATTTTTTGAGATTTTGGCATAGCGCTACCTAGAAAGCATATATTTATCTTCAAACTTGAAGATTTCTTTGTAAACTTCCTCTTCTCTAGTTCTTTAAATATTAAATAACACTAATACCACTCAGAGAAGTACCCAATCACTACAGTCTATAACTTTAAAAAAATAGTTCTCTTAAATATTATCTCCAGTGTCTCGCAACTCAATTTAATATCTTTTTGTGGTTTTTGACATTCTAATTGTCTAAAAACTGTGTATACTGATTTGTCTTTTCCACCTTTTATCACCTCAAAGAACCACTAGAAAATCAGTAAAAACGGCTTTTGAAAAAAATATATTTAGAGAATGTAGAATTAACAAAGGAACCTTAGAGATGATTTCACCTTATCATTTCATTTTGTAAATAAAGAAACTGAGGCTCAAAGAAATCATGTGCTTGACCCTAGTAAATATAGCTAGTTAATGACAGAGCATCAACTAGAATTTGGGTTTTCTGATCTGTTTTGCTACTCCCTAAATGCACTAACTCCTGTATCATACTAACTTTCTTTTCCTCTAAATTGATTTAGTTTCTGCATTCAGTGATCCTATCATTAATTATAATTCCGCAAAATTGATATATATGAAAGTGATATTGAGAGCTGTTCCTATGGGTGAATTATCAACATGCTATTCTGCTGCCACAGTGGCTGATTGCAGTGAAAAATTATGTGTTTTGGCAAAACCTTGTAATTTCATCATTGAGTTCCTTCATACTTTATAGGCAGAGTACCATCTGATGCCAAAATTGACATCTAATGAGATTTACATTCAATTTGTTAATGAAGTCTAAAATAATCTGGCAGCCTTACCATTATTTTAATTAATGATCTTTTCCTCAATTCCAGGATATAATTTAGGCATCAGACTCTTCTTAATATTGTTCTTAATAAAGAGAAAAGAGAGAGTGATATTCTGTAAATTCACCCAACTGTATCACAAGAATTTAGAACGTTTACTAAAATGATGTCCTAGTAATTGAATAATCTCACCAATTGACCCTTATATTGATAAGGCAATTCTTGTATATTTTAAAAGAAAGGACCAAATTCTCTATAAAAGATTATCATACTATTATTTCTCAACTCATGCTTTCTTCCTTCCTTGTCCCCACAAATGGTATGTCAACTTTTTCCTGCCTGTTTGACACACCATCTCATAACCTTGCAACTCTGAAACAATGCAGGGTTCAGATATTTGAGAGAAAAGTATCTCAAGGCTTGCTGTCCTAGAGAAAGTGTTTGTTCTTTAAATTTTTATGTGACAAGTGGTGCCCTATTTATCTCACCAAATAAATTATTATCCAGCGTATTCTTTGACAGAGGTGGTTCCATATTCTAGCAAACCCCTCTGATTCGATGGCTAATTGCTTGGATGTCAAAATTACATAGTGTTGTTATACTGTGGTTAATAAATGATGTAGCATTTAAGTATAAAATATTTAAAAATCTATATATGGATTTTTCTTTAATATAAATTTATTTAACTATTGTAACAAGGGAATTTCTTAAGGAAATAGCACTGAATGGGAATGAAGCTCTTTTCTGCAGAAGTATGATTTAGAATAAGCATTTATATTATAAGACCCATGTTAAAGAAAAATTAAAAGATCACTTAGTCTTTAAGTAGGAGTTCATTCCATGATTTCTGAGTACTAATTTATAAAATTCATTTTCTTTAGTAAATCCTAGTTTTACTGCACTGGATAGCTATAATAAAATTGGTTGAAACTAGTCCTGCTTTCACCATTTTCATGAAAGCTGTCTTTAAATTGTCTTCATTCACTAATATTTTACTAGGTCAAATTATTTTGGCAGTTTTAGTTCCAGAAATTCTAAAGGCACAGAATAAGAACATTGTATTTACTTTATCATTTTTGTAACAAAAATAATCTATAAATATCCCATTGACTTTTGTTGTTCTCTTCCTAATTTCCAATATAATTTTTGAGTTTTTAATTTGGGTCTAAGTATAGAAAGTCTTATTTCCTGTCATCCCTAGAGAATCTATACCCTGTTCAGAACAAAACAGTAAAGAATTTTCATAAATTCCCAAGGAGGTGAAATTTAAACATTATTTGCTTTTAAACTGTGCTGTTGAAAGAAATGTTTTATACCTTAAATTTTTGAAAAATACCTTGAATATTTGAAAATAGTGTTTGTTAAAGGCTAAGAAGAATTAAATATATTGGAGTTAAGAATTAAATATATATTGGAGTTAATTAAATATATTGGATTTTAATAATCAGGTTTTTAAAACCCAATTATAAAATAACAATAAATATTTGGGGCTTTTATTCTTCCTCAAAGGACCGTCCTCCTCCTAGCACTTGGAAAAAAATAGAACAATCCAGAGAATACAAAAATGGCAATCAACTCAGGGAATATCAACTAGAAGGCCTCAACTGGCTCTTGTTTAATTGGTACAATAGGTATGTTCTCTTTTTTAATATCAATTCTTAAGTATTCTCATTCTATAAATATATACACAACATTCACTACATGTTGACGTGTATTAAGTCATAAGTAAATACTATTGTTATAATGATGGTAAAGTTAGCATAGTCTTTGTTATTAATTAAAGTGAGATAGAAATATATTTAGGTTGCATTTTAATATATTAAATGTGGATTTTGTTAAGCCTTAATATATGCAAATCAGAATGTAAAGAAGTGAATTATGTTGATTATGATTAGATAAATATATTAAAATTTTCATTTTCTTTTAACAGTAAAGGGACTGCCTTTCTATAATAGCATCTTAACTGATGTAAATTATCTTCTATCATGCTTGGCAATAATTAGATCTAGTGAATGATCAGCATTTACACCTGGAAGGATAAGGGCTCTATTTATTGACATGAGTTCATGAAGCTAAAACAGAGATTTAGACTTGATTAAAGCCTGTGATGAAGTATAAAATATAGAAACATGATAAATAATACAGAATATCCCAGAAGTCTTAATGCTATTCTAATCTTTAATGCTTTAAATAATTTTTTTTTATTTTTACTGCTAACACTGATGTTATTATTAGCTTTTGTTGTTCCCATTACTGTCTTTCTTTTGAATCATGGCATTTTTTCTCTCTGTGTCTCAGTGTAGGTAGCAATAAGAGATGATAACTTTGAAACATTGAGTAACTTCGAAGATGTAAGACTCAGGTTGTATACAGGATGTCCCAGAGACTTTGGGGACATACACTTCATACAACAAGTAATAAAATAAAACAAATTTCTGGAATTCAGTGCTAGCAGTAATAATAAAAAATTTTTACAACAATTATTAGATATCACATTTTAATCCATCTGATACTTCTCAGAGATAGTAGTGATAATTTAATGCATATTTTACAATGAATAAAGTGGCATACAGATAATTCAAGTATCTCTTCAAAATTTAGTCAGTGTTGATGTCACAACCTAGGTCCCCAGTGGTTCCTAACAATCAGTAAATGTCAAACTATTGCTGAACATTCCATGAATATTCATTTTTCTTTTCCCAAAAGATGACTGCAAAAAAAATTGGCAAATGTTTACATTATTTCTTTCAGTATAATCTCTTATGATTTCATTCAAGAGAAAAGAATCCCATTATTATATGGATTCAGATATCCTGTAAGGAAGAAATGGGAACAGTTTAATCATATTTCCCTTGAAACAACTTTTTGCAAGAGATAGCATAGCCTTTTATTTAAAAACATAAAGAAGGTTTCAGTGTATTTGTTAAGATCAGTTCAATAAACATTTTTCAGATAACTTCTATACATAGACTTGAAGGATTAATCCAGACAAAATTTGCTATAGGAAAATATAATGAGTATAGGTCACTTAAAGCTAGGAGAATCAAGGGAAAGCTTCACATTAACACTGCAAATTTACAGTGGTGTCTTTGATTTGGAATAATAACAAACATAATTTTATTCTGTTTTATATTCCAGACAATGAATTGCTCTCCCTCCTAGTGATGAGATAGATAGAGGGCTAACCTTGAAGCCAGGAAAGACCTAGATTCAAGTTCCACCTTTGATATTGGCAGTGTGTTTTAGGACAAGTCATTTAATCTCTCTAAAATTATAAAAAAGGTGATAACCTGCATTGGTAGAGAGAGTTTTGTTGTCTGGTAGTTAATGTCACTGAAGTCATAGATCCAGCCCTCTCCATTACATTCCCAACTTAGTACTAATATTAAAAGTTTTCAGGGCGGCTAGGTGGCACAGTGAATAGAGTACCGGCCTTGGAGTCAGGAGTACCTGAGTTCAAATCCGGCCTCAGACACTTAATAATTACCTAACCATGCGGCCTTGGTTAAGCCACTTAACCTCATTTGCCTTGAAAAATCTAAAAAAATAAAATAAAAAAAAGTTTTCAATATACTACTCTCCACTGTTTCATCTTTGATAAGTTATTCTAAATAGTGATGTTTTCATATGGGGAAAATCTCTACTTAAAGAGTTATTTTTCTCTAGTATCTTGATAGAAAATATATCTGTGTGTTTCAGACGAAACTGCATTTTAGCTGATGAAATGGGTCTTGGCAAAACAATTCAATCAATTACATTCCTCTACGAAATACTTCTGACCGGTATACGGGGGCCTTTTCTGATCATTGCACCGCTTTCAACTATTACAAACTGGGAGAGAGAATTTCGCACATGGACTGATCTTAATGTTGTGGTATATCATGGGAGCCTGGTTAGCAGGCAGATGATACAGCAATATGAGATGTACTTCAGGGACTCACAGGTATTTTATAATGGTACTTTTGTGATCTGCTTCAGAAAAAAAGGGGGGAAACTATTTGAATAGATAGATTGAAAAGGGGGTACTTTACTATACATCATATTTCTTTTTACTGTTCAGTTGACTAATGGATAAAAAAACTTAAAATAGCAAATTAACCAATTTATGGTTATTTTCATTGAATATCTTATTTAAATGAAAACTGTTCTAATTTCCAGCATAACAGACTTATGTAGAAAATTAGGTAATCTTCACTAAATCATTGTAAAATGGATTAAATACTCTAGCTGGGTTTTTAAATATTTTTCCTAAGTGAAAATTGAGTTTGGAATCCATTTAGCTTGTGATAATCTGGGACAATTTCTCTGGAATTAGTATGATTAATCTCTCAGTTCGTCTACACATTTGAAATCTTAGCCAGGTAAGACCCATTGTGTTCTGATAAAAGGTCTGCCTCAGGGCAGCTAGGTGGCACAATGAGCACTGGCCCTGGAATCAGGAGGACCTGAGTTCAAATCTAGCTTCAGACACATAATAATTGCCAAGCTGGTTGACCTTGGGCAAGTCATTTAACCCCATTGCCTCAAATTTAAAAAAAAGATCTGCCTCCAAAATATTTTTTTCTCCTTTTAATTAGATCTTTGCCAGGAAAAAAAAAATTAGTCACACTCCAAAACAGTAGTTGAATGATTTATTTTTTTATTTTCTGGAGACACATTTCCTGTTTTATTTTGACCATTCAGTCTTGGAATTTGTCTTTCTCTACTCCAAACACACAGGAAATGTGAACAAGAAACATAACAAAGAATTTCTTGGAAATATATAGATACCAGAAAACATAGAAAAGGAAGGTTTTAATCTTGGGGGGAAGACCTTTACTTTTTTGATGAAAATAATTAGTTAAATAAAGCCCTCTACTTCAGATTAATACCTTAGCATAATATTTTATTCTTTCGTTAAGCTTTCTGTACTGTTGTCAATATTATAAAAGTACTTAAAGAGTTGCTGTTATTATAGTTGAGGTTTAATTACAGTGTTAACTGGTGATTTGTGGTTATATTATTAGCCTGTTACTTTTACCTTTCCTCTACATCTGAATAGCTACCAATATTACAGATATAGAATAGCAAAATTGACTGGTTTTGTTCCTTTAGCCATAGCTTATTTTATCTACTTTAAGGCTACATGCAAATTTTGATAAATATTCTGGAATCCTTTGAGTATTTCTAAACACATAATTGAAAACTGATTTTAGTTACCTCTGACCTTTCTTCAACCTCCATCCAGATTGTTGTGTATGATATCTTAATTCTTAATATTAAGAATATAGATCTAGAGTTACAAGGGACATCAGAAGCCACCTAGCCAAATCTTCTTATTTTACAGAAACTACTGGATATTAAATGACTTGCATAGAGTTAAACTGGTAGTAACAGTGGGTTTGGATATTGGGGGTAGTACTTTTTCAACCATATCATGGAAATCAGAAAAATTTAGAGCTGGATAATCTTAGAAGTGATATAATTCACCCCTCTGATGATCGTGGTGATGATGATGAAGAACGGAGGCAATTGGGAGAGAGTAACTTGCATAGGGTCACATAGCTACTGTAATCTGAATTTAAAAAGAAATAAACTAGTTTCTGAGGATGTAAGGAGCTTTATCTTAAGGTTGTGATTCATTTTGATATTTGCCTTATGTAATTGACCTTGTGATATGGCAGCAAAGTACCTTCATACTTCTGCTGTGTGTAACAAATGTATCTATTCATCTAAAAATGTATCTATTCATCTCCTTTCTGAGATTGTTAAAATTATATTCCTCAAATTATTTGACTTAACATATTCCGTATTAAAATTGATTAAAGATGTTTCATGCAATGAGACATGGTTCTAGGCAACTTGGCAATGGATAGAATGCCAAGTCTTGAGTCAAGAAGAACCAAGCTTAAATTTGGCTTTACATACTTGCTAGCTGTATGACCCTGGGCAAGTCACTTAACCTTTAATTGCCTCAGTTACCTCATCTGTAACTCTATCTCCCAGGGTTGTGGTAAGGACCAAATGAGTTGATAATTATAAAGCACTAAGCACAGGGCCTGATATGTAATATAAAAGTTATTATCATCATCATCATTCATCATCATCATCATCATCATTATTATTATTTAGGAAAAACAAATATTTTCAAAGCTTCCTCTTTAAAAAAGACATGTCATTGTAAATTTTGACCAATATGATGGAATCTGTTAATGGTGACTACCAGATCTGCTTTTTTTTGTTTGTGAAAGTTTATAGAACTGTATTGATATCAGCCTAGTAGCAAAGTTACAAATCCCTCAAATCAACATGGAGAAAATAAATGATATAATTAATTATTTAGGGATCTTATCTCAGCTTTCTACTTCTACTTATAATTACTACAACATTAATAATTATTTAGCTGTGTGACCTTGGACAAGTCACTTAACCCCATTGCTTGTAAAAAATAACAACAATGCTAAATAATAATAATTACGACAACTTACATTAATGCCACACTTTAAAGTTTGTATAGCAACAGCAAAGGGCTTTCCTCACATTGACCCTCTGGTGAATAGCAAGTAGTACAAATACTGTTATTATCATTTTATAGGGAAGGATTTGAGTAAGCAACTTGCCTGTAGGTATATGAATAAATGTCATACTATATATCATAGATTTAGAAGTAGAAGGAACATTTAGTGTCATACCCCTATTTCATTTATACAAGGGGAAACAACTCAGAAGTTAAGTGATTTGTCCAAAGTCACACATGTATTGGTTGATAGAGGTTCAGTTTTTAACTCTGGATTTCTGATTCCATATTCTTTATATCCCCCCCCCTAAAATTTGATGCAGGATTCAAAATCAAACCTTCTAATTCCAGTTTTATACAACAAATACCAGAAGATAATAAAAAATGTGGTTTCTTTAGAAACTTATTAATAGTGGGTCTGTTTGCCTAATAAACAATTAGCTCATGTCCAGTATACAGCATTGCACTGAGGAAGACTATCTAATGTTTGACCAACAACTGCACTATATCTGTAAATAATAAACATATTTTGAAAAAACATCTGATTGACCAAATTTTGTTGTTGTTGTTTAAATAAAACAGATATTCTGTTGTCCTTAAAAATTATGTGTGCATGCATATATATATGTGTGTGTGTATCTATATATATTCCTAGAAAGAATTCTTTCAGTATTGTAAAATTTATATAATGTCTACAAATTCATTTGTAAATTTATACCATAATATTATTGAAAAAGCACAGCCATACAGTTTTTTAAATAACAACTACATATTTTCAAAGTTTTATCATACAAGTAATTTTCTTAGATTTTAACTTCTCTAGGGGGAAAGAAAGCATAATATATAAGATAAATATCATTTTATATTAATGACAATGAAATGAAACCTGAGGTGTGACCTCTAAGGTGTTTTGTCAATTTGTTAAATTTGTTAATAAACTTCTAGGGGCGTATTATTAGAGGAGCATACAGGTTCCAGGCCATAATCACCACATTTGAAATGATTCTGGGAGGCTGTGGAGAGCTCAATGCAATTGAATGGCGATGTGTGATTATTGATGAAGCACATAGGTTAAAGAATAAAAATTGCAAACTCCTAGAAGGTCTGAAACTCATGAATCTGGTGAGTAATTTCTTTTTTAACTTTGATTCAGTTTGTTTATTCACATGATGAAATTTTTTAGTTAAGGGGAAGATTAAGGCTGAACCTTGTTTCTCAAAATGTTGAAAATGATATTTATTTCACTATTATTTGTGACTTTAAGTTTTCTTGCCTTTGATTTCTTGATTTTGAAGTCAGATATTTCACATATTTTAAAATAGTGGAAGGATTTTACGGGTTTTATTTTTGTAGAACTTTGGTTTTGTCTTTTTCTTTTTAATTAATATAATTTCCATTAAAAAGGTGTCTTAGAATTTAAAAACAAATGAGCAGTCATATTTTTTTAATATCTTTTGGTTTTACATCACCATATCCCATCATGTCCTAAGTTACCTCACCCTCCCTCCCTATAACCTAAGAGCCATCTTGTATAACAAAGGATTTAAATAAAGGGGTGAGGGGAGCAGTTCAGAAAACCAACCAAGTCTAATATCACATAAGTGTTTTATACCCATGGTACTACTCCTCTACAAAGAACTATATTTTTGATATGAGATTTTTATTTCTATTTACAACTTTTTTTGGCACATTTCTAGCACAGGATCTCATGTTCAGCTCTTTTGGCAAAGATACAACAGTGCTTTGTCATTTCCTTCTCCAGCAAATTGAGCAGATAAGATAATGGAATTAGGTGACTTCCCTAAGAGCACACATTTAGTAACTGGATTTGAACTCAGGCCTTTCTGATTCCAGGCCTGGTACTCTATCCACTATCACTTAGCTGTCCCAATTACTTTATTAGTATAGTTTTAATTTGCTTTCCAGAATGGATGTATCGATTTGATGGTCCTCCAGCAGTAAAGTAGTGTTACTCTTTCTATAACCCTCCAGTATTTACTCTTCCCATCTTTTGTCATTTTGACCAATTTATTAGATGTGGGATGTAAACTGCAAAGTTGTCTGATACTTTTCTCTTATTGTTTGTGATTTGAAATAGTCTTTTTTCCTAGTAGTTAAAGGTTTATAATTTAGAATTTTTTTTATTCATACACTTTGACTCCTTATTTGAGGATTACCTATATGATTGTATTCATTGATCTTTTAGATCTGAGATAGTACCCTCTAACTGTAGATCTGTGGAATGGAATGAAATAGAATAAAATAGAATGAAATTAAATGAAATGATATTTTTTAAGCCCCTGCTTTGTACAAAATACTGTGCTCAGCACTGAGTATGAAAGTAGAAAATTGAGAGACAACATATCAACAAAGGAGGAAACCTGTTCCTTTTTTGTTCACAATAGGTGGGAAGGCCAGATAAGAATTAGGCAAGGAATGTAACAGAACATATGGCAAGACTCCACGGGTGTTGAGGAGGAGGAGGAGGAGGGCACATTGGTAGAGCACTGGCCTTGAGGTCAGAAGGACCTGAGTTCAAATCCAGCCTCAGACACTTAATAATTAACTAGCTGTGTGAGGAGTAGTAGTTGTAGGGATAGGTTATGCCCTTCAAGGAGAGTAATCTGTCCAAGGGTTAGAGTATAATGAAGATTTGGATACCTTGGGATGAGTAGTCAGCATCAAGTTGATAATAGGCATTCCCATGCTTGCTGGAAATTAAACACTAAGACATTGTGTTGATTGAAGAAAGGAAATATTTGGTTTCCCTCAGGGTGAGGCTGGTCTTTATAGATATCCAGTTGATGGTATCATATTTCATGCAAAAAATATTTCCCACTTTTCTTAGCTGTGTTAATTTTTTCAACTAAACAATTTTTTCATCATTCAGTATGCCTATTGCTATGCAAACCATAGGAACATTAGATCGTGGGCTTTAAGTTAGTTCTTAACATGTCTATGAACTTTTAAAAAAATTATAACTAAGTAAAATTAGTTTTCTTTCTTAATCTTTTTCATTCAATTTTATGTATTTAAAAATATTCTGAGAATCCATCAATAGGGCTTCACTGGAGACTGATCTTACAGAATTGGGATTATTTTTTGCCTTTCTTAGTATATCTAGCACTTTGTACATATGGAAGACATTTAGTGATAGTTGATTTGATTGAACAGACTGTCTAAAGGGATGTATCACACATGAAGGTTAAGATCCCCTGCTCTAAAGTTTAAAATCATGGCAGAATCTTGTTAACATGCATAGCTTTCAGATGCATTGGTTTCTTCATATATGATGTTATGGATAGATTCTATATCTCAGTATGATGTTATTCAGGATTAGTAAATTTTCTTTTTAAACTTTCTTATTTTTACTGTTAAGAGTTATAATTCCTTGCGGGGCGGCTAGGTGGCATAGTGGATAAAGCACCAGCCCTGGAGTCAGGAGTACCTGGGTTCAAATCCGGTCTCAGACACTTAATAATTACCTAGCTGTGTGGCCTTAGGCAAGCCACTTAACCCCATTTGCCTTGCAAAAAAAAACCTTAAAAAAAGAGTTATAATTCCTGGTGATAACATGAAAATTTGAGAATTTATTTCCATAGTTAGAATAAAAAGTTCAAAAATAGAAATGATTTGAACTGAATTAATAATTTCTTCCTATCCAATCTATCTGTCCTTCACACTATTATCAAATTTACTTTTCAAAAGTTTTAATCTGATCATGTCATTTCCCTTTTCAATATACTTAGTGGCTTAATATTATATTAAGGATTAAACACCAACTCCACTGTTTAGCATTTATAGCCCTTTACAATCTGACTTCAACCCTACCTAGAGTATTTACTTCTTGAAATCAAGGACCATATTGATTGATTTTTTTTTCTAATCAATCCTTAACACTAATATTTTAGTTTATATTAATTAAAAACTGGAACACTAATATTTTAGTTTATATTAATTAAAAACTGGTATCCTACCCTTTTTTGCAATTTATTTTCATTATGATTTTTAAAAATGAATAGGTAGAGATCTATACTTTTGTTAATTTAGATTCCAGCCTTCATTCCTCCTTTTTTTAACTGCCCCTACCTATGAAAACGCAGAAAATGCCCTTTCTTTTCAAACTTAGCATAGCACTTGTATTCTCTTACTGCATTTACTAAGATCTACTTTGTACTGTAGTGCTTTCTATATTTTTGTTCCCTGTGTAAACTCTGTGATCACATAGTAAATATTTGGTAAATATTTATTCATTTTAAGCATGTGATGTTATAGAAGAAATGGCCATTGAACCAGCTCTTAAAAAAAATTATTTCCATTTGAGAAACCAATGACACACAAGCACCATGTCAACTGGTAGAAATTAACATTGTTTTTACAGAAGTATTCAAGAGATTCACAATAAAATTATCATTTGGGTAAAGTTAATTAGGGAGGACTTACTAGAGATGAATTTTCAACTGAATTTTGAAAATGATTGTCATAATGTGTTTCTTGGATATGCAAATGTGTTCTTGAAAGGGTAAGAGCAAGTCTTTAGCTGACTTAAATGCTTAGAAAAAATGATGTGTAAACTATTTTGATTTTGATTTGATGTAGGAACACAAGGTGCTTTTGACTGGTACACCACTTCAGAATACTGTTGAAGAACTATTCAGTCTTCTTCATTTCCTTGAACCCTTACGATTTCCCTCTGAATCTACTTTCATGCAAGAATTTGGAGATCTAAAAACAGAAGAACAGGTAATTTCTAAGTGAGGGTATCAAATTTCTTCTTATCTTTATTGTTGTTTTTATATAAATATCCATTACAACTATTTAACATTTTCTGCAGGTGCAAAAGCTTCAAGCCATTTTAAAACCGATGATGTTGAGAAGATTAAAAGAAGATGTAGAAAAGAAGTTGGCCCCTAAGGAGGAAACCATAATTGAAGTAGAGCTTACTAATATTCAGAAGAAATATTACCGAGCTATCTTGGAAAAGAATTTTGCATTTTTATCCAAAGGAGCTGGACAAGCTAATGTACCTAATTTAGTTAACACTATGATGGAACTCAGAAAATGCTGTAACCACCCTTATCTTATCAAAGGTATCTTCAATAGTATTGCAAAATGTAATACATTGCCAAGTCTTTTACAGTATGCTTAACTTTTCTGCCCTCTAGGTATTAAGATTTTTTTTTAATCTTATTTGTTATGTGTTTATTAATGGAATTTCTAAGAACACAGGATGTGTACAGTCAGTAGTTGACTATACTTATGTTGATTATGTGTACTCACTTATTTTGCAGGTGCAGAGGAGAAAATACTTGGGGAATTTAAAGAAACACATAACCCAGCTGCTCCTGAATTTCATCTTCAAGCAATGATACAGTCTGCTGGCAAATTGGTCCTCATTGATAAACTTCTCCCAAAAATGAAAGCAGGTGGGCATAAAGTGCTCATCTTCTCTCAGATGGTGCGCTGCCTTGATATTTTGGAGGACTATCTTATTCATAAGAGGTAAGATAAGTTGCAATTAACAGGAAAAAAAAACTTGTGAATAATATCCATTGTCTTTATTTTTATATATTTTTCCAGTGATCTACTATCATATAGATTCCTTCTTTGCATAGAAGAAGAAACAATTTCTATTAGTGACCAATCAACTAGAATTTATCCTTGCTTTCAAGGAGCTCCCAGTCTTATCAGGAGAGACTATGAGTACACATATAAGTACATGCAGAGTAAATAAAAAAATCAAATGTAGAATAGTTGAGGGAGAATACTAGTTTTTGACAAGAACATGCTTGACTTGCATCTGTGAGTAATAGAGTTTATTCTGTGGGACAGAAGTGAAGATAGAGTTCTTTCCAGCAATGGGAGATAGCCGATACAAAAGTGTGAAGACAGAAAATATAGTGTTGTGTGGAAAAGAGACTATATATAATGAGGATAGAAAGAATGGCTAGGTGCCACAGTGGATAAAGCACCGGCCCTGGAGTCAGGAGTACCTGGGTTCAAATCCGGTCTCAGCCACCTAATAATTACCTAGCTGTGTGGCCTTGGGCAAGCCACTTAACCCCATTTGCCTTGCAAAACCTAAAAAAAAAAAAAGAAAGAAAGAAAAGAAAAAGAAAGAGTGGTTGTGGCCAAGTTGTGAAGTCCTGTAAAAGTCAAAACTGGAGGAGTTTATATTTTATCCTAGAGGCAGCTTTCTGGGAGTTGATTGATTAGGGGAATTGCATAGTCAAATCTATGCTTAACTAAGGAAAATCACTCTGGTAGTAATTTGGATGAGCCCCCTAAATACTAGTTCATGAGTCCCCATTAGTATGTTTCTACTTAATCAACCAGTAGAAACTCAGTTCCTTTTTTTTTTTAGGTTTTTGCAAGGCAAATGGGGTTAAGTGGCTTGCCCAAGGCCACACAGCTAGGTAATTATTAAGTGTCTGAGACCGGATTTGAACCCAGGTACTGCTGACTCCAGGGCCGGTGCTTTATCCACTACGCCACCTAGCCGTCCGACTCAGTTCCTTTTCAAAGATATGTGCAAAAATAACTTAGCAAGGATAGGAATACATCATACAGTGCATACACAAAACCAACTAACCATTACCTAGTATGATGGAAATACTCATATTTTACTTCCCAGTAAGAGAAATTTTATTAGGCAAAAGTATGCCAACCTTACTTTATATCAGACAATACAAACATTAACCCCACTAGAAACAAACCATCAACCTGATTTCCTAGGGCTTCCCAGTAATTGTGTTTCATACTGGTATTCAATGACAAGGTTCCCTGTCTGTCCCCCTGGAGGCTGTGATTCACCTTCCAAAAGGCTTGCTTGATGATGGGACTGCGAATTCTCTCTCTCTCTCTCTCTCTCTCTCTCTCTCTCTCTCTCTCTCTCTCTCTCTCTCTCTCTCTCTCTCTCCCTCCCTCCCCCCCTCCCTCCCTCCCTCCCTCCCTCCCTCTTCCTCTCCCTCTCCCTCTCCCTCTCTCCCTTCCTCCCTCCCTCCAATGGATTAAGTAACACTGCTAGTAGGTATCAACTGTCTCAGCCCAGATTTGAACTCAAGATTCTCCTGCCTCCAGAACTAGTGCATTATCCACTGTACCACCTAATGGCCCTGCAAATTTTTTCCAGTTAGCATTTCCTTCAAACAAACAGTGAACTTGAGGATATCTGAGTCTCAAATGCAGGGAACACAGGAGCTCCTCTCATTTGTTACCCACAGGCTGAAGTGGATTTCTTAGAATTATGGCTAAAAGTTGGGGCGCCTCTATGATGCATTCGATAGAGCACAGGCCCTGAATTCAAATCCCACCTCAGACACTTAATTACCTAGTTGTGTGACTTTGACCAAGTCACTTAACCCTATTTGCCTTGCAAAAAACAACAAGCAAAAAAAAGTTATGGTTAAAAGTTAACTGTTTATAGGCCTAAGCTCAGGATGAAAATGAGTTGTTAGGGATAAAGGTGTGAGTACTACATTCAGTGCCTTGCTGATCTCTCCATAGGCAACTGAGATATTCTTCCCTCTCCTTTTTTAGCATGAGGACTTTCAGTTTTCTATCTGAACATTCTCCCTTTTTCTTTCAATTTTTCTGTCTTCTAGCCTCTGCATACCATCAGCTTTTGCTGAAATATCTGAGAAACTCATTTGCCTCCCCTTACACATTAATTACATTAAATTAATAATAAAACTAAGAGAAGAAAGAAGTCTGATTATTTCAGCTAATGGAAGTATCTAGTTTCTCTTTGACAAACTTGAAAGGAGAATACTTGGAGGAAATGATTGAAGAGAGTCAGAATCATTTTAAAAAATACTCTCCAGGGGTATTCAAAAAGTTAAATGACTATTCCACTTGATGAAGCAAACTGTCGGTTGAACTATTATCTTAATTCTTAATCCTTGTTCAATCTTTGCTGTAGAAATTTGTTTATTGGTTTGAAATGCTATAAATTATAACTAATTTCTTTTATTAGAGAGATGTTCAAGAGCATAAGGGAATCCTGCCAATTTGGACTTTTCTCTTTCCAAGTCGAAAAATGCTTAATTTAGAAAAGTTTTATTTAATGAAATTGTTTTTGACAGGCTCATACCCAAAATATAAGAGTACAATTTAAAAAAAATTCTACAGTACCTTTTGTAGAAATAGGAAGGTCTGGTAAGAGGATAAGAATGCAAAATGGGGATGGAGGATGGGAAACTGGGTGATGCTCGGTGGATAGGGCACTGACCTTGGAATCAAGATGGGATAGAGGCAAGGGAGGGTGGAAAATGAAAATGCATTCTGATTAGATTGTTTGTGATGTCTCTGGGGTATCTAATTTGAAATGGTGATATGAAATTAAGAAAGATTTGTTTCAGGATATGTGGATATAGAAATAATTGGCATGTAGATAAAAATTAAACCCTGGGAGACTATGAAGTCATCAGAGAAAGTATAAAAAGAAGAGTAGGAGTCTTTCAACACTTTCACAGTTAGGGGCATAATATGAATTACAAAAACATAGGAGACTGCTAAGAAACTGTAAAACAGGTGGGGAGAAACATGAGATAGGATTGTCAGAAAAACCTAGAGAGAAAATGTAGAAAGTTTGGTCAGCATTTTCAATGTATCAGATAGGTTTTTGGCGATGCAATCTGAGAAAAGATTCACATTTTAAGAATCTTTGTTGATTTTGGAGAGAATAGAGAATTTTCTTTGAGATATACAGTCAGAAGCCAGATTGCAAAGATTGTTCGGTTTGTGGAAGCAGAGTGTAGACTGTTTTTTCAAGGAGTTTGACTATGAAATTGAAGAGAGGTATAGGATAGTAGCTTGAGAGGATGATAATACCTAGTCAAGGTTGTTTTTTTAAGGTTGAGGGAGATTTGGACATGTTTGAAGGCAGTAAAGGAACCAGAAGGTCTCCAGAACTGCCATTCCTTATTCTCCAAATTATTCCACCATTCTTTAGCTACCTTCAGATTCTGTTTCTGAGAGCCACTTCTCCCATTAGTGTGTCCTTCCTTGAACCTCCACTTTGGGGAAGGACTCCAGAGTGTCTATACTTAATTCTCTGGACTTAGCCACCATTCCCCCACCTGGTTACTCACTTTTCTTTCCTCCATTTCAGTTTCCCTTTTATGTTGTCTTCCCCTGTTGGAATGTAAACTCCTTTTGAGCAGGCTCTTTCTTTTTGCATTCACTTGTCCCCACCATTTACCAGATTGTCTGCCACTTATTAATTGCTTTATAAATTCCTGTTGACTGACATTGGTAGGAAAAGGTTGAAGTTGAGATAGAAAAAATAATAGAGGTTGTGGATTTCTTGAAAAAACAAGAGAAGGTTAGCATCACAGGCACATAGGCAAGGAAAAGCGCCCCCCCCCCCAGTCAAAAAATTGTGAGGAAGGAAGGAGAGAATTAGGTTGATTTCAAAGTAAAGGGTAGGATTCAATTGTTGTTTTTAAGGCTGTAGATTTTTATCCATTAAAAAGACATGCTAACTTATTATGAAAGTGTTTATGAAATCAAAAAAGAGAAAACATCTTAATTGTATAGCCTTTCATGTAAGCATATAATCACCAAGCTTGTATAAAGTGCCCACTATGTTCCAGGTCCAGTGCTAGGCAGCTAGAATGCCTGTACAAAGGTGATTTAGTTGTTGCTCTGAAAGAACTAATCTTTTAAAAGGAAGATACATGTAGTACCTGTCATAAAGTCATAAAGTGGTGGCCAGGGAAGTCAGTTATAGGATTCTTGCATGCAGTATGGACTTAATGTTGAGCCTCTTTCATCTAATTTTTCAAAGTATGTGTCATTCTTATTCTTATGTAAGTTGTAGTGTAGAGGTGTAGGGGGTGTCCAGGGAAGACTAGTACCTTTGGTGTGAGGACTGCTTGAATTCTTTTCAGAGCTGTGTCCCACCTTTGATGTCTACAAACCACCTAGCTCTCACCTGTGGCTCCAGCAAGCTATAGCATGCACAGCAGTCACAGTCTGATAAATTGTTTTGGTAGTCAGACTAAACCAGATTGAGTATAATCAAGGTGTCTCAAACTCATTGGTGAGTGAGGGGATATCTCCACTCCAAGCATGTGAAATCTTTTCATGGTGGAACAAGCAGATGAGAACAATTCATCCCAATGACCATGAAAGCAACTGAAGCAGATGTTATGGAATGCTTAGAGCTTGATTTGACTTTGAAAATGCCAAGGAGAGAGTGAGACCAACGACTTCTTGTTACTTTCCCTCATTTAAATTCAATTTACGCATAAATCAAAAGAATTCATACATATCATTTTACCTTTTTTAATCTATCTCAAAATCCTGGGACAGCAGACAAGTAATGAAGCAGCAAGTACATATACACTGGGAGCTGTAGTCACAATTCTGCACAACAATACAAGCAGCAGCCCCCTAGGTTTCCAAATAGTCTTTTAAGGATTGTACTGCTTACTTCCTGGTTTGAGGAAGGGACTAGAAAAGGTTCCCTAAAAATTTGCCTGCTTACCCTACTCTGGCCTGATTACTATGACAACCCTGCAATTAAAACACAAAAATTCCATTTGCGTCACTACATGGAATGTGTGCGTACTTATAGACAACACAAAATCCAGTGTACCTGAAAGGTGAAGCACTCCTGTTGTGAGAGAACTCAGCAGTTATCACATCCAAATAGCAGCCCTGAGTGATATGAAGGGTTGGCAAATGAAAGGCAGCTAACTTAAGTCAGAGTTGGATACACATTTTTCTAGAGTGACTGCAGTGAAGGGGGAGCACTGTAAAGCTGGAGTAGGTTTTGTATTCAAAACTAATCTGACCAACAAGGTCCCTTATCATCAATGTGCTAAAAAAAGACAAGCTTATAATTCTGAGTGACTGATGCTACCAGACTACCAGACATGGCAGAGAGTACTTAAAAGGAATAGAGTTGGAAACAATAACTGAAGACTTATGCATCTCATGACCTCTTCACCAATGCAGTCTTCCATTTACCTAAACACAATAAAACTTTGTGGATATATCATGGTAGCAAACATTGGCATTTAATAGACTGTGTGATGGTGAGAAGAGATTTGAAGAAGGTGGGAGTGATGAAGATAATGTGCGGCTGCAGAGTGCAGAAATGATCATAAACATCTTCTCTAAACAAAAGTGTTTGCCCCAAGGCAAAATAACTACCAGAAGAATTAATAAAAAAAAAAAAAAGGTTAGAGGGCTTCCCTGAATGGGAATAATTTATTGATGATTTAAAGGAAAAGTTGAACCACCACACAGTTGACTGTGGAGCAGAAAAGGAGTGGTAGCATTCAGAGTCTGTTGTTTACAACATTGCTTTTGCTCATCAGGGTCAGAACATTTGCAGATATCAACACTGGTTTGGCGAAAATAATGGGAAAATTCAGAAACTGCTAAATGAGAAATGAGAACTCCACAGAGTTTACCAGCAGGATAGTTCATCCATCACTAAGAATATAGCATTTAATTTATTCAAAAGTAAAGTACAAGCAAGCTTAGAGAGAGATGCTGGATTACTGTCTCACTTAAATTGCAAATGAAATTAAGTTTATACTGACTGTATTGATCCAAAGCACTTTTATGATGCCCTGAAGGCCATTTATGAGCCAAAAGACCTATGGTGTATCTCAAATATTTGGTGCTGATGGAGCCCCTTTGATTAGTAATATGGATATGATCCTAGAGAGATGAACTGTTCCCAACAGATGATCATCAATCAGTGCTGAAGCCATTTGCCTTTTACTTCAGGTTGAGGTCACTCCCTCTCTAAAAGCAGTTTCAGCTGAAAAAGAGGCTTTGATTGCCATTAAGCTCTTCTCCTCACCAAAGCACCTGATACTGATTCTGTTCCAGGTGAGATATACAAGATGGAGGACTCATTGCTTATACAAAAGCTGACTGAAATTGTCTGGGTTATATGGCAAGAGAAGGTTATTCCCCAGAAGTTTAAGGGTACCTCCACTATCCATATCTATAATGGTAAAGGAAATAGACTACCCTGTGATAGTCATAGATGGAGCTCTCTCTTTTAGTCATTGCTGACAAAATTCTTGCCAGACTCTTCTTTCACTTAGAAGATGGTCATCTACCTGAGAGTCATTGTGTCTTGAGAAAGGGCTGAGGAACAGTCAAGATGGTGTTTGCTGCTTGATAACTCCAGGAGAAATACCAGGAGCAGGACAGAGATCTAAATACAAACTTAACTCCCTTCCTCCTTACTCCCTATTGGTCATGTCTTGATAGTTTTTTCCCTTGCTCAAACCTTTCTGCAAACTAGACAGTATGAATATGAATAATTATGAACGTGTGTATATATCTGATGAGAGTTGTGATACTCCTTGATTATTCTTCTCCCAAATAGAGTTCAGTTCCATTGGACTGGCCACATTGTTGGAATGCTAATCATATGTTTGCCAAAAAGACTATTTTGTGGAAAATTCACACAAGTCAAGCACTTTCTTCTTGTCTCCCTCTATACTACTTAACTTGTGATCTCAATAGCTCCCAGGGATTCAATTATCATTTCTATACTGATGATAACTCAAATCTATTTATAATAATAATAATAATAATCACAACTGACATATAGTATTTTAAAGTTTACATACATCTCATTTGAGCCTTTAATAACCCTCTGAAGTAAATATTTACAAGAATTATACCCATTTGGGGGGGGCGGCTAGGTGGCACAGTGGATAGAGCACTGGCCCTGGAGTCAGGAGTACCTGAGTTCAAATCTGACCTCAGACACCTAATAATGACCTAGCTGTGTGGCCTTGGGCAAGCCACTTAACCCCATTGCCTTGCAAAAAACCTAAAAACAAAAAAAAAATAGTTGAGGGCCTCCAGCTAAAGTTTGTTAGAGCCATGCTGTAGAACCACCTTGTTTCCAGATGTTCCATCCCTTTTGTCCTCTTTCTTTGCCAGTACTTTCTTCATGCTTTTTCCATCTAGGAAAAGGAATCATAGCAAGAACCATTTCTCTTCTAACAACTTTGCTAATTCACATAAGTGATACTAGCTTCTTTCTGAGATCAAAAGAAATGTAGTAAATTGGAAAACAATTTTTCCAACTAGTATTTCTGACAAAGGACTCATTTCTAAAATATACAGAGAACTGAGTCAAATTTTCAAAAAAAAAGCAATTCCCCAATTGACAAATGGTCAAAGGACAACCAAAGGCAATTTACAGATGAAGAAATCAAAGCAATCCATACTCATATGAAAAATTGCTCTAAATCATTACTTATTAGAGAAATGAAAATTAAAGCATCTCTGAGATACCAATCTCAGACTGACCAATATGACCAGAAAGGACAATGATCAATGTTGGAAGGGATGTGGGAAATCTGGGACACTAATACATTGTTGATGGAACTATGAACTCATAGAACCTTTCTGGAGAGCAGTTTAGAATTGCACCCAAAGGGCAACAAAGATGTACATATCCTTTGATCCAGCAATATCACTACTGGGTCTATACCCTGAAGAGATGATGAAAAAAGGTAAAAACATCATTTGTAAATATATTCATAGTAGCCCTGTTGGAAATTAAGTAAATATCCTTCAGTTGGGGAATGGCATAACAAACTGTGGTATATGTATGTCATGGAACACTTCTGTTAGAAACCAGGACGGATGGGAATTCAGGGAAGCCTGGAAGAATTTGCCTGAACTGATGCTGAGTGAGATGAGCAGAACCAGAAAACATTGTACACCCTAACAGCAACATGGGAGTGATGATCAACCTTGATGGACTTGCTCATTCCATCAAGTGCAACAATCAGGGACAATTTTGGGCTATCTGCTATAGAGAATACCATCTGTATCCAGAGAAAGAATTGTGGAGTTTAAACAAAGACCAAAGACTATTACCTTTAACTTTGAAAAAAAAACCCTGTTATCTTATGTAATTTTGCTATCTCTTATACTTTATTTTTCTTCCATAAGCATGTGATTAGATCAGTGTATACCATGAAAACAATGTAAAGGCTAACAGACTGCCTTCTGTGGGGGTGGGGGGAGGGAAGCAAGATTAGGGGGGAAATTGTAAAACTCAAAATAAATAAAATCTTTCTTTAAAAAAAGAATTATATTCATATTAGAATTCAACAGTGAAATAGCCAGAAGTCCCTTAAAGATCATCAATAAATTTTATCAAAAGAAACTACTAATGACATTTAAAAGGAAACTTGTCTGCTATAATACTGTATTTGAATATCTCAGTTATGTAAAACTTTTTTTTTTGGTTTTTTCAAGGCAATGGGGTTAAGTGGCTTGCCCAAGGCCACACGGCTAGGTAATTATTAAGTGTCTGGGGCCGGATTTGAACCCAGGTACTGCTGACTCCAGGGCCGGTGCTTTATCCACTGCGCCACCTAGCCACCCGAATATCTCAGTTATGGAGAATAATTCAGCTATAGCATAATCAGTTTAACTTATGGCAGCAGTACCTCATCAAAACTTAACTGACTTAAGGAGGACCAGCTAAAGGATTATAGTTTTAAGCACTATGGCTCACTATAGCTTAAGTGAGATTTCCTTTTTCCTATTAAAAAAAAAAAAGCTCTTCTGTCCCTTATCACAGAAATCCTGACAATATTCAGCCTAAAACACCAATAATTTCTTTGAAAAGTCAAATTAAAAAAAAAAGTCAGATTAAAAGCTCTAGTCACATCTCAGAGAACATCTATCCAGATGCTAGATGATGCTCTTTCTACAGAGTTCCTTCTACATTTAAGAGATGGGGCAGGGGCAGCTAGGTGGCGTAGTGGATAAAGCACCGGCCCTGGAGTCAGGAGTACCTGGGTTCAAATCCGGCCCCAGACACTTAATAATTACCTAGCCGTGTGGCCTTGGGCAAGCCACTTAACCCCGTTTGCCTTGCAAAAACCTTTAAAAAAAAAAAGAAAGAGAGAGATAGGGCAGCTAGGTGCACAGTGGATAGAGCACTGGCCCTGGAGTCAAGAGGATAACCTGAGTTCAAAAAAATTTAAAAAAACAGATGATAAAACCTTTAAAGGGGAATAAATTTTGGATTAATATATCAGACAACCTTGTAGTAAAATATGGAACTTGCAATTTATTAAGCAACAAGGGGATAATGCCACCTTAAATAACATGAAATGAAGCTAATGCCTAGCATATTGGTAAAAAGTACTTTGAACACAGTAGGAGAAGAATGAGATGTCAAAAAACATAGCATCTTCAGACTTTTGGGTATTTTTTTAATATATTCACTTTGTTTCACTTGGTTTTTGATTACTTCTCAAAGTTGTAAGAATCAAATGAGATAATATTTATAAAATTCTTAAGAATGGAATCCATCCCAGAGACAGAGCTGATGGTATCTGAACACAGACTGAACACACTTTTTTTTCCTCTCACTTTATTTTTCTTGAGGTTTCTCTAGCTTTGTGGGAGTAGGGGAGATTCTGTTTGTTTTTACAATTAGCCTATTGCAGTGGTGTGAAAATAAACATATGTAAAATAATTTCCCAATGTTAAAGTGTTTTATAAATGCTAACCTTTATTATTATTTTGCAGTTTGTAACTTTTGTTTAGGCAATTGAGATGTTTGAGATGAAAAGAATTAGAGGAGAGGTCAAAGGAAGTTGATGCTTGATACAAAAAAATCAGATATAACTCAATTCACTTTTCCTTTTCTTGTTTACAATGAAAATAGTGTGCAATCACATTTTAAAATTTTCATTAAAGTATTCAATAAGGAATTTAAAAAGCTCATGTTGGAAAAGTTTCCTCGGGGCGGCTAGGTGGCGTAGTGGATAAAGCACCAGCCTTGAAGTCAGGAGTACCTGGGTTCAAATCCGGTCTCAGACACTTAATAATTACCTAGCTGTGTGGCCTTGGGCAAGCCACTTAACCCCATTTGCCTTGCAAAAAAAAAAAAGAAAGAAAGAAAGAAAGAAAGGAAAAGTTTCCTCAATGTATAGTATGTGTTCAAAAATAATCATTAAAGCATAGTTATTTTCTATCACCTGTTAGTTCTAGACCTTCTATGATTTTGTTAGCTGGATAACCAAAAAAGTACTTTCTGTGACATTTCACCTGTACATTTGCATAAATTACTAAGTTACAAGCTCTAGAAGACATAGACCAATTGAGTTAAAACTTTTCATGTCTCCCACAGTGACTTATACAAAACATGCTTATAATAATTATTCAGTATCTGTGTGGTGGTGGTCTTTTCATAGATTGAGTTTTTAAATATCCTCTGAATTTTATCCAGTAAATTTTATTAACCACCTATTATGTGTAAGGCACTATTGTAAGTACTAAAGAACATAGTTATGTAAGAATTCACAAACTAATGGAAAACATATCTTCCTTTAATTTTTAAAATTATGCATAAGTTTGAGTAGGGGAACAATTATATTTGATTAGATTTATTTTCACTTTGTTTATGTTATTCTTTCTAAATTTATTATACTTGTGCCTGGCAGGTATCTGTATGAAAGAATTGATGGAAGAGTCCGAGGAAATCTTCGACAGGCTGCCATAGATCGGTTTAGTAAACCTGATTCAGACAGATTTGTATTTCTTTTGTGCACTCGAGCTGGTGGACTGGGCATTAATTTAACTGCAGCTGATACATGCATCATTTTTGATTCTGACTGGAATCCTCAAAATGACCTCCAGGTAAATTCCATGATTAAGATGATTAAAGATTTTGAAAACATCAAATAAAATCTGTGAAATTTTGATCTCTTTTATGACTCTCATTTGCAACACAGATCCCTCTCTGTTTTTTTTAATTCCAAGAAATCTTTTTGCTACATGAGAGGTTTGAATTTTAATTTCATAATGATGACATTTAAATTTTTAATCCTACTTGACTATATTTTACTGATAAAAGGGGGCAGCTAGGTGGAGCACTGACTTTGGAGTCAGGAAGATGGAACTTTGAATCCAGCATCAGACACTTGCCACTTAACTAGCTGTATGTTCTTGGGAAAGTCACTTAACCCAAATTGTCTCACATCCAGGGTCATCTCCAGTTGTCCTAATTCATATCTGACCACTGGATCCAGATGACTGGAGGAGACATTGAGGCTGGTGACTTAGCACAGCACCCCTTCACTCAAATCCACTTCATGTGTTCGTCATGACATCACCTCCTTGATGTCATAGTCTTCTTGAATAATAAGGAACAATCATCATCATCAATTGATAAAAATATATCTTCAAAATTGAAGGGTGGCTCTTATGATATGAATAAATGATTTTTCATTATAGCAGTTTTCCTCAAAGTTTGTGTTGAAAATTTTTAGAACTTTTTTATACTTATATACCAGACAACATAGATAACTTTATATATTTACTCATTTTTACATAGCAATAATATTTTCCTTTTAGATGGGCCCAAGGATGGAATCTTCCCTGGGTTGGGGCTCTACCATAGCATCAGGCAGGACTTCCTAGGACTGTATAGTAAGCACTTATTTGGGCAGAAATCAGAAGCAACAAGTCAATAAGATACAGACTTTTGAGCCAATAGACCAAAATCAGGAAATCTTATTCAGAAATACAAATTACCACCAGAGATTTTTATAGCCCTGGCTTACATAGAAAGTGTCAATACCACAAAGACAGTTCTCAGTTCATCAGAGAATCCAAGACAATGTTCAGTGTTCAGCTTCTTATGGGTACACATGTGTTTTCATGCCTACAGCATGTAAGGGCCTTGCTTTCTAATTTTCCTTGAATTAGTTTTAGTTGAACAACCCTGCCATGTTGTGAATAGCCCTGCCCTTCATAGAGTTCTTTATTCAGAATTGGAGATCATTCAAACATTGACACTTTCTGCATCATGCCTGTCTCCTCCATGAACCTTTTGAATTTCATTGAAGATTCTCAAGGTTTGTTTCTCCTTCTCCTTCAGGCTCCTTTTGCTGACCCTTCCCACCAAGGAAGAGGGCTGATTGTTTGGTGCTGGCTCTGTCTACATATTGAAACTTAAGGGGCTAATTTCTCCTTCCTGGTCTTTATTTAGTTTTGAGTATACCAAAAATAATTGTAATATACTTAAGTCCCTTTCTGCCAAATCACAGAAAATCAAGAACATTAAAAAAGGATATTAAAAATGAACTTTCTGGGGGCAGCTAGGTGGCGTAGTGGATAGGGTACTGGCCCTGGAGTCAGGAGTACCTGAGTTCAAATCCGGCCTCAGACACTTAATAATTACCTAGCTGTGTGGCCTTGGGCAAGCCACTTAACACCATTTGCCTTGCAAAAAACCTCAAAAAAAATTTTTTTTTCTGGAAATGTAAAGGGAAGTTGACTTGAAATACAGGATGAAAAGATGGTTGGAAAATACATGTGTACTGCCAGATACAGAACCAAAAGCAAAACAGAAATTTTTTGTACATTTTGTGTTATAGTTGTTGAAACAATAAGAGATTTTAAAAGATTTAAATTTAAATAGAGGCAGTTACGAATTATTACGAATATGCCCTGTTTAATATTAATTTAAAAATAAGAGAAATTCATTTCTCTAATTTAGGGTAATAGGGTCATGATTACCTAAGTTCATAGTTGATCTAAAAATTAACCCTAGAGTGAATTACATCTAAATTTGTCATCATTTTCAATTGTTTTTCATCCTTCACAAAAGTTAACTCCTCACATATTAGGATAAATCCCTGTCCTTCCTCTCCCCACTACCCGCAGAGCTTTATTGAAATACATTAAAAGAATGACTAACAAGTGGTCATTAGGTAAAAAGATTTTAGTCAGAAATTTTTTAAGATTATGTGAAGATTCTTTATAGATTTTTAGAGACCATCAGCAAAGTTTATTCACAAGACTTTAAAATTAAATAATTAATTTAAAAATTTTTGAATTTGATAAAATGCTACTTTCTGTTTTACTGATAACAGGTCTTCAAAGATTTTATATAGTGTATATAATATAAACTTAAATTTTGACTTGTTGCTAATTGTTATTCAATAATTCAGTTTTTTCATTTTAGAGATCTACATAATTGACCAGTAAATTTCAATATAAATTATTTGCTTGGTTATCTGAAGTAACCATAAAGACAAAGCTTCCCTTTTCTCAAAATATTTTTCATTGTTAAATGTATTCTTTGAAGCTAAACTTTAACTTTTTTATTTTTCCTTTATTCCAAGGCTCAAGCTCGTTGTCACAGGATTGGTCAAAACAAAGCAGTCAAAGTCTACAGATTAATAACTCGTAACTCATATGAGAGAGAGATGTTCGACCGGGCAAGTCTGAAATTAGGTCTAGATAAGGCTGTGTTACAGAGCATGAGTGGAAGAGAAAATAGTGTTGGTGGTGTATGTAAATTTCCAATTTCTCTTGTTTCATTGGATTTATTTTATATGTTAGAACATATAAAAATGACTTACTTTGAGTATCACTTGTTATTACAACATACCACTTTTTTATGCCAAAATACTGCAAAGTTTCAAACTGTTTAGTTAATAATTAATTCTTCATTATCCAGTGTTTATGAACTATAAAAATATCTTCCTGATTGAAGAGTTCAATACTTTCTTTTCAAATATTTTCATTACTACAAATGAATAATATTGGAATTGGGCAATTTATTTAGTTAACTTTTATTCATTTTAATATCTGTTTTTTCTTTTTAATTACTCTTTTAGAAAATAATCTTAAATTATTCTAGTATTTCATATATACGACATTGACAATATGATAATGTAAAAGTTAAAGTTATTTACCATTGAGATTATTTTCTCATAAGTAATATCTTACACATCTTATAATATAGAGTATTAAAAACTTTTTCTGTTCCTTTGCCTGTTAATAAGACCAAATCTGAGTCATTCCAAACATATCTTAAAGATATTCAAGAATGCAGAGCTAGTAATCTTATGTAGTAATCCCTTAATAGGCCACACTTATGGGAAGATATTCCTTATATCCTAATCATAGAATTTAAGATTACCTTCCATTGTTTTCTTTGGAATAACCAGGAATACTGTCTACTTGTCTAGACTTTTTGAATCTTATGTTTACTCAGGAAAAAACACACATACATATATAAATTTTGCCTATAGATTCAGCAACTGTCTAAAAAGGAAATAGAAGATCTACTTCGAAGGGGTGCCTATGGTGCCATTATGGATGAAGAAGATGAGGGTTCTAAATTTTGTGAAGAAGATATTGATCAAATTTTACAGCGTCGCACAAAAACAATCACAATTGAATCAGAAGGAAGAGGTTCAACCTTTGCTAAGGTAGTAGTGAAAACCATTTTATAAAGATTTTGTTTAATGAAATTATTAACTTTTTGTTCATTTTTCCTTGTTGATTCAAAAGTTGCTAAGATCAGCTACTTAATACTTAAAACACTCATCTCAAAGTAGTATTTGGTAATTAAACTTTGTTTATCATATACATGACATTTGAAAATGTCTATATTTTGTATTTCTAAAAATTAATATAAAATACATTGCTCACATGCTATTAAGATTAAGTAGGAATGCCAACTGAAAAAACAACTTTATCAGAATAAAATAATTTTGAGATTGAAATAAAATTCAGAAATTAAAATTGTATTGGGTGAATATAAACTATTGATAATAATACAGGAAATTAATCTTAAGTAAATTTGTTACTGTGTACTTAGTTTTAAATTGTAGCTCCATTGTGCAGCAGATAGAGCACCAGGTCTAGAGTCAGGAAAGTCTTAAGTTCAAATTCAATCTCAGACTCTTAGTACATGTATGACCCTGGGGCAAGTCACTTAACCCCTGTGTGCTTCAATTTCCTATTTGTAAACCAAGGATAGTAACGGTACCTCTCTCCCAGGGTTGGTAAATATCCAATGCTGTAATCCTTGTAACTAGTTTAGCAGTGTCAGGAGCATGTTAGGTGCTATGTGTTTTAGCTGTTATTATTGTGGTGGTGGTGGTGGTGGTGGTGGTGGTGGTGGTGGTGGTGTCTTTAAATTTCAGAACTTTAACTTAGTATCTTATGATGAAGTGTAAGTATCTTTCCAGCTCTCACATTCTGAGAAGAAAATGGATAAGCTAGTATTAGTCTCTTCTTATTCTACAGATGTACATTTATGTATCATGCATTGATTAGAATAGTGTAGGGTTTTACAATTCTCTTTTTCCAAAGTCAAACTTGCCCAGCCTTCCTGAGGCAACTGGTCTAGTTAGAGGAGCCCCAGCTTCACTCATATTTGGTTCTGAACATCCTAAGTTGTACAGCCCTGAGCAAGGCATGTCCTTTCGAGGAGTTTCAGTGTTTTCATCTGGCAATTGGTGACTAATGCTGCCTGTTTTACAGAGTTGTGAGCAAAGTTCTTTGTAAACTTTAAAATTCTTTGTAATGTGTCTTATTATTTTATATCATTGAGTCCCATTGTCACCTTTCCCCTGCCTTCCTTCCTTTATTTTCATTATCTTCTCTTCCAAGAGACCTCCAGCTACATACAGTGCTCTTCATCCTTTCTTGAATTCCTCCATCTAGTCCCCACAATATGGGAAGTACAGATACTGCAGTCAGCATAGTAGGGTCATTAGTCCAAGTTGGAGTTTACTTGACTTTTAACATCCTTCAGAAATTCTTTTTTTATTAGATTTCCTTTTATTCATCACAGCTAGCTATCTGTACACTATTGAAAAACCATTTCCCATTTCCACAGTTGAGGTGTAAGCCAAAGGTGGGCAATTGAAAATCTGTGATTTCGTTGTTGTAGGGGATGTCTCTGGTGTAGAAAGTCCTCCACGAATCAGTCACTCTTTTGTAACTTGTACTTGTAGAGAGTTGTCTGAGGTACTCCTACTGTCCCATTACTTCTGTGTGTCAGAGGCATAATTTGGACTTCATTCTTCCTGACTCCAGAGCAGCCTTCTTCATAGCTCTGTATGCTCTAATACTGTTATGCATTCTTTGAAATGTTCATCAGCAAGTGTTTATTAAGCTTTTTCTATATTCTAAGAGTTTTACTAAGTGCTAGAGATAAAAAGACTAAAGTAAAACACTTCCTGCCCTCAGGTTATTTACATTTTAACAAGATAGACACAGACATAAGCCTTAGTCTTAAAAGTAATTATTATAATTTAATTTATATCTTATTATATTGAGGATTTATAGCTAGACAGAATCAGAGAACTTGGCTTATGTGATCACTTTAATATGCAGTCACTGTGTATATAAAGATGGGAAAACCAAAGTTCCAAATGTAGTCATTTTATTAATAAAGATGAGAAAATTAAAGTTCAAGAAGGTTGATTAACCTGTCAAAGATTATAAAAATTTCATCTAATGAATGAATTTGCATTGTGATTATAACGTAAAACCATATATGATATTGTAAAGCTTTTGATTTGATAACCATACATGATACCATATTGGATTTGTTTAAATGACAAAGTGATTCAAGTATGGTCTGATAGGTTGATCTGTGTTAATACTTAAATATTTAAATAATTGTATTCTTTTAAAACTTGATTGGGGTGCAGCTTGGTGGCGCAGTAGATAGAGCACCGGCCCTAGAGTCAGGAGTACCTGAGTTCAAATCCGGCCTCAGACACTTAATAATTACCTAGCTGTGTGGCCTTGGGCAAACCACTTAACCCCATTGCCTTGCAAATAACTTAAAAAAAAAAAACTTCATTGGAAAAAATGCCGAATAGAGACATAAGTTGTAATTTCTATCCCCTTTGCCCCAAGATTCAATTCCCTTCTAAAAACTTTAAAAAAATAATTTAAACAAGGAAAAAGAAAAATTGTTGTATATAAGAAGAGAGTTGAATCTACATATTCATTGATTAAAGACCTTTTCACTGGCAGTTAGAAAAACTAGAACTCAATAGGCTGCCCACCTTAGTTTGTTTATGCCCTCCCTCAGTAGTTATTCATGGAATAAGCACTCAGAAAATATTGACTGATTAAAATCATCTCTGCCTCTGGGGTGGCTCCTGATGAGATGGTCCCTGAAGTTAACTGGGGGTTTTTTTGTCTTTAGAAGGAATGTATACCTAACTCTCAATAGAAGATATTTTTCAAGAGAAGGGGAACTAATTTTTAGAATAAATTTTCAACTTATGTACTTTTGTCTTCAATGAATAAAATTTAAATATGATCTTATAAAAATCAAAAGTGCTTCTTATAAAATAGCAAGCTATTCAGGCATTTTCATTATCCAGACATCTAAAACTTAAAACTTCACTTATAACTGAATATCTATCACCTGTGCCTTATTTTGATTTTTTTTTGTTTTTGTCCCTTAAATATTTGTAAAAACCTGTATTTTTATAAGGATATGCAATCAGGAAATTTAAAAAAAAACCAGAATATTTTCCTGCTTTTAACTTCTGGTGTGGAGGGAGGGGAACCTATAAATGCTTGATTTAAAACAAATCTAAATATGAAACAATATGGGGCTTGCTGCAGATTGCTTATTTAAAAGGGCCATTCTATGAAAACACATGGCCCCTACTATCTTTCTGCTACTTTCTGTTGTAGGAAGATGGATTTCACCATTTAAAGGTCTTCTCTTGCAAATAATAAAGGGATTTAATGATTGAAGGATTGCATTTAAAGAAATATGATTTATTGGGAGCTAGGATATTAGAATTTAACATTTGGAAGCAGTCGGTAAACCAGTACTTGATGACATCTTCCACTTATCACAACAGGTATTTTAATTTCTGTAGGCTTTATCCATTGTTATGGTCCTAGAGAATTTTTTGAATTTCTAAAATTAAGATATGTGTCAGTTAACAAGATAATTCCCTGGGTTAGTTAAAAGACTTAAATTTGCTTAACTGAAAAATAAATCTATTGATCCTCTCATAGTATACATATCATTATATATGGATTTGCATAAAATCCATTTAATCTAAATTGTAATATTGAGTTTCCCTTGAGAAATTTCTGTTTCATCTTGCAATATTATATCTAACAGGAAAATAAGAGAAATTAGAACTTGTGATGTGAGCACTTTTATATGAGCAACCAGACAGTAATATGTTTTAAAATGTTGATTGTTTTATTTGAACTACAGTGTTAACTTTCATGGTAGCTCTTCATGTTAAATGGTCCGAAATCATTTAATTCAAATGATCATTTACTAAGATTGCTGAGTCTTAAGTGACATATGTCATTGAAAATTCAATATGAAATAAAATCCCCTAAGATGCATTCAGTGCACTTGTTTCTTGACTCAAAAAAATTCTGAGATGTGCATTTTAAAAAAATCTGCAGATATTGATGTGTATATCTTCAGTCATTAAACTAGAAATTCATTTCAGACTTAACAAGGTGAAGTCCTTATTAAATATTCAAGTTATTACTTATTTGCAGTAGTAATTATGGTACCATTTGTGGTAGTTGGCCAACTTCAAAACATTCATTATATTATGGAGAGTTTTCATCTTTTCCAGATGTCTATTTGAACACAAAATGATGATGTCATTTTAGCCATGCTTTATATTTTTAAACTAGTACGACTATAAGTTAGGATTATATATACATATAAAAAAACAGTTTTAGCTATCATTTTTTAAAATAGAACTTTTGCATAGTCCTTTATTGTTGATTTCTTTTCTAATAAGTTCAACAACATGTTTATTAAATGTAGACAACACTGTTATAGTCACTGGAAATAGCTTGAAAGTTCAATAATGCCTGTTTGATCAAAATCCATGTTTCTCTTATTTCATTTTCATGGTTGAATCTATTAACAATATGCATAGTTTTCCAAGACCTCTTACTAAAGATGATAATTACAATAACTAGGTCCTGAAGCTCATAAGAACACTAAAAGAATAGACTTGTCAATTTTAGAGCAAACAGTATTATGTATACAAGGTTAGATTTCAGCAAAAGGTTTTTCTTTAGATTATGATTTTGTTCATCCTAGCTTCCTAAATGTGAAACATGCTTAAACTCCATTAGGAGATATAAAATTTTTTTTAATTTTTTTTATAAAATTTTAAAAAGACTTCAAATCAGGGCAGCTAGGTGGTGCTGTGGATAGAGCACCAGCCCTGGAGTCAGTAGGACCTGAGTTCAAATCCAGCCTTGGACCCTTAATAATTACCCAGCTGTGTGACCTTGGGCAAGTCATTTAACCCCATTGACTTGCAAAAAAAATAACCAAAAAGTCTTAGTATCTTTAAATTGTATCTGTTGAAATTAGGCATCATGAAAATAGATTGCAAATTTAAAATATATTCTCCTTTTAATATCATCTTATGGAAGTATCCTTTTAACAATATTGCCACAAGAGTTGGAATATTTTTGGCATTCTTTTGTTCTAATGTCTAAATGAAAGCAGACTGTCCATTTCTTGCAATTATTCTAAATCATGAATTACTTGTTCTTATATTGAGAAGGTATAAATTATAATAGAAATTGCTATCCTACTCTTTGTATCACTGTACTAACACAAAGTCCTGTCATATTCAGAAAAGAAATACAATAACAGTCTTCAATTTTATTTTATTTACTATATGGCTTTTTTTCCCCACAAAGTTTGCCTTAAAGTTGTGAAAATAAGGTATGATTTTAACTGTGATTGATGGTTGTGAAGTGTAAGGGAATTTAACTGTTTCTTGTATTAATTTTTTTCCCTTCATCAGTTAGTATTTTGAGTAAACTATCATAGATGGATCCCTATCTCATGCTTACTAGAGAAAGTATTGTATTCTTGCTTTACACAGTTAGAGCCATCCAGTAGTATTAGTGTAAAACAATTACCTAAATTGGTGGCTAAACCCTCTACCTTAAGCAGAACTTGTACTTTGCCCTGAGTAGTGGTGAATTTTGGTATCCAAGATGAACCTGAGGAGATTTTGTTTAAATATATATTATAAAAATTAAGCATCTGTATTAATAGTTAAAAGTTGTCATTATGTATTTCAGGCAAGTTTTGTGGCTTCTGGAAACCGTACTGATATTTCCTTAGATGATCCCAACTTCTGGCAGAAATGGGCAAAGAAAGCAGAAATTGATATAGATGCCATCAGTGGCAGAGTAAGTATTCCCTTTCCTCCATAAAGTTATTCTTCTTAAATTATAGTACCTTGAGATAATTAAATTTTTAGTTCAATTTATTTTTGCATAAATATTATGGAAAGTTCATTTCCATTTCCCCAGATTAAGGCTTAGCTTAATGCCTCACCATAATATAGAAATAATCCTGACTTCTTAAAGGCTTTGCTAGGAGAGTATAATGTCTGGCAGATCCTACCTAGTAAGCTCTTAAGACTTTTATTATGGACTTGGTAAAAGAATAATTTCTGTTATCCAAGGAATAATTTAGTTAAGCTAAGGTTGGCACACAGGTGATGTTTTGAGGTATGGTTTTAGAGGGACAGGGAGGCAGGGCAGCAACTCATAAAGATCATTCAATTAAAAACCCATAACATACAAAATAGCATGCTTGTCATTGGGGATATAATCTCTGCTCTAAAAAATTTGCATTTTTATAGGGCAATACCATACATTAAAGAATTAAGTTAAATACAAGAGGAGAAAAGCATCAACAATTGAGAGGACCAGGGTTACCTGACCTAAGTTTTTTTTTTAAAAAAAGATAAGATTTCTGTGGAGTGGGGGGAAAGAATATATTGCAAGTGTGGGAGGTGGCAAATTGTAATATCCAAAGATGCCTGCCTTGTGTTTTGGAATATAGAGTATAGGAAATAAGAATGGAAAGGTAATAGACCACTAAAGGTTTTGAACAAGGGATGTTTCAGATTTGTGTTTTAAAAGGAAGATAATTTTGGCACCTATGTGAAGGCTAAGTTGAAGAGGGAAAAAACAGTTAGATGCTATTACAAGTGAGAAATGATTAGGACCTGAATTAGGGTGGGGGCCATAGCAACAAAAGAAATCAACCTAACTTGTTAGCTGTTTGGAAATGGATGGGGTAGGAAGAGAAGGAATATGAAGAAGAGTAGTTCAGTATGACACTGAGATTACAACCATCCTCTTGTGAAAAAACTACCCACACCAAGAATTTTTCTTTTTAAATTTGAAATACTGAAGTAAAATAATGGTTGCAGAAAGATAACTTGTAAATTTAAATTCTACTTTTACTAAAGCTAGGCATTATATTTTCTGAAAAATAAAATAATAATTTTCTGTAAAATCTAACTCATCTTAGAATAGGGACTAGACTTAGGATTTTATTACCATAATACCTTCTCCTAAGTTAGGATATTTCAACCATTCTCTGATCAGCACTTTGTCTACAATTTATAGTGTTAAAGAGTTACTTAAACAGCAATAGGTTAAATGACTTACCCAGAATTACACAACCATTATGTGCCAAAGGTAGAAGAGATCAATGTGGTCTTACTGGCTTTCAGGCCACTTCTCACTTTACTAAAGACTTCCATTTCATCCAGAATTTGCTTCCTTTTCTCATTACTCATATCTTGGTTATAATTCTTTGTGCTACTGTTGAAACTTTCCATTAATGAAATTGCAAGAATGTAGAAGAGGAATAAAATTTGCCTAGAGAGGTGCTTTAGATTTTCCCTTCTTTCCTCCTTGGTTCTAGAGTCAGGAATGATAAGAGGAGGAAGGATAGAATTGAACTTGTGGGATTTGAGGCTTGTCAGTTATTTTTCATACTTTTCCAAAAATTTTGAGTCCAAATGAGCTGATCCATCTTCTAGTTATTGGGTTATTCCTAGCTTTGGTCAAAAATAATTTGATATCCATTATGCATAATTCAGGAATCCCTAAAAATTTGAATATTTAAACAGAAAATCTACTGCTGACAAATCATATGTAACAATTTTTTAAATAGAAAAACATACATGATAATGTGTTTAATTTTATAGAACAGCTTAGTTATTGATACACCAAGGATTAGAAAACAAACAAGACCCTTTAGCGCCACAAAAGATGAATTGGCTGAATTGTCTGAAGTTGAAAGCGAAGGAGATGATAAACCCAAACTTCGTAGACCATGTGACCGTTCCAGTGGCTATGGAAGGACAGAATGCTTTCGCGTGGAGAAAAATCTGCTAGTTTATGGGTAAAAAATATTATTCTTTAAGTCTTCCATTATCAAATAGTACATGCACTAGTACGTTTTATTTTGAGTAACATCGATAAAATTTGTTAGAACATCTGTGCTTTATAACTTAATATGTTAATGTTGAATTGTCTAAATAGTTGAACATATCCACAAAGTATAAGTAAAATGCAACTATCTAATTCAGGTTATACTTGATATACTTCAAGGTAGAAAATTTATTATTCACAGTTTTAAATGGCACAGGAAATTATATCATAAATCTATGACAAGAAAAGAAATTTTTTCCTGGCACATTGTAACTTTATTTTAATAAGCTGACCAAATATTTGCATTTATTTGTAATTACAATTATTTATTTGCTTATAGTGTTTATTTACAATTTATTTGTGAAATTTTTTTTTTAATTAGAATTTAACAATATATTGATGTGTATTTGGATCAGGTGGGGTCGATGGAGAGAGATTCTAGCTCATGGCCGATTTAAAAGACAATTAAATGAACAAGATGTGGAGATCATTTGCCGAGCCCTTTTAGCATATTGCCTTGTCCACTACCGAGGAGATGAGAAGATTAAGGGTTTCATATGGGATCTCATTACCCCGACAGAGGATGGACAGACAAGAGAATTGCAAAATCATCTAGGTAAAGAGCATGCCTTTTTAATAGGACAAACTAAATAAGTTTAAAAAATAAAACTCTAAGGGGCGGCTAGGTGGCATAGTGGATAAAAGCACCGGCCTTGGAGTCAGGAGTACCTGGGTTCAAATCCGGTCTCAGACACTTAATAATTACCTAGCTGTGTGGCCTTGGGCAAGCCACTTAACCCCGTTTGCCTTGCAAAAATAAAATAAAATAAAACTCCTATAAAAATGGTTTAGTGCAAAAAAAAAATGTAGGAATTGGTTACTGAGTATACTTTAACACCACTTAACTGTTGTGATCTTAGCTTACTCATACTCATCTTTGTGCTTCAGTTGCTCTTTGAGAATTATTGTTCATCTTCCAATCAATTTGCATGTTATTGTAAATAATTGATCATATGAAGTAAATGAATTCACATTTTGGAAAGTTCTTTTGTCTTCAAATAAGACAATTAGATAATCAGTTAACAGCATTAAGAGTTATGAATTGATTTTATCAGTTTCATTTTAGTTTGTTTGGTTTTTTTTCGCAAGGCAAATCGGGTTAAGTGGCTTGCCCAAGGCCACACAGCTAGGTAATTATTAAGTGTCTGAGACCGGATTTGAACCCAGGTACTCCTGACTTCAAGGCCGGTGCTTTATCCACCACGCCACCTAGCCGCCCCTAGTTTCATTTTAAAAAGCAGCATTCCATTCTCTTAAACTCTGCCACTAATTTGTCTTTATAAATAGTTAACAAGAAAAATCAAACTTTATAGTTTTACTTTATAATTTCTGAATATTTTGAGCAAATAAAATTATAAGTAAGATTTTATGATAAATACCTTTAGTTCTTGTGATGCATGGTAAAAACAAAACATTTCAATTCATACACAGCAAAATAAAGAACAGAGTTTCTGTGTTGCCTTCAAAAACAATGATGTACTTCAAATTTGACTGTGAAAAAGTCCTATCACATTTTCAAATATTAAAGAAGATAATATTTTTCTCTGTAATTATCCTACATACAGATTTTTTTTTTTGCAAGGCAAACGGGGTTAAGTGGCTTGCCCAAGGCCACACAGCTAGGTAATTATTAAGTGTCTGAGACCAGACCTGAACCCAGGTACTCCTGACTCCAGGGCCCGTGCATTATCCACTACGCCACCTAGCCACCCCTACATATAGATTTAAGAATGTCTATTCTGTACTAATTCTTGTCTATATCAGTTAGTAAAAAAGACTTTTCAGAACAAAGAATGTGATTTTTTTTTCTTATTTTGCTTTCATAGTATATATATAGAGTATTCCCATAATGTTGTAACCATTCAGGTAACTAATGAGCTTTAATAAAGATTGAGTGAATGAATGAATGAATGAAATTGCCAGAATTAATGACTCTCTGGCAATCTAACAAGTCTAAGTTATTGAAATAACTGGAAGTTATCAGTTTAAACCACTTAAAAATCTGAACAATAACTTGTACCAAAAAAACCTACCAAGTTAATTTAATTATCCAGCAACCAGTTATTCAGTTTGATTCTTTCAACTATCTATGGTACTTCCCTGCTACGTTGTTTTAGCTGTCTCTATAAGTGTATATTTATTTATCCAAAATTACTTTGACCCCATTTATTATGGCTTTCCCTGTCCAATTACCTACCTAGTAGTGTTTAGAAGACTCATCACCAAATGTCTGGCTGCCAACTGCTGAATTTTTTTTCAATCACAGCATTTCTTAAAGACCATCAGTAAAGGTATGCAAGGGTTGTCATGGAGGGAGCATCCATATTATTGAATTCCTTGACATTTCCAATTATTTAAATAAGCAGTTAGAACATAAGCAGTGCTTCCTTGAAGCTTATGGATTATCAGCAATAATTAACCAACTGGTAGCCAATGATCCTGGTTGGGGTACTGAATATGTTACTCTATCTAATATGTTTCTCTATCTAGAACATGGTGATGTTATTTATACCCTATCTCTCAGGTATACAGTAGCTTTATCAAGCATGTGAAGGCACTCCAAGCCAATGTTAGCCAAGAATGGAAACATTCTTTAATGAGACCAAATAAAATTGTTGCTAGTTTTTGAAGAAATGAGTAAATTGAGTATATTTGATATTTTACTTGAAACCCAGAATAAAGATATTTCAGTTGTAGGCTTTGACTTAGGTTTATCGACCCACAGTAGTGTACAACTTGAAAAGTGTATCACCTATATAATCTAAATTTGTACCTTCAGGCTAAAGTCTAAGAACTATCTCTTAAGATCTTGAAGAATTTTCAGCATTCTATACACAGATTTCATATATTTTCTTGGAATTTTTAAGTTGAGAATATATTTTAAATTATGGTATTTCTACAAACTATCAATTACTCCAGATTCTTTTTTCTCATTTTTTTTTTGTAGGCCTGTCAGCTCCTGTTCCCAGGGGCCGAAAAGGAAAGAAAGTGAAAACTCAAGCGAGTACATTTGATATCCATAAAGCGGAATGGCTTCGGAAATATAATCCTGAACATTTGCTACAAGATGAAGGCTATAAAAAACACATAAAACATCACTGTAATAAGTAGGTAGCATTCTATTTCAAACTTTTTTTTAAAAAATCCAATTTTTTTTTTCTGTTTTTACAAATGAAGTGCCTCATAAAATTTTAGTCCATGGTGAAGAAATTACATGGCTTAGTGAGTACTTGTAACTTGACCAAAGAATTATTTTCTAATCTTACCAAGTGCCATCAGGCAAATCACTGGACAGTATCATATATCTTAAGTCCCCCTAATTTGCTGTATAATCTTAAAAATTAAATACTTACATTCCTCAGCAACACAGAGATATGTTACAGTATGGAGAGACATTTAATTAAAAGTAGATGTTATCAGTTATTTTATTCTTTATCTTATAATGAAAAGGTCACAGGTCTCCTTAATTTTTATACAGATAACTGTTCTTTTAATTATAATAGAACTTTTTAGAAATATACCTAATAGGAAGCTAGATAGTCTTGACATATCTGTACTTTTTGTTTTTAGGGTTTTGCTTCGAGTACGGATGCTGTATTATTTAAAACAAGAAGTTATTGGTAATGAGTTCCAGAAAGTATTTGATGGAGTTGAAGCAAGGTGAATTAAATGAATCTTTCATAGTTTTTATTTAAGTGGGTAGATGTGATTTTGAAGCTTTTAATTTTTTGAAAAATAGAAGATGACACGAAAATTTCAGCATGTGTCACTTGCTAAAATAAAATGTATTGCATAACTTTAGAATTCTATTAAATCACAAATTAGTCCTAAAAAACAAGATTAATCATATTTACAGAATTTTTTTCTTAATCTTTCCTCTTATACTGCAGCAATAGGTGGGTTTCAACAAAGAATCCTCTAATATGAAAATAGATCCTACAGTTACATAGTAAATCATTTGATTGGTATTAGTTAAGACAGGTACAATCATTCAGGCTTTTATAATCCCCTATTAAAGGAACACCTGTCTTGTGAACTGTCCTTATAAACTATGGTTTACATATTTATTTCTCTGCCCACATTCCTTCTCTCTCTCTCTCTCTCTCTCTCTCTCTCTCTCTCTCTCCTCCCCCTCTCTCTCCCTCCCTCCCTCCCTCTCCCCCACCCCTTCCCCAAAAGGATTCTATAAGTTAACCAATACTGGGAAAACATAGGATCCTATCATGCATCCCTCTATACATGGTAGGCACTTGATATTTACCGAATTCAATTGAATATAATTCCTTTTGTGTTTTTTTTTAAGTTTTGTGTTTTCTTTGGTGCTATCTTTACTCTATCTGATGACTAACTATTAATTATGTTACCTTGAATCAAATCACTTAAACACTGAGCCTCAGTTTCCTTGTCTTATTAAATGAAGATGTTGGACTAGATAATTTCAAAAATTATCTAGCTGGCTTTAAAGTGATGTTTCTGTTTTTCATAGGGACTTGTCCCTGATGTTGTTTGTAAGTGAGAACAAATTCACTTGACCTCAGTTTACTTTAACATAAATTTTCTTACAAGATCTGATCAAGGATGGATACCTATGTTGAATGAAGCATCTAGATGGCACAATGAATAAAGTGCTAGACTCAGTCTAGAAGACCTAAATTCAATCCTGCATCTGATACTTACTAGCTAGGTAGTCCTTGGCAATTTGCTTAACCTCTATCTCTCACAGTTTCTTCATTTATAAATTGACCTGATAACAGCACCTATTTCACCATATTGTTGTGAGAATATATATATTTATTTGTAAAAAATCTTTGCACACCTTAAAGCACAAGTATAGATGTTAGCCATTTTTAATCATTTTCAGAACATAAGTATAAACTCTTGAAATTAAACACACAACTCAGGAAACCTATTAAAATAATATAACAAATATGACTTAAATCCATCACCATTTTAGATCACTATTGAAAAAAAGACTTTTAAAATATATCAGGAATTACTTTTCTTAGTAAAGTCCTATTATAGTGCTCATTCTAATCATAGTCCTCTGATTGCAAATTAAATATCTTCTTCCTCTGACTTGTAATCAAGTCTGTTACTCTTTTGATGATTATTATATTTTAGTGACATTGATGTTTGGGTCCCTGAGCCAGACCATTCTGAAGTCCCTGCTGAGTGGTGGGATCTTGATGCCGATAAATCTCTCCTTATTGGAGTTTTTAAACATGGTAAGTAAGAGGGCAGAGTGATGTTGGGCCTTTTCTTTTTATAATGAAATACAAGTAGTCCTTAATATATGTTACTTCATTTAGAACATTTTATTGATTACAGCTAGAGATACTTACAGAAAAGAATGAACAAACTTTCAACCTCTTACTCTCAAGACTTTCTCTTATGCTTTTATCTCCCAGCCCCATCTTTAGGAGAAACCTCTTGGATTCTAGGCCTCAAGTGGTGCCCTTCTCCTTTGGATCTCTTAAATTTACAAAATGTTTATAATTGGTTTACCATTGCTTAATTGGTGTGTGTGTGTGTGTGTGCGCACATGCATTTAATAAAACTTTATTAGAATGTATGTGTAAATAATTTATACTTGATTCAAATGATTTTGGTCACTTCTATAAAAGATTAGACATTTCAGACCAAAATACAACCACACATGTCTAAAGCTTTAGAAGTCTGTATTGGCCAAGATCAAAAATGTAGCCTTCTATTAACATTGTAGCCTTTTTCTAACTTCCATGCAAGTGACTCAGAGTCATTTACATATCTCAGCCTTTATTCCTTGTTTTACCTATAGTCCCACTTTGCTTTTTGTCTACTATAGGTTTCTTCCTCAGTGTTTTGACTTTTCAATTTCAGCATATACACAACTTTTAAGGAAAATCTGATCTCTCTTTCAATGCCATAGAGATTGTGTTGTAGTAGAAAGAACATTGAATTCAAGTCAGGAAACCTGCATTCAAATCTCCCCCTCTATAATTTCATATTTGTATGACCCAGAAAAAGTTATAGTCCTCCTCAGTCTCATTTTTCTCATGTGCAAAATAGAGGTAATAATACCTACACTTTATAGCTCATGACAATGTGAGGAGAGAAATTTGTAAAATCTAAAGCCTTATTAAGCTTGAAATATTCCCCATTTCCTTAGATGGTATCATCATTCTCTAAGATCGCTAGTTTAAAACTTCAGCATTATCCTTAATTTCTGTGCCTCTGGCATCACTCACATCCTCAGATCTTATCCTATTGATTCTGTTTACTCCATCTCTTGAATTTGTTCCCTCTTTCTACTGCCACCAACCTAGTTCATCTTTTTACTACTTCACAAGGCCATTTGGAATGTTTTTTGTTACCTTAAAGAATTATATAAACATGAATTGTTACTTTTAATCTTTTAATAACTCCATCCCCAGAATAGGTTACCATGCCTCTGGGTGTTTACTCTTTTCAGAATTATCTTACTAATTCACAACCTTAATTATGTGCTTCCCTTCCATCTACAAAATAACTGCCATCAAAATCCCTTTACACTTTGACCCCAACCTTTCCAGTCTTAAATTCATTTTGTATATTTCAAATCATGCTGTTCTGCCTATTTATGCATCCATTTTGTTCCTACTTAATACCTAGAATTCCCTTCTTCCCATTCTCTGTCATTAACACCTTCCAGAATGAATTAGGATGGCTTTTTTTCCCCATGAAATCTATTCTGGTCCATCTCAGCAGAAATTATTTCACTCTTCTTAATTGTCAGAGCTCTCCATACTTCTAATTAAGTTGCTTGAGGATAGGACTATTCATCTTTTTATCCCCATCTATCAGAAATTTGTTGTTGTTCATTTGTTTCAGTTGTGTCTTTTTGTGATCCCATTTGGGGTTTTCTCAACAAAGATAATGGAAATGGAAATGCCATTTCCTTCTCCAGCTCATTATACAGATGAGGAACTGAGGCCAACAGAGTTAAGCGACTTGCTCAGGGTCACAAAGCTATAAGTGTCTGAGGCCAAAAGCTGCCTAGCTGCTGCATTAGAATACTTATAAACAAGAATTTCTTTTGAATTTGAATTGTTTTCCATGAAAAAAATTCACAATCATAGGATCTTAAATGGAAGGGAATGTGACTACACAGAAAATAGTCATTGCTTGGCTACCTCTAACAAGGAGAATTCCTCTATCCTATGAAGCAATTCATTCATTCCTCTTTTAAGTAGCTCAATTTTAGGAACTTTTCCTTACAGAAAATCTAGATTTACTTTTTGCAGCTTTTATCCAGTTCTGCCCTCTGGGTCCAGCTAAATAGGTCAAATTCCATGTGACAGCCCTACACATACTTTAATAGAGTAATATTTCCCAATAGACTTCTCTTTTCCAGGTTAAAGATTCCCAGTCTTTTCAACTAACTCTCCTGTAACATTCTGTTGAAGTCCTTGACTCATGGATGTGTCCAACTTATTATCCTTCTGAAAGTATGGTGCTCAAGCTAGACACCATTATTCCTCTCATTGTATATTCCACCTTTTGAAATATTACATCACTAAGATGTCAGGAAGTTGTTGACTGCTTTGCTTTTGGCAAAAAAGAAACACTAGAAAATATCCAAATAGGGATGCAGTGGATAGAGCACCAGCCCCTGGACTCAGGTAGACCTAAGTTCAAGTCCAGCCTCAGACACTTAATAATTACCTAGCTGGGTGGCCTTGGGCAAGCCACTTCACCCCATTGCCTTAAATAAAATTTTAAAAGAAAGGGGGAAAAAAAAGAAAATATCCAAATAATTGGAGAAGATCTTCACAGTTGCTACTGAATCCTGCCTTTGCACTTTGCTTAGAATATGTGTCCATAATGTTCATGCCCTCTGTCTCCGCTTCTATTGGACTTTAGCCACATGCTCTCCACAACACTGACTCATATAGTAATCCAAGTCAACTAGAGTAGGTTCTTCCATTAAAATGAAATTTCCTTGGAAACAGGGACAGTTATTATTTTTGTCTTTTTTAGCTCCTAGGTCTAGCCCAGTTTGCAGCGTAGAGTCAATGGTTAATACATTCTTATTGCAACAAGAATTTTTAATGTGCACATGCTATTTACTAGGCACAATGAGTATTAAAAAATACAGAAAGCAGTTCCTTCTTTCAAAGAGTTTACTTTTGTTGATGGAGAGGATAAGGAAGGGAGAGAGGTAAGACATGTAAACCAAAGTATATTTCTAATTATTTGAAGTCAGAGACAAAACAAGAATCCAGGTGTGACTAGGAGGTGCAGTGGATAAAGCACCGACCCTGGAGTCAGGAGTACCTGGGTTCAAATCCAGTCTCAGACACTTAATAATTACCTAGCTGTGTGGCCTTGGGCAAGCCACTTAACCTCATTTGCCTTGCAAAAACCTAAAAAATAAAAATAAAAAGTATGATCCAAAAAAAAAAAAAGTATGATGAAAACAAGAATCCAGAAAGGCTACACTTGGGAGTTAGTATATAAGCCGAAGCTGAAAAGAAGCCAGAGTTGACCAAAAGGCAGCAGTGAGCCAAGGAGAATGATTCAAAGGGATAAAGATTAGAACTGGAATGCTTTTAGTTTAGAAAATAGCAAGTAAGACAGTTCAGCTGGAATAAAAGGTCATAATGCAAAATTATATAAAATAAGCTCAGAAAGGCCAACTGGAGTCAGATTGTGAAGATCTTTAAATGTCAAATTGAGAAATTTATATTTTATCTTAGAGACCAAAAGGAGTCAGTGAAAGTTTTGGAACTCTGCAGTGACATGATCAGATGGGTGACCTTTTAATCTGTCCTGTTCCTACCTTTCTAGGTCTTTGTTCTAGTCATTGATTTCGTTTCACCTGTAATACCTGTCTCAGTGAAACCTGATCTTAAATTTGCTTCTTTGCAGGATCATAGATCTAGGACTGAACAGAAAGTCAGGGACCACCTAAACTTAACTCCTACATTTTACAGCTAAGGTAAAAACTGAGGCCCAAGGGATAAGTGACTTCCCCAAGGACATTCACTTGATTGTTACTCATACTTTGTAAAAGCTGTAGACCCATCTGAGGACAAGGTTTTTAATTATTGGCTTCTTTCCCTTTTGTTTCCTGTAAATTGCTGAGTATTTTGCTTTTTTTTAATTATATTGTAATTTATTCCTGGTTTAGTGAATATACACAGGAAGTTTTCTTCCTCCATCTTCCTTTCTTTCAAAACACTAGGCAACTGAATTCTTTTTATTTTTTTAATTCTGGATTTAACAATCACCAAATAGAATAAGCATTTTCATATTATTTAGTATACTCACATACAGATGATATGAAAGTGGGAGTCTCCATTACCTATATACAGTTTGCTTTTCTAAGTATATAGTAAGTTCAACTTGTGACTTTCAAAACCAATCTTGTCTGTGATTCCTGCTGGTCTTCCCTTTAAAAAAAATATTTAAATGACCCTGGATTATTTTTGTTTGCTTGGTTAGGTTTTTTTGGCTGCTCTCCCCCTAATTTTCTCTTACCCTAAAACTCCATCCCTCAAATTGAAAAAAATAGAAAAATACTCTATCAAATATGCATAGTCAAGCAAAACAAATTCCCACATTGACCATGCTTAAAAACATATTTTTATTCTGTGTCTTGAATCCATGATGTCTTTGTCAGGATGTATATAGCATGCTTCCTTCATCAGTATTCTGAAACCATACCAAATACTTGCCTTGATTAGAATTCTTAAATTTTTCAGAGTTGCTTCTCTTTACATTATTGTTGTTATTGTGTAAGTTATTTTGGAGTTTGGGGTTTGACAGCCATTCGTTTTGACTTTTGTGTAATTCTTGGTTAAAATTCATGGATTTTAAAAAACTACCATTATTCAAAAGGTGCTTCAGAGGTCTCTCTCCCTACCAGGGTTCCATATGTTGTTGGCCAGGTCAGTAGGCAAAGTTGAAAAGGCAGCCTTCTGCCCAGCTCAGGGTCCCCTTCCAGAAACTTAGCCCCCAACACACTGATTTAGCATACAATTAATACAAGTTTCTCCAGGTTTCTCTAAAATTTACACTTTCACCATTTCTTATAGTGCAGTGATATTTCATTAGTTTAAAGTTCTTTGTTATAGCAATAAGAGATGCTAAAAATATTTTGGAATATGTGTCCTGCTTTTTCTTAGACAAATTCATTTCTTAGGCTAAGAGCCTATCAGTTCCATGTTGAAACCAGGATACAGAAATCCAAATCCCATTCTCATACATTTTGTTCTTGAACTGTTTATTTTTTTCATCCCTGTTTACGTATGAACTTGTCTATGATCAGCAGCAATGATGAAAACACTACCTGCCTCTTAAGGTCATTAGTTTCTTGCTCAGTGCATCATAATCCTTAGCAGTACTTTTTTCATCTTTTCTCAAACTATTAATTGTACCTACAAGCATTGCCTTAAATGATGACTATTCGTCATATTTTGCCAGACTCTGGAAGTTATTTTATCAAGTCTAGGATGATAGCAATCCTCTCTTCTGTTGTCATTTATTAGGTAAATGCTTTAGTCCTCCCTCAGTAGAATCACATTCATATCTTCTTCCACTGACTTCTCAGCCTAGGAGCTCTAGAATCATTCCTTGGAGACCAAGCACTTGTGTCCTGAGCAGGACCAGTTGACTTCTGGAGTGGTCAGTCATAAGGCTGTTGGAATAATCTAAACAAAAAAGTGATGAGGTCTTGAACTAATGTGGTAACTAAATAAATAAAAAGGAGTCAGATGTAAGAGAAATGGGGGTAGAAATAGCAAGCCTTGACAGCTGAGAGAATATGTGGGATGGAGAGTGAGATGTCAAAGATAATTCAGAGAACATGAGAGACTAGATAGATTTTGTTGCCTTTGACAGAAATAGAGAAGTTTGGAAAGAAGGAGGTGTGTGGGAAACGATGAATTTGTTCAGAATGAGACATGCTGGGTTTGAATGGTCTCTAGGACATCCTGTTTGAAATGACCAATAAAGAAATTGGTTATGGATAATATCTCTGATGGAAAAGATTAGTACTGTATCTTCAGATCTGAGTCATCTGCCTAGATATAATACTTAAGAGACATGGGAGCTGATAAAGAAAGAGTATACAGAGAGGGAAGGAGAGAAGAGGCTCTAGAACTGAACTTTGGCAAATACCCACAGTTCTGGGATAATGATGTAGATAATGAGGTAGAGGAGTAGTCAGAACAGATCTCTCTTCCTGCTTTATCACTAGAAACTGAAGCAATGGCTCTTTGATAGGGCCTTCCCTTAGAACTGTATTAATGACTTTCCCAGCTCAAATACTTCAGGGAACAATAATCATAGCTATCTCCCCTTTTGGGGAGCTGATAAAAATTGAATTCTTTGCTTTAGTCCTTTCCTAGAGTCTACAGTAAATCTGTATTGCTGACATTCCTTGACTAGGCAGCAACCTGGAACCAAAGCATAGACTTTTATCTATCCTCTGTGTACTACTATTGGAAGTAATGACTTTCATCCTAGACTCGGAGATGTTGTTAGTCACATGGGATCCCAAAATTGGAAGGGATCTCAGAAGTCATTTATTACAAACCATAATAAACATTCTCACTACAAGTTACCCAATAAAGAGTCATCATGTAGCATTCATCTGGGACCTTTAGTTTTTGGAAGGCAACAGGGTTAAGTGGCTGGCCCAAGGCCACACAGCTAGGTAATTATTTTTTTATTTATTTTTTAAATTTTTTTTTACAGCTAGGTGTCTAATGTCGGATTTGAACTCGGGTCCCCCTGACTCCAGGGCTGGTACTCTATCCACTGCACCACCTAGCCGCCCCTATCTGGGACCTTAAATGAGAAAAAGCCACTACTTTCTAAGGCAGTCCTTTTCATTTGGGGATGGCATAAGTCATAAAGCAGTGTTTCCTTATATCAGGTTAAAATCTACCTCTCTGCAGCTTCCATCCATTGCTCCTAATTCTATGCTCTAGTGCCAAGCAGTTAAAAAAAAATCTTATTTTTTTCCATTTTATAATCCTTAAAATGTTTTGATATTGTATTTTTCATTCCTCCCCCCCTCCAAATCTACCTTTAAGCTAAAACATTCTGATTCATTTCAGCTGATAGCAAATTGTTCATCTTCCTGATCTTACCAATAGCCTTCCTAATATGTAGAATCATCATTGAACATAATACCTCAAAATGTATTCTGATAAGGACAAAATGGAATAAGACCATTATCTTCTTCATTTTAATCACTTTATCTCATATTACAGCTTTAAATAACATTAACTTTTTTGGCTCTCTTTTTACACTATTGACTCACTAAACTTGCAGTCCATTAAAACAGCTATTAGATTTTTAATCAGTTCAGCATCAATTAAATATCTTCTGTATACAAAGTAATTTGAAATATGCTGGAAATTCAGAGATTAAGGAAACATAATTTCTACCTTCAGGAAACTTGTTAAAATCAGATTCAACAAATCATTTTGGGTTTACTATATCTTTAATAAAGAAAAACAATAACAACAATATAATTGTTAATACTTTCAGGTTATGAAAAGTACAACACAATCAGAGCAGACCCAGCATTGTGTTTCTTGGAACGAGTAGGAAAACCTGATGAGAAAGCAGTTGCTGCTGAACAGAGAGCAAATGATTACATGGATGGGTATGGATAATTCTTAATTGTACCTATTGTTAGTTTTTTAAAAGTAGAATCTATAATATTTTTCTATGTTCTTTTTAATATTAAGAAAATATGAAGAATTGATGTTAAACAATGAACAATAAAGAAATAAGATCCCTAAAATATTTATCAAACTGTACTTAAACCAGAGGACTTCTTATTTTACTTTATAAGTGAACAATCAAAAGATTAGTGATAATTCACAATTGGTAGACCCGGGGTCTTTGGTTTGGTTCAGTTCTCCTCTTAATAGGTGTGAAACCTCAGGCAGGTTATTTAAACTTTGACTTTGTTTTCCTCATTGTACAATGGAGAACTCTACCTCCTCACAGGATTCTTGTTAGGATTAGATGAAATGATTATTAAAATGTTTTTAACCACAATTCCTTTTGTTATGTTTGAGTAATAGTAATTGTTACCCTCTTTCATCCAGAAGACACTAATTGTTCTACAGTGGTGAGGCAAATCTAATAGCCATAGGCAATCAATAAGTAAAACTCAACTTACCCACTTGTAATCACTCTTTGAGTGAGTTCTTGATTTTTCTTCCCTGTAGTTTGAGTCCATATAAGAAGTATCATAGCATGACAAATGTATGGGGAGGAAAAAAATGGCTAGGATTGTGAGACTTAGAGGACTATGAGATAATGTATTCACTTGCTTTTATAATCATCTTCTGATGAGGAGGAAAAAAAGTGAATGACTTTTTTGAAACCAACACCATGACAACTCAGAATGGCAGTTTTTTACCCGTCAGGGCATCAAATCCCCTTTTAGGTTCTGGGGGAAAGGAAAAGAATAATCTAATCTTTTAGATTTCTTCTAAAACAACTACCACATAATTATATCAGTTTTATTTAATGAAGAAAAGTTAAAATCAAATTCAACAAAAATGAGATGAAAACAACAAATTTATTTCAGCAGTGAAAGCTGTCAGTGATTAATGCAATATGAGCAAATGATGTCAAATTTGAGTCAGCATATTTCAACTCTTAACACTAACACAATCTGCTATCATCTCTGTAGTCAGCTTAGACTTTTGGCACAGATGAGTTGTGTCATTATGCTCCTTGTTTTATTTGAACATGAAATGTATATACCCCCCCAACTCAGCAGTCTTTCTGGAGGTTAAAATGTCATATCTATTATATTTCTCAGCATCATTTTGGCAAATATAATAACTTAGTTTTCCCTCAAAATTGTAATTTTTAAAAAATATTAAAATGACTTAAAAATAGTTATAATCACTTGACATTTTCAGCAATTAAACTGCAATTTAATTTTCTTAAATTATAATTCATTTTATAAAATGAAATGAGATTTCTTTATGATAGATGAATATGTAATTGTTTTAAAGAAAAAAATCTACTGGAGTATCTGAAAACTAATTCAGGCAAAGAAGGAGAAACACTTAGAAAACACAATGGAAGCCTAAATCCAAGAAATGCACCCATTATAAGAGCATTAATATTCACAAGTATTGCTATTAGTAAAGAGGATATAGAACTGTTTATTATATGAATGGTTTAACTGAAGATAGCATGAAACCTAATAAATTGAAACAACATCTTGGAAATGCATATGTAGAATACAAGCATAATTTTTTCAGAGAAAAATTGATGTTTTTAATAGGGTAAAACATACTTTGTCAAAAACCATATCCATAACACCAGAATAATTGCTTGTGTTATTTAAATTTGTTTACAAAATTGTTAAGTGTAAAAAAAGTCTTATTGTGAAGAAACCTGCAACTACTAGAAAATCCAAAAGAGGTTGAATTTCCTTCAGCCTCTCTACTCATTAAACTCATATTCTAGGAAGAAACAAAGGAATTTAATACAGCATAAATTTAAAATGTGCCTTGTTTAAAGAGTTTGGACACAAGTCATGCTTCAGAACCACTTGTAGTATGGAACTAACTACAGTTTTTCAAGTTGTTACTAATCACCTTTATGTGAATATATTTTAAAAAAGAAGGTTTTCTTTGCAAAATTGTGTGACAATAAAGGTGCAGAACATAGGGTACTTCTATATTATGGAAAGGCACACCAGTTTCTTATGCTAAAGTACTTGGGTATACTTTGAGATTGCCATTTTTCTTAGTTGTAACACTAAAAATTAATCAAATTCATTCAGATAACAAAAATACAGTCCTGAAATTTGAGTGGAATTTTTTAAACCAAATACTCTAAATCAGTGGTAAGATCTTCACAATCATACTATGATCATTTATAAAGAGGTTATAGCTTTGTATGAATATTATACAAAATAATTATTTTTGATGTTTTCCAATTTAAAAAAATACCTGCTCTGCAAATGATATGTAAAAAAGTAAAGATCTACTTATTTATCACTTCATCAGTGTACAGAATCAAATCTTATTTTATTTTAAAGACCTAATTATTTAAAAATATAATTGGATAAGAAACAGTTTCTGTGGACAAATATGCATTTAGAATTCTTTCATCTAATAGTCTTTTTTTGATAACCTTTTGTTTGAACCTAAAGAATCTTCATTTATTTGAACTGTGACTGAATAAAGAATTCTGTATTATTATTTATTAGTAGTTGAAAAAATTACAAATAACAATATCATCTGTTTTGAGAATGTCATGATGAAAACCAGGTCCATTGCATTATTATGATGTTGTAATTATTTTTATGTTTTAAATATGAACCTTGAAAGATTTAATGAATCTATGTTTCTGTTTTATAAAATTGTTAAAAATTAATTTATTAAAACATCTAGTAAAGGAATTTGTGTAAATCATTTTATGGGGAAAAAAAACTTTTTGTTCAAAGGGAAAGAGAGAGTGTTGTACAAAGTTAATAGTTCAGGGGGCGACTAAGTGGCACAGTGGATTTAGTACCGACCCTGGATTCAGTAGTACCTTAGTTCAAATTTGGCCTCAGACACTTAATAATTCCCTAGCTGTGTGGCCTTGGGCAAGCCACTTAACCCCATTGCCTTGCAAAAAAAAAAGAACAAGCAAAGTGAGGCTTGTTCAGAGAGAAGCAAAGTTATAGTTCAGAGGAATAGATGGTGAATTGAGCCATCCTCTTCCCTTCTGAGCATCATCCTCACTGCTGTGGCATTCTTAGATGGAGGATGGTTTCAAATTCTCTTGTCTTTTTTCTTTTCTAGTTATGGGATCTAATTCTATTACGGAAAAATGAACCAAATAACTCTTTCATGTAGACTTTTACCATTTGTTTTATTAAAGTGAACCATGTCCTTAGAAGTAATTATAATGCTTGTTGGTATGTTAACAGGGATGTGGAAGACCCAGAATATAAACCAGCTCCAGCTATGTTTAAAGATGACTTAGAGGTATGTTTTTTTTATCATATTTAAAAGCCTCAATTATAGCTATCTTGTTTTCCATTCAATATATGATTTCTATAGGTTTCCAATTTATGGAAGAAGATAGTGAGGCAAGAGCATTGCAACAAGTGAAATTGAGGCACATTAGTTTGATGATTACAAATTATATAAATAGCCCAAAAGCAGCTTCACATTTATTTTTCATTGTATTCACTTTTCCATAGTAATATGTGACCATTATGTGTGACTAGCATCAAAGATAAAGCTTATAATTATAAACAAAGTTATAATGATGATTCCTTTTCATACATCAATACTTGAAGATTCTGAGATTTCCTTAGTGTGAATACTGAGACTAAATATACAAATTGCAGCCCATATTTGGGAATTGCTGTGGCGGAAAAAAAAAGTTCATGCTGTCGTCATCTTAGGAATGATAACTCTCCTAACTTCATTAATCTAGGACTTAGGTGACAGACAAATATCTTGTCACTGGATCCATACTCATTACTTTTTAACTTTGTTAGATCTCACAGGGTTTATATTCCACTAGTATAGGGTTACTTCTACACTATTTTCAAGAATCACTAGAAGATTTCCTTTTCATATCACTTTCAGATTTCCATTTGACCAATAGTTAAAGAAACTATGATTGATTAACAAATGTTTTAAAGTTTGTCTTCATTATTCATTGTGACTTTATCTCTAGTAAAAATACATATTTAGGACTCCTCCAAATTGCTTTTTTTTTATTGATTTTTATTTTTGAAAGTTCCAACTTAATGAATATGATTTTTATTAGTACCTTTGTGCTTAGGATGTTTCTGTTTTATAAAATTGTTTTTAAAAATTCTTAATTTTATTAAAATACTAGTTTTAGATGTACTGAATTTAAGTTAATGGTAGCAAATCCAAGTGGAAATGTGATCTGGAAGATTGAAATACAGACTTAAAACACAGGTATAATTTCAGGCCCTGAGGGAAAGGATTTAGGAGTAATCTGAATGAAAGGAATGAAAGTTGAACATATATGAATTTACCTGTGAGTTCAGAGACAGTAGAATGTGGGGAAGGATTGAGTTCAGGTTTTTGGAAAAACTTTCAATTAGAAAGCCAAAGACGAAAAAGGAGCCAACTGAGGGGGCAAGGGAAAAAACCCAGTGCCTAAGAAAAAAATATTCCAATTGTGGATGTACCAGGGAAGCCAGATAGGAGGAGAACTAATAAAAGGAAAATGTATTTGGCAAAAAGGACATGATGAAAGTAAAATTTTGTCTTAAGTTAACAAAGCAAAGAGCTTCCATTGTTAAAATTACAATCTTTTCTTTCTTGATTCTTCTCACTTAAAATTTTTGTTCATCTCATCACCCTAACTCAAAAAATTTTGATTTATTTTTTAAAGGATGATGTTTCATCACCAGGAGATCTTATAATAGCAGATGGAGGTAAAATACATTTATTTCTTTCAAGATTTTTTTTGTGAATTTCTAGTGTCATGTTGCTATTTGATTACTTATCTATAAGAAATTTGTAATTGTTGAACTAGTTGTTCTCTAAGGTCTGTCCCTTTTAGGCCCAACTTTTTGCAACTTTATCAGCATTTTAAGAGGTATAAATAATTTACATTTGTTGAATTCCTTGATAAAATAGTCTTTGTATCTCTGAGATGACTTGAATACTTTACTGAATTTCATTATAATGAATTTGGATCTGTATTTAACAAATGGAATTTCTCATAATATGAAAATTAGTGATTTGACCTCGATTTTTTTTTCTCATATTGGTTAAAGTTTAGTGAAATATTACTGTTTTGTATTCTACTATTAAATTATTTTCAATATTTAATGCATGTTTTTTCTTTAAAATTTAGATGGCCAAATGATGGAAGGAGACAAGATCTATTGGCCTACTCAGTCTGCCTTAACCACACGCTTGCGTCGCCTCATAACTGCATATCAGCGGACTAGTAAAAACAGACAAGTCCAACAAATTCAGCCAGCATTTTCAGTACAGGCCAATGTGATGCAGCCTCCTTATGAAGAAGCTGCTCTTAACCCTAAAATAGCTGCCAAAATTGAAAGACAGCAGAGGTATGATAAGAGCACTTGTGTTAATATTTAGTATGGCAAAATGGAAATTCATTTTAGATGGTGGTAAAATAGGATTGCAACTTAATAGTTGCTTCTTAGTGAGCAAAAACATTCATTTAAAGAACTCTGAAAGAAAAAAAACTTCTGGGAAATTTAATCAGATATAGCTAACAAAGTTGTGCCACTAGGTATACTTAAAATATAAGTATTTGAATCATCCAGTGCCACTTTCTCTTGCCATGCAAATGAACGTAGAAATGGTAAAGTAATCTCAATGAAATTGAACTTGAAAAGAAAAAAATTTAATGAAAACTGAAATATGAACCTGAACAAAAGTACTGTTACACATCCGAAAGATAAATGATGCTATTTTCCATCAGATGTATGTGACTGTTCACATATATCTGACTTACCTCCATGACCAAATACCCAAGGTATGGTTTACAGATCCACTTATTTTCATTATTTATCATCAGTTCACTTCTGCCCTTCTTGCAGTCTGCTCTTCATTATTTCACTGAAACTTTTTTTTTTTTTTTTTTGCAAGGCAATAGGGTTAAGTGGCTTGCCCAAGGCCACACAGCTAGGTAATTATTAAGTGTCTGATGCCGAATTTGAACTCCAGTACTCCTGACTCCAAGGCTAATGCTCTATCCACTGTGCAACCTAGCCACCCCTGAAACTTTATTTTTAAAAGACACCAAAAATCTTTTCTTAGTCCTTGTTCTCTTTACTCCAAACCCCACATTGGCTCCCCTAAGTTTTTTTTATTTCTTTCCCTATTTCATAATTCAGTCACCAAGTCTCAAAAGCTAATAATTTTCACCTTTGTTTTGACCATCTTATTGTTCATCAAATCCCATCCTAAAATATTGTCATTCATATTCATCCTTTTTTATTCTCATTGCCTTCTGTTTTAGAACCCTTTTTTACTTCATAGTCAATTTATTGTGATAGTTTCCTCATTTTTTTTTGTGAAGCCTGAGGCAGAAAATTCAAAAGCAGGATATGGAATTTGAGATCTAATAATCCTGACCATTACAACAACAACCTCATTCATACTGTTTACCAAAATCAAACTTTGTAGCACTTAGTGCTTCTATCCTTACAAACCTTTTAGTTTCTACATAGAATTGAGAAAAGTTTGCTAATAGGAAAGTTGAACATATATATAGTCCATCTGGAATAACCAAATAGACTTTTCATAAAATAACATAATTATAATTATAATGTCCAAATATGTCTCAGTAATTCACAAAGGGTACAGAAATTTTTAGATCTACATAATACCAGGATATGAAATGAAAATAAACTTATATTCTATTATGATATGTATGAAAGACAAGCTAATTACTTTCAGTCTCCATTAGCATACAATAAATTTTATCTCCTTGTCCTCCCAATGCATGTGAAAGAGTTATTAGCAGTATAGAAAAATGCCTAAAGAATCACCAAGCCATTATTTGAAATGTAAGAAGGAGGGGTGGCACAGTGGATGAAGCACCGGCCCTGGAGTCAGGAGTCGCTGCGTTCAAATCCGACCTCAGACACTTAATAATTACCTAGCTGTGTGGCCTTGGTCAAGCCACTTAACCCCATTGCCTTGAAAAAAGAAAAAGAAATGTAAGAGGAAAGACTGGTTTCTTCATCTAAACAATTTTAGCCTCTGGAAAGAAAAAAGAGCACAGAGAAAGTGAGGTAAAGGTTAACAGTCATTTGGACTACTTTTGACACATTGTTATGAAGAAATTAAATTTTTCCAGTAGTTTCATTTGCTTCTCAGAACTTATTAGAATTAGGGAATTTTTTTCTTAAGATTCTAAAATACCAGTAACTATTTTTCTGAGATCACAGTGTGTATTGATGTGCATTCCTCCAGTCTTATCTATCATACAATATCCAAATTAATCTTCCTAATCTCTTCTCTGGTTAAATGGTGCACTGGCTAGAGCACTGGCCTTGGAGTGAGGAGGACAGGATTTTGAATCGAGCTTCAGACATTTGACATTTACTAGCTGTGTGACCTTAGGCAAATCACTTAACCCTGATTGTCTAGCATCTAGGTCTATTGTCATCCTGATCCATATTTGGTCACTGAATTCAGAAGGCTCTGGTGGAGAAAGTATGGCTGGTGACTTAGCACAGGTGCCCCTCCCCCATTCAAATCCAATTCACATGTTTGGCATCACCTCCCTGATGTAAGTCTTCTTCAAGAACGAAGGACAAACATCATCATGATATAGAAGATAAAAAAATTGAAGTTAAATAGGTCTGTCTTCATAAACCTATATGATCCTGTCCCAGAATGCTTTCTCATCATTATCTCCTACTTTTCCCAAAAAGTGCCCTCCTCTCCACCCATTCCAGAGTCTGTACTATGCCCATGTTGTTTCCACCATCCCACCCTCTTCCCTACTCTTAATCTAGCAAAATTTTAACCATCTTTCAGTGTTCAACTCATTCACATCATTCATGAAAACCCCCAATCAACTCCAGACTGTAGTAATCTTTACCTCTTTTGAACTCTTGTAGTACTTTTTTCTCTTTGCTAATTTGGCCTTTAATGTACTATTCTGCATTAGTTTAACTCTCCATATGTGTATGGCTTATTTTTACAATTAGATTAAAACTCAGTGAAGGAAGGAAACATTTCTCATGCTTCTTAGTTTCCTGTAGTGTGTGGCAATGATCTTCTCCTTTCTTTTTCTACTAATGACTACCTGTTTTCTTGACTGCTACAGACTCTTAACTAGTGACCCTGTTTCTATATTCTTCCCCTTCCCCCAGTTGTTTTAATGAGTGCATAAAAAATTATTATGTATTCCCATTTCCTACAGAATAAAATCCAGCCTAGAATCAAACCTAGAATTCAAGACCCTTTATATGCAGGCCCCAAATTCCCTTTCTAGCCTTGTCTAATGCTGTTTAGTATGCAATAACCAATCTCAAGTTCTCATCATTCACCCAGTATTAATGATACTTCTTGTTTTTAGGTTTATACACGTCATTTCTTTTCCCACCCTTAGCCATTTAAGATTTCCTCTGTTAAAATCTCACCTCGTTCTAACAATCAATTCAAATGTCATCTGTACTTCTGTACCTTCTCTGATAACCCAGTTAAAAGAAATTCCTCAGCTATCTGAATCTATATTATGTTGTGTAACTCATTTGGTATGTATTCTGTTTTTCTTGTTATCACAGGCTTTTAACAGCAGGTATCATAGCATTTACCATACTGCAAGCCTTTTGAGGCTAAGGATTATAGCTTTTATGGTTTTGTATCATTCACAAAGTTTAATATATTACTTTTGTAAACAGTAAATAAACTAAATACTCAAATATTTTTTGACTGATTCAAAAAGAAGACTTAGTAAATATTTGAATAAATTAATGAATGAACCAGTAATTAAAATCTGTATTTATAATTCTATTACTTTGGGTTTAATCAATGAATTTTTTAAGTTCTTCATATGACTAAATTCTGATAGTATATTCTAAATTCAGTTTAGACAAGTATTTTAAAAGCTAGCTGCTTAAATACATATTTTTTCTTTTTTTTTTTTCAACTTGATGAAAAAATAGATGGACAAGAAGAGAAGAAGCTGACTTTTATAGAGTTGTGTCTACTTTTGGAGTGGTATTTGATCCTGACAGAGGACAATTTGACTGGACAAAATTTAGAGCCATGGCTAGACTGCACAAGAAAACTGATGATAGTTTGGAGAAATACTTATATGCTTTTATGTCCATGTGCAGGAGAGTTTGCCGCCTTCCTTCCAAAGAAGGTATGTAGAATCTGTCTCTACATGCCTAAAATGATAAAAATTTTATGACACATTTTTATCCAAAAATCACACCTATAATTATGTTTGTAGTATTGAATTCTGATTATTTTTATGTTCTAATACTACTTATAAAAACTCTATAACTTCTTGATTATTTAAAATACTTAGTAAAGAAAAAAATGACAAGATATAATGTGATTGAATTGAGGAAATGTGGTATTAATTTGTAATTGTCCAAGATGCTGAAAATACTTCTATAGGTATTAACCTTATTTGATTTTCACAACAACCCAGTGGATAAAGGATATAATCCTTTTTTAAAGATGAAGACATATTGTAATTTCATTTTAGTTTATAATCAGTTATTTGTTTTAGTATATAATGCCCCATTTTTGAAGTGTTTGATTTCTCTTAATATAGAATTGGTGGACCCAAGTATTTTTATCCAACCCATCACAGAGGAACGTGCTTCTAGAACTTTGTATCGAATTGAGCTTCTGAGGAAAGTACGAGAACAGGCTCTCCGACATCTGCAACTATTTGAACGCTTAAAACTTTGCCAGCCAAACCCAGATTTGCCAGTCTGGTGGGAATGTGGCACTCATGACAGAGATTTGCTTATTGGAGCTGCTAAGCATGGAGTTAGTAGGACAGACTATCACATTCTTCGTGATCCTGAACTTTCATTTATGGCAGCTCAGAGGAATTATAGTCAAAATAAAGTGGCTCATTCAAGGACTTCTACTCCACTTATACAGCAGTATCAAATGGCACTGTCTGCTTCTCCTCTGGCTTCTCAACCAAGGTTACTGGATACTAAAGGCAATGCTATTGAGGATACAAAAGTTAAAAGTGAAAGCTTTAAGGAGGAGCCTCAGTCTTCTGGAGAAGAATCTGTATCCTCTGAAGAAATCAGAAGAGGAATAAAATCTGAACCTTTAAGCCCAAAGAATGGTGTTTTGCCACAGACAACTGGAGAGCAGAAGTCTACTGGGAAAGTTGAAACAGACAGGCGCATGGTTGCCGCCAGGACAGAGCCCCTAACCCCAAACCCAGCTTCCAAGAAACAGCGAGTGCCCAAAAGGGGATCTGAATCCAGCTCTGATTCAGACTCTGATTCTGATAGATCATCTTGTTCTTCTCGATCATCATCTTCCTCCTCTTCTTCTTCTTCCTCTTGTTCTCACTCTAGATCAGGATCTAGTTCGTCATCATCTTCTTCTTGTTCTTCAGCATCTTCTTCATCCTCCTCTTCCTCTTCTTCTTCCTCCTCTTCTTCATCCTCATCTGAAGAAAGTGATAGTGAAGAAGAAGCACAAAAGCGAGGTAGGAACATAATTATTGTTGCTGTTTTATATGTCCCAAAATGGCAAGTGTATTAATTTAGTGAAAACACAGTTATGTTTAAAATGTTCAGCAAGTTCAATTTTATGTAGTCATGTTTTATTGGAAAAGTACTGTTGAATAGCAAATTAGAATCTCTGATAATAGGCAGGTAGTATGGTATAATTGAAAAAGAATTGGATGATGCAACTAGGTGGTTCAGTGGAAGCCCTGGAGTCAGAAGGACCTGAGTTCAAATTTGGTCTCAGACATTACTTAGCTGTGTGACCTTGGGCAAATCACTTTAACCCCATTGCCTTGCAAAAACCAAAAAAAAAAAGAAAAAGAAAAAGAATTGGCTTTGGAAATGTAGGACACTTGTGCTCCTCACCCAGCTCTGACAATTAACACTATGACCATAGTGTTTACTTTACTCTTCCTGAACTCATTTTCTGTCAAATGATGCAGTTGAGCAAAAAGATCTCTAAAGTCCCTTCCAACTTTTAAAAGTCAATGAATCTATACATTCTCTATCCAGTGGAATTTGGAAGCACTACAAATACCATATGCTCAGCACTCAGTAAGAGAAAAGGAATATTGCTTTTGATTCCTGCTACATAATCTTTTTCTTAAATTACCTTAAATTAATTATTATAATCATTCTAGAATTAGGGGTAATCAATGGAGTGCATATGGAAAATATTCTTTAACAATTTAAATACTACTTATAAATTTCAAAGATACAAAAAAAGAGATTTTCTTAACAGTCATATCACAAGTAATTTTCTTAGGGGGAAATACCATTTTAAAAAAAACCATGCATTAGGTTTTCTTTTTAAATTTTGTTTTTCTTTTCAAATAATTCTTTGGCTATATTGTCAAGCAGAACTTACCCAATTCAATTCCCAATTGTTTATTAAACACTGACAATGTATTCTTAAGCAATAAGGTGGATAATGCTAACTGTTGTTATTAGCAGAAGGCACCACCCACATGAAATCATATGATGAGGAGAGTGTTGCATCACTAAGCACTATACAAGATGAGACGCAAGATAGTTTTCAGATGAACAACGGAACACCAAATTCTGCTTACGTTTTACAAGGTGGATACATGCTAGCTGCTTCTTATTGGCCAAAGGTAATTTAATAAAAGAAATCATTATTTTTCTGGATTTTTATTTGAAATTCTAACATTGGATATTTTGATTTTGTTTTGTATAAGGAAATGCCAAAAACTTTAAAGATATTTTGAGGGTAATACAGAGCTTAGAAATCATGTAGAATCACCCCCCCCAAGTTATTGTTGAAAAGATATATATTTATACTTATAAATAATTTGTATAAACTGTCTCCAAGTATGGATATGTAGCATTCCAAAGGTTCATCTTTAAATTGGTTATTAGAACTTAGAACATATTTTCCAATAAAAGTAATGTAGATAGGTTGCCAGGCTAGCTCACAAAAATGTACCTGAAGGTACTTTACTAACAATACTTGAGAACCTAACCATCATATGCCCTAGTGATTCTAAGTTTCTCTAGAAACTTTAGAAACCAAGAAAACATTGTCCTCCATTGTTGAATTGAAAGCAAGGATATAGTTCTCCATCTCCATAACACCCATAGTTGCTCTATAACTAGAGGCTCAAGCATTATCAGTAAGGGCATATGATAGTAAGGAGTTAGGATAGTATTTAAAACAGCATTGGGCAAGGAGGCAGCTAGGTGGTGCAGTGGATAGAGCACTGGACTTGGAGTCAGGAGGACCTGAGTTCAAAGCTTTCTCAGACACTTAACAATTGCCTAGCTGTGTGACCTACGGCAAGTCACTTAACCCCATTTCCTTAAATAAAATTTTTAAAAAAGGAATTTAAAAAAAAACAACATTGGGCAAAGTAAGCATACATACTAAAAGACACTTCTGGACTTTGGGTCAGTTCCCCATTCATATCTTTTATTCTGGATAGATTATGGATTTGGTCTACGTTCTTTCTTTTTCATTTTTAAACATAGTACATTAAAAAGCTCTCATGTGGGGCGGCTAGGTGGTGCGGTGGACAGAGCACTGGCCCTGGAGTCAGGAGTACCTGAGTTCAAATCCAGCCTCAGACACTTAATAATTACCTAGCCATGTAGCCTTGGGCAAGCCACTTAACCCCATTGCCTTGCAAAAAAAAAAAAAAAAACTAAAAAAAAGCTCTCATGCAATGTTCCTCATCTTCCCCAATTTATCCCCTATTATATTCATAAACCTTCTCTTTATTCATTTAGACAATAAGGAAAAGCAATTTTGTATTTTATTTTTTTCCAATTACATGAGAAACTAGTTTCAGCATTCATTTTTTTTATAAGATTTTTGATTCCACATTCTTTCTCTCCCTCCTTTCCTTCCCCAGGATAGCAAATAATCTGATAATAGGTTTTTTTGAACAATTATGTTAAGCATATTTTCATAATTGTCAGAAAAGAATCAGAACAAATAAGCCAAAAAAAAAAGAAAAAACAAATTTTTAAAAAAGTAAAAATAGTTTGTTTTGGTCTGCATACATTTCCTTCTCTGAATGTGGGTGGCATTTTCCATTACTGGTGGAAAATAATTGTTAATGTCTTTGGATCCACAAAGAACTAAATATTCAGCAATAAATTTAGAGCATTTTTTTCATAGCTACTATACATTTTATCTCTGGGGTGATGAGGTCTAATAAATAGGACTTGCAGAAAAGGAAAAAGATAGCTTGTACAAAAGGGTCAGTGGTCAGCAGTGTGGAGAGGGAAAGATAGACCAGGGCAAGTGAGAAGTAAATGACCAGGAAATTTCTACAGAAAACAAGACCCCCTAACCCTTACTAAGTAAAGGTGCTTCAGTAAATTGAGATTGCATATACATACATATAAATTAAAATTTTTATGCTTTTCAAGAAATGGATGTATTTCACAGAGCCTGTGTTTAGGGGAAGATTTGTTCTATCTAGCTATTATCAGACAAGGTATTTGTTCTCTTTATCAATTGATATTGGATGACTTAACAGAAAGTGACTACTTAGATAAGTTATACCACATAAAAGTTAAAATGTTTTCAGGTTTTTTTTTTAATAGAACATGTTCTAAAGGTTCTTCTGTGGTAGAGAGTCCTATGATCTTTTCAGCTGTTCCTAATTAAAGAATTTTGTAATTCTCCAATCAGAAATTTGGATCTTCATATTATATAGCCTTCTATTGCACAATATTTATTATAAAACTGGCTAGTTTTTCACTCCTATTCCAAGGTTTTTTATAATGGAAGGATTTAATTTTAACTACCAGCAACACAAGCTCCTACAATAAAAAGCTATAGTAGTTTAATTAAGTCAAAAAATGTATATAGGGAACTAAAGATGAATTTTTCCCTTAATGGCCCTACTAAACTTATTTATATAGCATATGCTCTTTTTTGAGTAACAATTAAAAATAAAAATTGAAGTTTTCAAATTCCTTGAAAAATAATTTCAAGAAATCACATTTTATTTTTCCTCTTGTATTTATGTTATATAAACTACGTTAATCTTATTGAATTGTTTTCCAAGTTGGAGATTTAACTAATTTTAAATTTTTCTTTGGTTTCAACTCAAGTAATCAAATTAGCCCTTTTGTTCACTTGATATGTTTCTATAAAGTGCATTCTGAAACTCTGAACACATCTTCACCCATTTGTGATGTGTACACACTTATGCTGAATTAAATCCAGTAATGTGTCTTTGAAAGTTTTTCACCAAAAGTCTATTCTGATCCTTAAATTGCTCGTGTGTGACACAGGATCGGGTAATGATCAATCGATTAGACAGCATTTGTCAAACGGTCCTGAAAGGAAAGTGGCCATCAGCCCGGAGAGGTTATGAGGGCAACACAGTGGCATCATTCTACACCACCAAGCTTCTGGATAGCCCCGGTGCTGCTGCAGATGTTGGCGAAACCCGCGTGCCGACTCCCTCAAGTATAGGGGCGAGAGAAGACCATGACCAGTCCACACAGATGTCAAAGGTGAAGAAGCATGTACGAGAAAAGGAGTTTACAGTGAAAATCAATGACGTATGTTTATTTTTATTGCCCTAGGACCTGATTGCGATTGCCGTGTGCAGCATGTTTTTTCCTGCAAGTGGCTGCCTGCTCTCACTCTTACTTCTTTGCACACTAGTTTTCGGTATTTGGATTGTGTTTCTTTTACACATTCAGAATAATGAACTTTTGTATTCTACTAAAGGATTATCCCACTGATCAAGATGCTTTCTCAAGCTAGTATGGTGCATTTTCTAAGCATCTGAAACATTTTTGTCACATATGAATACACACACACACACACACACACACACACACACAAGCAGTCTGATGTAGTGGATACAGTACTGACCTTGAAGTCCAAAAGGACCTGAGTTGTTCAAATCCTTACCCTAGCTTTTTAGTAGCACGGTGACCTGCAAAATCATTCAACTTCCTTGAAACTGGGACAACACTCTATTGTTTACCTACTAAGATAGATCTCAGATTTTGACCTGTTTCAATGGGGAAAATTCCTTTCCTAACAAAATCACATACATATCTTTGATGTATTGATACATATGAACAATATTTTTTCTCAGTACATTTGACTGCTTTGAATATTTAGTATATCCTGCTATAAATAGTACTTTAAATTTTTATATACTTTTTAAACTGTCTTTGACTAAATTGATTACTTAGTATGCAAAGTGATAAAATCCTGTAACAATAGCCACTAATTAATGGAAGAAGATACATTTGTATTGGCAATCATATGTGATAATTTTTGGTTGGAAAACTATTTGTGACACTTCAATATTTCATTTAAGCAAGAAAATGTAATGTCTATAACAAATTTTTATTCAAAAAATTCTAAAAGTGGCCTAAATTAGGAAACGCATAATTTCATAATTTCTTCCAATATCTTTCAGATCTTCTGTAGTTGAATTTCTCTTTAAAATCCTTTATCTTAAAGGAGATTTTCTTTGCAAGTTTTTATCTTAATATTCACCTTTATTTAACAGGAAGGTGGTTTGAAGTTGACATTTCAAAAGCAAGGACTTTCTCAGAAAAGGCCGTTTGAAAATGAAGATGGTTCTCTTGGACAGCAGCAATACCTGGCACGGCTTCGGGAACTTCAGAATGCTTCAGAGACAAGCCTAGTCAATTTTCCAAAGGCCATGCCAGTATCAGGTAAACAAATCATATATATAAATGTGTTAACTATCTTGTAATAATAAAACTTCCTCTTCATTTCAGAATTCTACTCATGATACATTACATGAAATTTTCTTTATCAGATTTTTTTCTCTTTTTGCTTCTCTTAAATACTAATAAAAATAGTAACAGTATTGTATTGTGACAGTACTCAGGACTTAACTGGTCTTTTTCACTAGGTGAGTTGTAACACGACCACTAAGGGAATGTGTGACAACTCATCTCACCTCTTGGGGCTTCACATTCCTTATTAAAGAGGGGTTTGAGAGGCAGCTAGGTGGTGCAGTGGATAGAGCACTGGAGGAGCTGGGAGGACTTGAGTTCAATATGGCCCCAAGTATTTGACAATTACTAGTTATATAATCTTGAGCAAATAACTTAATTCTTGTTGCCTCACCACCACCCCCCAAAAAAGAACTGAATTAAAGTTCCTAATTCCATAACACTTTTAGGTTGGCTCTATACTTTCTATACAATATAATGAGTTAGTAGTAAATAAATATATAAAGGATCTATAATATCATCAGTATTGGATAACTTCTTTTGTGGGAACTGATTCCATCCGTGGGTATTGTGCAGTCCATTCTGTGATTTAGTAAATTAAACTTATTCTGGGAGTTGCCCAGAATTACAAAGCTAACAATTGTCAGACATAAGATTCAAACCCAGATCTTCCTGGATCCAGTTAACCAATGAACATTTATTAAGCACTTTCTATATATCAAGTACTGCACTAAGTGCTGGGGATACCAAAAAAGGTTTAAAAAAAATACAAAAATAGTCCCCGCTTTCAAAGAGTTCACAGTCTAAAGAGGGAAACGACAGGCATATAACTATATACAAATAAGCTATATACAGGACTAATTGGAAATAATCAATAGAGCAAGGCACTAGTATTAAGGGCAATCTGGGCAAGCTTTCTGTAAAAGATAGAATTCTGCCTGAGACTTCAGGGAAGTCCAGAAGCAGAGATGAAAAGGGGGAAAATTGCAGACATGTAGTGAAACTACCTGGAGTCAAGAGAAGGAAATATCTTTTTTCTGAGGAACATAAAGGGAGCCAGTGTTACTGGATCACAGAATACATGAAAAAGCAGGAGAATTCATGATCTAAGGAGATGGGGGGATAGAAGGGATAGGGAAATGGGGATAGGTTATAAAGGGTTTTGAATGTCAAACAGGGTTTTGTTTGTTTTTTATCCTCGAGGATATAGGAAGCCACTGAAGTTTATTGAGTATAGAGATGACATAACCAGACTTTAGGAAGATCAATTTGAGAACTGAATGGAGAATAAACTCAAGTAGGGAAACCCTTGTAGAGAGTCTTTCAGGTCTTATCTATTCTAATTTTACTTTGAAACAAACATTTTCATCCTACTTATTTTCTTTGCCTTATATGGCAAAAAATATTCACTGCATTAATTGCTGAAGCTTAATGCTTTGAGGTATTCTTAAATGCCAGACCTTCTGATGTTAAACTAATTTCACAAAGAAACTGAAAAATAAAATAATTATGTGACTTATTCTAGATCATATAAGCTAATAAATATAATCTCTTAAATTCTCCTTCAAGTGCTGATATTTTTTTGTTTTATTATTCAAATTAAATTGTATGAAGTTTCCTAGTATGAAAATAATTTCATCTGAGGGTTATTAAGTATTTTTGGGAAAAATACATTTTAGGAAAGCCATACATTGCTAAAACCTCAAAAAGAATATTAGATTATAAAGTATAGATTTTATATTAAAAATTTCTAATTGACAGAAACATTCATTAGTACAGGTTAGAACAGAGGTTCTTAATTTTGTTATTGTTGTGGATCTCAGTTTAATGAATATGGAATCATTCTTAGCATCTTTTTGAAAAATTCACAACTAAATAAAATGCTAAATTTCAATGATAGGTTAATGAAAATAATTTTCCTGTTTACATAAAAGGACATGTATGTAACTCTTTTTCAAATCTTTTGAGGGTCTTTGAAACCCAAGGTTAAAAAAACCTCTGGATTAAAATCATAGGAGTCATGAGAGACCTCAGAGATCATCTAGTCTAAGCTTCCACTCAAAAGGATTCCTTTTGCAGTATCCAAGACAAGTTATCATCTGGACTCTGCATGAACAGTTATGATGACAGAAAACTCACTGCTTAATCAGGTTATTCAGCTTAGGCAATCTAAGACCTCTCCTATTGATTAAAGTGTCTTTTTTTTCCCATTTTCAGCCTTACTTTAGGATCAGAAAGTGTGTTTGCTTAAAGCTATTGCATTCCTTCTCTTTCCTCATAATTCCCTTGTTTATTTCTAATCTTTTTATTGTTGAGCTTGATATATTCATACATCAAACTATTTAATTAACCCTCCTTTGGCTCATGTGAGTGAGATTCAGCTAATGTCTACTCTCTGCCCCTTACTCCATATTTATATATTCCTCCTGGCTTATACCACAATGATGAGAAATAGCAAGTTCCATCTTCTTCTTTCTCCTTATACTAGTGTATTCCTTCTTTTACCCATCCTCCTTTTTCTTCTCAAATTCTCCAAACAGACCCATTCCACCTCCAGAACTACTTTATTTCTTTTTTTTTTAATTCTCTTCAGTACCCTATGAAGACATTTCATATAACATTCCGAAGGAACAGGTGTTCATTCTCCCTTTATTAGAATGTTAGCAGGATGTCATAATAGAACTGCAGTTGTTCAAAACATTTCCTTCTTCTCTGGTTTCTTGCATTTGTATTTCAAAATTCTTACTCAACTCTAGTATTTTCATCTAAAATGCTTGAAAATTCACTGTTACATTAAGGTTTCTAGGTATTCAGTGGATACCTGAAATCACAGGACCTGAAATCAAGAAGACCTGAGTTCAAATTCTGTTTTGGACTCTTCCTAGCCATGTGATCTTGGACAAGTAACTGACATGTCTGCCTCAGTTTCCTCAAGTGAAAAATCAGAATAATATTACCCATTTAACTTGCTGTGAGAATCAAATGAAATACAGTTTGTAAAGTTCTTGGTACAGTTAAGTGCACAGTATGCTGTTAGCACAAAAATGTGATGATGATGATGATGATGATGATACAATGAGGTTAGATTTTGGAGAACCTTACATTTCATTCTTGAATTTTATATTAGCAAAGTGAAGAACATTAGAAATTTTTTAACATAATAAAGTCAGATTTTTTTAGGAAGATTAGCCAGACATTCCATCCCATGTTTTACCATAATGAATATGTTCTCAAACCAATCTTAATAGTGCTTTGTAGTAAAATTTGCTCCTATGAATAATTCAACAGATCTTAATGTTTTTATTTACTGTACTCATATAGCTTCTTATACTCAGAAATGTTTAAATCTTATCATTCCTTATCATGTATACTAGAGTGGGTTTGTGAATTTGTGTTAGAGGATCTTAAGATTGAACAGTCAGTCCAAGGATAAAACCTGAGTCAATGCAAAATATTTAGTAGGATGCTAAAATGCTTGGCAATTGAAAAAATGCAGCTATGATCACTACAAACCAGTGTGCCTTTATAGCAAAGAATCTCCTTTAATGGAGTATTTCATTTACCAAGTCCTAATAAAGTAATCAAAAGCTAGACTTGATGAACATTGTGTGGCAGAATTAATCAAGATTCCCTATAACCAGTCAGGAAAAACCAATCAGTCAGTTAACATTTTTTAAGCACCTAAGAAGTACCTGACATTGTGCTATGTTCTGGGGACACAAAAAAATAAAAATAAAAAAAAAGACTGTCCCTTAATCACGAAAGTAAGCTGAAAAACAGGAGGCAAAGAAGGAAGAATTGGGTCTCACAGCAAGGAGAGTGAGGATGATGGAGTGATCCATAGAAGTGCAAAAACAGAGTAGCTGTAGGAAATGGGAGAAAAACTGGGCTGAACCCTCCTCCCCTTTTTAAATTCCCTGAAGCCTCTGACCCTGGCTCCTGTCAGAGTCCAGTCAGAGAGGCATATAGTTCTGAGGAGATGAGAGGACCAGTAGATTCAATAATTCAGCATAATGATATTTCCCAGTGATGAGTTTCCTAAGGGCAAAAGACAAGTTGAAGAGGTCCAAAGAAGAGCAAAAGTGATAGAGCTGACAAGAAAATGAGAAGGTATAAGTATCTGTTTTCTTATTTGTAAAATGGAAACAATTATAATTTCTTTACCTACTTTACATGATTGCTTCAAAGAAACTTGTTGAATTGTAAAGTGCTATATAAATATGGGTTATTTTTATTAGGAAAGAAATAGTTGTAAATTTCTTCAATGTAAAAATTGTGTTTTATTTGCTTTTGTACTTTTCATAAATGATAATATGTGACCAATAATTATTTTTTGAGAGAATAAAAGAAAATACTATTTTTCTAAGAACTTCTGCTAGGGTACGTACGTGTCCTGGGCAAATCATCTGATCTCTCCCAGCCTCAATTTTCTCAACAATAAATGGGAATAATAATAGGTCTTACCTTAAATATTATTGTGAAGCTACAATTAGACAACATTTGTAAAGTACTTTTGTAAAGTACTATATAAATTTTATTGTTATCATTAAGAAAGCTTCTATTCCAAGTATCACTTTTAAGACATGAAAGATGAGAATGAATCAATTTTTAAAGGATGTTTCAATATTAAATTGTAAAATTAGACCCAAATTACTTGATATTTTTTTATTCTGTTTTACAGTCTCAGTTTGCTCAGGTACTTCTAGTCAGCCAGCAATTGGTGCCAATGGAGTGATATTAGATAATCAGCCCATAGTTAAAAAAAGGAGGGGAAGAAGGAAGAATGTGGAAGATGTTGACATTCTCTTATTAAATAGAAATAAACCACCTAATCATGTAAGTAACAGTCAAATTAGAACTGTTTTACCCTATTCTTGACTCAGGATCTCTAATCACAAACTAATGTTTAATTACAGAAGTACATTTGCTATTATGTGAGTACTTTATAAAAATAAAGAGATGTGAATTAATAACAAGGTATAACATATGTTAAGAATGACAAATGTGGAAATTATTTACATGATTGCACATGTATAACCTATATCTGATTTTTAACATCTCAGAAGGGAAAGAAGTAGGGTTAAAATTTGGAACTCAAAACTTTAAAAAAATAACAAACATTTCAAAATTGTTTTGACATGTAATTTGGGGAAAAGTAAAATATATTAAATAAGAAAGAAAAAAACATATATATATATATATATGCTTTTTAGGTTTTGTAATCCAACATACCATAATACATAACAATTTAAGCAAATTTGAAAAAGTTGACAGGTTTTAAAAGGACAACTTACATACCACTTTTACTACTTACAAAATCTACCCTAGTATCAGAATAAAAGTTGTTAATGAATTTGACATGTAGTCTTTATCTGGTCTTTTTCAAGGTTACAGTAGGCATTACCACCTCACAAATTACTCCAGGGATAAATCCAGCAGTGTCTTATACTCAATCTCAAGGGATACTTGATATAGAAAATCCAGTTCCAGTTATTAATCTGAAAGATGGGACAAGACTTGCCGGTGATGATGCACCCAAAAGGAAGGATTTAGAAAAATGGCTTAAGGAGCATCCAGGTTATGTGGAAGATTTAGGAGCCTTTATTCCTGTAAGTAATTTTTAAAATAGATTCATTTAAATATATTTCTATTATTTTTATTAGACAGAAACATCACAATCTAAGGTTATTGTGAAGCATTCATTGTATACTTAGCACTTCTCTTAGTAACCCAACTCAACTGCATTGCCATCTTCTCAAAGTCATAAGAATTTAAAAATAAATAGAATCAGAAATGCCTATTCTTCTATTAAAAATGACAGTGATACTTTTAATGTCTAGTCATTTGATCTCTGCATGTAAAGAAAGTTTTTATAGTGCTGTTCATTCCTTAAGAAATGTATAATTATTACCTGGAGTCTAGTTGGACATAATAAAAATGCTTGGAGTGCTCTGAGTTTTTAGCTTTAGATTATAAATAGCTTTGCTACTTTTTTGACTAAGATACATGAAAATTTTAAGCAAATTTGAAAACTTTGTAAATACTAAAATGTGAAACCTGACAGTCCACAAATGACACTGCTACTAGATCTCACTATCACCCATAATTATTCCTTAATTGTCAAAAAAATTCAAAAATCCCTTATTAGATAATAAGTACCTATCATTTCATCAGATTGTTTGTTTTACCCTCCAAAACCTATCTTCATCCTCATTAGGACCTCCAATCTCTTTGTTTTTCCTCCCTGCTCTGACCTCACTTTTTTTCTTTCCAGTCTCAACCTTATAGTTAACCAGTTCAACTCTACACTTTGTTCTTGATTTCCTTGACCCTTGTCCAATCAACATTCATGCCTTGACAAAACCCTAGCAATGGATTATTGCAATCATTCTAATTTCCATCCTCATCACTCAACAGAAACTTCTCTTTCCAAAGTTACTAGTTCTTTCTTTATTACCAGATTCAGTGGTTTTTCACCTTAGTGTTCATCCTTCTTGACCACTGTAGTATTTGTTACTTTTGCCCATTCTCCTCAAAACTCAACTCTCTCATCTCTGGGTTTTTGTGACACTTTTCTCTGTTGGTCCTCCTATTTGCTTATCTGATTGTTCCTTCTCAATTTTCTTTACTTATTCATCATACCTCTTAACTGTGGATATTCTCCAAGGCTTTCTTGGTCCCTTTTCTGTTCTCTTTATGTTCTCTCACTTAGCAATCTCATCAGTTTATGTGGATTTAATGATCATCTATGTGAAGAGGATTACAAAATTTGTATATCTAACCCTTGCCTCTCTTGAGTTCTATTTGTATATCTTCAACTGCCTATCATTTTCATTTGCGTGTCCCATAGATTTCTCAAACTCAACATATCCAAAACAGAATTGTTTTTTTCCTCTTCTCCACTTCCTTATTTCTGTAAAAGGTACTACCATCCTTCCAGAAACCAAGGTTCAAAAACTTGACACTTAACTTTACCTCAGCCCACCCAACCTGTTAATTGTCACATTTTGTCATTTCTCTGTTCACACTCTAATCCACCTCCTTCTTTTTACTCACTTGACCACCACCCTGGTTCAGGTCATAATACCTCTCACTTGAATTCATTATTATTATCATTATTATTATTATTATTATTATTATTATTATTATTATTATATTATTTATTATAACAATAAGATCCCAATTAGTCTTCTTGGCCCTCATCTTTCTACGGTCCATCCTACTCACATCTTCCAAAGTCATTTTATAGACCTACAGGTAAGATCATGTTACTTTTCTGTATCACAAACTCCACAGGCTCTCTGGATCAAATAGAAATCCTCCATTTGACTTTTAAAGCCTTTTCCTAACCTCTCTTGCCTATATCTTTATTCATTACACTCTTTCCCTTCTTCTGTGGTTCATCCCTGTTGGCTTTCTTGTTCTTCCTCACCTACAGAACTCCTTCTGAGACTTTAAAACAACTGGAATGTGTACTCCCCTTCACTTCTACCTCTTAGAATCCCCTTCTTTCCTTCAAAACTCTACTCAGTTGCCACCTTCTGCTCTCTGCTCTTGAATCCCTTGTCCACTGTCCAGTCAATATTCATGCCTTGCCAAGACCCCAGAACTCAATTATTCCAAGCAAACATGAAGCTTTTCAAGTGCTTTAACCCCCAAAAAATTCACCTTTAATTTATTTTGTACATGTGTGTATTTGTCTTGCTCTAGAGAACATCAGCTCCTTTAAAGCAAAAATTGTTTAACTTTTGTACCTAGTTCAATGCTTGGCACATGTTAAAAATTTAGTAACTGCTTTTTTTGGGGGGGGTGGTTCATTTTCTTTTTTTTCTATTTTGCAAAAAGATAAACTTTTATTAATGTCTTTTTTACACCACTATAGTTATCAGTTTGAGGATCCTTCCTTCTCACTCCCATTACCTTTTTTAATTTTCTTAAATTTATTTACACATTACTACAATATTCTTGTTATAAGAGTAAACATAATACCCCCTCCTCCCCCCCAAAAAAATATAACACCTCCTGAGAAATAAAGTGAAAGAGAAAAAACATGTATTTCAGTCTGTGTTCTGATACCATCAGCTGTCTTGGTTGAATTGCGTTCTTTATCATAAGTCCATCATAGAAGTTACTTCCATATTTTTCCATTGTTGCTGTTGCTGATTGTAATCCCCTCCATCCATTCCTCCCTACTACCATCTATTATATTTTCTCTCTCCTTTCACTCTGTCCCACTTCTAAACTGCTGTGGAGCAGCCAAGTGGCACAGCAGGAAGAGTACCAGCCCTGGGGCCAAGAGGCCCCAAGTCTGCCTCACACCCCAGAGAACCACTTACTGACAGGCCACCCAATCCCACCATCTTGCAAAAAGTAAAATTTAAAATGTGTTCTATCTGATTATCCTCTCCTATGATCTCCCCTGTCCTCTGTCACTCATATTCCCCCCTCCTCTTCCCCCTGTTCCCTTCTCTCCCCTTTGTTCTAGATGTCTATATCCTATTGAGTGTGTATGCTGTTTCCTCTCTGAGTCATTTCCAATGAGAATGAAGATTTCCTCATTCCCCCTCACCTTCCACCCTTCCATAACCATTGCAGTAGCTATTCTTGACTCTTTTACATGAAATATGTTAGCCTATTCTACCCCTCCTTTCTATTATTCCCAGTATCTTATTTCCCTTTCACCCATGGACTCCATTTTTACAATGTATTATACCTTCAAATTCAGCTCTCTCCTGTGCCCCATCTGTAAAGCCTCCTTCTACCTGATCTATTAAATGAGAAGGTTCATATGAATATTATCAGTATCATCTTTCCATGTAAGAATACACTCAGTTCATCATCATTAAGTCCCTCATGATTTACCCTTGTCATCCACCCTCTCTATGCTTCACCTCAGTCCTGTACTTGAAGATCAAACTTTTTCTTCAACTCTGGTCATTTCGACAGGAACATTTGTAATTCCCCTGTTTCATTGAAAGTCCCTCTTTTCCTTTGGAAGAGGATGTTCAGTTTTGCTGGGTAGTTGATTCTCAGTTACATTCCAAGCTCTTTTGCCTTCCGGAATATTATATTCCAAGCCCTACAAACCCTTAATGTAGTTGCTGCTAAGTCCTGTGTGATCCTGACTGCAGCTCCACAATATTTGCATTGTGTCCTTCTGGATGCTTGTAATATTTTCTTTGACTTAGAGTTCTGGGACATGGCTATTATATTGGGGGTTGGGTGTTTTTTTTAATCTCTTTCCAGGAAAGATCAATGGATTCTCTCAATTTCTATTTTGCCCTTTGCTTCTAGGATATCAGGGCAATTTTCCTGTAGAAATTCTTTAAAAATGAGGCAAGGCTCTTTTCCTGATCATGACTTTCAGGGAGCCCAATAATTTTTAAATTATCTTTCCTGGATCTGTTTTCCAGCTCAGTTGTTTTTTCACTGAGATATTTCACATTTTCTTCTAGTTTTTCATTCTTTTAGTGTTGAATTATTGTGTCTTGATTTCTCTCAAAGTCATCAACTTCCTTTAGCTCCATTCTACATCTTAAGGATTTGTTTTCCTCAGAGAGCTTTCTTATCTCCTTTTCCATCTGGCCAATTCTGCTTTGTTGCCTTAAATGCTTATTGATTAATTTTCCTGAGGGCAATACAGTACCCCATTTCCTAAAGATGGCCTTTATCTACAATAGAATTCAGCCAGTTCTTTCCTATTTAAATCCAACAGCATTCTTCTCCTCATTAACTATATGAACTGTTTTATCCATTTGACCTAAATGGGGTTTGGTTTTTTTTTAGGTGTAAGTATATTTTTATTCCCCCCAATTACATGTTAAAAATTTTTATTTTAAGCTAAACTGTTTTTTTTTGTTTTGTTTTGTTTTGTTTTGTTTTAGGTTTTTGCAAGGCAAATGGGGTTAAGTGGCTTGCCCAAGGCCACACAGCTAGGTGATTATTAAGTGTCTGAGACCGGATTTGAACCCAGGTACTCCTGACTCCAGGGCCGGTGCTTTATCCACTGCACCTCCTAGCCATCCTAAACTAATTTTTAATATGTTATTTTCTTCAGTATTTTTTGGGATATCCTTCACTAAGCTGCTGACTTCGTTTTCATGTTTTTCTTGCATCTCTCATTTCTTTTCCCAATTTTTCTTCTACCTCCCTTACTTGATTTTTAAAAATCTTAGGTCAGGTTCCTTTTCTTTTCTATTTACTCATTTCCCTAGCCTGTGCCTGATTTGGGGTGTTTCTTGAGCTTTTGAGTATTATTGGGGAATCCCCACAAGGACCTCAGTTCCTTCAAGGTCTTATGGGAGGCTCTGACTGTTCTGGTCTGTGAATGACCATAAGCATGCCCCTGTCTCCCAGGGCTGTGGGGAGGGTCCCTGCTCTTTAGGGGCAGCAACCAGGGTCTGAATATGGTCAAAACCCCAGAGTCCTGTCCCAAGAACAGAGGACAGACCTCAGCAGTCTCCCCCACTCCTTTACCTTCTGTGAGCAGAATGCTCAGGGAGCAGCTGCTGGGCGGTTCCTTGCTGGACAACTCCACAGGCCTGCTTCTGTTTCCTGGCTTCTGGTCTGTGCCTGGGCAGTGCTAGGGCAGCACTGAGGAGGGCCAGGCTGGCTTGGGCTTTGCACTCGCTCTGGCAGAGTTCTTCCTGCTGATCTTCCAAATTGTGCTTGGTGCTCCCTGAGGTGGCAGGTCAGGAAACTGCTTTTGCTGCCAGGAGCTGGGGCTCCCAGGGACCCAGCCCTGGGACTGTTCCGGAAGGTTGAAGTTCCTTTGCTATGGCATGCTGCTGACCTCTCCTGTCCTGTGGAATAGAGCCTTCCCACTATTTTCTTGGGCTGAAGAATTGCCTCACTGGATCTATGGGTTCTGTCTCTCAAAAATTTAGAAGCACAATTTTAAGGTTTTTGAAATATTTTGGAGAGAGCTCCTAAGAAAGGCTATTCTCCTGCTGCCATCTTGGCTCCACCCCCCAGTAAATGCTTATTGATTAATTTTCCTGAGGGCATTAGAGTACCCTATTTCCTAAAGATGGCCTTTATAATAGAATTCAGCCAGCTATTTCCTATTTAAATCCAAAAAAGATGTAAAATCTATTTGATAAAAGCTTTATTGATTTTAATGAATTTTATTTGATAGAAAGACTTCCTGAAGGAAAAGTTTAGTACCACAGATATTGATAATACTGATCATATTAATGTCATTAGTATTGCTTCTTATAATCATATTCAAAACCCCAAATTTTTTTGCTGAACTGATAGGTACTGATAATTCAGTAGTATCTGCAGTGTATTTCAAAAGATCTATAATATACTCAACATGGATACTCTTTTCACTGATGTAGATATCAGTCCCTCCAAACCCTTGTTACCTTAGCTATTTTTTTGTTTTGTTCTGTTTTAGAACTGTGAGGAAGGCAAAAGTAGAGAGAAACCAGTCTTGTGATTCCAATGATGTAACAAATTCTCTGTAAAGGAACACTCTCTACTACTACAGATTGTGTAACTTGATTGGACCTTACAGAACTGCATTCTGTTACCATAGCTATTAGAAATCTAGAACTCCTATGCCAGAGTGAGAAATCTATTTGAATAAGACTTTAGTAGGTGTATTTTACAAGGAATTAAAGTTCAGTCCTCTGATTATGCCTCATTTAATCAAGTTCTTTACCTGATTTAGGAATGCTATCTCAACTTCCAGATGCAAGAACATAATGGAAAATTGACTTCATTCCTGATAATAAAACAGACCATATCCTAGTATTTTCAAAATACTCTTGGACATTAAGTTCTAGAATATTTCTGAATTTTGTTTCCCTTGAGCAAGCTATTTCTATTGTTGTAACTTTAGAACTAGCCCAAAGGAAAAGAGACTGCCTTAGGAGTTACTGAATTCCATTTCAGTGAAGATCTTCAAGTATAAACTAAATGATCAACTGTTAGAAATGTTATATAGGGGGCGGCTAGGTGGCGCAAATGGATAAAGCACCTGACCTGGAGTCAGGAGTACCTGGGTACAAATATGGTCTCAGACACTTAATAATTACCTAGCTGTGTGGCCTTGGGCAAGCTACTTAACTCCATTTACCTTGCAAAAACCTAAAAATAAAAAAATGTTATAGAGAAGATTACAGTTAGATTAGGGATGGAACAGGTGGCCTTATGACAATTAAAAAGGTTTGAGAGACATAGTTTCTGGATAGTTTAATAATCTTATTAATAAAAGCAAGTTTATTAATAAAAGGATGGCTACTTGACTGTCTCTCTTAGACCAGGGACCCTCTCATGGCAGTGGGTTCACAGCTCCTGAAGGAGAGCAATCAACTCTGATTGGTAAATAATTAATGAGAAGTTGGGCTGTCTTCAGTGAAAGTCTTCGAGTATGTGATTTGAATCACCCAAATCTTGATTAAGAAACATCAGTTTTCATATCTGTCTGACAAAAAGAAGAATCCATATTTTCCTAAACCTATGTGAGCAGGAATGTACCATATCCCAACCTAGCATGTCTGGTTAGATCTTAGCCTGGGTAAATCTCTGCCTAAGATTTCCCACGCTGGTTGGTTTCTGGATGAAGAAGTAGAAAAAGGGAATTAGTTATTAATACCAGAGAGAAATAATCATTTCTCACAATGTTGGAACTGGACAACAAAAGGTCTTGTCTAATTCAGAGATTCTCTGATTCTTTGGAAAAGATGGCACTGTAGTTTTGCTCTATTCAAGTTGTTTACACCTAAAACACTCTTTCTACTGAGCACTTAATGTTGAAGTTCTTTAGATGTGAGGGACTGCTGCTTCTATATCTTGGCCTATTCATGCCAAATTCACTTTAAGAAAATATGGAGGGGGCGGCTAGGTGGTACAGTGGTTAGAGCACCAACTCTGGAGTCAGGAGTCCCTGAGTTCAAATCCGGCCTCAGACATTTAATAGTTACCTAGCTGTGTGGCCTTGGGCAAGCCACTTAACCCCATTGCCTTGCAGAAAAAAAAAAAACCTAAAAAAAAATATGGAGAAGGGAGTAGCATAATGCAGTATCACTGAAATCACTGAAGAGAGTTAGCCTGAAAGACTAGGATCCAACAACTCTGACTCTGGTTGTTTGACTCTGGGTAAGTCACTTAAATTCTCAGTACCAGACTGTTCTCAGAGCATTTGCTGTAGAAAAGTTGCAGATCAGTATTGCTTAGAGGGAGTTTCCTCACCAGAAAAATTAATGCACAGATAAAAGCATAGTCTTGACACAGAAATGAAGAACAGTCTGAAAAGTGTGTATTTTCCTTCTTTGAATTCTGACATGAATTGTCAAAGTACCTTATCCCTTCATCCTCAATGAAGAATTTTAATATATTGTACTTCAGAGAATGCAGCTTCATGATGGGAGACCTAAGCAAAAAAGACATCGCTGCAGAAACCCCAACAAACTAGATGTTAATAGTCTCACTGGAGAAGAACGTGTTCAGTTGATTAACAGAAGAAATGCCAGAAAGGTATGTATAATTTCAGGGTAAATTGCCTGTAAGTAATATCATGGTATGGTGCCTGGAATAGAACTAGACTTGGAAACAGGAAGAGCTGAATTTGAATGCAGCATTAAGACTTAATACTCTGAGATCTTGGCAAATCACTTATTTCCTTGGGGTCTTTCATTTCCTTTATCTGTAAAACAATGATAGTACCTACTTCACAGGATTTTTGTGGTAAGGATCAAGTGGAGAGAGAGAGAGACAGAGAGAATATGAATGTGTTTGTGTGTCTGTCTGTCTTTTTTTATGGCTCTAGGTCTCAGTCCTCCCTATATGGCTAACATTGTTGAATGAGGTAGAAAAGTTACTTAAATATATCCCCAAGTCTTTTCACCAGTAGAATTTTCAGTTTAAAAAGGTACCATATTAGTCTGAGGTGTATGAATCCATTCTATTGTTTTTACAATCTATTTCTTGATCATACTTCAGGACTATATCCAATTTGCTTAAGTTCATCTCTTTATTCATGTTGTAATTGTAATATGAAATTGTGGTCTCCTTTATCACCCAATGGGAATACTAGAAGACATTTATCACATTTTTATTTTTTTATTAATTTATTTTTGAATTTTACAATTTTTCCCCTAATCTTGCCACCCCCCACAGAAGACAGTCTGTTAGACTTTACATTGTTTCCATCATATACATTGACTTAAATTGAATGTGTTGAGAGAGAAATCATATCCTTAAGGGGAAAAAATGAAATATAAGCAATAGCAAAATTACCTAATAAGATAATTTCTTTTTTTTTTAATTAAAGGTAATAGTCTTTGGTCTTTGTTCAAACTCCACAATTCTTTCTCCGATACAGATGGTATTCTTCATCACAGATACCCTAAAATTGTCCCTGGTGTTGCACTGATGGAATGAGCAAGTTCATTAACATAGATCATCAACCCTATGTTGCTGTTATGGTGTACAATGTTCTTCTGGTTCTGCTCATCTCACTTAGCATCAGTTCATGCAAATCCTTCTGAGCTTCTCTGAATTCCATCCCTCTTGGTTTCTAATAGAACAGTAGTGTTCCATAATGTACATATACAACGATTTGTTCAGTTATTCCCCAATTGATGGACATTCACTCAATTTCCAGTTCTTTGCCATCACCAAAGAACTGCTATGAATATTTTTGTACAAGTATCACATGTCTTTCTAAAGTATTAGTTCCCCATACTATCTGTGTTCAGATAAGGGAGCAGTAGGGGAAGCAAAGTAAGAAGGAAAGAACATCAGGAAAATAGGAAATACAAATTTCTTGTTTGACCTTTCTGATTGGATTACTCTGTATAAGTTACATAACCTGGATGGTTTGGTTTGTCCTTCCTATTAGTACCTCAGTTGCTAGGATAAAGGATAATATTTCCAAATTTATTTTCTTGAAGGAAGGAGGATAGAATTATTTAAATTATTTTTTTGCATAATTCCTTTAACTTTTGTATTGTGCCAATATCAAGCTTGACAAACATCTGGTATGTAGATTCTTTCTTATAGGATAATTCAGGATCTATGTTGATTTGTGACTGTTTGCTTTGATCTGAGAAAAGAAAAACTTTCTGTATTTCACCTTCCTTATCTCTTAAATAAAGATGTTGTACTAGATGACTACCCCAGGAATCTCCCTAGCAAGAACCTAAAGCCACTGTTTTAGTTATAGTTGCCTTTATACATACATATATACATAAACACACATGTATGTATATGCATAGAAATTTTCATTTATGTCTTCTCTTTCTTACATCCATCATTGGTATACCCAATATCCTTCTCCCTCTCCCAGAGAGCCATTCCTTCTAACAAATGGTATTACTTTTGAACTTTAAAAAAAAAATTTTTTTTGTTTAAGGCAATGGGATGGAGTGACTTACTTGCCCAAGGTCCCACAGCTAGGCAATTATTAAGTGTCTGAGGCCAGATTTGAATTCAGGTCCTTCTGACTCCAGGGCTGATGCTCTATCCAGTGTGCCACCTAGCTGCCCCAACAAATAGTACTTTTTTAAGAGGAAAAAAATTAGCACAACAAATGGATACACTGAAAAAGCTCAAAATTATGTAGTTAGTATTTTATCTAGTTCTGGAAAAACAAAATTTTTATTTTGGGTAAATTTATCTTAGCTCACTGAAACTAAATGAGTGAATTTTGAAAGGATAAATATAGGGGCAGCTAGGTGGCACAGTGGATAGAGCACCAGCCCTGGAGTCAGGAGTACCTGAGTTCAAATCCGGCCTCAGACACTTAATAGTTATCTAGCTGTGTGGTCTTGGGCAAGCCACTTAACCCCATTTGCCTTGCAAAAAAAAAATCTGAAAGAAAAAAATAAAAAAAGAAAGAAAGGGTAAATATATTATCAAGCTTAGTTTTGTTTTACTTGACAATAAACAATTATGTAACTGCATGAATTTGCATATATTTCCTCTCATTCTAAAAATTTTCTTTCTCCTATTGCTGCTCATTCCTTTTCTTTTTTTTTTTGCTCATTTCTTTTTAAATGCCAACACATATTGCTCTCACAGTCCACACCACTCCTCTCTCTACATGTTGTTGAATAGTATTGGAGGAAGTCATACTGCTTCCATGACAAATTTATGTTTATTTTATCTCAAATGAACTTTAATTCAGCAAAGCAATCCTTCTCTTCTTTACTGTTTGAAGAGAGTAACTTATACTGAGTGACTTTGGATAAGTCACTTAACTTCTATGGACCTCTTTTCTTTATAAAATGATAGGGGTGAAAGATTTAGATCAGGGTGTCAGATATATGCACGGCCTACCATACTACCCAAATATGAATTGAAATTAGATGCAAGTGGAATTGGGAGGTATTTAACAAAATAAATATCTAATAAAACATAGTAATATTATGTTTTGAAACTAAGTCAATATACAGTTAATGTATGGATTAGTGGCCCCCATTTCTTTTTTAACTTGACACCACTAGGCTAGATAGTGTCCAAATTCCCTACCAGCTCTAATTCTTTGATCCTACACTTGTATGACCCCATATCTCTATCTTATTCCCTACAAGGAATGTTCTGAATCTTTTCTTCTGTCTTCACATTTCCTAAAATATCCCCAATCCTTCATCTTAGCAGAGGACTCATTTTATATTTCACCAAGAAAATAGAGGCTGCTTACTGTGAGCTTCCTTTTCTCACTCTTATCAAACTTTCTTATGATATTTGTCACACATTCTCCAAGAAGATCATGACATCAGGGAGGTGTTATCGTGATAAGCACATGAATTGGTTTTTAGTGAGGGGGCTGTGCTAAGTCACCAGCCTCACTTTCTCTTCCAGAGCCATCTGAGTCCAGTGGCCAGATGTGAATCAAGAAGACTGGAAATGGCCCTGGATACAAGGCAATCATGGTTAAGTGATTTGCCCAAAGTCACACAGCTAGTAAGTGTCAGGTGTTTGAGGCCAGATACACATTCCTATACTCCTGACTTCAAGGTCAGTGCCACCTAGCTGCCCTTCAAGCTCTCTGAAGATTCCTTGACAATGTCCTTCATTCTCTACTCTATCTCTGATGAAGAGGTGATACTAGGCCAATTTCTGATGTTATCTCCTACCATCTCTCTCTCTATTAAATTGTCACATCATTAGTCTTCCCTCATTTTTTAACTTTCCCTATGTATTAACTTCTTGCAGGCTGTCTACAAACAGTTCAAAAATAATAATAATTTGTACTCTACCATCTCCCCCAAGTTACCATTTTTCTTAATCTCTTTTCCATTTCACAATGGAGTGCAGAAAAAGTTCTCTACATACTTATTACCTCCACTAACTCCTCTCACTTCTCAACCTTTTGTAGTCTGACTCCTAACATCATCTTTCTAGATTAACAACTATTTTTTAATTACCAAATATAGTTGCCTTTTCTCAGTTATCATTGTTTTTGACCTCTTTGTAGCATTTGATACTATTGAAAAACCTCGCTCCTTCCAGATATACTCATCCTTCTCCTGAGTTTTTGTGACAATTCTCCTTGGTTCTCCTTCTACCTTTCTGGCTGCTCTTTCTCAGTCTTTTTTCCGGATTGTCAAATGACCCACCCTTCTGGCTGGGGATGTATCCCCCAAAGCTCTGACCTAGGTCCTCTTCAGTTCTTTCTATACAGTTTCATGATAATTTCATAAGCTTCTATGAATTCAGTTTTCACTTCTAGGTAGATAATTCTCAGATGTATCCAACCCTGGTTTCCTAAGCTCCAATCCCATCTACTTAAAGAAAATTTCTGTTTGGCTGTTTCATAGACAACTCAAAATTCATCATGTCCGAAACAGTCTAAAATCTTTCCCCACCTTTCTTCTTAACTTCCCTATTTCTGTAAGTTATAGAATTATTAATAACTGGAACATAAGATTCAACCTAGATTGTTAATAATAAGTATTACCTGCTGTTTCCACTTGGGCATATAAGAATTTAGAGACCTGAGAGTCTGGTAGTTACCTCGTGGGAGGTGCTATGGAATGATTGTAGCTCATTTCCAAAATGCTTTCTACGCAACACTCCTATAAGATATATCATGCCAGTGTTGTTCATCTCCATGTTCAAATGAGGAAACTGAGGCTCAGTCAGATTAAATGACTTCTCTGTTGTCACACATGAGTTAGTAAATAAATGATAGATGGGAGCAGCTAGAAGGTGCAGTGGATAGAGCACTGGTCCTGGAGTCAGGAGGATCTGAGTTCAAATGTGACCTCAGACACTTAATAATTACCTAGTTCTGTGACTTTGGGCAAGTCACTCAAACCCCATTGACTTAAGTAAAAATAAGTAAGTAAGTAAATAAATGACAGAGTCAGAACTTAACAGTCTTGTCTTCTGACTCCTAAAGTGAGAAACAAGAGATTTCATAGAGAATTGAAAGATGAAAGAAGAAAATCGACATCACTTACTATAGAACTCTTAATAGATAACTTAAGAATTTCCACATTTTTCCAAGTCTGTATAATATTGGACAATAGTATATATTGGTATAGAAATTATTTAAAGAAGTCAATTATAAGTTAATAAAATTAGAACTTTAATTGGACCTGAGAGAGAGCATCTAATCTAGGAGTATCAAACTCAAATGGAAACAGGGCCATGCATAAGAATTCCTGTCTACCAAATAATGACTTAGAAAACCACATTAACATTATCTGTTTCTGTTGAATTTTTATGTATTTTATTAAATATCAAATATTTTCAAATTATGTTTTAATCTTGTCTGGGATACATGTGACCCATGGTCTGATGATCATTTGACATCTTTTCCTTCTTTTACTTTTTTTTAAAGTAAAGTAAAAAGTTTTAAGTGATTTGCCCCTAAAACGTGCAGGTAGTTAATACTAATAATAAAGTTGGAATTTTAACACAAGCTCTGACTACAATTCCAGTGCCTTTTTTATTGTATCACACTAAAAAGCCAAATCTCTTGTACCAGATTTGATTTTTTTAAATCTAACTTGGAAGTACTGTCTTTATTTAATGTTTTATGCTAAATTCTACACTGAATGTATTTTAATATTGTTTGAAGACACTTAGGAGCAGCTTCATCTTTATATGTGAAGGAAAAAGTTTGAATGTATTTTTTATCTAAAGTCATAATTTAATTTATATATGAAATCATAGAAATGAATATTTCTACTACTGGTGCAGATAACAGTTAATAACCTGGGTTCCTGTGCAATTCTTCTATATTTTTCTTTAATTCTTCCATGAAGGATTCATCTAAAACTGGAGTTCATACCTTTGATTCCTTTAATAGTTAATTGATAAAAACAGAGCATATAGGTCATAACATACCATTTATTCGTCTTGGGACTTGGGACTATTAGATAGAATAACAACAATAATAATAATAATAACATAGTTGTTAGCTAATTCAAATTTTATATACAAATTTAATAAAATAAGTAAAATATAGAGAACATAGAAGAATTTTTTTCAACATTTAATAAGATTTTAGTATCTAACATTTTGTTTTTCAATTACAGGTAGGAGGAGCATTTGCTCCTCCTTTGAAAGATTTATGTAGATTCTTGAAAGAAAATTCTGAATATGGAGTCGCTCCTGAATGGGGAGATGTTGTTAAGCAGTCTGTGAGTGTTAAACATTCATTTAAGCTTAAACTTTATATAATTTTATCTTTAGTTACCAAAACTATAGGTAGAAGGAATTTATAAAATAAATTATTATTGCTTTATTTTTAATCTCCTGCATTTCCTGCTTTATCCTTTACCACCTTTCCTTCCCAGAAAGCTCTTCATCTCATAAGAACAAAAATGAAGGGGAAAAGTCACACACAAAAAACCCAACATATCAAAAAAATTGAAAATATGTGTAGTTTTCCAAACCACTTCAAAACTTCCAAACCACTTTCCAAACCACCTTTCCATGAGCCAAGGTAGAAAAGATCTGAAGGATTTGTTCTATTTGTCAGAGGCTGCTCTGATGCTCTGCAGACTTTAGCTACTGTCATTAATTTCCAAGGCATATGATTTTACTTCATTTCAATTCTTTTTTAAACACAATATTCAGCCTATTCCTCTATTCATACACACACACACACACACACACACACACACACACACACACACACACACGCATCTATATGCATATGCTCTAATCCTTCAATCCCAAAATGTTTTTTCGATCTTCCCTTCGAAAATAGAACAGGGGGGCAGCTAGGTGGCACAGTGGATAAAGCACTGGCCCTGGAGTCAGGAGTACCTGGGTTCAAATCCAGTCTCAGACACTTAATAATTACCTAGCCGTGTGGCCTTGGGCAAGCCACTTAACCCCATTTGCCTTGCAAAAACCTAAAAAAAAAAAATAGAACAGGAGCATATTATATTAATCTTCTTTCAGGCCATAGTAATATAAAACTGGAAATAATAGACGTCTTTGTGAAAACATTGGTTTGGGCCATAACATTTTATTTCATCATTTCACCTATTTAGTACGAGGGAAAAACACATTCTTCTAATGGTTTATAGGCCCAAAGTCTCTCCAGACTCTTTGATTCTAGGGATATTAGGATTTCTAAATGAAAAATGTCTTTAGTCTATCTATACAAGTCATACTTCAGTGGAAGAATCTTTACTTCTTGATAATTATTTCATTTGGTAAATGATTTCATCATTATTTTAATATTGAATAAGAATTTATTTGTTGCAGGGATTTCTTCCTGAAAGCATGCATGACCGTATTCTTACTGGTCCTGTTGTACGAGAAGAAGTAAGCAGAAGGGGCAGACGGCCTAAAAGTGAAATTGCCAAGGCAACAGCAGCAGCAGCAGCTGCAACAGCAGCAAATATGTCTAGCAATCCTTTGCTAGCCAATGGATTGCTCCCAGGTGTGGATCTGACAACTCTTCAGGCCTTACAACAAAACCTTCAAAACCTTCAGTCACTACAAGTAACTGCAGGGTTGATGGGGATGCCTGCCAGTCTGTCTGGTGGAGAAGTTAATAAAAATATGGCTGCTATGTTCCCAATGCTTCTGTCAGGGATGACAGGATTGCCAAATTTACTGGGTATGGGAGGACTCCTGACAAAACCTGCAGAATCTGTGGCAGAAGAGAAAAAGGGCAATGACTCCAAGGAGCCAGATGGAAGAAAAGAAAGGACAGAAAGCCAAAACTCTGACAGTGTTGGGGAAAACTCTGTATCGAGTTCTCCTTCAACATCCTCTTCTGCTGCATTAAATACTGCTGCAGCTGGCAACCCCTTAGCTCTTAACCCATTACTTTTGTCCAATATACTTTATCCAGGGATGCTTCTCACTCCAGGCCTTAATCTTCATATCCCAGCTTTGTCCCAGTCCAATATTTTTGATGTACAGAACAACAAAAACAGTGACCTAGACTCAACCAAGCCTGTAGAGGAAAAGGAGGAAGATTCCATGGTTAGAGAACAGGAAGAAAAAGGGGAAACTGAACCAAGTTCTCTCAATGAAAACAGCACAGATGAAGGTTCAGAAAAAGCAGATGCTTCATCTGGATCTGAGAGTACATCATCATCATCTGAGGAGTCAGATTCTAGTAATGAAGACTGACGCCTGACCCTGCACTTAAATTATGAACTGATTTTGAATTTATTCTTTAATTGTTCATTGTAAATATCCCAGTGTTGAGTGCATTGATAACTTACTGACAGAACATTTCAGTATTTGTTTAGAAGTGCAAACTGCTTTCAGAGACATTTTGCATGTAATATTTCTTGAAATTCATAAGTTTCTGAACTTGTATGTACTATCAAATACACAATGGTGTAAAATTACAACAAAAGGCATTATAATTTTGTTGGGGGGTTAATTTTATGGAAATTATGCTCAATGAGAGCTGTATATTTAATATATTTGCAATGAACACAGAATACTTTATGCACATTATTGATTTAATTTGAATATAGTTTTACAGCCTCCTTGACACCTATAATTTACAGATCAAAACTCAGCAATAATTTGGGCAGCTAATGAATGTCATGAAAGCTGTAGAATCTACATCATCATCCATTGCTTTAATTACATGAAAATGCTCTAGTGTTGTGATGCACTGCTGATGTTTCCAATTCAGGTACAAGTGTGTTTAAAAGAAGAGATAAGATTCCCAATCAGCCAGTTATTCTGGCTACCTGTTACCTCAGCTGAGTTAGTTTAGGAAGTTTACATTCATTTCTAATTCTATACTTGTTTTCAGGGGTTTTTTTAAAAGAGGAAAAAAAACACACATCCTGTATATCATGTTAATCTGGCAAAAGAAGTGACTTGTTTTTCTTAGTCAAAACTCTCTGATCCCAGTGAAGGCAAGTCAGCATAAAAATAATTCTATGTCATGTGACTTTGGGCATCCTGTAGACCTACTTAGTTTGAACATTGTGGACTTTGGGCCTCCTTCAGAAATAATCATGTTGAGACGCAATAGTGTCTCTCCTAGGGGTCAGAAAAAGCAAATTCATGAAGTGCCACTGACAAGAACTTTCAACACTGCATACTTCATGTAAAAGAAATTGTTTGTTTGCTCTGTTTGTGTAGATTTCTATTTGTGTTTTATGTCATTGAATGCTTAAGAAGTTACCAGATAATATTGGTAAAGAAAATGCAGATAGCCTAAATTTATTTTGGAGTTTCTAGGTTTAATCAGACTAAACGTTGCCCAGAATCAGTGTTGGGTTATCAGTTCATATAAAATATGCTGAGTTGCCCAGTTTGAAAATGCACTTTGAATAGTAACAAGAAGAAATACAAGTAATACCTATAAAACACACACAAAAAAAGCCCAAGGCTTCTGTTTAATAGTCCTTAAAACCCTTTTCTCTAAAAAGAAAAAAATCTGTCCAATGTTTCATGTGTGATGTGACTCTGCTTAAGCTGCTATTACTCTTGACATGGTCCATGTTAATTCTCAGATCCATTTGAACTTAAAATTGAGTATAGAATCTCATTTGAGGCCCAACAAGAGTAAATGTTTTAACACACACACACACACACACACACACACACACACACAACATAGGTACTAGTGTAAGTCAATGATAATAACATTTGCAAAGGATTAAATTTGGGGGTAACAATCACTCCCAAACATTTCTCATATTAAATGAACCCTTTTATATTTTCATAAGAGTTCTGTTGTTTTGTCACAAAGTAAACTTTTATATTGGGTTTTACTAAGACCTTTACCAGGAAATTATAACTTTATATGTAAAAATAAATATCCCCATTATAGGAGCAGTATTACAAGTAATTTCAAAATTATATAAGTTCTATTGGGATTGCATTGATTATTGTATTTTCCCACTATTTTATTTTGATTCGATGGCCCTTTATGCAATGTCTTAGCAATAGTGAATATCATACCCGTCCAAGAGAAGTGGGTAGCAGTTCATCATGAAAAGGATATATTACATATTTAATATTTTCCCTTTGCAGTATTGCACTTTTGTTTAACTAGAATACACCTATGAAATAGCCAAAGTTTTCAAAAAGTTATTACACTTAGTTTGCCGATGGAGTATTTCATCTTCCCTTCATGTTCCCTTTATTCCCTTTCCTTATCTTCTCTTACCCCCCTCAAAAAAAAGTCCTAAATCTTGTCACTAAAACCTAATTTATATCAAATTTATGAGATAAAGTATTTTCCTAATTATGGTCGAGTGAGTTTGGTTAACATCCTAGTGATTCTCTTTCTATGTAATAAGGCAATTACAGATTTCAAAGCATTAAGGCTAATACTGACTTTGAAAGTATTCTATTGGGTTTCAAGGCATTTTAAATGGTATCAATTGGGGAAAAGTTGTCTAGCTATCAGTCAAACAACATGCAAATGTGGTTGTATAATGTTAAGGGTCTAAGGAAAATTCAATAGAATTACACTAATACTGAAGTTCCAGTTGAAAGGATATCCAAGTGTGTGTTGGTAGTTACTAAAAGAATTATAGCTGTTATTGCCTTGTATTTATATCCCTTGTTTCAGGCTTCATGATCCAAGTCTTAGTCCAGTTTTTCTTTTGGACATTTCGAATATTTGCCAGTTGTGTTCTGTGTAGTCTGAATTTGCTTTCTGTAGTTGAAAAAAATGTCTTAAAAAGTCATTTGTAATTTATTGAATTACTTTCTATGATGTTCTATAGAGCAAATGGAAGTTTAATTATTTTTTATTAAACATATTCTTTGACTACCCATGATGTCAGCCTTTATAAATGACAGTAATTATTTTAATTTCATTTGTGATAAAAAAAAATTTAGTCACTAAAAGAAAACTACAGGTACATATCTTGATAATTTTGAGGCAGCTTTAAAAAGCCAAGAGAAAGTTGTACTCATTCATATAAATATTCATATATCCATACCCATAATTATTCCCTTTTGAGAAATACCAAATGTTTGTCTAGTTTAAGTTAAATCATTAAAACATTATTATAAAATATTATCTTTCAAAAGGCCTTAAATATTTGACTGAATTTTTACATGTACAATTCTCTTGTCATAATGGATCTTTTTGATTCCTTGAGCATCTCAACCCAGGCATGCTCAAAGGTCCAGAAAGATGAGTAGAATAATGGAAATAGTACTGGAGTGTAAGTCAGTAGAAAAATCAAAATCCAAAGCCACTTCTTTAACTATGGTCAAGCCTGTTGAAGCCCTTTTTGCTTCCTCTATAAAATAAAGTTGGACCAATTAATCTCTATGGTTCCTTCTAGTTCTGATATTTTTTTCTCATATAGAAGTCTTTAAACCTGTGCAATATTCCACTTTGGAGGACATGAATTTTCTTCCACCTAATGTTGAAAGAGTTAGCCAGAGTCAGTGCTTTCTTAGTGATTCCTCTCAACAGTTATTACCCATAAAGATTCTTAGACCTTGGTAGAAGATTTATCTATTCTGTAATAACTATTTATAATAATAATAATAATAATAATCACAACTGACATATAGTATTTTAAAGTTTACATACATCTCATTTGAGCCTTTAATAACCCTCTGAAGTAAATATTTACAAGAATTATACCCATTTGGGGGGCAGCTAGGTGGCACAGTGGATAGAGCACCAGCCCTGGAGTCAGGAGTACCTGAGTTCAAATCCGGCCTCAGACACTTAATAATTACCTAGTTGTGTGGCCTTGGGCAGGCCACTTAAGCCTATTTGCCTTCCAAAAACCTTAAAAAAAAAAAAAGAATTATGCCCATTTTACAGAAGAGAAAACAGTCTTAGGTTAATTGATAAGTCACACAACTGTTAAGTGCCAGGAATAAGATTTGTATCCAAATATTCCTTATTCTGATTCTCTATACCACATTGCCTCATGTTTTTTAAATATTTGGATATTTTTTTCTGATAACTCAATAAAAATTTATGTGCAGAAAGACTAGAACTGAGAGAAGATGTTCCTTACTCAAAGTGAAGCATTATTTTGGTCTAGCCAATTCATTATAAATATGCTCAGCAGATTTTTGTAGCATTTGTTTTCAACACATAGGCACACACACAAACATTTGAATTCTCCAACCAGGGACAACTCTTAAAGTGCTTGACTTGTTAACATAATAACATTTATAAGTGTTGCCATCATGAAATATAATGAAGCTATGATCCCTTTCTCTTTACTCCTATGATAAGCACAGATCTGGAAGTTATCTAAGAAGATAAAATATTTCCAAATGAAATTGTTGAGAAACATACTAAATAACTGGAAATGTAAAGATAAAATTATGCTCTGATGTTTTTTTAAATGGAATACAGGGAGATAAAATCACTTTTATCTTTAACATAGGATTGTGAGTTATTACATGATGATTAGTGCTTTTTTATACTGAAACTACCATGAAATTTTAAAAGTAGTACAGATTAATGGAATTGCAGTCAAACAAATTTCCTTCAATACATAATATAGTATGCATTATGAAGCCCTATTTACAAGAGTAAAAAGAAATTTCTCAACATGATTTTGAAGAGTCTGTGTAGCTTAAATATATATTATGTACATTATTCAGAGAAGAGCCCCTCAGGGCTTTTCTTGAGCTTATTAATATTTCTCTCAGATACAATTCTATCAGACTTAGAGATTTGGTTTTATCATCCACAAATTAAAAGCAAATTAGAAAGGGGAAGAAGAGGGTCTACTGGGTGCTGGCACCCTGATAATAGTGAGATGCAATAATTTGGGTCTTTTTTCTCTTTCAGTCTCGTAGTCAGCAGACACAACACTAAAATTACTCTAGCAATGAGGTGCATTTCATATAGGAGCAAATAAATAACCTACAAACTCTCAGATCTTGATGCCATCACTTTAATAGCAAACTTTGATCATTGTTCATAATTATTAATGAGCCATCAAGCAAAAGTGGTTGTGTTTAACATATAATTAGATTTTATCAAAAGTGATTTGAATAAAAAGTTTAGGTTCTTAAATACATAAGCCATTTAGTACTTTAACAGGTAATTAGAATACTTATTCAAAGATTCTATATCCAATATAAATTTTATAGTATGCCAATTTAATTGTCTGATTAATTGAGGGCATACTATTCATATTGGGTAATATGATTTGAATAACAAAAGAAATTCCAGTGAGGCATATTTTATTTCAAGGAATAAGAGCAAAACTTACTGCAAAGCCATAAATTTGAGGCACCTGCTGTCAGGATAGTAAGCTCTTTTTTTAAAGTATTCAAACATATACTAGAGGACCATATTAGGAATGTGACAGAGGGAATTCCTGCTTCAAGTAGGACCATCTCCAAGATCTCTTAATTAAGAATTGGTTCAGAATAACCATGGGTAGAATCAGTGGAAAGAACATAGACTTAAGTCAGAGGATTTAGTTTCCACTCATTCCTGCTTTGCCATTTGCCAATTCTGTGACCAAAGGTAAGTTATAACTCTGTTTCCTCTAATGGAAAAATACTTTCATTAACCACCTCATAAGATGGTTGTGAGGATTAAATTAATTAAAATTTAGGGGGGCTAGGTGTTGAAGTGGATAGAGCACCGGCCCTGGAGTTAGGAGAACCTAAGTTCAAATCTGATCCCAGACACTTAATAATTACTAGCTTTGTAGCCTTGGACAAGCCACTTAACCCCATTTGCTTGCAAAAACCAAAAAAAAAAAAATTTCTAAATCTGCAAGCATCACTATAAAATGGAAACCATTACTATTATTATCAATATGTATCTAATTACAGTTTGTTGTGGTTCCATGTAAACATATTTTGACTTTTAAGGCAAATCTTCAAGTTTGCCATATTTTTTCCTGTTAGATAATGACAGGTAGCTGCTCCAGGAAAGATTTATGAGAAGACTTGGACAAATGTTGTACCAATTGAGAAGATGTGGATAAATTTCAATCTATACTGGTAGGGGGAAAGTATCCACTTCATTGAATTTACAGGTAGTCTTTTACCAAAGACATTTTTTCCTTTCAGCAGTACCATGTAGGGACTCCAACATAATTCAGTGTGCAGATTTGATAATATTCATTACATGTTTTTTATATACATATAGATGATTTTACATAAATCTTATTAAATTTTCATAAAATATAAGGTGGAGGGGATCCTAATTCACTTTGTTTTAGGATTTTGCAAGGCAAATGGGGTTAAGTGGCTTGCCCAAGGCCACACAGCTAGGTAATTCTTAAATGTCTGAGGCCGGATGTGAACTCAGGTACTTACTCCTGACTTCAGGGCAGGTGCTCTATCCACTGCACCACCTCTAATTCACTTTAAAAAAATATTTATCAGCAGTACAATTCCTCCATAGTTTGAGTTTTGATACTACATAACTTCTTATCCAGCATTACTACTACTACTACACATATACAAAAATATTCAGAGCAGCTCTTCTTGTAGTGGAAAAGAATTAGAAATTGAAGGGATGCTGATCATTTGGGGAATAGATGAACAAATTGTGATAAATGAATGTGATGGAATACTATTGTTCCATAAGAAATCAAATGGGCAGACTTCAGAAAAGCCTGGAAAGACCATTTCCTAAAGCTGGTTGAAATAAGCAGAACCAGAAGAATATTATATACACAACAACATGGGATGATGATCAACTATGATGGATTTGTTCTTTTCAACAGTAAAATAAAGATAATTCTAAAAGACTTGTGATAGGGAAAAAATTCATATTCAGAGAAGGAACTGTGGAGTTTAAATGCAGACTAAAGCTTACTATCTTCAATTTTTAAGTTATTCATTTTGGGGGCAGCTAGGTGGCATAGTGGATAGAGCACTGGCCTTGGAGTCAGGAGTACCTGAGTTCACATCCGACCTCAAACAATAAATTACCTAGCTGTGTGGCCTTGAGCAAGCCACTTAAACCCATTGCCTTGCAAAAACTTTAAAAAAAATGCATTTTTCTCTAATGTTTTTGATTAAGATGGATCTATGTTTAGCTTGGTTATACATATGTAGCCTATACTGGATTGCATTCTGTCGATAGAAGGGGGGGAAGGAAGGGAGAAAAATTAAAAAATCTAAACCTTGCAAAAAAAGTGAGAACTATGATTGCATATAGTTGGAAAAATAAAATGTTTTTAAAAATTTAAGGGAATGCCATTCACCCTAATAAAATGACAACCAAGTAAATTAGATAGTTAACAAGAAAAAAATACTGAAACTGGCATGAGATCAGTCAAGTATTAAGTGACTATGCCATGAGAAAGATACAGGTAATAAAAGTACAAAGAAACAATCCCTGCTCAAAAAGTTTATATTCTAAAGAGGAAATCAAAATGTGAAATCATATATAAATGTAGTAGAATACATATGAGGGAGTGCAAAGAGTTCAGGATAGTGTCAAGGTTACAAAACTTGGACACTAGAAAGATGGTTGGTGTCTGACAGAAATAAAAGAGATTGGAAAGGGGAAGGTTTGCGGTGGGGGGGGGGGAGGATAATGAATTTAGTTTTAGAGATACTGGATTTATAATGTCTCCAGGACATCCAGTTTGAAATACCAAAAACATACACACATGTATATATGTTTGAATAAGAAAACTTTTTGATTTCTTCATAAAACTGATTAGGTAACCTAAAAGTAATATAGAGGTGTCTCTTTAAGGTCTCAAGATTTGTGAGATATAATAAGCATGCGATCACTCATGATTATACAACTGTATGAGATTTATTGATGGTATAGTTAACTAAGCCAGGGTGGTAATGCTGAGCTGAGAATTATAAAAATTAAAAAAAAAACTAGTGTAAAACAATTCCACACACAGTTACAAGAACCAGAAGATATATCTCCCAAGCCAGGGGAGCACAGACTTCTGGATTTCCTAGCTTGGGAGTTCCTATACACAGCTTCCAAGCAGTCTTCAACTAGGAAAGTTCCAGGCTAAAGCAATCTTTTCCAGATAAAACTCAAAGTCGGTTTTCCCAGTGTAGGCCTAAAAATGATTTTTAAACAAAGTAGGCATTAAATCAACTATTTGCATGACTATTTCAGGTGGGGTTTATCTTCCTTTAGGGTTGGCCTAATCCTAATCAGAGTGCTTCTTCATTAGCAGGAGAAAGGGAGTTTGAATCCAGCAGACACTTAACACTTACTGAATTATTTTAATTTAATAATGATGACATTTACATTATTAATCCTACTTTTATCAGGGGACAGCTAGGGAGTTTGAATGCAGTCTCAGATATTTGTCACTTAACTAGGTTTGTGACCTTGGGCAAGTTACTTAAGCCAAATTGCCTTGCTTCCAGGACCAACTACTGAACCCAGATGGCTCTGGATGAGAAAGTGAGGCTGGTGAGAGCACAGTAACCCCTCACTAAAATCCAATTCCTGTGCTTCTCAGGAAATCACCTCCCTGAAGTCATGGTCTTTGAGAAACATCCATGTTTGGATCCACAATGGGTACATATTCCTGAAAGTGATAGATAAGTAAGGTCTGTCTGTGAAAAGCTGGCTGGGAGAAGACACTGTCATATGGATGAGGTCAGTGTAAGTTTAAGTTTAAATTCCTTTGAACAGGGAAGACCTTTCTATAATTATGATTAACGCTTCAAGATGGAGAAGAGAAGAGGTCCTAGGACAAATCCTTAGAAAACAAAGCTGGTATGAAATGGATAATGAGCTGCAAAGGAGACTGAGAAGGCTTATTCAGACAGGTAGATGGAATCCCAGGAGAGCTCTAGGTCTCAAGAGAAGAGAAAGTGTCCAGGAAGAGAAGGTATTCAATACTGTCAATAAATTAAATAGGACAAGAAGGATGAGGCAGAGAAAAAATTTAATATTTAAGAGGTCATTGGTGGGGTAACTAGAGCACCAAACAAATTGGGAGGGCCTGAGTTTAAATTCTTTTTTTTTCTTTTTTTTTTAATTTTTTTTTCTGAGTTTAAATTCAATCTCAGACACTTGACATTAACTGTGTGACCCTGGATATATCCCTTAACCCTGACTGCCTCACCAAAAAAAAATGTAAAGGTCATTGGTAATCTTAGAGAAATTAGTTTCTTTTGAATGAGGAGACCAGAAGCTAGATTGCTAGCCTCTGAAGAATAAATGAGAAGAGGTGAGGTATAGATAGCTTTTCAAGGAGTTTAGCTGAGAAAGGAAATAGCCAAAAGGGATATTGGGAATTGCCAAATTATTAAGTATTACCTTAATGAATGAATGAAAAACATTTATTAAGCACTATATATATCAGGTCTTGGCTAAATGATGTATACTAAAGACAAAAGAAGAAACAAAAGAGACATGTCCTATCTTCATAATGCTGACATTATTCCTATGACCCTTCTGATAGCTTCTAGGAAATCAAAGTTTCTGGGTTCCAAGGGGAGTACCATTGAAGGGCTGATATTTCCTATCACCATACTGGATAACTGTATTGTCGTAGTCCAGTGATGCTGAAATGCCACAGTGCCATGATATGGGAGGAAAGCCTAAACTGACAATTAGGCTATCGAGAGGCAGGCTTGGGTATGTGTGTCACTACTTTGTCACCAGATATCACATACTGGTACTTTGCCAGGCATTGATGGAGCCCCAAGGTGCTTTGCTGATATAGAAGGGGAAATGATACTCAAAAGCCAAGGACTCAGGCTGCATACAGACCATCACCACAAGTTCTGTTTTCTATCAGATTAGGCCATAGGATGAAATAGTTTTGGAAAATTCAAGTGAGAAGGTTGTCTTAGCACAACATATTCCCTCACTATAATAAACATAAAATGCAAGTCATGCCACCATTAACTTGGTCTACATAGTCCTCTTTGAATATGAAGGACAACTATTAAGATAACATTTAAAGAGGATTGTTGGCTTAGGGAACCTACTCCAGACCTGGAACTGTGCTAAACTCTGGAGACATATCAAGAGGGAAAAGACAGTCCTCTCCCTTAAGGAGCTTTCAATCCGATGTGGAAGACAACATGCAAAGAAATAGAGCAAAAGGAAGCTATATACAGGATAAAAGGAAATAACACTGGGAAGGCATGAGAATTAAGAATAATTAGGAAGGGCTTCCTGTAGAAGGCAGGATTTTGGTTGAAATTTAAAGCAAGCTAGGAAAGTCAATAATCAGAGCAGAAGAGGGAGATCATTCCAGGCATGGGAAAACAGTCTGGAGAAAATGGAATGTCTTTTTCAAGAAACAGTGAGGGAGTCAGCATCACTGTATCAGAGTGCATTTTTAAAAGAGAGTATGGTATACGAAGACCAAAAAGGCAGGGGAGGGCTAAGTTATTAAAAATCTTTGAATGCCAAACAGAACATTTTGTATTTGCTCCTAAGGCAATAGGAAGTCATTGGAGTTTATTGTTTGTTCTTCATTCTCAGAAACCAAGATATTAAAGAGATGATGCTATGACAGGCACATGAATTGGATTTGAGTTAGGGGGTGCTATGCAAAGTCACCTAATAGCATAGAACCATCTACATAATAGTTAAGGAAAGATCTTAACTCTTCCTCAGAGAGCCAGAAGGAGAGTTCTATCAGCCCTTTCTAATTTGACCCAGGGGACACTCCTCTTGCACAACTTCCTGAGTTCAAGATAGGTCTTGTTGCCTGAGGGGGAACAATCAGCATTATTCTATTCACTAAGAATATATATAGATTACAGTAAACCTAAACCAGGCCCCAAGCAAGATGAAAGCAAGGACAGTAAAGCTTCCCTGCTCAGAAAGGAGGAATTTGATCAAACTACCCAGACCATGAGAAAGGGAGCTGAAAATAACATACAATTGCTTTCCTACAGCCTGTTCCTTTAATTGGGTGGCATGAGTATGCTATATGCTATCCTGCATGTGTTGGGACTTAAGAGGGGAGACTATGTGAGAAGAAAAAGGAAAAACTGTCAGAACTTTGACAAAGTCAAAAGGAGCTATTCCCTTTGATGACATTTTGGCAAAATCAAAGAGGGAAATCCTCTCTGATGAGTAGTCCTTATACTTTATCTCCTGATAAGATTAAAAAAGTGCAAAGCACAGGGTGGTGGTGGGGGAATAAAGCACCAGCCCTGGAGTTAGGACTACCTGGGTTCAAATCTGGTCTCAGACACTTAATAATCACCTAGCTGTGTGGCCTTGGGCAAGCCACTTAACCCCGTTTGCCTTGCAAAAACCTTTAAAAAAAGTGCAAAGGAAAAAAGAAAACAGCAAAATAAAATTCAGGTTTGTTTCCTTGGAAACATCTGATGCAGTCCTGTGGTCTCACAGCAGGCCTTTTCTAGCTCAGATCACATGAAGAAATTTTCTTCTCTGCTAAAAATATCCTACAAAATTGAATTTAAGTTTGCTTTGCCAATAACTTGATAAGATAATAAAGTTAGCTCAAATCTTATGTCTCCATTATTAACCAAGACAGTTTTGATATTAACTATAAAAGTGGGATGACAGTTTCAAGGTATTAACAAAACATGCATTTTTGGACATGCAAATGTATGGATTTGGATTTGACTATATTCATTATAAGAATTGTACTTATTAATTGGATAAAGGGAAACTAGCAATAACATTACCAAAAAAAGGATCATGTGTTTAGTTTAATTAATTGAAAAATTAAATAAGATGTACCGAAGAGAAAAGAAACTTTGGAAGGAAACGAGACAGCTTTGAAACTATATGAAGTGTGTGTGTGTGTGTGTGTGTGTGTGTGTGTATAAAACTTGGAGATTTCCCAAGGTATGAAGAGAAAAATTTTATTCAGTTCTTGAGAATTGGACCCCCTTGCTGTCTTAAACATGGAGAGAGAAAAGGGGCAAAGAGCAGGAAATCCAAGATCCATTTATCCAAGCCAGATTCCCCCCACCCACTGACCCATCCTTGTTAGTGAGGAATGTGCTTTTCACAATCTATACAAGCAAGTTACTCTAAAGAATAAGCATATAATTCAAACAGAGACAAATTCTCCCCCTCCAGGACAAAGATTGTAGAACCATCTGGACATCAGTCCAGATAAGACAGGGTCAGTTTACTTTTTACATTCTGTTTTTTTTTTAGGTTTTTGCCACAAACAGGGTTAAGTGGCTTGCCCAAGGCCACACAGCTAGGTGATTATTAAGTGTCTGAGGCTGGATTTGAACTCAGGTACTCCTGACTCCAGGGCCGGTGCTTTATCCACTGTGCCACCTAGCTGCCTCTACGTTTTACATTCTGGCCAAGGTAACATAAAATTGCTTGTCAGGGGAGGAGGGGCAGAAGGGACATAACACAGAGCTTTAACTATTTCTAATCTATAATATTCTACTGAAGAAATCTCAGAATTTATCCCATTCATTGTATGTATTTTCCTAGTTTTTTGGCAAGGCAATGGGGTTAAATGACTTGCCCAAGATCACACAGCTAGGCAATTATTAAGTGTCTGAGGTCAAATTTGAACTCCTGACTCCAGGATTAGTGGCCTATCCATTGTGCCACCTAGCTGCCCCTATATATTTTTTAAAAAATATTAGATTCAAGGTTTCTGATACAATTCTCTTTTTTCTGTGCTTTGTATAAGGATATAAAGCAAGTGATGTTTTAAAATCCTTCTGATATCTTCCTAAATGTCTGAGATACAGATATTCTCTCTAGTTAGGTTCCATTACAGCTTGGAGTACAGAATATAAGGATTCCTTTGTGGGGGGGGGGGGGTAAGGCTATGAGGTGAAGTGATTTGCCCAAGGTCACACAGCTAGGCAATTATTAAATGTCTGAGTCACATTTGAACTCAGGTCCTCCTCACTCCATGACTGGTGTTCTATCCACTTTGTCATCTAGTTGCCCCTTAGGGATGCCTTTTAAGAAGGAACAGCTTCAACACAGAAAAGGGGAGTGAGTTACCCAAGTTATGGAGTTATCTAGTGGCAGATAGCCACTTTCTTATTTGACCAAGAGGACACTCTACTTCCACAGCCTCAATTGGCAAGACCAGAACTCAGGTCTCCCAACTCCTGGCCTGGTATTTTTCCACTTAGCTGGAAAAGGTTACCTAGTGACCCAAATGTAAACCCCTCAGGAATGGGCACACAGAATTTTAGATACAAGAGACAGCAGAAATCAGAGCAACCCCTAAATTTTATAGATGTTTAAACTAGGGCAGAATTTTCCCAAGCAACACATCTTGTAATTAGCAGCTGAGATTCAAACTCATCTCCTTTTTTTCAAATCCATTGTTCTCCCTACTAAACTGTTGAATGTATATGTAAAATAAGGCTTCAAAGGAGATTATAGAGAGCAGGAGAACCAAGGTTCAGCCTAAACCTCAAACCAGGCTTGGAGGAAAGAGAATTTATGACAATTGGTTTTAGGGGAGGCCATTTTGGCATATTTTTAGGATTTCTTTATAAGATTAGACAGGAATCAGATTTAATAGCTTGTAAAGTTATACTAATGTATCTTTTTTTTTTTTAGGTTTTTGCAAGGCAAATGGGGTTGAGTGGCTTGCCCAAGGTTACACAGCTAGGTAATCATTTAGTGTCTGAGAGCAGATTTGAACCCAGGTACTCATGACTCCAGGGCCGGTGCTTTATCCACTGCGCCACCTAGGCACCCCTGTACTAAGGTATCTTAAAAGAGGCCAGTTGCAACTTTTTACTGAGTAGTGTTGTTGATGCTGGGGAAAGATGGAGAGGATTGTGAGTGTAACAAAGAAAATTGGGTGGAGATGTAAATAGACTACCACCTACTCCAGAGATGTAAATTGACAAGAAGTAGAGATTTATGATTGTAACAAAAACATTGTAATCTTAAAAGCTGCTTGGGTGGAGACCCCCCCCCTTCTTGATGTTCCATTGATTCATTGTTTAATGTAAAATTTGTATCCTGTTCTCCTTAGGCTCTACCCTTTATGTAATTCGTGGTCCAGTAAGAGAAAGGGAGTTCACCTTTTGCCCTCTGGATGAGAGGCTAGACATAAAAACTTGGGTTGGACCCTGGCTCAGGGCCACAGCCTTGTCTACCAACCTGTGGCCCAGCCAAAGCTGCTTGTCTGTTCTTTTATCTCTCTCTCTCCCTAACCCTTCCTATGTCTTTTAACCTTTTTAATAAAATTTGTTTTATTTCCACCCTTGCTTTCCCTAGTCTGAATGATTCTTCATAGACATAACTGAACTCAAGTAATCAGTGGCTACATTGTGAGGGCTGAGTTAAAATCATATACTCTGAATCCCTTTGACTGAGTAAACGAAGTCCCCAGGGGGTTAGAAATTGTCCCAGGTAACACACTGATTTAATGGCAAAACTGCTAACTATAATCTAGGATTTTTAATCCCCAATACAGCATGCTTTATTGACCCCTGTTCTTACAGTATTTAAAATGAAAGAAAAATCCTACATAAAATTGCAAACTCCAAAACTACTTGCAAATTTCTTAAATGTCATTAACTTTAATGAAACATCTTATTTGCTTTATTTTGACCCTTTTCAGTGCAAATTTTGCTGAGTCTTTTAAACTCGCATTTTATTAAGATTCTCCTTTCTTTGCTTCATCGTCGGACGTTTCCAGATCATTCCTAATTTCTTAAGACCTTCAAACAGAACGGGGGCACAGGCACGGATGTCACTCAGCGGCTAGATGACCCAACTGAGGCCCTGGGTGGGAGCAGCCCCAGGACAACAGGCGGAGGCCGGTCTGGCAGTTCGGACAAGCGCTCCAGTTTTGTTTTTGCAAAATGAGATGGGGGGGGGGGGCGGCTAGGTGACCCCGGGGTCAGGAGGGCCTGGGTTCAAATCCGGTCTCAGACACTTAATAATCACCTAGCCGTGTGGCCTTGGCCAAGCCGCTTAAGCACGCTGCTCTGCAAAAAAGTCAAACACAAAAGCCAGGCGGGGTGCGGAGGGGCCAGCCCTGCCCGGGCCGCTCGCGCTCGCGCTCTCGCGGCTGCGCCCCGGCCCGCGAAGCTTCGCCGGCCGCAAGCCGGGCCTTTGTGTCCCTCGTGGGCACCCGGCGCGGAGCCCCCGGGAGGCCGCGTTCGCGATCCCGCCGCAGGAGCGGCCACGTAACCGTTGCGGCGCAGGCGCGGTGGGGGCGGGCGGCCGGGCGGGCGCTTCGCGGTTTGAATGGCTCCGCGCCGGGGCCAGCCGCTCGCCTGAGGAGCCGCCGCCGCCGAGCCCAGCGCGATGCCGGCGGGGGCCGACCGGCCGCCTCCACCGGCGGCGGCCTCGGAGGAGGAGGACGGGGACGGCGCGGAGGAGGAAGCGCCGCCGGAGGCCGGCGGGGAGGAGGCCGGGGGGGAGCGAGGCGGCCAGACGCCGGCGCCTCAGACGCGGCAGCGGTTCGACGAGCTGTGCGGCCGCCTCAACATGGACGAGGAGGCGCGGGCCGAGGCCTGGGAGAGCTACCGGAGCATGAGCCAGAGCTACACGCTGGAGGTGCGCCCCCGCCCCCCCGGGGCCGCCGCCCCGCCGCCCCCCCGCCGTGCACGCACGCACGCACGCCGCCCCGCCCCCGCCGCGGCGGCCGCGGCGGCGACGCGCGATCCCGGAACCGAAACGCGGCGTGACCTTAGGCGGCTCCCTGCGCCGCTTCCTGTCGGGGTGGGGGGGCGGGTTGGATCCTCCCGCATCCTGAAGTAGCCCGAGGCCCGATCTGCTGAGGGAGCCGGGGGCCTGAAAGAGGAGGGGGCTTCATCTTGTAGGAGGAGGGTCTCCTGGAGGCATGAGCGCTTAGACTCCCAGCTGGGAAGCGCTGCTCGGGGCGGCCCATCCCTGGAAGGCAGTTCTTTCGCATTTGAGCGCTATTTCTGTCGCTTCAGGGAAGCTGTGGGTAGCCTGAGCCCCCTGCTCTAAGTGGTGTTTTCCTAATTCTTAAAAGGTAGTAAGATTTCGCTCCTCACTTGGCTAAGATGGGTTCAAGTATTGAAAGATTGACCCGAGTCCAAATGCGGCCTCAGACACTTAGTAATGACCTAGATGTGCGTGCGGCAAAAAAAACAAAACCTAATCTCTTTCTCTAGTTGAAGAAACTTTGAGGCCGAGTGACTTGCCTGAAAGACAATACTAGAAAGTTTGCAGAGGTGAGAGCTCTACAGGTCTGGTTATCCCTCAGTAAATTGTAAAGACCATGAGAGCATGGATGTTTTTAACCAAACTTTTTAATATCTCCTTATAATTAGGGCAGTGTTTTTAAGTTGAAATACAAATAAATGCATGTTGACCCACAAATTTGATGCATTTAAACTTAGGGCTAGTTCAAACCATGTGGAAATCAAAATCATAGCTAAGTCATATTTTTGGATAAGAGTGAGCCTTTGAGGTACTCCAGACCTCCAAGTGACTGCACAAGTCTTTTATAGATCCTGTCAACTCGACACAGTTTATTTCCTTCCCTAAGTATTGACACAGTGACTACATTGTGGTCATAGCTTCTTCACTTACAGACTCAAGAAAGTTTCCTTCTCTAACCAATAAAAGTAAACTCTGCTACTATCCTTTAACAAACTAAAGAAATACTTTCAGAAATTTTTATCCTTTTTTCAGGTGATTGGTTGTTACATTCTAATACTAATTTAAAGGTAAACACCAAATTCTGTATACTGAGACTGAGCACTAATAGAATAGTGATATGAATCCTTATTTACTGTACCTTTTAAAGACAAAAGAGCATTTTATTTTGGTGATATTGAGAAATACTTGTCTAATTATCGAAATCTTTTTTGTGTTGCTTTCTGTATTGTAATTGCAGTTTCAATTTGTCAAATGTCAAACATTTGCAGGCAAATATTTTCTTTTTAGAAACAAATGTGACATAGTAAATGACACATTGCAAACTGGAAAATAAAATTAGTTCCTTTAGTACAAAATTTTCACTTTGGTCTGTCAGTCTATGCAAATTATGACATACAGTAACAAGGACAAATTATTTCTTGCTTGAATTGGGATGTATCCCTATTTTCCCTAAACCAGGGTTTTAAAATTTAGAGTCTGCGAACTTTTTAAAAATATATTTTTGATACCTTTATTTCAATATAATTGGTTTTCTTAATCATTCCCTTTATTATATTTCATTTCATGTGAATTCTGGATTCTAAGGAGTCTGTAGGCTTCACCAGATTGTCAAAGGGGTCAATGACACAAAAAAGGTTAGGAATCCTAATCCTTTTATTATTAATGAATATGTTATTCTAATAAGCATGATTACTAGATTTTTTTGCCTCTGAGTTCTTGGAATGATAGTAATATTAAAAGTATCATAGAATTGAAAGGGAGCCTACTCAAGCAACTTCTTCAATATTTGCATTTCACAGATAAGGAAACTGAGGCATAAAGATCTTGGTCAAAAATCAACTAGAATCTGAGCTCTTTGTAGGAGGGAAAATCACTAATTTTCTTTGGACATTCTCTGCAACAGGAATAGCAGGAGAGAGTTTTAACAGAAATATAACATTAACAGAAGTGTGATATTGACCTTTATAGTTAGTGTTCAATGTAAAATGTAAAGAAAGGACAATGATGTCCTTTCTTTTTTTAATTAGGAAGAATACTAAATACTGTAAGCAATTTGCTTTAGCATCTTCTAGGCCTTCCCTGAATGAGGAAGGAGACATTCTTATAATTCTTAAAGATAACTGTGAAGGTGTTCCTTGAAAAAAGTGGTTTCATTCAGGGCAGCTAGGCGGCGCAGTGGATAGAGCACCGGCCCTGGAGTCAGGAGTACCTGGGTTCAAATCCGGCCTCAGACACCTAATGATTACCTAGCTGTGTGGCCTTGGGCAAGCCACTTAACCCCATTTGCCTTGCAAAAACCTAAAAAAAGTTTTTTTTAAAAGTGATTTCATTGGAATTCTAGTCATTTAGACTTTTCATCATGGGATGTACTAGGGAGTATATGATATCTATATAAGGCATATGTGACTTTGGAAATGAAGCACTGTTTTTTCTTCCTTAAACATGAATATTGAATGGAATACCAATAGAACCATCAGTGTCCCTGGGAGGCATCGTGATACAATGTAGTTATTCTTTTTTTTTTTAGGTTTTTGCAAGGCAAATGGGGTTAAGTGGCTTGCCCAAGGCCACACAGCTAGGTAATCATTAGGTGTCTGAGGCCGGATTTGAACCCAGGTACTCCTGACTCCAGGGCCGGTGCTCTATCCACTGCGCCGCCTAGCCGCCCCTCAGTGTATTTATTCTTAAAAGAGAGATAACAAATCCTGACTCCCACCTGTGGGACCTTGTTCGGATTTCTTGCTCTCTCTGTTCTCCATCTGTAAAATTAGGAGATTGGGCTAGGCATACTACTTAATTCAAGTTTAATTTGACTTTGTGTGCATTTTTTAATTGCAAAATGATTATATTTCAACAAGGACACAATGAATTCCAACTTGAATTTTCTTATATTTGACTTTTTGCAATTAATTTTGTTTTATAGGGAAATGATCTACATTGGTTAGCATGTGCCTTATATGTGGCTTGCAGAAAATCTGTTCCCACTGTAAGCAAAGGGACAGTAGAAGGGAACTATGTCTCCTTAACCAGAATTCTGCGGTGTTCAGAACAGAGGTAATCTATATATTAGATGTATTAAGTTCTAACAGATAGAGTATGAGTCTTATAAAAGCCCATTAATCAAAGTAATAATAGACCAGAGTTCTTAATCTAGGATCTATGGGTAGATTTCATGTGAATTTAGAAAATTTTTTTTTTATATTTTTGTTTTCACTAACATCTTAACTGAAATTTAGCATTTCCTTTAATTACTTAATTTTTCTGAGAAGGGGTCTGGGGGTTCTACTGGACTTTCAGAGAGGCCCATGACCAAAAAAATGTGAAGAATTTTTGTTCTGGACTTAACATTTCTTTGCCTAGAGTACATAGTAAAGAGAGAGAATAATTTAGCCTTTGCCTCAAACCATAATTCATCAGTTTGTATTTAGAAAGCAGCATGCTTAAATACTTGAATATTATCATACATGTTAGACATAGATTGCTGTTAATTATTGCCAAATGTTTTTTCAAATCTTGTTAGTCATGATCATTTTGAAAGACATATTGTTATTCTTCATAGCAATTTGAGAAACTGTAGGAGAAACCCTAACTTAGAAATGGCATGTAATTGATATTAGTCATATAAATTTTGGTGCAGTGTTATGGGTGTGCATATATATATATATATGTATATATACATATATACATATATGTATATGAACATAAGTATGAACATGTTTTATATGTACAGTAGAACCTTGGTTTTTACAAGTTTAATTTATTCCAAGATTATTCTGTTCGGCTTGCGATTTGTTTGTATTTATTGCAAAGTGAATTTTCTCATGGTCAAATGATCAGTACCACATCCCCAGAAATATTAATATAAAAAGTTATTTATAATGTTAAGTATTTTTTTTGTCCCTAATGCATCTGAAGTACAACAATGATTAGTACATAGTCCTGCAAGACAAATTTTGTGAAAAATTTTTCCGTATCCAGTGAAGCATACCTAAACCAGGTTACTTGTAAATCGAGGTTCTACTGTATACAAATACTTAGATATAAGTGAATATTAATTAATGTTTTTATTTGGGTATCATTGAAATAATTATAACTGATGAATTATAGACAGGTTATCCTGTTTGGAGATTTTAAAAATATTGTTTGGATTTTATTGTTTTTTATTTAAAATGGACCAGTGATTTCATTAGTATAATGAACTGATATTACAGAACCTTCCTTTACCAGTGGAGATCAGCAACTCTTCTAACTTATAATCTTAAAGAATTGTCTCCTGTAATGGCATGTTAAGTAACTTGCTTCTGGTCTCATAGCTAGTATGTATAAGACTTGAACTCAGGTCTTCTTGACTCCAAGGCTAGGTCTCTGTCCCATATGCCATACTGTCTCTTTATACTTATACTGCATATATTAGTTAGAAACATCTAAATTCTACCCCACAGCTTTCTTTTTGTTATATCTGAAAGGTTTTAGTTTTGCTCTTTTTAAAAGCCAGTAAGTCAAAGTTTGTTTTTGTTTGTTTGTTGTTATTGTTGTTTTCCCCAAAGATACAAGTGATACAGATTGTTAACTTGGAAATAAACATAGTCAGATGGATGTCTGTACCCTGGGTGAAGATTTTAAAATTCCAAAGACATTAGTTAGCGCTGTTAGAATTCTGTATGCACAAACACAAGAGTATAACTAACTGCCTATTTTGAATTATTAACAATTAATTATTGTTAAATGCCTTTTGAATTGTGATCTATATCAATATTCAAATATCATAAAGTGTAATGCTATTTTTAACTAGTTAATTGTTTTCTTATTTTTTTTATCTTTTTAAACACCAGTTTAATTGAATTTTTTAACAAGATGAAGAAGTGGGAAGACATGGCAAATCTTCCTTCACGATTCAGAGAACGTACTGAAAGACTAGAGAGAAATTTCACAGTGTCTGCTGTGATTTTTAAGAAGTATGAACCCATCTTCCAGGATATTTTTCGATATTCTCAAGAGGAGCCACCTTCTCAACAGAGAGGACGAAAATATCGGTAGGGCTTTCTTTTTGTTAACCATGAATAAGAAGTTTTCTCTCCTGAGGAGGCATGGATTAGTTCTATTTCATTCTCTGTCTTTAAAAGTTTAAATTGCTTCTCCCTCCTTAAATTGGACATTATGCTCATCTATTTTATCATAATTATTCTTTCTGCTTGTATATACTTCCAGTTTATAGAGTAGTTTCATAAGTACTCTGAAATATAAGTGTGTATACACACACACACACACACACACACACACATATAATTAATGCTCTTTTACAGACTTAGACTCAGAGGAAAAGTTTTTTACCCATGATCACAAAACTATTATTTGGGCAGTCTTTTTATGCAGAGAAGAAAAGCTAATGCTATCATTACTATCTAATCATTAACAGGATCTTCTTTTACTACCTGTAAAGCAAAAGGCAGCCTCTTTTAACATATGGGAAACTATAAGACAAAGCATTTGAATACATTTTTAAAAAAATCAATTGTAATGACGGTACATTTTTCAAGAGGATTAAAAAGCATTATAAACATGACTCTGCTAAGTTGAGTCAAACGAAATCAAGTGATTTTTTTTTTTTGTAATAGAGGCATTCTAGGATCTTAGTTTGTTCCTCTCTTCTGTGACTGATAAAATTGGAAGTATTTCCATTTCCTACTTCCAGTTCTCAAGCCATATAGATTCCTGTTTGCATAGAAATTTGATGGCCCTGCAGATGCTCCCTCAACTCCCTCCATAAGTCTTCATTATAGTTCTCTCTTAGGACAATTGATCCAAAGCTCCCTTGGTCACAGGTCTCCTCCTTATCCACTGATCTAAGTGGTACCTCTGCTATAATAGTAGTCAGCAAGCAGGTTCCAGTTTCAACTTCCCTAGTTGATTAAACACATGCTCTTAGAAGATTCCCTAGATTTCAGTTACCACTTCTCTAGCTGCCCCCCCAAGTTTTTGAGCAGAGAATAATAACATGGTCAGACCTGGGTCTTGGGAAGACTAGCTTGGTACCTATGTGCATATTAAGTTGGAGAGCGAAAAACTGGAATATGGGAAGCTAATTAGGAAGCTGTTATATTAAGACAGGTGCTAGGTGATGAGTGCCTGTATTTGAATAGTAATTACACACACTTGTATGTGAATGTAAAGAAGGGAACAAGTTCAAAATGATGTAGAAATAGAATAGAGAAGACTTGACAGATGATTAAACATAGGAGGGGGTGATGAAAGAGAAGAAGGAAAGATTACTCTGATATTGCAAACCTGAATGATTGGGAGAATGACATGCCATTAATAGAAATAGGGAGCTTTGGAGAGGGATAGTTTTAGTGGGAAAAACAAGGTATTTTAGGTACACTGAATTTGAGAAACCGATAGCAATGTTTTTGTTCTTTATTCTCGAAGATCACAACAACAGGGAGGTGCCATGCCAAGCACATGAATTGAATGTGAATGGGGGGGGTGCTAAGTCATCAGCCATCTGGGTCCAGTAGCTAGAAATGAGTTAGGATGACAGGAGACAGTTCTGGAAGCAAGGCAGTCAGGGTTAAATGACTTGCCCAAGGTTACACAGCTAATTAACGTCAGTTATCTAAGGTCAAATTTGAACAACTATTCTCCTGACTCTAAGGTCAGTGCTCTATCCACTGTGCCACCTAGTTGCCCTTGAGAAACCGATAGCAGTCTCAGGATGAGATGACTAGGAGGCAACTGATGATGATATAGTACTTGAATTCCAGAACAGAAATTAGGGCAGGATATATAGTTTGGGGGGGGGGGCAGGAAATTGTTCTTCAGTAGAAGTAGGGTATGTTGGGCAAGTTTAGCAGTCTGAGCATTCACATATAGCACATCCTGTGGAGTCTTAATTGATGTCATTTTAAAAAATACCTGCTCAATTGTATTTTTTATGCCCTATAAATATATTTTGGCATTTCTCCCTGAAATATACTATTTCCCCAGCTATGAAATATCCCTTCTAATATCTGGGCAGGGATAGTTCTTTCCAGCTTTCCATTAAATCAGAATATAAGAGTGTTGAACTCACATGTGAGTTTTTGATTCTTAATTTGGGTTACTCTGAAAGGTCATTTCTAATTCTCATGACTTCCCCCCCACAAGGCGGCAACCATGTACGGTCTCAGAAGTTTTCCAGTTTTGTTGGGTACTCTTTGTGTATGCAAAAGGTAAGAGAACCAGTGGAATTTGATGTTATGAATTAATAATTCATATTTCAATCAGTATATTCAGTGGACTATCAGAATGTTTTACATGCTAATTTTGCAATCCTGAAATACTCCCAAATCACTTTGAAGTGATTCTGAAGGAATTTAATTTCAAATTTCTTTTCATTACTACCAATCTATAAACATTCCCATGATTTCTCATGTCTAGATTTTTTTCATTAAATATTCTTAACAGAATCTGATCTTTTTGTAGTTGGAATATATTGAGTAACTTTTTTCTGTATGAGCTATTTTCAAGGCTAAGATATTGTTTTTCACTGAAAATTTATTTCATTCATTACCTGTTTATGTAAGGATTATAGACTCAGCCCTGTGCTTTTTTCCTTCTTTGAGGGTGAGGGAGATACAGTGAAGAGGCCTAGCGTTTCTGATTGAATTTAGACTAGTTAAAGTTTGTTCATGCAAATAATGTCATTTAAACTTTTTAGATCATTGGTTTTCTCCCCCACCTCACTTAGTCAAACTGTCTCCTTTTTATTAAAAGCACAAGAGAATTCTCCAAAGAATTTTCAGGCTCTTTATAATTCTAAAAAGAAATTATTTTTGTCAGGGGCACTCCACTTTGGAAAAAAGTTTGTGTGCTTAGTTACATAATTTATTTGTTATGGCTTGAGCCTCCTTTGCCACTGAGCTACCTTGATACAGTTACAACTTAAAAAAATTAACAAAGTCCAAAGAGACTTTAAATGAAATGTAACTATTATTTGGTATCTAATGTTACAAATAAAAAACTGAGACTTAAAGAGGATACTTTGGTGTTTACAGGTTTTTGTATAACTAGGTAATTAATAGCAGAGCTTGGATTTTGTACATCAAGCCAGGGTAGTCTTTATTTCTTGTCCAGTCTCTTTATACCACAGCTCATTTCTGTGGCCATGATAAGGATGACTGCATTGATCAGGAATTTTAAGGAAAACTAGTGTTAGGTCTGCAGTCAGGAGTTAATAAGCTTTTAAGCCATTCTTATAGATCATCTTTCAGCTTGTTATATATGTGGCTACAGAGTTCTAATAAAGCACTGCTCTGCAGTTTAGGGTGCACCTTTCCTTTTAAACACACATTCTGTTTGGTATAGAGTTATATAGGTGTGGTAAAGCTCTTCTGATATTTAACAAATTTTCATTTACCTGTTGCCATTGTATGAATACTTTTTTATATGGTCTTCCAGTTCAGGTTTATTTGTAATGTCAAGATTTAGAAGAAGGTAGAAAGTATTTCAAGTTGGACAGCCCAGGAGTTTAAATTAAATTTTGGCCTTTAGAAGCATTGAAGTTCTTTAAGTTGCAAACTGGTTTCCTTTGGCTAGCGACAGTCTCTGCTTCCTTATCATGACAACCATATATCCCAGTAACAAGTTTGGGCTTGTTTTATATCAGGCTTTGTAGCTTGAAGACCAGTTAGTTTTACATTGAAAAAGTTGAGCAGATTTTCATTTTTAACCTCATTCAGTGGTGTACGATGGTATAGGTTTACTTACAATTCTAGATAATAGAAATGCAAAGCATAGATATATTAACTGTGATTCTCATTTCTGACAAAAAAGAAGAGGAATGTTATTTTTTTTGCTTTAGTTCATCATTTGTTGAAAATTTCACTTAAAGTGAAGTTAAGAATTACTTATCTACTATACCAAGATAAATTATTATCTTTTAGTGGGATGGGGATGAGGAAGCTTGAGGTAAGTAAACAATATGGAATAGCAAGCCCAAGGCACAAATGTTTAGGTTTTTAAGTCCTTTTTGAAGAACTAGGTATATGAAATTCTTGAGGAATCATTGGGACCATTTTAGAAACAATTTTTAGATGTTTTTGTTTCCTATTGGTAAACTATTTTAAAATTAGTTCATGAGGCATTTTAATATTATCAAAATAAAATAGAATATGTGAGAGATTGAAAAGCTTATATGAATATATTTAGCCTAAATATATTATTGATGGTTTTTAGTTATGAAAAGTTTTAAAATTGTCCTGATTTTAAATATAGTAAATAGACTCCAAATAAAAGATAGTTTTAATGTTTCTAAACATTCATAGTCTTCTGTCATTACATATTTCTGTTACATGTCTGCTTTTTGTTATAAAGTAATGAATAATTATTTTTGGCGTATATTTGCTGTTACTCTCTTAATTATTTTAAAGAGTGGTGGTTGCGTTTTTTCTTCCTAGATATAGTGACTATTAATATGCTCCAAAATAGGTTTAGAATTGTTCTAGAGCTTATAAATCTTAAGTCATAACCTATATATATTGTATTAATTTTCAGAAATTTGTAGTAATTTTCAATTGCAAATTAACTGAGATATAAAGTCATTATACCTCTAGAGAAGTGAAAAATTGTTCAAATATGGGTATTTGTGATATACCTATATAATTTATGATGAAAAATGGGTAATTTTTTCATTGTATGAGTACTTATTCATTTATTTCTAAATAGCTTGTACTACTGTGGATTTATATCATTTTCATTATAGAAATGTACTTTGTCTTAGAAATAATGTTGATATGTGTCTTTTTTTTTTGACAAGGCAATGGGTTTAAGTGACTTGTCCAAGTTCACATAGCTAGGTAATTATTAAGTGTCTGAGATCTTCCTGAATCCAGGGCCACTTAGATGCCCCTGAGTTTCTCTTAAGGATAAGTTTTTAATATGTAAGGCTTACAGAATGAAATTTAATGATAAAACTATAGGTAATTAATAAGTCCTTAACTAAATAGTGAATAAATGAACATTATATTTAGTAGTTTTTTAGGAAATCAACTTACAAATGTAAAATATTATTTAATCTATAATATATCTAAGCTCCAGAGCAAAATAGTACAAGTTTTATATAATGGGAAGAGTATCCCAAGATTTATTTAATTTTGACTCTGAATATTATAATTCTGTAGGTAATTTTCCCATGATCAGTGATGACTTGGTCAATTCTTATCATCTTTTGCTGTGTGCTTTGGATCTAGTATATGGAAATGCCCTTCAGTGCTCTAATCGTAAAGAACTTCTAAATCCTAATTTTAAAGGTAGGTGTGTTAAGGGGAAATTGGCAGAAAACACAGCCTTTTAAGTAAGTTGTGTGATATAAGTCTCAAAAAGTCCTCATTCCATTGTTACTAAAAATGCTTTAATTAAATAATAATTGGTAGTCAGGTTTGTGGAGAAATTCCTAATATTATATTGACAAATAATGTGAGATTTTATGGTCCATGATGATGAGCTGTAGCTCCAGAGCAGGAGAATCTTAGAAAAGGTGGGAAGCATGCTGACTTAAGCATCATAATGTTCTCTCTTCTGCTTAGTGTCCGTAACCCTAGAGATTTAAGGTTTGTGACTCAGAGAGGGATTGTAATCTGAAAGCAGTAAGATAATCTTTTTCATGATACTAATAAAATAGAATTAATACTTTTATTTTACAGACTTTTAGTACATGATTTCTGTATAATTAAAGACAACAAGTTCTTTAATGATAAACTGAGTCAAGCTAAGATTATAGTATACAAAGCAATCAAGGCATCTGAAGAGCTGGTGTTTAAGTGGATTTATAACTGTCTAGAATCCAGACAGGTTTTCAGCTTTCATAATTAAAGTCTTTATTGACTTTAGAATTGGAAGTTAGAGTTGTCTGCAAGAGTTGTTTCTTGTCCAAGTGACCAAACTTCATATTTACTCTTATATTTTCTTTCCTTCTCCCCTGGGTCCTTTCTCTCCCATTTATACCTCTTCTGTTTTTTTTTCCTTTGCCTCTTTTCTCTTCCCTGCCCCTTCACATTCCCTCTTCTTCCTTAGTGCCTGATTACCTTGGTTCTTCTTGTTCCCCTTCATTCCTTTTCCTTACTCTTTTTTCCTGTCACTGAACTAAGACAAAAAGAAGCTATAAGTTGATGAGCTTAATGTTAAGAAATAACTTAGTGGATTTTGAGAAGTTTTCCATTGAGTGAACATCATAATTATCTTTCAGAGCATTACTTTGTAATGCTATGAGATTTCTTCTGACTAGTAGCTAGGCTATGGGAACCAGGAAATAAAACGATACTTTGTTAGTTTAGCCCTTTTTTAAGTTTTACTGTGTGTATGGCAGTAATTATAACTTTTTTCCTTGCTATTTCCAAATGTGTAACAGAGTTTCTCAGAATTGAAGATCATCTGAAAATTTTTGATGGATAATTAAACTGAAAAAATACATTAGTCCTATTCTATTGCAATGTACTTTCTTACCTTGTTGCTACATTAGCTGCTGTAATCAGTATTTCTGTTTAGGTTTTTTGTTTGTTTTAGTGCATTGCTTTTAATATTAACTGAAGCCACATTTATCTTGTGACTATTTTGTAGGCCTACCCGAAGATTTCCATAGTAAGGACTCCAAGCCTTCCTCTGATCCCCCATGTGTCATTGAGCCACTTTGTGCCCTGCACGATGGCCTAGTTTTAGAGGCAAAGGGAATAAAAGAGCATTTCTGGAAACCTTATATTAGAAAGCTTTTTGAAAAAAAGGTATGTAGGAAAGAGAAAACATAATGTGCCAAATAGCTAAATTTTATATGATTTAGTGAATAATCTTTTCTTTTGTTTCTTTATAGCTTCTGAAAGGAAGAGAAGAAAACCTTACTGGATTTCTAGATCCAGGGAACTTTGGAGATAGTATGTGAGTGGTTTTATATATATATATATATATATATATATAACCAGATACTAAAAAAGATTATATTTTTAAAACTGCAAAGGAGAGAGAATTCTTTATGGACATAAAAGCTTACTCTCCCTATAAGTCTAATTTGTCTACTTGCAAATTTGATTTAGGAGAGAGTGTAGAGATTGTCCCGGATGTTCCCCAGATATCAATATGCTTTTTTACTGTAGTTAGAAATCTTGGGGAGTTAGCATAGAACACTGCAAAGAACATTTGACTCAAGAGTCAGAAGATTTGGGTTCTTCAAATACCCTTACTTATGCTTCAGATTGCTCATCTGTACAATGGTGGGGTGGACCAGGTTGTATCTGAAGTACCTTATAGCTCAAAAATCTGTGATATTGTTTTGAGAAAAAGAATTCCATAAATCTATGTTGAATGACTAGTCTCTAGAACTGTTTTCAGTGATCTTATGAATTATTAAAAGTTACAATTCATTCACTTGGAAAAATGTACTCTTGAAAAATGACTATAGGAATTTAATGAAATCATTGGGGGTCCTCTCATAGGAAGCTAATTAAAAACACAAGGCTTTATAAAAGTGAGTACTATCACATGTGATAAAGAATATAAACATAATTAGTATTGATTTTTTTGGAAATGAACATAATCATAGTAAAATTAAATAAAAACTTAATTTATAGAATTTGTAATCCTTTAAATTAAAAAGTGGAATGGTTAGGCACCCTAAAAGCATTAACTGAAAGAGCAATTTTCTGAAATTATGCCCCTTCCCTTTTTAAAAATTATTGACTTTTTTTTAATACTACTGTCATTTCCTAATCTATATCCTTCACTTCCATTGAACCCTCTTTTGTAACTAAAATGCCAACCAATAAAGTGAACTCATCTTGTAGCATATACAGCATTCCTCACTTAGAATCTCACTTCTCTACTGAAAGGAGACAATTATGTTTCCTGATCTGTTCTCCTGCTCTAGGTTGGCCATTGTTTACTGTTCTCTTTCTTTCTTTCTTTCTTTCTCTTCAATAGCAAAGCCATTAACAAGGCCTATGAGGAGTATGTTTTATCTGTTGGAAATTTAGATGAACGGATTTTTCTTGGGGAGGATGCAGAGGAGGAAATCGGGACACTCACAAGGTGTCTGAACACTGGCTCTGGCCTGGAAACGGCTGAAAGGGTACAGGTGAAGTACAGCCTGCAGCAGCACTTTGACAAGGTCAGTAAAGCAACCCTAATCTGAGTGTGTTTCTGGAGAAAGTCTGAAATCAAAAGGAAACAGCCTTAGCAATTGCCTTATTTCACTCCCAGCCTGGCCTCCTGTCTTAGTCAGGCTGAGTTTTTTTCACATGTCCTTTGTGTATGACCTAGAAGAAAAAAAAATGCTTCTTAGTTGTCTTCATAGAAGCAGTGGTTTTATTTATTTCATTTACTTTTAACATAATAATTCTAAATTCATTTTACATACTTCAGCTGAGTGTAGTGATAGTAATTAGCCTCTTTAAGAAAGGTTACCTTCTGCATTTGTTTGGAAGTTAAGTCATAGAGAGGCTTAAGATTCCAGGCAGTTTTTCCCAGCCCCTTGCTGTCCTTTACAATTTTCATTTGCATTTCAGCAGTGATAAAAATCTTGGTTCAATGTTTTTTGAAAATTAATCATGTGGTATTAATTGAAGCAGACACTCAGGATATTGGAAGTAAAACGAGAGATTTTCAACTTCCTTCAAAGTACATTATGCACAAAAGAGAGTATGAGACTTGGAAGAAGAGTGCAGCCAAAGGCAGCATGTATAATTTCATGGGTGAATGCCTGTGAATGAGCAGACTCAAGCTGTTAAAAATAACAGACTCAGCCTTCCCAATAAGATCAGAGATGAAACAAGGATGTCCAGTATCACCACTATTATTCAATACTGTACTAGAAGTGTTAGCTTTAGCAATAATAGAAAACAAATTAAAGGAATTTGAATAGGCTTTGAAAGAAATAAAACTATAATTTTGTAGATGGTATAATAGTATATTTAGAGAATCCTAGAAAAAACCAATTGAAAAATTACCAACTTTAGCAAAGTTGCACAATATAAAACAAATCCATATAAAACATCAATATTTCTATACATTACTAACAAAATCCAGCAACAAGAGATAGAGAAATTCCATTCAAAATAACTGCAAACAATATAAAATATTTGGGAGTCTAATCTGCCAAGACAAACCCAGGTCCTATATGAATATAATTACTCAATACTTTTTACACAAATAAAATAACTGGAAAAATACCAGTTGGTATTTCACAGGTAAGCCTGGTTAATATAATAAAAATGACAATTCCACCTAAATTCAATTATTTATTCAATGCCATACCAAAGAAACTACTCAAAAATTATTTACTAGTGTTAGAAAAAAAATAACAAAATTTATCTGTAAGAGCAAAAGAGCAAGAATATCAAGGGAATTAATGAAAAAATGCAAAAGAAGGTGGCTTAGCCTTCTAGATCTAAAACTTTTATAAAACAGTAGTTATAAAACTATTTGGCGTTGACTAAGAGATTAGATTCAAAAGAGTAATAAAAAAATCTTTGTTAATCTACTATTTGATAAAGACTCCAGTTTCTGGGATAAGAATTCTCTATTTGACAAATAGTATGGCATAAACTAGACATAGATCAACATTTCATATCATATAACAAGATAATGTCATAATAGGTACATGATTTAGACATAAAAAGGTGGTAGCAAAAGTTAGTTAGAAGAGCAAGGAATTGTCTAACTGTCAAATCTAAGAAGAAAAGGAGAATTTCCGACCAAGAGATTGAGAATATTTTGAAATGCAAAATAGATAATTTTGATTACATTAAATTGTTTGTTTGTTTTTTTTTTTTAGGTTTTTGCAAGGCAGTGGGGTTAAGTAGCTTGCCCAAGGCCACACAGCTAGGTAATTATTAAGTGTCTGAGACCAGATTTGAACTCAGGTACTCCTGACTCCAGGGCCGGTGCTCTATCCACTGCGCCACCTAGCTGCCCCTGATTACATTAAATTGAAGAAGTTTTGTTCAAACAAACAAAACCAGTATAACCATGAGTAAAAGTAAAGTGGAAAGCTGAGAAATAAATTTTACAATCTTTGTTTCTGATAAAGGCCTCATTTCTAAAATAGAGCAGAACCAAATTTATAAAAATTCAAGTTATTCCCAATTGATAAATGATCAAAGGATATGAATAGGCAGTTTTCAGATGAGAAGTTCATTAGATATGATCATATGAAAAAATGTTCTAAAACACAATAAATTAGACCAATTCAAATTAAAACAACTCTAAGGTACCATCTCACATCTATCAGAATGGCTAATATGTCAGAAAAGGGAAATAATAAATGTTGGAGAGGACATGGGAAAATTGGGATGCCAATGCACTGTTGGTGGAGATGTGAACTAATCCAAGCATTGTGGAGAACAATTTGGAACTATGCTCAAAAGGCAATAAAACTGCATACCCTTTGACCCAGTAATACCATTACTAAGTCTACATCCCAAAGAGATCACAAAAAAGGGAAAATGACTCAACTGTACAAGAATATTCATAGCAGCTCTTTTTGTGGAGGCAAAGAATTAGAAATTAAGGGGATGCCCATCAAATGAAGAATGACTGAACAAGTTGTGGTATGTGACTTTCTTAGAATATTATTGCTCTGTAAGCATTGATGAGCAGGCAGATTTGAGAAAACCTAGAAAGAACCAGGAGCAATATTGTGTGATGATCAAATGTGATAGATTATCTCTTCTCACCAGTACAGTGATCAAAGACAATTCTAAAAGACCTACAATGGAAAATGCCATCCACATCCAAAGAACTATAGAATCTGAAATTCAGATTAAAGCATACTATTTTTAGCTTTTGAAATTTGTTTTTTTTTCCTTCCCGTGTTTTTTTTCCAACCTTTTTGTTCTAATTCTTCTTTGGAAACATAGGTAACACAATTGAATATGTGTAATCTTTACCAGATTACTTGCTAACCTAGGATGAGGGGAGGTGGAAAACTTCATAAAAATGAAGGTTGAAAATTATCTTTATACATAATTGGAAAAATAAATCAAAACAATCAAATAGTTTATCATTTATCATTAAAACTGCTGTTTTAGAATTTTGAACATGTCCCTCCCCTTTATTTTTATCTGGACAGTCTGAAAGCTACTCAATATGAAATGTTGTTGTATTAACAATCAGCAAGCTCCGGATCACCCCTCAGAATCTATCAGAGTTATTATATTTAGAGCACTTTCCTTAATCCTTAATCTATGGGATTATTTGGCCATATCTCTTTGGTGGTTTGCCACTGTGGTCTGAAATGAATAGCTAAATTCTTTTTTTTGTTTGATTGTTTTTTTAGGTTTTTGCAAGGCAATGGGGTTAAGTGACTTTCCCAGTGTCACACAGTTAAGTAATTAGTAAGTGTCTGAGGCTGGATTTGAACTCAGGTCCTCCTGACTCCAGGGCCACTGTACCTCCTAGCTGCCCCCTGAATAGCTAAATTCTCCACATAATACTCATATATGTCAAAGACAGAAGTCATATCTGACTTTGCCACTGTAGGGTAAAATAACCATATTAATTTTGGGGGAGCTGCCTCTTCATTTTCCCCAAATGATCCAGTTTTCCCCCCATATTTATATTGTAAATTTATTTGGAGCAAAATAGTCATTGGTTTTGCATATTGTTTATGTCTTTATTGTTTCTACTAAACTCACAGAACATACATAGTTTTATTTCTTATACATGTCATAAATTATTGTCTATTTGCTGAATATTATGAATCTTGGGCAATTTGCCCTGTGTATCAGATTTTTTAAAAAGCTCTTTCTAGGTTCATTAGGTATATTTAATACATAGGAAAATACATAATACATAATGCTTCAGAGGATCTGTCATGTGAATTTTATTAATGCACATTATAACTATTTCATGCCTTTCATGTTGTGATTCTTATCCATGTCCTTGCTTCCATAGACCTTTCATAGAGAATGTACACGTTGTACTGAAGACTTTCTTCTAGGTCTTCCTAAGTGCAAGATTTGCATCCCAGTATAGTACTTGGGTTGTACATTTCTTATACTTTGCTCTTTTAATTTTTTTTTTCACTTTTTCAGTCATATGTTTCTAAAGTTATACCTTTTGTGCTACTTCTTGTAGGTCATTGATACAAAAGAAAATAATGTTGCATTTCAGTTCCCAGCTTTAGATGGTTGTGCAACTTTGAGGTTAATATTAGAGGATTGACTAGATGATCTTTGAAGTCTCTTCTGACTCTTTGTGTTTATTATCTCACATATAGTGGCATATTTAGGCCTGCCATGTACCTTTTGTTGCCTTCGGTTTATTAATAACGTTTAACAATTTTAATTGGAATTTAAAATACATTCTCTGGTTCAGAATCATATAATATCAGTGTTAGTGTGTTTGTGTCAGAGGTCATTGAAAATATAGACCAGGGGCGGCTAGGTGCCGCAGTGGATAAAGCTCCGGTCCTGGAGTCAGGAGTACCTGGGTTCAAATCCGGTCTCAGACACTTAATAATTACCTAGCTGTGTGGCCTTGGGCAAGCCACTTAACCCCATCTGCTTTGCAAAAACCTTACGTATCTATCAAATTCCCAGGTGGAGCTCAGTTTCTCTTGACCCAGTCTGTTGTCCTCCTTCATGCCATCTGGTCTGGACAATGGGCATATGTCATCTTTTTATCTTTTCTGAATGTATTGTTAGGCCAATCTTTTTTAAGTGCTTATAGATCCCATTGAGGAGTCAGCAAAAAAAAAACATGAACTTCTGGAGGACTTCATTATGTAGAGGAAATTACGCTTCTGTGCAGGATGTCTTCCACAAGAGAATATCTCTTCCTGTTTTGTGTAAGCCTCACTTGATATTAATAATCAGGAAAATAAACAGTACAAAATTAATGGAAAAATATTCTTTTAAGGGCATCAAATAGCTTAGATCTTTGATTTCTGAATTATTAGAAAGGAAGTTTCTATTAAAAAATGGATTTTTATGCTTATACCCTTTGATAATGGTTCAACTTTTTTTCAGAACTGTTACATTTATACCATAAGATATTGAGTTTACCATTTATTTTGATGAAGATTTGTCTACTTTATTTCTTCAAATTTTTAAAAAAATACCATTAAAAACCAAGATAAAGTAGGATTGTTTAACTACATTGGCTAAACAGCATATTATCTAGGGACAGAAGAGACTTCTGGAAAAACAGTAGTCTCCACTGAGTTATCTTTCTTTAGCAAACATTCATTCAGTATTTGTTTTTTACGTCTTCACTTCAAAGCAGATTTCATAGATCAGGTGAGATTTTGCTGAGTCACTGATTTTGTTTGGCATCAGATTTTGGCATATCATTCTCTTTTTTAAAAAATATTTTTCCACAATTACACGTAAAAAAATCAATTTTTTATTTTTTTTTAATTTTGAGTTCCAGATTCTTTTCCCTACTTCCTTCCTCAACCCTCTCCCTGAGATGGTAAGCAATTTGATTTAGGTTATACATGTGCAATCATATAAAATATTTGTCATTTTTGGAAAAAGACTTGAATAAGAAAAAAGAGAAAAATTATATGCTTAGGTCCATAAACAGACTTTTTTTAGATTTTTTTTTTTGCAAGGTTTGCCCAAGGCCACACAGCTAGGTAATTATTAAGTGTCTGAAGCTGGATTTGAACTCAGGTACTCCTGATTCCAGGGCCGGTGCTCTATGTACTGTGCCACCTAGCCATCCCCACCATAAACAGACTTTTAACAGATCTTTCTCTGGAGGCATATTGCATTTTCAACGTGAATCCGTATTGCTGAAGATAGCTAAATTGTCATTCATAGTGTTCATACAATATTGCTGTTACAGTTGTTCCTGATTCTGCTCACTTTATTTTGCATCAGCTCATGAAAATTTTTCCAAGTTTTTCTGAAATCATCTTGCTCATCATTTCTTTCTCCTGGTCTTTCTGGGTTTTGTGGGTCAGATTTCTTTTAAGAGGTTTGTTTCATGTGATAGATGGGGAAGAGATCAAGAGACTGTGCCTGTCTTCTCTCCACCATCTTGGCCAGAAGTCTCTCATCATTTCTTATAATCCATTCATATACCACAACTTGTTCTGCCATTCTCTAGTTTCTGGGCATTGTTGAGTTTCCAATTCTTAGCCACCACAAAAAGAGCTGCTATAAATATCCTTATAAAAATAGGTCCTTTTCCTTTTTTTTTTTAATCTTTGAGGCATTCTTAAAACTGGTAGAACAGATTTTAAAATTTTGGTTTTCAGAAGTGAGGACAAGGTTTGGAAGATTGTTCCTAATGTCATTAATGATAACTCATTTTTGCCTTTTGGACTTAGCTTGGTTTTTCAAGAGACAGTTTCATTTAGGTGTGACAATGTCAGATTAAAGTCATATTTTTACAGATGATAATTCTTGTCAGTGTTGTTCATAAGCTAAATGACATATGAGTAATCATGAGTAACAATTCTGAATCTTATTTGAGATTTCTTTGGCCAATTGTGAGAAGTGATTTTTTTTCTGATCTGAAATAACATTTTTCATTTGATTTTCATTTTCCTTTAGTCTAAAGCATTTAGGATTTCAACTCCACTTACTGGACGCAGATACATTAAGGAGAACAACCCTTATGTGACTCCTGTTTCCATAGCTACTCACAGTTTAAGTCGTCTTCATACAATGCTGGCAGGCCTCAAAAATTCACCAAGTGAAAAATTAGAACAAGTTCTAAGGTTAGTTTGAACTGTGGATACCAGCCAATTTTAATTGAAAAATCCTAATATGCTTAAAATGAACAGAAAAAATATAATACTTTGCTTGTCTTGATCAAAACAAAAAGCATTTTTTGAGTGCCTATTCTGCACTACCAGTCACTTTGGTAGGTTTGTTGTTGTTCAGTCATATCCAATTCTTAGTAACCCCATTTTGAGATTTTTCTTGGCAAAGATAACTGTAGTGGTTTGCCATTTCCTTCTCCAGATCATTTTACCAAAGAGGAAACTAAGGTAAACAAGGTTAAGTACTTGCCCAGGGTCACACAACTTGTGAGTTTCTTTTTTTTTTTTTTTTTAGGTTTTTGCAAGGCACATGGGGTTAAGTGGCTTGCCCAAGACCACACAGCTAGGTAATTATTAAGTGTCTGACGCTGGATTTGAAATCAGGTACTCCTGACTCCAGGGCCAGTGCTCTATCCACTGCGCCACCTAGCCGCCCCAGCTTGTGAGTTTCAAGGCTGCATTTGAACTCAGCTCTTCCTGACTTCAGGCCCAGTGCTCTATCTCCTGTGCCACCTATCTGCCCTTTTTTATTAAGTATAGAAGTATAAATGTGAACTTATATTATAGTTGAACACTTAAGACTAAAACAATTGAGTTGACAGAAGACAGTATATAATTTAGTCTGAAATTAGGTGATACAGGTAGTGTGGGAGTTCAGAAGGGAGAGAGAGATCCATTAGGGAAAGAGATTTTAGGGATAGTTTCATGTAAAGAGTGTATAAATATGTGAATAAGAAGATGGGAGTGTTTAAGTCTCATGCATAAAATAAGGAGAAAAGTAGAAATAATTATATTTTCTCTTATCCTTTTATCCCAAGTGTCTAGCATGGGACCTTGTGGATAGTAGGCATTTGATAAATGGTAATTTGTTAAACACACAGATACACGCAATGTGTGTGTTTGTGTGTGTGTGTGTGTGTGTGTGTGTGTGTGTGTGTGTATGAGAACTGGAATAGAATTTTGGAGCCCCTTAAGTTTTAGTTCCAGCTCTGTGTCACCTTGAACATACCATTTCCCTTTTTAGGCCTGAATTTCTGTCCACCTCAAAAATCCCATGATGCTACAATATAGGTTGTATAGGAACCCAGTTCCAGTTTTGAAGGAGGTATCTCTGCTGGAGACATTTTTATATTTATTATATATATTCAATAATTATAGTATTGACCAATTATAATTACATGAGTTTGTTGCCATCAGCATAAGCACTGTCCATGGGGGCTAATAGTGGTCATGAGGTAAAGGCAGGCAGAAGGCTAAAAAAAGAGAGGAAAATTGGAGCGGGAAAGGAAGGAAAGGAAAAAAATAAGTGAGCATAGCAAGAGCTTGCATGATGCAGTGGAAAGAGCTTGGGATTTAGAATCAAATCTCAACCTTGGTGGAAAAGTCGCTTAACCTCTATGAACTTCCCTGCACACCTCTGAAAAATGAAGTATTTGAATTAGATAATTTTTAATATCTTTTCTAGCTTATTCTAGGACTCCACCCTGCTCCCAAGAAATGTGTCACATTGGGAAGTTGAGTTAGCTCCTAACACAGGTTGCAACTCTTGGCTCTCTCTTTGCATCTTTTATGTCTAACAGGCACAATGTAGGGGTTCTTGGTAGCTTTTGTACAAGTTATTTCAAAACACTTTAAATGAGTATTAGCAAAAGTCAAGCATTTTGATCAGTCTGTGGCTTTGTGATTAACCAAACATTTAAGTTATATCTTATATCCATTCTTTTCTAGGGCATGTACCAGGGATCCAACTCAATCTATTGCTAACAGATTGAAAGAAATGTATGAAATATATTGTCAGCACTCTCAGACAGATGGTGATTTTAGCAGTTGTGCTAAAGGTATGTTTTAGCATCAGCTTTGTTGCACTGTCTGTGAAGGTGAGTTAAATGTGAACCTTTTTTGATGAGACAGAAATGTGGGTGAGAGATTGGTAGCATGGAGATGTTTACGTCTATGGGATAGAATATACTGGCCTGGTTTCTGTGTTATCCAAATGACAGTCCTTTCTTAGAAGGTATTCAGCCTTAAACTTTCATTATACTGGATCATTAATATTTTTTAAAAATTCCTTTGTAAATATTTTGGAGGAAGGAAGCTAAGTGGTAGAATAGTGATTACTTAACAATGATACTAGATGTTCTGGTTTTAAATTAGAATGCTATTCAAGACTTTTGTAATGTTATAGATGATTAGTCAGATTATACCAAGCTTATTCAGAGATTTATTGGTTAAAACACAAATATTATGACATAGTTTATGACATAGTTGATTTTGATTTTGAGTGTATTTTTTGTGTAGTCAAATCATTTCTGGTTATGTGATTTAGGTGTTTTTAAATTTTGTTTTTCTGTAGAAATTGCCAGCAAACATTTTCGTTATGCAGAAATACTTTACTATAAGGTATTGGAATCAGTCATTGATCAGGAACAGAAAAGACTGGGAGACATAGATTTATCTGTAAGTAAAATAATCAAGGTTGAGATAAACATGGTTAGATATTATTATATTAAGACTTGTTACCTAAAAGATAATATAGGGGGGAAATGTCTAGAGGGAATTTAACTGGCCAGTTTAGGAAACATGAGCCATTGCATTTACCATAACTTCTATACAAATCACAATTGAATTGACCTCTGATATCATCCTTGTGGATATTTTTTCTGAATCACAATCTGACTATGGTTTCCCATCTTGTGCAGTTCTTATCTCTGTTTTCTTAAGTCCTTCATAAGGGATCCCAGTGTGCTAGAAGTCTTCTTGTAAGTCTTTTTCTTTATTATGTTTATTAGGGTAGCATTCAGGGTGTTCCTGTGTTATCTCTCACCCTTGCTACATGATTGGCACATGGCAAAGAATAAAAAAAAAGGGTATTTGTTTTCACTACAGCCATGGAAGATGCTTTTATCAGGGTCCAAATGGAAGAAGAATTTCCTGTAATGAGATCTTCTAGATACTTCTGCCGTATTTCCCCAAAAATAAGACCAGGGCTTATATTAATTTTTTCTCCAAAAACATGCATTGGGGCTTATTTTCAGGGGATGTCTGGTTTACCTCTCATCCAAAGGTGCTTGCATGGATATTTACAAATACTTAATTATAGTTTATATTATCATTTGTTTTTAAGTATTAATGTTAATAACATTTATATTTAATTATATTAACATTATTTTATAATTCACTGTGTCCATCGTGCGTTGCAACAGATGTACTAAATGCATCTGTTGGGATAACAGTCTTAATTAGGACTTATTTTTGGGGTAGAGCTTATTTTCAGGGAAATACAGTGATCTGTCCACACAAATCTCTTGCCCATTTTGATATAGTTTAAAGGTTTCCTAACATGGTCATCAAGAAACTATAATTTTAAAACTATTTTGGGTAGGGGGTGGCATTACTTTCAAACCTTCTGGATTTAAATTTACTTGAATACATGTTGAACTTGAGGGATTTCATTTAAGCCTCATAGAAGTAGTGAATTAAGCAATGAAGACCTTTAAACATAAAAGAACTTTTTAAGGGTTCCAAATTCATCAGTATGCAGTAGAATATTGAATGCTATAATAGCAAGTTGTATATATTTAAATAAACATACTAAGCTAGTGGCCAATGTAAGGGTTTTTCATTTGAATCTACTTCTAATTCCAAATATTTACTTTTGAGGACATAAATTAGTATGTTGACAAATTGCTAAAAATAAAAAAAATTAATATTGTTTTCCAAATTTTAAAAATAATGTAGAGGTGGGCAACATATAATTCAAAAATACTCTGTGTGTGTATTAATATTTTTCTCCTCTAGAGAGATTGATTATATAAATTCATATATAGTCTAGGGATCCAAGTTGGTATAGGTATTTTCCTTAGTAATAGAGATCATAGATACTAGCTTAGTGTAGAGATTTACACATATAAAATCAAACAAAATATGAGAGAAAATGTTTTAAAAACTAGTTTAAAAAATCTTCTGTGTGGACAATTTTTGTGGTTATGAACTCTTCTAAACTTAGCAAAGCCAGTTTTTTGATTATGCATATACACAATTCATCACTGTGCTTTTATTTATAGTCCTTCAGTTTAGTCAGATCTACTAGTGCTTTTGTGGTCTGCTGGCATAGTGTTTATCCAAAATAACCACTATATTACAATAATGCATTAGAGAAGTATAATTATACTAGAAGACAGATAACTTCCTTTCCCATAAGTTATTTCTAATGCCTTTTTTCCAAAAATGGTTGTAAGGAAGTTGATTTTTTGATAACTTTCTTGGAAAAAATATATTCCTATTCTTTTGACTAGCAGGAAAAGTTTGGCTAATACCTTTAATATTCTTAATTTACTGTGAAAATGTTATAACTTTGTAATAGTCTAATGTTTTTGTATCTTAATAATTTTATTTTATAGGGCATACTGGAGCAAGATGCTTTCCACAGGTCACTTTTAGCCTGTTGTCTTGAGGTCATCACTTTCTCTTACAAGCCTCCAGGGAATTTTCCTTTTATTGCAGAGATCTTTGATGTACCACTTTATCATTTTTATAAGGTATTTTTAAAACTCAACACTTGTATTTAATGGACTTAAAAAGGAAGCAGCCCAATTTGTCTTATCTTCCTATTAAGTTATTTTTTGTTATTCACTTGTTTTCAGTCATGTTGACTCTTCATGACTCCATTTGAGGTTTTCTTGGAAATAAATACTGGAATGGTTTGCTCTTTCCTTTTCCAGGCAATTTACAGATTAGGAACTGAGGCAAATAAGGTCAATTGACTTGCCTTGGGTCATATAGCCAGTACATGTCTGAGATCAGATTTAAACTCAAGAAGATGTGAGACCTGACTCAGGTCTGGTATTCTTTCCATGGTGCCAATTAGCTAACTACCAAGTCATCTAGTTGAATATTAATATTTCAGTATATATTTCTCCTTTTATTAGGTACTTAATGATTTCTAGATCTCCATCTAGCAGAAAAGAAATAAAATATTTATGACTGAATTTCCTTTACAGTTTTTCAACTAGGAAAATGTTAAGGAATCAATTATAATTTAGTTACACTTTTCTTCACCCAAATAAAAACTTTGAACTCATAAACACATTGTACAAAGAGGATAAAAGGAATAAACAAACCTGTGGTAGTCTCTTATGTCAGGGCGGCCTTCCATTTTATTTTGTGAAAAATTGAGTATAAGAAATATAAGTGTCTTTCAGAACAAAAAGCAAAAGTTTTCTTGGACACTATGACACCAAATAACTATAGATGAAATTATGTTAGTTTTTCTTTCATGATTTTGATGAACTGTACCAACAGATTTTTGTTAGAGCATGGATATAAAACAAGTTTTGGTCACTATTATTACAAAGCTGAAATGAAGCAGGGTTTTGTTTCTTTATGATAGGTAATAGAGGTGTTCATTAGAGCAGAAGATGGTCTCTGCAGAGAAGTGGTGAAGCACCTCAATCATATTGAAGAACAGATCCTAGACCACATGGCCTGGAAGCCAGAGTCCCCACTTTGGGACAGAATAAGAGATAATGAAAACAAAGTTCCTACCTGCGAAGAGGTTTGAAAATTTTATTGTGGCATTTTTTTAAAGAAAAGCTATAATGATAAAATCACAGTCCCATTTTTCAGGACATGATGATGTTTGTCCTTCATTCTCAAAGAAAACTTTGACACCAGGGATGTGATGCCATGACAAGGAAATGAATTGCATTTGGATTAGCTATATTTGTTTTATTTATTTATTTAAGGCGATAGGGTTAAGTGACACAGCTGGGCAATTATGTTTTATTTTTGTTTTTATTTTTATTTTTATTGAATTTTATAATTTCCCTCAATCTTGTTTCCCTTCCCTCACCCCTCATAGTCTTTACATTGTTTCCATGCTATACATTGATCAAAATTGAATGTGTTGAGAAAGAAATACATCCTAAAGGAAAAAATAAAATATAAAGAGATAGTAAAATTACATAATAAGATAACTTTTTTTAAAAAAATTAAAGGTAATAGTCTTTGTTCTTTGTTTAAACTCCACAATTCTTTCTCTGGATACAGATGGTATTCTCCATCGCAGATACCCCAAAATTGTCTCTGATTGTTGCACTGATGAAATGAGCAAATCCATTAAGACTGATCATCAACCCCATGTTGCTGTTAGGGTGTCCAATCTTCTGGTTCTGCTCATCTTGCTCAGCATCAGTTCATGCAAATCCTTCCCAGCTAGGCAATTACTAAGTGTCTGAGGCTGGATTTAAACTCGGGTCCTCCTGACTCCAGGGCCAGTGCCCTATCCTCTGCATCACCTAGCTGCCCCAAATGAATTGCATTTGAGTGAGGGAGTGCTGTACTAAGTCATCAAGATGACTTGAGATAGCTCTGGATGAGAGGCAATCAGGGTTAAGTGATTTGAAGGTCACACAGCTAGTAATTGTCAAGTGTCTGAGGCTGGATTTGAACTCATGTCTTCCTGACTCCAGGGCTTGTGCTTTATACCTAGTTGTCCTTTAAGGAAGTAAAAAAATTTCCAACTTCCTCATTGATTAGTCTATTGACAAGTCTCTTTTAAAATGGATTTATGAGTGTCTTAAGTTTAGAGAATGTCCTGTTGCATATATGCTAAAACACAAGTCGCTGAACATTGTCAAGTGTGAATTTAAATTTTAGTACTAATTTAAGGTAAGATAAGGTTGTAAGGGAAATGTTTTCCCAACAAACATTATTTGCATATAATTTTACCATTATATCTAAATATAGAGTATTCATACTTTCTGAAGAGCTGTAAGTATTTTTGTTCAGTTCTTAAAATCTTTGGGGAAAATATACTTAAACTCACCTTGTTGACTTTCCCTTGTACTGATCAGAGTCTGAACCTAAGGCTGGAAGGTATTTAAGGTACTAGAAGGTATTCAGCAATGGGATTATAAAAGGCAACTGAAAAAGCATCTAAATCATCAACTTGTTTTTCTTCTAATTGCATTTGTGCATCCTATGTAAATCATTTTGTTTAGGTTATGCCACCTCAGAACCTGGAACGGGCAGATCGAATCAGTGTGACTGGCTCCCCTTTGACTCCAAGAAGGGTTAATGAAGTTCGTGCTGAAAGCGGAGGATTGGGAAGAAGTAAGTTAAAGCTAACAAAGCTCAAAATTGAGACATAATAGCTTTCAAGTGTAGACATTAGAACTTCATGTGTACCTGTAGGCCAGATTTGAGGAGAAAATAAGACAAAGCCTGAAAGCATGAAAAAATGCTCATACACTTGTGATTTGGATTCTGTCCATGGAGATGTGAATTATTGTGTGTGACTTAAAAATAACTGCAGTGGAAGAAAAAGATAGAACAGTGAAGTTGCAATGTGTATGTTTCAATAAGGCAATATGAGATCTTTCTGACCTCTTATTAGAGACAAATTATACATCATCATTGCAACTATTATCTGAAGGCATTGAAATGCATATCCTAGGCTGCCATTAGAGGGAAATTTGTTGTGATAAATTATTAAGTGTCTGAGGCTGGATTTGAACTCAGGTATTCCTAACTCCAGGGCCAGTACTCTATCCACTACGCCACCTAGCTGACCATATTAGTTTGTTTTATGTCCTATTCCAGGATTTATTGTGACTTGACCAGCTCTGGTTCTAGGAAGAATTTTACTTTTTTATCAAGTGCTCCTCTATGTAAAACCCTGATCAACTCTGTAGAACAGGGATAGATAGGGTTTTCATTTTTTTGCATTCTGTTTTACTATCTGTAGATAGTAAACAGGAAGTCTTTATTGATAATCATTGCTTTAAGTTGTAATAATCTTTTGAGAGCCAATTCTTACGTTCCTTCTGCTGGACTTACATATAACAATTCCTAAATGGATGTACAATAAGGATGTACAATTTGTTTTTTCTTCCCAAAGTTGCTGTTCTGCACTGACCTAGTGAACCAAGTTTATGTTGAAGTGTGAAGGGATTGAATTCTGATCTTTCAGCTTTGGGTCCAGTTGTAACTTCATAATCGTGTTCTCTAGTTTAGTGGGATATTGATAAAAATCAGTAATAGGGTGAAGCCTAGCTCCTGTTGATAGCCTTTCTTATATTCTCTTAATAGTTCCTAAAAGAAATTCCTATTCAGATAACCATTTAAGTTGGGGAAAGTTTATTTTTGGAAATTTTGGACATTTGTGTAGAATGCCAGAAATGTTTAGAGTTTGCCAGTCAAATTTTTCTGAGTTTAGATGGAGGAGATACTGATTTCTGACAGAGTTCAATGAGAAATGTAATTGAGTTGTGAACTTTTATGTGTTTGGATGAAACAAAAATTCAAATAACTGAAAAGTCTGATTTCCACATTGAACTGTAACTACATCAATGTCATGGCTTTCCCCTAAGTACTAATTTAGAGGGGGTTGACAGTACTTGTAGAATCACAGAATTTTATAGTTGGAAGTGACCTCAGTCCTGACAGAGAATCTCCTCTAAACATCCCTGACATGTAGTCTTGAGCATCTGCTTGGAGACCTCCAAGAAGGACATATCTACTGCCTCCTAAATCATCTCATTGTTCCACATTTGGAGAAATCAAATGCTCTATCATCAAACCTCAGTTTATCTCTTTGCATTTCTTTTTTTTTTTCTTTTTGATTTTTGCAAGGTAAATGGGGTTGAGTGGCTTGCCCAAGGTCACATAGTTAGGTAATTATTAAGTGTCTGAGGCTGGATTTGAACTCAGGAACTCCTGACTCCAGGGCTGGTGCTCTATCCACTGCGCCACCTAGCCGCCCATCTTTGTATTTCTTTACCTCCTATTTTTCCTAGTTCTTTTAGAGCCGGGTAGATTAAGTTTAATCTTTCTTCCTTAGCTCATATAGAAAGAGAAGAAATAAAGTAGGAGGCTGCTCTACTAGCCCTTCCAAGTAAGACATCCCTGCTAGCTCACTCACCCCCTACAACTGAATTTGTTTGGAATACATTTCATGCTGCTTGCCCTGGAGTCAAAAATGGCTAATTATGGTTTAGTTTCCATATTGTTTTGCTTTCATCAGATGTCCCTTTAAAAAGCACAATTTATCTTGTGCTTCAGTGTTCAGTGTGCATTGATCAGTGTTCATTAACTGTCTCCAGCAGTGAAATGGTTTTTAAAAATGTGTTATTTTGCCCTCAGGTCTGACGACTTCTCCTACTACATTATATGACAGATACAGTTCCCCAACAACCAGCACTACCCGGAGGAGGCTTTTTGTGGAGAATGATGGTCCCTCTGATGGTGGTGCACCTGTGCGAGTTTCCCCACAATCCCTTGTCAATCCAGTGCCATTGCAAAACGTAACAGCGGAGTCTGTGTCTGTCACTCCAGTTCCTGGACAGACATTGGTCACCATGGCAACTGCCACCGTAACAGCCAACAATGGGCAAACCGTGACAATCCCAGTACAAGGTTAGATGGTGGGGAGTGCATGCTAAGCTACTTCTTTTGTCAAGTTAGCGATCCAAGGGCTGGAGTGAGAAAGAAGTTTACATTGAAATTCCCTATCTGGATACTTTTCAGGTTTTTATTTTCTTCATATTTCTTTGTAACAAACTTTAGGTATTGCCAATGAAAATGGAGGGATAACATTCTTCCCAGTCCAGGTCAGTGTTGGCAGTCAGACTCAAGCTATGACTGGCTCAATTCAGCCCCTCAGTGCACAAGCCCTGACTGGGACCTTGAGCTCTCAGCAGGTGACTGGAACAGCCTTGCAGGTCCCAGGTCAGGTGCCCAACCAACAGATTTCCTCCACTGGACAACAGCAGAGACAGAACCAACCTTTAACAAGTATCCGAGCCAGGAAAACAAGCTCTTTATCCCTTTTCTTTCGAAAGGTACTTTTTTTTTAAAGTTACCCTAGCTTTGTACTAATGTGGGAATTTTTAGAAACACAAGTTACAAAGTAATTAAATTAAAATTGCTTTGCCTTTTCTATAGGTTTACCATTTAGCAAGTGTTCGTCTCCGGGATCTCTGTGCTAAGCTAGATATTTCTGATGATTTAAGGAAAAAAATCTGGACTTGCTTTGAATTCTCTGTGGTGCAGTGTCCTGAACTTATGATGGATAGACATCTAGACCAGCTATTAATGTGTGCTATTTATGTGATGGCAAAGGTAATAATCATTGTGAGATAAAAAAGAATTTGATTACTGAAAAGGACCTGGACAGAGTTGTTAACTTCTGTTATCATTTTTAGGTCTCTAAAGAAGACAAATCCTTCCAGAACATAATGCGTTGTTATAGAACACAACCCCAGGCTCGGAGCCAGGTAAGCATATTTGTCATTTTGGTTAGGGTTATAGAAAACTTAGTTTTTATTAGACATAAAAAATTAGGCTAAAAATCAATCAATTAAACTATAACTAAAACTCATTAAAAAAATTCCTCAGAAGAATAATTGGGAACTTTATTCCATGTAAAGCAATGACTCTTTTGTGTGGCAGTTTTCGGGAGGCAGCATATTAAATAGATGTTGGTTGTCTCTGTAACTTTACCATGAATTAGGAAATGAATCTCTGTTAATGGACTCTTCTCTAATTAGATGTAAAAAAAAATATACAAAAATTAACTATGGTCACAAACACTGAGCAAATCAATGGATTTTTCTTTTCTCAAAAGGATAAATATGTAAATTTGAAAATTGAGAGATTCAGGTTAGTATGAACTACTGTAATCACCCTGGGAAAGAGGTATTGCATTTGTTATAGAATACCCTTATCATAATTCATTGAGTCTCTCCATAGGTATATAGAAGCGTCTTAATAAAGAGGAGGAGGAGAAGAAATTCTGGTAGCAGTGATAGTAGAAGTCACCAGAATTCCCCTACAGAAGTAAATAAAGACAGAAGTAAGTAGCACCTTTAATGAATATAAAAATTAGTAATTTCTTTTCTTGATCAGTGATTTGGTAACATTCCTTTAGTAAAAAAAGAAAATTATATGTTTTAAATGCATGAAAAATACTCCTACCAAGTTCTAGATGTTCAAAGATGATGATTGACAGGATTTTTTTTCTGATCACTGGTTTTATGGCAAGGAGTAGCCTGGAAAGAATGCTGGAAATATTAGGTAATCCAATCTGCCTATGACTTGAGCTCCTAGAAATACAGATACTTATCTTGTGAGGGGAGGGTGAATGAGGACAGCACTTTCTAACTGAACATTTAAAACTCGTTCTTGATACATTATTTGCCGCAAGTGGCTCAACAGTTTGCTCCCTGGAGATTAAAAGTCATAAAAAATGAAAAAAATATTTGGAATGATAAGGCATTATTTACAGCTCTGATCTAATACAAATAACAAATGCTCCTTCATGCCAGGGGATCAGAGGATATAAACAAAAGTCTAACTTGCCTTTTAATGCAAATGTACTTTTCTAACATCTCTTGTGATTACCAGATTGGTTTAGCAAGATGTTATATAATATGTTATATAATACCTTTTTATTAACTATCTCTTCTAGCAAGCAGAGACTCCAGCCCAGTTATGAGATCTAGTAGTACTTTACCAGTTCCACAGCCCAACAGTGCCCCTCCAACTCCTACTCGTCTCACTGGTGCCAATAGTGACATTGAAGAGGAAGAGAGGGGAGATCTCATTCAGTTTTACAACAACATTTATGTAGAACAAATTCAAACATTTGCCCGGAAATACTCTCAGGCAAACACGGTAATTTAATTATTATTATATTCACTAATTTTCAGCCAGGAGTTATTTTCTGTGAGTTTTCTCATATAATTTGAAAAATTAAGAGGAGGATTTATCAAAAGGTAATGCAGTGTGGCAGCTGGTGGTACAGTGAATTAGAGTACCAGCCCTGGGGTCAGGTGGACCTGAGTTCAAATGTGGTCTCACACACTTGACACTTATTAGCTGTGTGACCTTGGACAAGTCACTTAACCCCACTGCCCCACAGAAAAAAGTAATGCAGGCAAGTTTGACACAAATAGTACTTTAGTCCTCTTGTTTCGGTTATGGCAAAGTACTCTAGAAATGTTCAAGTGGTGCCCAGCCCAGCCCAGCCCATGGTCTGCAACAGCACAGAATGTTTCATAAGCACCTACTGTGTGGTAGGCATTTTGCTCTGCACTGCTTCTGAGTTCAGTCTACTCAGGGAGACAACTGTAGACAACTATATGAGGTGTATGTAATGTGGAGAAGATCAAGAGCACTGTGAAAAGGCAAATTATGAAAGCCTTCCTAGAGAGGCTGAGATTTTCACTGGGACTTGAAAAAAACCATGGAAGCCAAGAGATGATGAGGGGGAGCATTCCAAACATATGAGCCTGCAAGGAAAATGCATGAAGTCATTAGGTGGAGGGATGCTGATGACACTGGGTCATAGAGTACTTGGGTAAGGATGGAGAAAGGTGAACAGACAGAAGGAGAAGAGGAGTTTATAAGGTATAAGAAGATTGGAAAGATGAGGGGCAAGCCAGATACCAAAGGATTATAAATGCCAGATGATTTGATATTTGGCCCTAGAGGTATTAGGAAATCACTGGAGGGTATTTATTGAGTAGGGTAGTGACATGGTAAGAACTTGCATTTTCAGAAAGATCACTTTGATAGCTGACTGGAGGATAGCCTGGAGTAGGGAGAGATTTATGGCAGGGAGAGCAACTAGTAGGCTATTGTAGTAATTCAGTGATTAGGTGATGAAGGCCTACACCAGGGTGGTGGCCATGTCAGAGTTAAAAATGGGGTATATATCGAGATGTTATAAGGATAGAATTGACAGGATTTGGCAACATTTGTTGGGGGCTGGGGGGTGAGTTGAGAATAACAATCTAGTTTTTTAGACTGGAAAGATAGTAGTATCTTCAACAATATAGGGAAATTAGGAAGAAGAGGGATAGGAGGGAAGGAAATAACAAGTTTAGTTTTAGACATAATCAGTATCTAAGATGAATATGTGATATCCAGTTCAAGATGTCCAAAAGACAAGTTGCAGATGTGAGGCTGGAGGTCAGCAGAGAAGTTAGGGCTAGATAAGTAAATGAAAATAATCGGAGATGATCACTAAATCCATAAGAGCTGATGAGAACAACACGAGATAAAATTGAAGGTAGAGAGAAGAAAATCTAAAACTGAGCCTTAAGTGGAATCTAACACTCGATGATTAGGGAACATGACCTGGATAAAGGATCCAATAGAAGAGATGAAGGAATGGTCAGACAGGAGAACCAGGAGAAAGCTGTCATGGAAACCTAGAGAGGAGAGTATCAAGAGTGATCCATAATGTTGAAAGTCATAGAGAGGTCAGGAAGGACAAGAACTGAGAAAAGCCCAGTAGATTTGGCATTTAAGATATTAATAACTTTGGAGAGTGTTGAATACTGAATTTAGAAGCCTGACTGCAGAGAGTGAAAGGAAAGAAAGTAGACGACTTCTTAAGGAGTTTAGCCACAAACGGGAAGATATAATTAGGGAGGAATTATAGTTGTCAAGATGGATGGCTCAGGTGGGGACTTTTGAGGATTGGGAGGGGTGGGCACATTTGTAGTTGGTAGGAAAATATCCTGGAGAAAGGGAGAGATTGAAGGTTAAGTGAGAGTGGAAATGACAGGCAGTAATCTGCTAGAGAAGATGGGATGGCATGGCATGAGATCATAGGGGTTTGCCTTGGCAAGAAGAAAGGCCACCTCATTAGATGAGACAGGAGTGCTAATGCAGTCTTGTGTCTTTCCCCACACAGAATGTGTTACTTTTATGCCATTTAAAAAAATGAAATAGAATTAGTTTAAATGTTACTACTCATTTGCCTATCTGAGAAAAGGTACTGACAGTTTTTTATAATTTTTTATTTAACAGACTGACATGCCTCCACTTTCTCCCTACCCATTTGTAAGAACAGGCTCCCCTCGCCGAATACAGTTATCCCAGAATCACCCAGTCTACATTTCCCCCCATAAGAATGAAATGATGCTTTCTCCTCGGGAAAAGATTTTCTACTATTTCAGCAGTAGCCCTTCAAAGGTGAGAGCTATTTGAAATCTTAGAATCAATTTGCCCAGTGCTACAAAGGGTAGGTATAGAAAAAATGCTTTGTACAAAACACTTAGAACTAATCACTAATAACAATGGGCAGAATAACAGATACTCAAAAATAAAAGACATCCTTTAAAAATTGTGGTTTTAATGAAGTAATTCAAAATTTGGCAAAGAATTATCACAAAAATCTCAGAGATAAAATGTATCTCAGGAGCTATCTAGTTCAACTCATACCTGATCAAAAATTCCTGAAAAGTGATCATCTAGCTTTTATTTCAGGCAATCCATTTACCCTTTGGATACCTTTAATTTACATAAAGCCAGATCTGCTTGTGCAATTTCCTTCTATTCCACCTTGTTCTGTCCTTTGAAGCCAAACAAAATAAGCTAAAGTCACCTTCTCCATGATAACCCATCTTTAATCTTTTCTTCAGGCTAATATAATCCTCAGTTCTTAAAAAACTGATCTGTAGTTGCCATGATCTGGAGACCCTTCACCATATTGATCAACTTAAAAAAAAGTTTTGAGAACTATTATTTTTCAGTAATTGACTTACTTTGTAATCCTTTGTATTTCATGTTTAAAAACATTTTTCTGAGCTATGTCCATGATTTCACCAGATTTTCAAAGAAGTTATGTCACCTTTTGATGTTTTATGTCTTCTCAGTGTTCTTAAGAAGAAATATTCAGAGCTGAACATAGTCTTTTAAGTGTGCCCTGTTTGGGGCAGAGCACAATGGGACCATCATTTCCCTAGTACAGAACATTGCCTTTTTCAGTACAATCTTGACAGCTTGTTTTCTTGGTTGCCATATCAGATGTGATTCATTGATCTTGAGGTCCACTAGGACACTTGGATCTTTTTCAGATGAATTCCTATAGTTTTACCTTCCCCATTTTGTATTTAAGATATTTTTTGAAACCAAATGTAAGACTTTACCCTGATCCTTCAGACTTTTACAGTATTCCCTTTGTAATAAGCATGCTAGCTTTAATTTTATCTAAATCAATAAAACTTAAAACACAGGGCCAAGTACAGATCCCTGGTCATCAGACCATTTTCCAAGTTGAAATTTGGGGAAATTATTAACTGTTCCACTATCTGGAAAATTGAAATCCCCATCATTTTTATTAGGCTTATGATATGTTTCCCATATCCTTCTGTGATGATACTGTTTGTATTTGTCTCCATTAATGGTCACACAAATTCCTCTGATCCCTGGATTCCTTAGGAAATTTTTCTTAATACTTCACCTCCCCTTCCCCATTCTGTTTTTCATTAAGGCACATCTTATCAGAATCTTATTTTAGTCAAGAGTCTCAACATCCCAAATCTCAGTGATAGTTACAAGGACAAATATGCCTTTTTTAACATTAGAATCTATAGTTCATCTTCTTAACCTGTAATTTGTGCACATTTTTAGTGCTTTAATTTTTACTGGGTACCTTTTCTTGGATTTTTGTGCCATTAATTTTTGGATATGTCTACTGCTGTTCTTTCTTCATTGTGGCTACTCCCTATTCTGTGTACTGATGAATATACATTGATAGTTGTTTGCCTCACCCTCCTTCCTTTTCAGTTAAATACCCTTTTGATTAGATTTTCATGACATTAAATACATTCTCATTAGGCATGTTCAGACTTGGCTCATGTACTTATCATTCTTGTTTGAGGCATCTGCATTTTATTCTCAAATCATAGATACTGTTAACCACTTTCCAAATCTGCTTCTTTTCATTCTCTTGCCTTTTTTGGCGATAGTAGTGACCTTTGTCTCCAAGATCTTCATTTTTGTGCTCAAATATTTCATTTATTTAGTGATACTTTCTGGACTATCTGGTACTACCCATTTGAGCACCCTATACCACCAGAGATGGCATGGTAGTCATCTGATTTTATAAGTTCAAAAATCTGTCCCATTTTGCTAATGTACCTTAGGAAAATAGCACATATTTCTATGGTGTTATCAGGTTGACAAATTAGGTACTTCTGTATTCTCAGCAGAGTCACCAGACCAACTGCTACCAGTCTTCCAACCCTCATGGACTCCTTTTCCTGATATGCAGCTACTTCTTCCCTCTTTTGTGGAAGCCCCCCCCCCCAATTTTAGGTGCTCAGTATAATCATCTTTCACCTTCTGATCAGGATTCTTTTTAGACTCTTTAATTGCACACTAGATTTTATTCAATAATATTCATTCTTCTGGATGATCCAGAGAGGAGTTCCTTGACATATACATAGCTGAGAATTTCATCCTGTTCTCTCTACTTGATGGAAATAAATTCCTTAATCTTTATTTTTCATGCTAGTAGGTCCCCTATTTAACTACTGTGGCAAATTCTAGAGTTCTCACCGTGCTTCACACCTTGACAACCCTATTCGACTTTTTTGTTCTTTAGCTGGAGTCTTTTTCCAATTTCTCAAATGAAAGGATTTAAGGTTCCCCCCTTTTTGTCACCAGTTACTAAACTGGTAAAAAACCAATTAAAAACCAAAATATTTTAGGCTTTGATGGTATTCTCCCTATCCCCCCCCCATCCCACTATGTTTTTTACTATTTGTAAGTGTTTAAAAATTTGTGTGTGGTGGGGATGGTTCAGTATTTTTTTAAATTAAATCTTAGTTACTAGAAATAGTCTGAATTTACAGAGCTATATTATTTTCACCTTAATATATAATCTTTGTTAATGTAGAGGCTGAAAGAGATCAATAGCATGATAAGAACTGGAGAAACACCAACTAAGAAGAGAGGTATTCTTTTAGAAGATGGAAGTGAATCACCAGCTAAAAGAATTTGCCCAGAAAATCATACTGCCTTACTACGACGCCTGCAAGATGTAGCTAATGACAGAGGGACCCATTAAGGTTAGTCCCTTGTATAGAAGCTGTCCTCTCAAAAACTACTGCAGCAGCAGCAGGATTTAAGATATGCCAAAGTATGGGGCTCTCTCCCCTTAACCTAGTCCAGCCAAACCATGAAGTCTTGTTTAAAAAAGTATGAGATTCTTTTCTAGGCAGATTGTAGATCTCTCACACTTCTCAAGTATGGGCTCAGTCCAGCTGCCATACCCAAGAAGCTTTCCTAATGTTATTTCCTCAAGTCTACATAGCCACAGTCCCCAGAAAAAGGCTGCAGCTTCCATTTTGATTCTTTATAAGAGATTTTTTTAGGGAAGCCTTTATCTTCAGAATATTCTTCTTAGGAGAATATTTAATACATTTAATACATTTAGTACATTTAATAATTAGTAGTTACTGCATCAGGGAAGCTACATTTCAAACTTAATTCCTCCCTATTCTACTTCACCCCAAACATGTACATAGTTGAACATTTAACGTAAATTGTTGCATGAATAGAGAAATTTATGCAACTGTAAGGGGAAATTGACAGGAAGGAAAAATACTATTGATAAACTATCAAGATTATTTAATAAATCTCCTATTCCCTTAAGAACTTTGTATGTGGTGGGCTTTTAAAAATTCTTGGGCACTTTGCAGTGTGGACAGTGATTATTTTATGTATCTGTGCAATGTGTGAAAGTGAACCTGTATAAGATGTGGCACTTTAGGGCTTGTAAAAAGCATGATTTTATAACCCAGATGAGTTATTTTTTGCTGTATACTTGCAATGGCACTTTCTACAATGTGAACGTTAAGTACAGGACTTTCTCCAGGATAAACATTAAAAATACTTTTTAATCTGACCTTTTGTATTTATTTTTTAAAAAACAAGCAGTGTTTTAAAACTGTTAAGTTTGACAGTTGTGGGCGCTTGAATTCCTTTAACTTTTTTTGGGTAGGGGAGTTCTAATTTTGTTTGATCTCAGAAATTAGTTTAAAATGTCCAAAATCAAGTTGACCTATGAGGTTAATCAGAAAAATTATGATCTCTTGCCTCTGAAGGTAGCTATCCCTAAAAAAATTTGCAGCTATTAATTTGAAATTTCTAAATAGCTTTGGATATGCTGCCACTATACCTGACACCTTCAGGTGAAAAAAAAAACCTAGATTGAGTTCAGAATTTAGATTTTCACTAGTTCAAACTTTTAGTGCTTATACAAATTAAGGAATATTAAATGCTAACAGAAGTTGAATGATATACCTTTATTAATCATTCCTATTCAGTTTCAAAGTTGAATAATCTATTAGGAAGATATAATTCAGTTGTAAATTGAATTAGTATAAAACAAGTTACTGAGTAACTTCATACTGGTCTGAAATATGGAACTTTAACACTGTTCAAATGGAATAGTGTCTGTAAAAATATTTATAAAATTGTCAAGATGCTTAACTATTGCTACTGTAATTTTGTATGAAAATATTACAAGTGTATTTTTCAATAAAAGCATTTATAAATTTACCTTTGGATTATTCTTAGTTCTGTTGGGAAAAAAGGTAGGACAAACCTTGGATTTAATTTATCCCACATAATACAAATGACAAGAGAAAAAAAAGTAATTTTTTTCAATTTATTTTGTCACTACTGAACACACATTAGTCACACTAGCAGAGCAGGCACCTCAGTGTCAATCATTAAAATACCTTTAAGTCCATCAGGAACCTTTTATTTAAAGGCTCCCCAAAAGATACAACCGTTAAAAAATACAACTGTAGTTACTTTGGGTAAAACAACACACCAAAAAACTATAAATCATAGTGTTCTGATTTCCTTTCATCAGACTAATGTGTGCTTCAGTGACAGTATCAGCTTGTAAATCAGTTAAGACAGTAGGCTAAGACTAGCAGTCTCAGTTTATCTTTCACTTAAAAGTGCTGAGTTACTAAACCAGCTCTATATACAATTCCACATTCTAGCATATTTACAATTGAAACCATTGATTTCAAGACCATTAAATAGTGTTATAAACTCTGTCTGCTATATTAGTTGAAATGAATGCAGCTTACCTTGCCTTCAGCATCAGATTTCCTGCTAATCTTTCAGCCAATTAGGTTTAAAAAAAAAAAAAAAGATTTCTGGGAAGAAAAATAAATTTAAAAGCCCTTCCAAAAATTCCCAACAATTTGGAGTACTCAACTAGATAACCACCCTAAAGAAACTTCTAACAGAAGTATTGCGTTACTTAAAGAGTCTTCCAAAATTCTGTTAGAACCTAGATGTATATGGTAAAACACCAAAAGTCAGTCTGTTCAAGCAGTTTTACTCTTTACAGTCACTGCCATTGGTCAGCTTAACTAGTCCAGAGTCCAGCAGAAAAATTTCTTCTTCCTGCTCTTCTCCCTTCACCAGCAGAAAAGTGCTCGGTGCACCAATGTTCAGAAATCTGTTTTTAAGTTGTTACTGTTTTCTCCTCTTTACTGAAAGGTTGAACTGATCCAGGCTTTACCCATGACAAGCCAGCGACATGGAGGTTTTTATTATGCTGTTCTTCTGGCTTCTTCTAGGCAAAAAAACAAGGCATTAAAGATTACAGAAGAGGCAGGCAGAAACAGAAGCCAACAGTTTTTCATTTTTTCCAAGATAATGTATATGATTTCATTTTCTTTTTTATTTTGTTTTACAATTTTTCCCCTAATCTTGCTTCCCTACCCCCACAGAAGGCAGTCTAATAGTCTTCACATTGTTTTCATGCTATACATAATGATCTCATTTTCTAAAAAAAGTTATTCACATTAAGAAAAATGGAAAATTAAATTCCGAGACCTGAGCTGGTCTCAGTAGTTACAAAGAAGTTAAAAAAGATACTTTTAGGAATTAAATCGTCTACCTACTTTCTGAGTCAGCATCTTCTCTCTAGCATCATCATGTACAGAGGGATTCCATGGAGAAAAACTTTGGAAGAGAAGATTCAAGGACTTTAAAAACATGCATAGCTTCTGAATTCTTTAAGCTTACTAAATCTGCTAGAATATCCACGTTATCAAATATTATTTTAAAAACCAGTATTCTGTCCCTCCCTTAAGAATATAAAATTTCTTTTAGACTTATTTACAGTGCCCTTTACACATCTAAAGCTATTAGCTAAGGAACATAAAGATGTGCAATGATTTGTTTAGCATAATAGAACACCAAAGTGTTTGTCACTGACTAGTTCTATAACGAGTCAATGTTAGCTTTCCTAGGCATGTTTTCTCATCTGTAAAATGAGGGGAGACCAAATGATATCTTTAATTATTGCCTGGCTCTTTATATGAAATTGTTGTAAGAGCAAAAAATAAAAAATTGCACACATTATTTATAATTGTTGTTGAAACTATGTGGAAACTATCCCCCCCCAACACTGCACTGATATGGAGCTGACCTTGGATTCTAGAATGCTACTGGTAGCATATTCCAACAATCTGGAAAGACTACAAATAGAGGTCCAATATCTGGGGTTAGAAAGGCCTAACCATTATTAGGTAATAAACAATGGCAAGAAAAATTCATGAAACTGTCTACTATTCTGGCATGAATACAAACATGAATGAAGTAATATTTTATTGTTTTGCAAGACAATGGGGTTAAGTGGCTTGCCCAAGGTCACAAAGCTAGATATTTTATTAAGTGTCTGAGGCTGGATTTGAACCTGGGTGCTCCTGATTCCAGAGCTGGTGCTCTATCCACTGCGCCACCTAACTGTCCCTGAAATCATATTTTAAAGGTAAGATCTGAGACTATAGAAGAAATGATCTGCCTAAGACTTCAGAATTTAAACTATCTCTTCTCATAATCTCTAACTCTAACTCTGACTAGATTAGTAACTGAATGCCTATAAATACACAGGAGACCATAGATAATTAACCCTTTGATGCTAGGGTTTTTTTTTTTTGGGGGGGGGGGTTAGGTTTTTGCAAGGCAAATGGGGTTAAAGTGGCTTGCCCAAGGCAGCACAGCTAGGTAATTAAGTGCCTGAGGCTGGATTTGAACTCCGGTACTCCTGACTCCAGGGCTGGTGCTCTATCCACTGCACCACTTTTTTAAACAAAATACATGACAATATATGGTTTTCCATAAAAGGGGGTGGGGATGGGAGGAGGAACCAGGGATTAAATATCTGCTAAGCCAAGGATAAAATAATAAAGGAACAAATAAAGTACAGTATAGTATAGATGCTTTTTAAAGTAGTGGAGGAAGGAAACAAAAAGAAAAGAGAATTAGCATTTCTATGGTCCTACCACATACCAATTAATTTTGTTTCTCATAACTTTACAAACATTATCTCTCCTGATCCTCAACAATCCCAGAGAATATTTTCCTCATATATTTTACAAATGAGGAAACTGAGACAAACAGGTTAAATGTATTTGCCTAGGATCCCACACCTAATACATGCATGAAATTGGATTTGAACTCAAATCTTCCTGACTCAGCATATCTATCTATTATGTTAAGACCACATGAGAATAACATGACAATGTAATAATATAAATAGCATCATATACTAACCTAATTGCATAGGGATCTTCTATTTTAGGCTGATCAAACAAATGAGTGGTGCATAGTTGGACACTGTCAACCACTTTACTTTTAAAAAGTTGGACATCTTTTTCATACCTACATTTAGGGGTGAAAATTATATTGAGTTAAAAATTCTAACATTCAAATTCATTATACAACATCAAAATAGTTACATACAATACTGCAGCCTCAGGGTTCAAAGGGGTAGTTGTATCAATCTTGTAGAAAATTCGTCGTGCATACATCAGTACTTGCCAAATGTGATTATGATTCCTCCTAAAAGAGGAATGGAAAGTTACTACCAGGGCTTCTTCATGCAATATTCTATCGTTAGGAAATAAAATACTAACCTCCATTTTGCAAATGCTCTTTTCACATCCAATTCACCTGAGATAGGATCAACTAGTGGGTGGAAGACGGGGATATCAAACACCAAGCGCTAGATTTAGAGAAAAAAGCCAATTTAGAGAAATATCACAAATTAGAACAATAATATTAGACCAGGAAGATTAAAAAACAATGAGAACAAAAATATTATGTTAAACTTGATGGAGGATCTGAAATGTGAATATACCATAATTATTACTTCTAATATTTTCCTTTTAAGCTGTGAAGATCAAGAAGTTTAAGAAAAAGGAAAGCCATTTTAGTGGTACACACAATAATTCCCATCATATAGTAAACGTCTGACGATAATCTCAAAGTAAGAAGATGCAAAGCTGAGTTCAAAGAACCTCAGAACTCGAAGTGACCTCAAAGCTTTTCAAGCCCAACTCATAACCTAAATAATAATCTTTTCTACAATATCTGCCATAAGTAATATCAAGTGAGGAATAAGGTGGCAGGTTCTTTCCATTATTTTTGGACAAATCTAATTTTAAGGATATTTCCTTATATCATGCATAAGTCAATCAACAAATGTCACACTGAGATAAAATTAATATAAATATTTTTTTAGAGAAAACTGAAGCATTAAGTACTAAGTCAGAAAATAAAATAATTAGCCTTCAGAGTAAGGCTACAAAGTAGCAAGCAACATGGATTGGTAGAAACTAAGCTTCGCGTTACTTACTGGACAATCACCATCTGGGTAGTTATCTGGGATATAAACTGTAAACTTAAATACTCCATCTTGATAAAGTCCATGCCGTATGAATATTACTCCAAACCACACTGTCAAAGAAAAAGATGTCTCAAGTTTTTTATTAAAAAAAAAAAACCTAATTCTATTGGAAATGAGAAGAATCCATATCTTACTTAATGCAGAACGGTAAGATGGCTGCACATAGACACCAGGCAACTTTTGCTTCACAACCAAGGTGCTGGAACAGAAGCATTAGAAATGTTAATTTATATGATTGTAAACTGCATTTAAAGATGACAGTCTCACACTCAGTTATCAGGTAAGGTAACACACCAGACAACTGCCAACACAGGGCAGCCAGTGCTAATATGATAGTGGTGACTGAAGCCAAACAATACAGAAGACAGGAGAACAAGCTCTCCCGGGTTAGTTAGCTGTGAACATTGCTTTTGCATTAACTACCAGAGTACAAACAGATTTCATTGCCCAACTAACTGATATGCTTCCTAAAGGGGAGAAAGCAACAACATAAATGACCCTCTCTAGGTGATGTTTCTAGCACGAGCTGGAAAATGACTTCAGATTAAGAAACCAGCCTCTCTCCAAAATGCTACAAATTCAGTCCTTTAGTGACTCTGAACATAACTCTCTTGCAAAGAGTGGTGTGAGATAAACACTTGTTGAATAAAAAAAAAATAATTATATATATATATAGTAATTCCAATTAAATTTGCAATAATTACATATATTTAAGTAACTCACTTCATGTCAACATAAAAAGCTACAATATTTACATACAAACATCCCCAAAGTCATGTTTGTTTTTAGAAAGTAAAGAATTATATCTTTGTGTCTCCTTTCTAGCTGACATTTTAAATCTCATCACAGACTCTGAAAATTAGTGTGGTGCATATGACCAGCACTAAAATAAAAGTGAGCTTTTAAATTTTCAAAGTACTTGTTGCAAAGAGGTGCTTTAGGGCATAAGTTACAAAGGACTTCCCAAAATGAGATGTCGAGTCTCATACAACTGAAATCTATGGGCCTTGCTACAAACATAAAAAATCATGCATGAATCTGTAAAATGTTAGCCTTTAAAAAATAACTTTTTGGGGCGGCTAGGTGGCACAGTGGATAGAGCACTGGCCTTGGAGTCAGGAGTACCTGAGTTCAAATCCGACCTCAGACACTTAATAATTACCTAGCCATGAGGCCGTGGGCAAGCCACTTAACCCCATTGCCTTGAAAAATCTAAAAAAAAAAATAAAACAAAAAAAACTTTTTATAAAAGGAAGACATTTGCCTTCAAAAATCTTCAGCTGCCCATATTTAAGGAAAAGAAGTCATGATCTGGTTTACTGTCCCTCACGAATCATTTTTTTTTTCTGCAACTAAGAGTAGGGTTTGTTTCATTCTTTGTATTGTATATATCCTCAGCACCCACAATATGTGGCACATAATGGAAGCTTAAAAAATGCTTTCTGATGATTGAATTAAAACATTGTGTGCATGCAGGAACATGACAGACCCCCTGAGAAGGGTAATGGTATTAAGCTACTAATTTTCTGTGTTTTACTGGGAAATAAAAGTTACTTTTCCCTATTTTACTGCTCCTACTACAAACACACACACACACACACACACAATTTTTTCAATTTCAACCAGCTTATATTTAATAAAGGCTATTTTGCAATAATGTATTTATCTAATAGCTCATTTTCTAAGCATCTTAACAGGACAGTGACTATTCATAGCTGCCCCAAGACTTGCCAGATCAAGTGATTGCTTGTGTTCTAGCACAGAATATAGATGTAATCATAATGGATGGCCTGTTCAACTTGCTGCCTAGCTTCAAGAAACAAGGATCTGATTATAAATCCATATGGACCAAGTCACACCCAACCAAAATTACACTCAAAGTTCAGGCACATTCTATTATATTACTGACAAGTTGTTTTAGTGAATCTTTTGAGAAGACTCCTAAAATGAGGGGTATGAATGAATGAACTCTCATAATCCCCTTAGGATCATAGAGCTAAAGCTGGAAGGGAACTCAAGTTATCTAGTCCTTATTTTTAGAAAAAGAGAAACTAAGACCCCAGAGAAAAATCTCTTCCTATGTTCATACAAGCAGCAAGAAAAATATTTGATTCCTGTGACTACAGGTTCAATACAATTTCCACTGATCCTCTTTATTTCTCCTCTCTTCCAAAGAAAGATACTTCATTAGATTATAGGCTGAAAGAAGACTATTATGTCCTTCACATGAATCTTTGTGAACAGTGAATAACTTGAACCCTGTCTTAAAAATCCAATACAAAGGCATGCTAAAGGCATAATTTCCAGTTAGCAATGAGAGAAAATTCATCTTTTCTTCTAAATCTTATTTCCCAGTTAAATACAGGCTCAATTAGGTACTATTACATTTAATAGTGTCTATGTAGATAACATAACACATCATTAGCTAAAAAGTATATTAACACATCACTGGCAATAAAGTTTCAAGCACACATTCAGACTTCTCAGGAAAAGATGTTTAAAGCTTTATGAGAACTATATTTAGAATTTTTCCCAAAACATTCTTCATTATTTACTTTTGGGCCCCCTTCAGAATTTAATCCAATAGTTTGTGAAGAACATACAATTCGGCAAGAAGGGAATATTCCAAGTAGAATGGTCCATAAGAGGCATGTGTGCCATTTGTTGACTGTGCTGCAGGGGCAGGAGATGTAGGTTTAGTTATCGGCAGAGCATTTTTAGGAATAGAAGGCAGCTGTTTCTTAGGAGCAGTTCGTGGTGGACTAATTTTCAGGTCCCCAGTCACTGTCTTCTCTTCACCATCAGACCGCTATAAGAGACAGTTTTGAGAACATTAGTAGACTGACTTCTCAGATACATAAACTTAGTTCTATGATCTGAAAGTCAGGACTGGGCTCCTACAAAAAAAAAGTCTTACTATAATCAAAATATTTAAGACATCTGTGAGCAAGCAAGTTGTTTATAGTAAAAATGCAAAATTGAAACAATTTGAAATTACATTTGAAAAAAAAAACAACTTTCCTCACCTTCTTCTCCCTCCAGTCTTTAAAAATCACTATACTTGTAAGACTGGCTAAAATTGCAATGACTGATTGTCAAAAATAAAGATGAAAGATGACTTAAAATTACAGGCAACTTCAGTATAAATTATTAAGTTATATTTTCCCATTGTTTTCTTTTAGTAGTTGCAATATGGATATAAGCTATTACTAAATATATATATATATGTATGTATGTATATACCATTTAAAATCCAGAGAACTGCTCCTATACTTAGTTGGTTCTAAAAGGCGAATAAGAAACTTAACACTAGGAATAACTAAAATTAGTTACCACCTGATGATGTTGGGCACTCATGTTAGAGACAAAAAAGTGGAATTAATATCTCACTTGCCTGAGTCTGAATTTGATCCTTTTCCTAATGGATAGGTTTCCACATTTTGAGAATCACCAGGATAACTGTCACCCTTAGTCAAAGACAAAGGCCTAAGTGAGTCATGGAGACTAATCCCAGAGCTTCCTTGGGGTCAAGTACTACCCAAAGACTATACTTTGGACAAAGTTAAAATCTTCATGAGCATTAATGAAGTTCATCCAGTTGAACAAGATATAATGATGGAATTTACTTAACTGGTCTTTCCTCAAGATTCCTTAAATTTGCACTGAAATCCTATACACACACACACACATACAAAAAAACTGCTGCTCAAATATATGCAATGAATGTTTTCCAATTTTGTTGTGAGGTAGCTACTAAGTTGTTATATAAAATCCATGTTTTCATAAGAGATATAAGCTGGATAATATTTTAAAAATCGTGATACCAATATTTTTCTCTGTAAGATACTTTTAATCACCACTTCAAGACACTGATCTTCACAATACTCCGATACAACTTTTCCATACAACTCTTAAATGGGAGGTTTGTGTTTTTGTGATGGTAGATTCCAGTTACAGTTCCATGTGTATATATATATATATATATATATATATATATATATATATATATATATATATGAACAGATTTTCAAAGTAAATTAGTACATTCACCTTGCGTGCAGAACCTGTAGACATGCTCCAGAAAGGGTTCATAACGTGTATTCCAAGCAAAGAAATTAAATCCTCTGTCACCAAACTGTCAAGCCCTCAAGATTCACTTTCCACCTTTTAAAAGGATAAGGAAAAAGACATTGATACAGATGTTAAAGATGTCAGAAACAGTCAAGAAGTTTGAAATTGAGACATGAATACTTAATTCAAATAAAAAAATCGAATTTTTCCTCACTCAAACATTTATCTTTATTAAAAATTCCATTCCTATGCACTGCTGGTCCTATTCATTCATTCTTCAAACCAATTTTCTCTAAGAAGATTGTATCACCATGAATGTAGTGACATAGTGTTCCCACTTCAGTTTTTCTGCTGGACATACAGAAAATATGTACATTTTAGTTCATCTGTTTGTTAGTGATATTGCTATTAAAGCAATTAGTATAACCATGTAATTTAGGCACAAGTTGACTTATTCACTACACTATGCTTACTATTCAAACATTTGTTTAACATAAGCCATCTCATAACTAAATGTTTCCATTCAGAGAAATGTAGTTGGAGGATAATAATAACTACTTACATTTATCTATCAGTTTAAAGTTTTGAAAGTGGTTTTTTCACAGCCACCCCATGAGGGTTAAGTTGTGAAAATATCTTTATTTTACAGATAAATAAACTGAAACTTGAAGAGCACACAACTTATAAAATACAATGGTCAAATCTAAATTCAAGTCTCATCTCCTGGCCAGGTACAGTGATCCTTTGAAATCACCACAAAATCCTTGACCACTCTTAGCTTGTCTAATTCTTCACACTACCTTTTCAACTAGATGACTGCACATCTCCTTAAGATAGGTAAACTCTTCAGACAGTCACTTAATGAAAGTGAAGTAACTAAAAATATTGCATATGAGACCAGTCACAATTAAGATAGAACAATACAAATATCATCTGATTTTGCCAACAAAAGCAGCAGAAGCATTATTCTTTTCCAACCAATGTTCCAAGTAGCTGATAGGAAAACAACATGCTGTCTCAAGGGATATTAAGTCAGCAGGTCATTTACTAAAAATACAAAGAGAAGAGTGAAGTCAAGCTGAATAATTAGAACAGACTACTTCACTTGGTGCTCTTTCCAATCCTGATTAGTGAAGTCTAGGTAGGAATTCACTCAAACTAATTACTGTGCAAAATTCAAAGACACATGGGTAATGTTTTACTAAATCAGTAAGTATTCACACTTTGCATGCCAGCTAAGATATGCACTCAGTAAAAACTGATGTTGTCTCCCCATTTACACCATAGTTTATTGAGTGCAAAAAATCAAAAACTTTCTGTATCCTCCATAGTACCTTAAATATAGCCAACATACAAATATTTGTTGGCAGGCTAAACGACCTCAGCATTTCTTAAGTTATACTGCATAAAATGAGTAATTTGGCACCAACAATCATACACACACACACACAAACACCGTTCTCATCTGTAGAGAACAAACAACCCTTAGCTATGTGGTTTTCTGAGAGGTAACTAAATCCAATAATCAAATCATAGAAGTGTAATAATCCTGGGAGCTAAGATTCATTTCTCCTAACATATTAGGTTATATCCAAAATTAACATAACCTCTTTTCACTCTTTAAAAGTAGATTCATAGGACATAAAAAAGTATGTATACAGATGTGGTCAAAAAGACTGACATATGATCAATGCTCAATAAATATTTTCTAATCATCTAGATACTGTGAGAACTGTGAGCACTGTGAGAACAAAGAAATGGAAAAGGCAGTCCCTGCCCTAGAGAAGCTCAAAAATCTAATGAGTGCTTTGCAAATTATACAAAAAAGAAAGCAGGCATTGTAAAGTAATGAGGATAGTAAGGGGATTATAAATTATGCCACAGTGAACTAAAGATGTTTACCCTGGTAAAAAAAAATGGAAGCAATGGGTAAAGCTCAATGAGAGAAAGGTCAATGAAAGATTAATGTAAGGAAAAACTTAACACTTGTTGTTCAGTACTGGAACAAAGTACTTCAGAAGTAGATTTTCAGTCTCTAAAGTCTTCATATACAAAAATGCAGATATGTGTGAAATTTATTTTATATCCTCCAATCTTACTAATGATGTTAATTGTTTCACTGAGTTCTTTAGTTCACTCTTCAGGATTCTCTAAACCCTATCTGAAAAAAGTGATAGCTTTGTTTAAGATTATTCCTTTTTTTCTGGTCTTATTGCTACAGCTAGCATGATGGTGATAATGGACATGCAGAGGATGAACACTTGGTTAGGGATCCCTAGTGAAGGAACAAATTCCTGTCCAAGTGCAGGTTAAAATGGATCAAGATTCTGAGGCATAAGTAGCACTTAAGCCTGCTTTCCTGAGATTGCTCCTTTATCCAAAGGCCAAAGGGATCTTTCTAAGTCTACTATTGCCTGCCCCACCCAGGCATTCATATGTAATTCATTTCAAACCTGTGTTTTCAGTATGCCTTTGAAAAATATTTAAAGATTCTATAATCATACAAATGGAAAGAATCCTTTAAATCATCAGTAGTTACCCCCCTCATTTTACAGAGGAGGAAACTGATGCTCAGAGAAAGGAACTGACATTTCTTTACTCCCTTTTCCCTTAAGAGCATGGCCTGTATGACTCCTGGCCCACACCTTAGGTACTTAATAAATGTTGCTGAATGTGAACTAAACTGCTTTAAAGTCCTAAATCTAGTCAGTAGCGGCACTGAGACTAGAACCCGGGCATACTGTATCCCAGTACAGTACTCCTATAATATTATACTACAAAGCAAGGAAAACAGCATGTTCATTTTATCTTTTTCTCAATAACAGAAAGTACTATAAGTCAAAAGTTTACTAAACAGTTTACATGGCATCTCATTTGATCTTCACAACAACCCTATACAGTAGGCACTATTTTATTCTCATTTTCAAGTAAGCAAATGGAGGCTGAGGTTAAATGACTCACTGGAGGTCACATAACTATTAATGTCTGAGGCAAGATTCAAATTCCAAGTCTAGCACTTTGTCCAGTAAACCAACTATTTGTCAACAGCAATTAGGAACTAAAGCACCTGGAAAAACTTGAGTCTCATCCTTTGATGAGAGATGCAGCAGGAAGCAACAACTAAATTCAAAAGATCATGAAAAGGGTATCAATCTTTTTTGCATGAAACATTTTAAATGGCTGTGAAAATAAATCTGGTCTTCCTCTATTAAGAGGCTGTATCTTGGCCTGCCTTAGGAGATGACCCTGAAAATGCAAAATAAAAACTGTAACCTTTTGTAGAAATATGCAGTTCCTTGGAACTTGCTACATTTCTCAAAGTAACTTTTTAGAATGATATTTCAGACGCCAATGGGCCTTGTTCTATTTTCCAGTCAAACTGGAATAGTAAATTATTCCTTAATTTGACATGGCATTTTTCACCCTTGTGCATTAGCTGTTCATACACTGTATTGTCTCATTCAGGTCTCTCAGAATCTAAGTGTCACCTCTTCTATGAAGCCTTCTATAATTAAGTCCCTCCTTCCTTAAATGACCTTGAATATCCACATTCTTTTTTTTTTTAAATCGACTCGGCCTGTGACATCATGCTGATTCAACCTGCCTCAGCAGCTCGAGTTACCTGGGCACAGGGAGGTTAGATGACCTAAGCAGCATGTCAGACGCAGGATCTTAACTACTAAACCAGGTTGCCTCTTCAACTTGAGGGCAAGGAATTGTGTCATTAAAAAAACCCCTTTGTAACCCTAAGTTTTGATCAACATTTACTGGAATCGAAATAAATAAACAAACCCCAGCAGGGTGGGCCGGGGGAAACGGCTTTTGCCCACAGGCCAGCCGCCGGTGTTTTCCCTAAGGGCCCCGATGGCAAGGAATCCGGCTCAACCTGTAGGTGCGGCAATCAGAGGATGGCATCCCGTCCTCCCTCTTTACCTCGCCCGGCTTACTGGGCATCTTCTGTAAGCTACCTTCGTCATGTGATCGGGGGGAGGGGAGGCTGCGACTCGTTCACCGAAATCTGGGGGAAACCGAGCCAGATCCCGGGGGGCCCGCACAGGCCCGGCAACGGCGGGGCGGCGCCCCCCGCCGGGAGAAGGCCCCGGGCACTCCCGACCCCCCGGCGGGCGGCAGGGCCCAGGCTCGGGGACCCGCCGCGGCCGGCCTCTCCCCGCCGGGCCCCCGGACTCGCGGGCGCGGGGCGCCCCGGCAGGTGCCTGGGAAGGAGAGGGGGGAGGGGGCGCCGGCAGGTGCCCCGCCCCCGCGTCCCTCCGCGGCCGCCATCCGCGCCGAGGGGGCAGTGCCCGGTACGGCCGGCGGCGGGGGCCCGAGGGGCAGCGGCGCGGCCGGCGGCCGTCGCTGCCGCCGTTCCGCGCCGGGTCGCGCTTACCCGACGGACGGCCCCGGGGGCTGGCCGCGGCCCGGCCTCCAACGCCCTCAGCGCCGCGTCCTCCGCCGCCGAGCGCCGCAGCTGCCCGACACCATCTCCGGCCGCAGCGCTCGGCCCGCCCCCGCCCCCGCCCCCGCCCCCCGCGCCGCCTGTTTTCCTCCCCGCCTCAGGATTTGGCTCCACCCTATTCTGGAAGAAGCCACACACTTCCGCCTAAGCTTCGCTCGGTAAGTGGTTCCCGCACCTGCCCGTCAAGATCGATCTTCCGGGAGCGTTGGGATGGCTGGCCCACCCTCCTGCCAATCAAACCCGCCCCCTTTTCCAAGGGCGGCACCTGGACGCGGGATTACGCAACGGCGTCGGAAGGTGGCGGGGCTGAGAACTGTCACTCACCGAGGGGGGGGCGGGGAAAAGCTCATCCCAGTCTGCGAAAGTGGGAGGGAGGAGGAGGAGGAGGAAAAGAGCAGGAAATGGGTGGCGGAGGTTAATTGGCCCGTGGTTCTGTCAATCCGAGAGGAGCCACGCCCGGAGGTTTATGCCGGCGCCAAGCCCTGGCCAGTCAGGAAGGCGGTGCCCGTTTTCTCACACTGATTTGGGCTGGGCTTGGGGGCGTGGCCCGGGGCGTGGCCCGGGGCGTGGCCACGTGTCCGGGGCGTGAGTCTGGCTTGAAGCTGGCTTCTGGGTCAGTGTGCGTGTTTGGGGGCTCCGGCTCCCCCCGCCCCGCCCCGTGAGTTGATGCCCCACGCAAGGGCGCGTGCGCTGAACCTCTCCGGGCTCCTGTAAGAAAAATCCACTCGTAGCTGCCCGGGAGAGGCGGAGTGCGACCCTGTGCCAGGCGTGCGTCCCTGCCAGGCATGCGACCCTGTGCCAGGCGTGCGACCCTGTGCCAGGCGTGCGACCCTGTGCCAGGCGTGCGCCCCTGTGCCAGGCGTGCGACCCTGCCAGGCGTGCGACCCTGCCAGGCGTGCGACCCTGCCAGGCGTGCGACCCTGGTGATTATGAGATGCAGCATCGTGAGCCACCCCTGTACCACCTGCTAGGCCGCTTTGGAGCAAAGAATAGCAACCTTCATTTGCATAGTACTTTTAAGGTTCGCAAAGTTCCTTCTCCGTAAATAACTTTTATCCGGAGTGCCTGGATCTATTTTTTTTTTGAGAACTCACATCGTATGGGTAAAGGCACTGAATTAAGTCAGAAGAACATTCCAGTTCTTTCTCTGTCACTTACGTAAGAGCCTGGGCAAAATTCTATTCTGGGCTCTTTTTTTCTTTCCTGCCTATACTGTCTTTGCTGATCTCATGAGCGCCTGTGGGTTCAGTTATCATCTCTATGCAGATGATTCTCTTCTGAGCTACAATCTTACATCTCCAACACATTTCAAATCGAATGATTTGCAGATATCTTCAAACTTCAAAACAAAACTCATTCTCTACCCCCTAATCCTTCCCTCTTCCAAACTTGGTTATCACTGTTGAGGACACCACCATCCTCCCGAGTCACCCATGTTTACCACATTATAGTCCTCCACTTCTTATCCCATAGTCACAGCATCACATGTATATTTACATAAATTGATATATCTATATATTCATATACACATACATACACATTTATTTTCACTTCATTTCAATCACAACCACTCCCCTACTTCAGGCCCTTAGAATTTCTCTCCTGGACTATTGCAATCAGTTTCTAATTGTTCTCCACATATGAGGTTTCTCCCTCTTCTAATCAATTCTCTATTCAGCTGCCAAGGAGATTTTTCCGAAGCATCTAACAATGTCTTTCCCTGCTCAAAAGAATCCCCTTCAATTTTGCCTATTTCCTCCAGCATCAAATAAAAACTCTGCTCTTATTTAAGGCTTTGCTTCCTACCTTTTCAGGATTCTCACACTTTACTTCTCTTCCCAAACTATATGCTCCAGCAACATTTAGACCTACTTGGAGTTTCTCAAACATAGTACTCCATCTCCAGTCTTCATGTCTTTATACTGGCAGTCTCCCCTTGTTCAGATGGTCTCCCTTCTCACTTTCGGCTCTTGACATTCCGGTCAAAGATTCAACTCAAAATCCACCTTCTATGTAGCTTCTCCCTCCGCCAGTCACTTAAGCCTTCTCATCTAAAATTACCTTCCTTTTACTCTTCTCTATATATCTATTTTGTATCTATTTTTTTATGTATCTATTATTAGTCTTCCATATTATTGTGTAAGCTTCTCTAGAGCAGTGACTTTGTTTTTGAATTTCTTTGAATCCCAAAACTTAAGACTTGTGCCTGGAACAAAGAGAAAGTAAGGGCTTTATAAATGTTTGTTGATCAATTGACTTTATCTGCCCTTCCCAATATATGAAGCAGCCTCCACTTTTCCGTTTATATTTCCTAATGTGTCAGTGTTATGGGGGCTTAATGCCAGGAACGTGTATTTCAAATCTCAGTAAAGTGTTAACAAATAACACCAAGACATTTTATACCAGATCGTTATGTAATTATTTGCAATCTTTTTCGTGGAAAAGCAAATTACAAAAACCATTGAAATGAGTAATTATAGACGATTGCATAGGACCTTGGAAAGGAAATGTAGAGAAATATGCTTTTGGACAGCTCTGGAATTATACATAATGACAAATACTCCAAGGAGAGCAACATCCCACCTCACTTATTCCTGGATCTCAACTTGAGCCAGCTAACAAGTAATTACACAAATTCTACATGAGGATGGTATTACTGGGATGATTTCATCTGACAAGTAGTAGTAACCTGACAATCGTTTTTTCTCAGCCCTTCCTCCTTAACTACCTTGTACTCTGCATGAATTTGTATTATTCCCTTTTTTTATTCTGTATAAACTTATGTACTTGTTGTCTCCCTTATTAGAATGTAAGATCCTTGAGAGTAGGGATATCTTATTCTTTGTATTTATTTTTATCCTGGGTCCTAAGAGTACCTAACATAATAGATTTTTTGATGGATTAGACTGTATGTTTACAAACTTGTTATTTGCTCTCTAATTATATCTATGTGCTTATCTGCTCTCCCATTTGTGAGACTTCTGAAGACAGATATTAAGTATTCAACCACTATTCATTTAATAAATATTTGTCGATGATGTGCTGTTATAGTAAAGCAAATCACTTAATCTTTCTGTATCTTTTCTTTTTAAAATGAAGGCATTGCTTTAAGAGATTTCTAAGGTACTTTTCAGCTCTGAATCTATGATTCTATAATCTGAAGAACTTTTCTGAACCTCAATTTCCTCATGCAAAACAAGGATAACAATATCCTCAATTCTCTTTCCTTCTATTGTAAGATTATATAAAATGAAAACATCAGATGGATTATTACTTAGTATTCTTCATGTGTAAAACCTAGACAAGACAATCTGGAACATGTCTTTCAGCACTACATGCCATAATTCCATTCACTTACCTTCCTGGTATGGTTCAGGATGGAAATTTCCAGAGATCTGGGATCCCATTGATGTTGGTAAATACCTCAATTGTGCAGCTCACAACCCATCTGCACCTTATTATCCTGTATGACTCCTGCCCATGTCCTCTTGGAAACTCTTCAAGAGGACTATCTAATGTAATATAAAAACTAGCATTTATATTGCCCCCTTTTATTAATTTTTTATTTATTTAAGGCAATGGGATTTTGAGTGCCTTACCCAAGGTCTCACAGCTAGGCAATTATTAAGTGTCTGAGACCAGATTTGAACTTAGGTCCTCCTGACTCCAGGGCAGGTGCACTATCCACTGCTCCACCTATATTGCCTTTAATGTTTGTAAAGAATTTTAGGTATATTATCTCATTTGATCTCCATAAAATCCTGTGCTATTGATATTATTTTACAAATAAGGATGCTCTGGACATCTAGGGTAGTCCTATGGGTAAGAGTAAACTTGGCAGTAGGAAGAGTTAAATTCAAATCCTGGAACTTAGTTTTTTGACCCCAGGCAAGTCCCTTAACATCAGCCTATCTTGATTTCCTAACTTTAAAATGGAAATGAGTGAAAAAAAATTTAAAATACAAAAATTAAATTGTCCCAACTTTGGTGGGATAATAATCCTCTTACCTTATAAAACTTTACGAGGATCAAATGAAGTAAAAGCACTTTAAAGTGCTATATAAATGCTAGATATCATTAATATGTATTATTGTTGTTATTATTGTTACCGATTGCACCATCTAGTTACCTCAAGGTGATATGATCTTCCTCTATAACTTTTTATGGTTACATGGATACTGGGAAAGAATAGAAGTTTTGTAATCTCTCCCTCTATCTGACAAGTTCAACTTTTTCAGTTTTATATCTTCGATGATATATTTTACATTATCTCTCTGGCCTCAGTTTTCTCATTTGTAAAAAGAAGGGGGTTAGAATAGATTGCCTCTAAATTGAAATACCAGATGTTTAAGAAAGAATCTGTAGTTAGTCCAGTGAAAGCTCACTAGGTGGCACTCTGTGGTTACTATACTTCATTCTTATGCAGACTGATTTCATTCCAGGGATGACTAGCTATGAGCATAGAGAATCAGAAGGTTCAAGAGATTTCTCTATATGCATTGGTTACATTAAAATAGTGAAGATGACTTACATATTGCTTCTTCATGTACCTTCTTCAGTAGTTCAAATACTGACATAAGAAACAATATAAGAGAGCTGACCTGAGTCAGGAAGATCTGAGTTTAAGTTTTGTTTCTGATACATACTGACTGTATGACCCCTGAACAAGTTATTTAATCTCTTAGTACCTCTAGCCAATCTCCCAAGATTAAATAGTTTTAGATCTGTCCCAGTGGAATTTCCTTCCCTAAGAATTCTCTACACCAATGTAATCTGAGGTCTAGTCAAAATTTGAAAGTACTAAAGCAGAGTGTGATTGATGCCTACTTAATAAATGGTATTCAAGAATTACTGTATGTGGAAAAGTCATCATCTGACTCCAATCTGGTGATGACCCTTTCTGATAATAAGACTAAGTATAGGATCATAGATTTAAAGATGGAAGAGAAGTTAGAAGCCATCTAGTTCAACCCCCTCATTCTATAGAAGAAGAAAATGAGACCCAAGAGTGACTTACCCAAGGTTAACCTCTCAGACTCTATTATAGATAAGTAAATTGCCAAGCATTATTAAAATCTCATACTCCCAACTGGATAATTTTTTAGATACTTAGGGGAAAAGAGAGACCAGTGATCTCATCAATGTAGGGAACTTTTTAGGTGGTAGAGTAGATAGAGAGTGTTAGGGAGACCTGGATTCAAATCCCATGTCTGATACTTAAGAGTTGAATGACCTTGAGTAAGTCATTCAATCTCTCTATCCCTTAATTTCCATGAAATGGGGAGGTAGTGTTGATAGTCTATGAGTTCTCTTCTAGCTCTAAATCTCAAAATTGACACCTGATCTGAAAATTGTTGTTTTAAATAGGTATGTGTGGTACTGAGAGGGTAAGTGATTTGCTGGTAGTCACACAGCTGCCTTTTATGAGAGGCAAAATTTGAACCAAGGATGAATCCTGATTCTAAGTTTGACTCTCTATAAGGTTTCCCCGACTTTTTTTTGTCAGAATAAAACATTTGTGAGTATTTCACTACCAAAAAACTCTTCAGATGCCTTGAGTTACCTTGAATCCATGAAGGCTATGGTAGGACAACCCAGTATATGGCAGAACCTGCCAAAATAGAAGGAAGAGCTTGGTTATAGACTTGTTGATGTATATTTATCTTGCCACCAATTGACCAAGGTGGAGATAATCATCTTCAAAAGTTTGACAATCAAGTGGTGATTTGGGGGGAGACCATAACATAGGAAGACTTTATTTAAATGTTGTATGTGTTTGCCTTCATGGGAGAGAACTGAGAGAGCTATAGAAAGAACATGATACCTCTTAGTCTGCATTCACATCAATAAGCATTCCTTAAGTATCTATTAAGGACCAGGCAAAGTCCTAAGCACTGGAGTTGTAAAGAAAGGCAAAAATGGTCTCTGCTATGATGTAAGTTACATTTTAATGGGGGGGAATCAAAATGAAAACAACTATGTACAAACAAGATGTATATGCAGGACAAATTAACAATAATCTTGGAAGGAAAGGTGTTAGGTACTGTTGTGTGTGGGAGTACTGTAAACTATCATCACTTGGTGTTCTTGAGCACCAGAGCATTATTTTGCTAAGTGCCACAGGAATGGGAGTAAACTAGGGACTGGGGAGGATATTTAAGCACTTGTATTTTGGTAGAGATCTTGGAGAACAAGGAGAACTTGTCCCTCTTGTCTCCTGCCCCTTCAATGCTTGCCTGGGTGAAGGTTAAGCAAGTCCTGAAAGGGACTTAACGGAAAGGTTCTAAGAATAAGGAGAACTGGGAAAGGCTTAATGCATGAGCTAGAACTTTGCTGAGATTTGAAGGGCACCGGGGTAGTCAATATGATAAAGAGATGTGGTGACTAAAAAGGTTGAGAAGCATAATTTCTGAGTAGCTTAATTTTATTAATTTACTTATTTTGATTTCTTAGACCAAAGATAATCATGGTAAGCTTAGTGTTTATCTTTCCTAGAACAGGAGTGTTCCCAATCAATGCTGATTGGCTAGCAATTAATGAGAGAATTAAAGAGAGGCTGAACCTAAACTTTGATTATGCCATTTAATTCTTTTTTTTTTAGCGTTTTTTTTTTTTTTGCAAGGCAAATGGGGTTAAGTGGCTTGCCCAAGGCCACACAGCTAGGTAATTATTAAGTGTCTGGGACCAGATTTGAACCCAGGTACTCCTGACTCCAGGGCCAGTGCTTTATCCACTGCTCCACCTAGCCACCCCTATGCCATTTAATTCTTAAGTTAACTATAGCCTTGTACAATCAATTCAAAGAATTTATCTCTATCCAAACCTGAGTGGAATACATTGGCTGCTGGTGGAGGTCTAGAAAGAGAACAGTCTTCAGAGAATGAGGTCTTAAAATGAGGATAATAGAAAAATGGATAAATCTGAACCTCCTCCAATCACTGATTATTATCATTTCTCTCAGAGGGTGAAAATTATAGGAAAGGAATATGATTAATTAAAATGTACGTTTTCAGGAGATAGTGTCTTATGGGAAGATCAGTAAGGAGGCCACTGTTACTGGATCAGAGAGTGTGTATGTGTGTGTGTGTGTGTGTGTGGAGTGGAGTAGTATGTAAGAATACTGAAAAGTTAGTAAGGGGTCAACCAAAAACATTTTTTATATTTCAGCCTTGAGATTATAGAGAGCCAGTGAAGTTTACTGAATAAGGGAATGACTTGGTAAGACTTGCACTTTGGAAAGACTAAACTGAGTGAAAAATGAACTGGGTTGGGGAGAAACCCAGATAAAAAGAGACCAACAAGTAGATTTTTGCAATAATTCAAGGTGGTAAGGGCTTGCAACAGGGTGGTAGCAGTGTTATATATCATACACGTTATGAGGGTAGAAGTCACAGAACTCGGATTGAATATGGAGGTGGTGGTGAGAGAAAGGTTGTGAACCTGGATAACTTGGAGGATAGTTGTGCTCTCAGCAGTGATAGGAGAATTAGGAAGAATTGAGGGTTTAGGAGAAAAGATAACGAACTCAATTATAGAAATATTGCGTTTAACATGTCTATAGGATGTCCAGTAGAAAATGTTCAATAGGCAGTTGGAGATGTGAAACTAGAGGTCAGGAGAGAGGTTAAGACTGGACAAATAGATCTAAGAAATATCAACATAGAGATGATAATAGAATCCATTTCACAAAGTCAAATAACATAAAGTGAGAAGACACGAAGGCTTAGGGCAGAGCCTTGGCTGCCTACAGTTAGTAAATGTGGCCTAGATGAAATTCCAACAAAATGGACTAAGAAGTGACATAGGGAGGAGAAGAACAAGGAGAAGAGGTCATGAAAAACTAGAAAGAAAAGAAGAATGAAGGTAAAGACAGTAAATGATGGGTCCAAACTATGTAGAGAGGTCAAAGGAGGATGATAGATGAGTCACTGGAAACAAAGAGATCACTGATAACTTGGGACAGAGTTTCAGTTGAATGATGAGACAGAAGCTAAATTGCATAGAATTAAGAAGAATGAGAAGAAAGGAAGCAGAAGCCCATATTGTAGAAAGATTTCTCAAGGCTTTCAACTACAAAACAAAGAGGAGATATGGGTTGAAACTGATAGCTAGCAGGGTGAAACAGATTTTTAACTATGGGAGAGACACAGGCTATTTGTAGGCAATAAAGAAGTCAGTGGACAGAGAGATATTGAAGATATCTTATGATATCTTGAGAGAGAAGGGGGGACAGGAGTGGCAGTTTGCTGGAAAAGACAAACTATTGTAACAGGATCACTTGTGCAAGTGGAGGGGTTGTTTTGACAAGAAGAAAGGTTACCTCTTCTTGTGATATAAAGACAAACAGATTTCTTTTCTTTTCTTTTTTTTTTTTTGAGGGTATTTGCAAGCAAATGGGGTTAAGAATTTGCCCAAGGCCACACAGCTAGGTAATTATTAAGTGTCTGAGGCTGGATTTGAAGTCAGGGACTCCTGACTCCAGGGCCTGTGCTCTATCCACCAGGCTACCTAGCCGCCCCATGAGGAAGAGATTTCTAAAGAATAAATGTTTACATTGAAAATTTAAAAGTAGGCTCTTGCTAGCCAATTCCAGAAGATGCCAGCTCATCCCTGGTTATAATTGTCCACATGAGTTTGGGATTGATGTCCCACAGCATCATGTAAATGTGTAGCTGGAAAGAGGGAAGGGAGAAGTCAGGGAAGTAGAGAGTACTTGGGCTGGGGTAAGGCCAGTGCTGTGGAGTCATGGTGTTGCAGATTATTAAAGATTAGAGATTGAAGACAGAAGATTTAAGGCCGCAGAAAAGGCAAAGGAATTCACAGATCTCTGGAATGTTAAAAATGTTCAGGATTTTATTATGGCAAAATATTGTTACAAAGTACATTGGCCACAATTATTAAGAAAAGCAGTAAGCACTCTGAGGATAGGCCTGGTGAAGTCTGTGGGAGAGAGAGAGAGAGAGAGAGAGAGAGAGAGAGAGAGAGAGAGAGAGAGAGAGAGAGAGAGAGAGAGAGAGAGAGAAAAGGGCTGGCAGCCAGCCATAGGATTTGGTTTAACCAGGTCACATGGAGAAGCTGATGGTGCTCCACATAGAGTAAGGAAGAGCATGAGAAAGCCCCATCCTTCTGAATGGGAGCCTAGAAGAAGCAAGAAAGCTTGAAGGGCAGGTACTTCCTATTAGATCCCCTTGTATGGTAGTTTGTATAGAGGGTGGCACTTCCGGAGTGGTCTTATAGCTTGGGCCAGGTATCTTCCAATGGCAAACTGCATACTGGTCCTTCCTATCCCAAGGTGCTTAACTGCCAAGTTTAACATGCCATTTCCTGTCACACCAACATCCTGGCCAAAGTTAAGTGAAGGGGAAAATGGGGACAAGATACACAGGATACAATTAACAGAGAGTCAGTTTACATCTCAAGAGATATAACAAGATTTAATAGCATTTAAGATTACAGATTTTTGTTTCTGCTGCATTCATAATTCTCGACATCATTTCCCTGCATCAATGGGAGGCCAGAGAGAATCCTGGATCACAATGGAATTAAAACTCAGGGAAGCTAGAAAGTTTCTTTTCTTCCCAGACTGGTGCAGGCAAGCTAAGAACCATCAAACATTTTTGTACTAGTGAATGGCAAATATTGTTCCTTATCAATAACAGATTCCAGGTTCTTCAGTCAATGATAAACTCTAAGTCCTCAGTAACAATTGAAAATAATATGATCTTAGGGGCAGCTAGGTGGCGCAGTGGATAGAGCACTGGCCCTGGAGTCAGGAGTACCTGAGTTCAAATCCAACCTCAGACACTTAATAATTACCTAGCCTTGTGGCCTTGGGCAAGCCACTTAACCCCATTGCCTTGCAAAAACTAAAATAATAATAATAATAATAATAATAATAATAATAATAATAATAATGATAATAATGATAATATGATCTCAGGTCTTACAGTTTCCAGATCTAATATCCACTTAATCACGGGTGTTGGAGAGCAAATTTAGGCTCAAGCACAGGCTGGACTAGATAACTTGCCATCAGTTGGTAGCAGTTCATTTAACCTCTCTGGATCTTAGTTTGGCAGCTAGGTGGTGCCATGGTGTACAGAGCAATAAGCCAGAGTCAGGAAGATAGAGATCAAATCCAATCTCAGATTCTTCCTAAGTGTGACCTGGGCAAGTCATTTAACCACTGCCTGCCTCAGTTTCCTCAACTGTAAAATGGAAATAATAATAATAATAATAATAATAACAAAACTTTCAGGGTTGTTTTGAGGATTTCATGAGATACTATTTATAAGTGCTTAGACTTTAGTATGATGTAAGGGGAGAAATATCTGTCCAATTTTTAATATTAAGAAAACATTTGTGCCTGTCTGATGGTTTTTAAGGGTTCCCTCAGCAGCAAGGGCTCTAATCAGATGTAAATTCCCTCCTATTGTTCAATGTAACTCCATTGTTAAATGTAAATTCTGCAAGATGGGGAGCTATCTCTACTCATCCTTTACAGCTCCTCCAACTTCCAGCCTTTTAGAATGGGTCCCTGACTCTTCCCAGTACAGGAATTGGGCAAGACTACAAAAGTCTGGCCTAAACTCCCCTCTTGGCCAGACTCATGGGACTCTAAGACCAGCCAACTCTTATGCCCGTCCTCAAGCAGCTTATTGTTCAGGCATGGGGTGGGTTAGGGTGGAGATAATTCCTGAGCTTTTCTACCTCTAGGGATAGTCATGAGTTTTTTACATCAAAAGAATTCTCTTCTTTCCATTGGCACCCCCAATTATCCTGACATTAATAGTAGGTGCTAGAAAAGGACTATGATTGTTGTTGTTATTATTATTATCACATATCTTCCTCATCTGTAAAAGTAAAAGATTAGATTCAATGGCCTCTAGGATATTTTCTAGGTCTAATTCTATGGTACTATGCCCACTAAATTCTCTTCCAGCTCTGAAACTTTAAAATGCAATAAGGTAAGGTCAGGCTGCGATTTGTAGTTCTGGAGAGATTGAATGATCTGATGAAATTATGACACATTCCTTAAATTCATTGAAGTGAGAATATTAACATTTGTTTATTATTTTATTAATATTGAAATTTTTCCCCCTCTGGGAATAGGAATTTTTATTACATAGAAAGTGACACCAGAAAAACAGATTATTTCTGCTCATTCTATGATACTGGCTGGTTGGGATTGGGAAGGGAAGGGTTAAATTTCATCAGGAACTACCAGTATTTTATGCAGTTACCATGTAAACCTATTAGTTCTCTCCCTAAACACAACTTGCACACTCCTTGGGAACTCCTGAGGAAATAGAAAGCACTTGGAAATTAAAATAACTGGAGAGGATTTGGCATTAACATTTCCCAGGGTTCCCTCTTGTGGTCCATTTGGAGAACTGCAAGAGGTAGAGCATAATTATGAATGGTGTATTAACAAAGAGAACATTTCAAAATAAAACCAAACAACTCACAGATGTAGAACTTGCTCCTATAGTGCTGCCTTATTTTTGTGTTTGTCCTTAATTTCTTTTTTCTTAAATATTTTATTTATTTTGAGTTTTACAATTTTTCTTCTAATCTTACTTCTCTCCCTCCATCTCCCACAGAAGGCAAATTGCCAGTCTTTACATTGTTTCCATGGTATACATTGATCCAAATTGAATGTGATGAGAGAGAAATCATATCCTTAAGGAAAAAACTTAAAGTATAAGAGATAGCAAGATCAGACAATAAGATATCAGGGGTTTTTTTTTTTTTTCTAAATTAAAGGTAATAGTCCTTGATCTTTGTTCAAACTCCACAGTTCTTTCCCTGGATACAGATGGTATTCTCAATTGCAGACGACCCCAAATTGTCCCTGATTGTTGCACTGATGGAATGAGTAAGTCTTGTCCTTCATTTTTTTTTTTAGGTTTTTGCAAGGCAAATGGGGTTAAGTGGCTTGCCCAAGGCCACACAGCTAGGTAATTATTAAGTGTCTGAGACCGGATTTGAACCCAGGTACTCCTGACTGCAAGGCTGGTGCTTTATCCACTACGCCACCTAGCCGCCCCCATCCTTCATTTTCAAAGAAGGGAGGTGATGCCATGACAAGCATGAATTGGATTTAGGTAAGAAGGACTGTGCTAAGTCACTTTCTCCTCCAGAAAGAGTGCTCCAGGGAGCCAGATATGAATCAGGAAGACTGGAGATGGCCCTGGATGTGAGGCAATCAGAGTTAAGTAACTTGCCCAAGGTCTCACAGCTAGTAAATGTCAGAGGTTGAATTCAAACTCCAATCCTGAATTCAAGATCAGTGCTCTATCCACTATGCCACCTAGCTGCCTTGGATTCCTATGGAGATATCTTTTTGTGCCTTGAGAGCTTCATAATTGGAGGCACTGCTGAATGTTGAGATCAAAGCATCACTTTTGCCTTCACCATGGGTAGAAGTCTACCATGGGTGGAAGTCCCTGGTTGATTGTGGAGGGAATAAAAAAAGACATGTTTTCACTGTACTTTTCATTTAAGAAGTTTAAAACATCATATATTGTTATTTATTTATCTAATCTATTTTTTGAGTCCTTTATTTTTGCACAAGTGCTCTGATTTTATTGGATTATTAAAACTTCACTTTTAGATCCTTACTTTGCAAAATAAGTATTATCTTAATAATCTCTTTTGGTGCTGGTAGGTAGCAGGCTTCTATCCCAACAAAATAGTGAAGAGGGTCAGGTATTTTGATGTCTCTCTAAACTCTAGATTTTTTGTTCTCTCCATTATTTAGCAGCATCTTTCCTACCGCCCCCCCAGCTTTTCCAAGTTCAAACTCAAAATACCTTGAAGGGTTGGGGCTATCTGTCTCTTTCTTTTTTTTACCATTGCCTTCTACCTACTCTCATCATTGTTGATGCTGTTGACCTATGTCAGTTGTGTCTGACTCTTCATGACCCCATTTGGGATTTTCTTGGAAAAGACACTGGTTTGTCACACTAAGTTTTATCATTTCCTTCTCCAACTTATTTTACAATGAGGAAACGGAGGCAAACAGGATTAAGTGACTTGCTATGATCATTCCTCTAGTAAGTGTCTGAGGCCAGATTGGATCTTGGGCCTTTCTGACTCCAGATCACTGAATTTTATGTCCCATGCCACCTAGCTCCTCTCCCTCCATTATCCAGGAAATTCCAAAGTCCTCCTCAAAATGGAACCTTTACCAAAGTACAGACAGTTCTTACTTTATACACAAATTCAGCTTTATATTAAAAACTCTAAAAGAAAGCTACATTCTAAAAAAACTCACCTATGTTAACTTTACTGTACAGTACTATGCTTTATCTCTCTGTTTCTACCCCCAGTGCCAGGTCTGTGCTTAAGTACTAAGTTGGACACATTTCACCTGTACATTATTGTTGACTGCTTGAAATAAAAAGATGACTTTGAATTCTCAACAATAGAGTACTTATGATTCCTATTGAACATTTTATTCTTTTGAGTTTATTTTACTGTTTCTTGAAGTCTCATGAAGTCATTAGCTTTCACTTGCTTAATTCTAATTTATAAAGAATTTTCTTCAGTGAGCTTTTTTTTACCTTTTTTTCTCCATTTGTTATTTCTGATTTTTTTTTTTTTAGGTTTTTGCAAGGCAAATGGGGTTAAGTGGCTTGCCCAAGGCCACACAGCTAGGTAATTATTAAGTGTCTGAGACCGGATTTGAACCCAGGTACTCCTGACTCCAAGGCCGGTGATTTATCCACTGCACCACCTAGCCGCCCCTATTTCTGATTTTTAAGAAGTTCTTTCCTTCAGTAAATTTTTCTTCCTCTTACCACTGGGAAAATTCTCTCTTTTTTTTTTTTGAAGTGTTATTTTCTTTAGTGTCTTTTTGTGTCTCTTTTACCAAGATGTCAATTCTCTTTTCATAACTTCTTGCATCATTTTCATTCTTTTCCCAATTTTTCCTCTCCCACTCATATATTTTTTCTGGTTTTGAGTTCAACTTATATTTTTCTTTGAGACTTTACTCATAGCTGTTATCTCATTGTTTTCTTCTTCTAAGTTGATGTCTTGGTTTTCCTTGCCACTCTACTAGCTTTTTTTCTTTTTAGGTTTTTGCAAGGCAAATGGGGTTAAGTGGCTTGCCCAAGGCCACACAGCTAGGTAATTATTCAGTGTCTGAGACCGGATTTGAACCCAGGTACCCCCTGACTCCAGGGCTGGTGCTTTATCCACTGCGCCACCTAGCCGCCCCTCTACTAGCTTTTTATGATCAAGTTCTTTTTGTGGTTCTTGTTTGCTTATTTCTTGACTTTAAATCTTACTCACCTTGGGGTGGGGAGGCATTGCCCCATATTTCAGACTTTTTTTTTTTATACTGCTCTTTTCAGGACTAATTATGGGAGTACACACATTTTCAGTGCTTCTAAGGTGGTGTTATCCTGGGAGAAGTGTAGTTATCACTTTCCTAATCTGTGCTGTAGCCTATACCCAGGAAAGACTGCCTCAAGTACCATTGCTCCTCTTGATGCTGTCACTGTGATTTCTCTGTCCTAACATTATGGCCCAGAACAGTATGGACAATATGGACAATAGAGTTACTAATCAGTGTCAGTTGTACCCAGTGGCAGCAAAAGGTCCCTTGTAATTGCTTTCTAAACTACTGTCTGACCCCCTTACCATCTGGGCTAAGAATTTCTGATGCTACATCTGCTGCTAGTGCTGTTTTCACCACTATCTCCAAGGTTCACAACTATTGTTCCTATCATACTTGAGCTCTAGGCTTGTACCTACCTCATCTGCCAACTTACTGAGTTGCCTTAGGCTGTAAAAATGTTTCTCTCTGACTTTTTGTTGGCATTGCTGCTCAGTAATTTGATTCGAGATGTTATTTTTAAAGATATTTAGAAGAGAATGTTGGGAGAGTTCAACTGGGTCCTGACCTGTACTCCACCTAACTTTTTTTTTTTTTTAGGTTTTGCAAGGCAGTGGGGTTAAGTGGCTTGCCCAAGGCCACACAGCTAGGTAATTATTAAGTGTCTGAGGCTGGATTTGAACTCAGGTACTCTTGACTCCAGGGCCAGTGCTCTATCCACTGCGCCACCTAGTTGCCCCATCTACCTAACTTTTTAAAAATTTTGATATAACTAAAGTCTGTGATTTCAAGAATATAGTTGTTTCCCCTCTTTCTTGAACTGAACTATTAAAATTTCATTAGATTCAGTACAGACATTTTCTGTGTATATTTAGCATAATCCAACTATCCTTTCTTAGGGTTCTTATGTTCTTATTCACTTTTTCATGCAGCACATTGGGACCCCAGTGTTAGAGCCCAAATATGGTAGTTTCACTGCAACTGATGGAGACAGGAGTTTATTTCAAAGATCTTGGTAGATCTTTTCCATGTTTTTATCTGTTGTCCTCCTGTTTTCACCATGATATAGCTGAAACTCTTGCCAGTCTTTTTATTTCAGAAATGTTTATGGTATCTTCCTCCATCTTCATCTGCATAGAAATATCTTCTGATTAAAGTATATGTTGATTTAATTAGAGAGACATCAAATTATTCATAGAATTTCTCTATCTCTTCATTTTCTACAACAGCTGTTGCCACCATAGATTATAATTATCTTCATGGTAGATTTTTTATAAATATTATTATATTTAAATATTTATCATGAATACTATAATCTGAAATGGCCAATTGTATATCCACAAAATGTTTCCTATTGTCTTTTTTTTTTTTAGGTTTTGTTTTCGTTTTTGTTTTTTTGCAAGGCAAATGGGGTTAAGTGGCTTGCCCAAGGCCACACAGCTAGGTAATTATTAAGTGTCTGAGACCAAATTTGAACCCAGGTACTCCTGACTCCAGGGCGGGTGCTTTATCACTGTGCCACCTAGCCGCCCCCCCCCATTGTCTTTTGATATACTATAAAACTAGCTCCTATATTTGTTTCTCCAAGGCAAATCTATGAGGCATTCTTGTATTTTTATTTTGGGAAGGGGGCTGAAAGAGTATTTTAAGTCAGTCCTCTGCCTCCATATCTTCAGTATATCATGACAGAATGTTAAAGTGAAAATGTACTCCTTCCTTTTATTTCCCTTTCAAGCTCTACCCCTCCAATACTGGTCTCTTTGTTCATGATTAGTCCTTCACCAATCATGCCCATAATCTTAAATCCTCCTTATACCCTTCTCTGTCCCAGCCTATTTTCCTGTTGAATTTCACTTATATCTACACTGAGCAATTTTTGTGTCAGTATGTGCAATCGTCCTCTTGAGCACATTTCAGTTAAATATGAATTTAATAAGATACCCAATTCTTCCATAATTTCTTCCAGTATGTTCAAATACTCTTATTATATGAGATGGTAAGTTTCTTCCCCTTCCTCACTCTTTCTTTCTCAGTATATTTCTATGTTCCACCAATTTCTCTCTTTTTTTATTATTATGGAACTAAATCATCTCTTGGTTCTTTGTTTATATTCTTTATCATCCTCTGTAACCTTTGAATACAAACATATTTGCTTCTTCTCCTTATTAGGAGATAAAAATTCTTCATTACATATTTCATCCTATGTGACCAAATGGGTTTACCTTTCTGTATTTCTTCTGATAACTATATTTGCATTTCAGAGTTTCGACTCATTTCTAGCTTTTTTCATCTAGAAAGCTTACAAGTCTTCTATTTCATGAATTCTTTTTTTCCTGCAGGATAATATTTAATTTTGCCTGGTGGTTTATTCTTGGCTATAAACCTTTATTTTTTGCCTTTTAGAATTTCATATTATCAGCTTACTTTTTCTTTCTATGACTGCAGTCAAACCTTCAGTGATTCTCACTGTGGTTCTTTGGTACAGTAATTCTTTTTTTTTTGGTTTTTTTTTGGAGTCAATTTGCACTATTTTTTTCTTTAACCTATAAGCTCTATATTTCACATTGTGATTTTCTTGGAAACTCTCACTTTGAAATTTCTTTCAGGAGATAACGTGTAGATTTTTACTATTCTTACTTTGTTCTCTGGTTCTAATAGATATGGAAAGTTTTTGTTTTATTATTTCTTAAACTATGGCACAGTCTACACTCTGAAATTTATCCTTACCTTCTTTCTTGGGGGCATATGAGTGCTTTCTGATCCTCTACCTTTCCTACCCTGGGACAAATTCCCCATTTTGCAATAAAACCCTTGTGACCCTCCCTTGATTTCAGGATATCATTTAGCTACAACTCCCTTTTATTTTCTAATTTCTTCAATATTGAAAATGTCAAGGATGTGAGGTAGTAGTGAAGGAATAGCAAGAGAGACAGATTTATTAAAAATCATATAAAATGTATAATAAAAAAATGTCAAGATAGATACAATCCATTTCCTCTACACATTGGTCATGGCACAAAGTTCAATAAATCAATCAGCAAGCATTTATTAAACACCTACTGTATGCCAAGCACTAAGAATACAAAAACAAAGAATGAAAAAATTGATATATTTTTTTAACATTTTTATTTAAAGTTTTGAATTCCAAATTCTAGCCCTCCTTCCTTATTCCTCTCCCTCCCTGAGATGGTAAGGAATCAGATATAGGTTATACATATGCGATTATGTATAAAATTTTCATATTTGTCCTTTTTTAGATTCAAATAAAAGAAAAAATTAAGGAAAGTGAAAGAATGCTTTGTCTGTATTCAAAAATATCACTTCTTTCTCTTGAGGTGGATGTTATGTTTCATTATTGTCCTTTAGAATTGTCTTGGGGCAGCTAGGTGGCGATAGAGCATTGGCCCTGGAGTCAGGAGTACCTGAGTTCAAATCTGGCCTTAGAATTGTCTGGACCATTGTATTGCTGAGAAAAGTCAAGTAATTGACAATGCTTCACTGAACAATATTGATATTACTGTGTAGAGTGTTCTCCTGGTTCTGTTCACTTCCTTATGCATCAGTTCATGTAAGTCTTTCCATTTTTTTTCTGAATTCATCCTGCTTCTAATTTCTTTTCTTTTCTTTCTTTCTTTCTTTCTTTCTTTCTTTCTTTCTTTCTTTCTTTCTTTCTTTCTGTATCTCTCTCTCTCTCTCTCTGGCAAGGCAATGGAGTTAAATGACTTGCCCAAGGTCACTCAGCTAGGTAATTATTAAGGTTGGATTTTTTTTTAGGTTTTTTTTTTTGCAAGGCAAATGGGGTTAAGTGGCTTGCCCAAGGCCACACAGCTAGATAATTATTAAGTGTCTGAGACCGGATTTGAACCCAGGTACTCCTGACTCCAAGGCTGGTACTTTATCCACTATGCCACCTAGCCATCCCCTTAAAGTTGAATTTTAACTTAGGTCCTCTTGACTTACAGGCCAGTGCTCTATTCACTGTGCCACCTAGCTGCCCCACTCTTATAATTTCATAAAGCAAATCCATTATAATCATATACCATAGATTGTTTAGGCATTCCCCAATTGATGAGCTTTTCTTCAGTTTTCAATTCTTAGTCAACACAATAAGAGCTGCTATAACTATTTTTCTAAAAATAGTCCCCCCCCCTTTTCGGATGTTTTTGGAATATAAACAAATCTAACAGTGGTATTGCTGGGTCAAAAGATATGCACAATTTGATAGCCCTTTGAGTTTAGTTCCAAATTGCTCCCCAGAATGCTTGAATCAGTTCACAACTCTGCAAATCCCACCCTTTCCAATTTTCTGCTTTCTTTATAAATTTGTTTGCTTTGGTTTTATTTGTGCAAACTTTTTAATTTTATATAATCAAAATTATTTATTTTGCATTTTGTAATGCTCTCTACATTTTTCTTAGTCCTAAATTCTTCCCTTATCCATAAATCTAACACAAGCTATTCCATACTCTCTAAGTTTTTTGCAAGGCAGATGGGGTTAAGTGGCTTTTGCCCAAGGCCACACAACTAGGTAATTATTAAGTATCTGAGGTCCAATTTGAACTCAGGTACTCCTGACTCCAGGGCCTGTGCTCTATCTGCAGCTCCACCTAGCTGCCCAAATTCCATACTTAATTTATTTATATTACTATCTTTTATTTTTAAATTATGTACCCATTTTGACCTTATCTTGGTATACAGTATGAGATGTCTACACCTAGTTTCTGCCCTATTGCTTTTCAGTTTTTTTTCCAGCAGTTTTTGTCCAAAAGCTTGAATCTTTGGGTTTATTATGTTATATTACTATGGAAATTTACAGTCATGTAATTTGTACCAAATCTATTCCACTCTATTTCTTAGCTGGTACTAGATTGTTTTGATAATTAACACTTTGCAAATAAAGTTTGATACATGGTATGGTTGAACCACCTTCTTTTGCATTTTTTCTTCATTGATTCCTTTGATATCCTTGAGCTTTTGTTTTTCCGGATGAATGTTATTATTTTTTTCTTTCTCCATAGAATCCTTTTTTGATAGTTTATTGGAATGGCATTGAATGGATTAATTTAGTTAGAATTGTCATTTTATTATATTGACTTGGCCTACCTATAAGCAATTAATATTTTTCCAATTGTTTAGATCTAACTCCATTTGTGTAAAAAGTGTTTCATTGTGTTTTCATCCAAGTTTATCTTGGCAGGTACACTTCCAAATATATTTTTTTTTTTAGTTTTTGCAAGACAATGGGGTTAAGTGGCTTGCCCAAGGCCACACAGCCAGGCAATTATTAAGTGTCCAAGGCTGGACTTGAACTCAGGTACTCCTGACTCCAGGGCCGGTGCTCTATCCACTGCGCCACCTAACCACCCCCACTTCCAAATGTTTTGTATTGTCTATAGTTATTTATAATGGAATTTCTCTTGCTGTCAAACTTTTTTGGATAATATATATAAATTCTAATGATTTATTTTGTATTCTGCAATTTTGCAAAGTTGTTAATGATTTTAAGTATTTTAAAAAAGAGGATTCTCTCCAATTTTCTAAGTTAAACATCTTATCATCTGCAAAGATGATAATTTGTTTCCTCATTGCTTAGTCTAATTCCTTTAATTTCTTTCTCTTCTCCTCTTATTGCTATAGTTAATATTTCTAGTATAATATTAAATAATAGAAGTGAAAATGAGCATTCTTACTTTACCTCTAATTATACTAGAAGGTTTCTAGCTTATTCCCATTTCAGATAAAAAACATGATAATGGTTTTAGATAAATAGTACTTATCATTTTAAGGTAAGCTCCATTTATTCCTAGACTCTCTAATGTTTTTAATAGGAATGAGTATTGTATTTTGTCAAACAAAGGCTTTTCTGCATCTATTGAGATATTCTTATGATTTGTCATTTATGCTGATAGGTTATCTAATAATGAACCAGTCCTTCATTCCTGGTATAAATCCCACCTATTCATAGCGTATGATCCTTGTGTTATATTGTTGTATTCTTTTAGTTAGCATTTTATTTAATCTTTTTGCATCAATATTCTTTAGGGAAATTTGTCAATAATTTTGCTTCTCTATTTTGATTCTTCCTGGTTTAGGTATCAGTACTATATTTGGGTCATAAAAGGAATTTGGTAGAATTCCTTATTCACATGTCTTTTCAAATAGTTTGTATAGTATTGGCATTAATTGGTCTGTAAACTGTTTGGTAGAATTTGTTTGTGAATTTATCTTGTCCTGGGGATAATTTTTTTCTTTTAGGTTTTTGCAAGGCAAATGGTGTTAAGTGTCTTGCCCAAGGCCACACAGCTAGGTAATTATTAAATGCCTGAGACTGGATTTGAACCCAGGTACTCCTGACTCCAGGGCCTGTGCTAAATCCACTGCCACCTAGCTGCCCCTTTTCTTAATTTCACTTTTCTAAATCTCTTCTGATTTCTAGAATTTCCATTTGGTGTTTAATTGAGAATTTTAACTTGTTCTTTCTCTAGTTTTGTTCATTGTATGCCCAATTCATTGATCTGTTTTTTTCTCTATTTTATTGATGAAATTAGAGATATAAAATTTCCCCTATGTACTGCTTTGACTGCATCCTGTAAATGTTCTCATTTTGTTTGATGAAATTGTCAATTGTTTCTATGATTTACTTTTGATCTACTTATTTTTTAGGATTAGATTATTTGTTTTCCAATTAATTTTTAATCTCCTTCCAATGTCCAATATTGAACAGAATTTTTGTTGCATTATTATCTGAAAAGGCTGCATTTACTATTTCTGCTTTTTTGCATTCTGAGGTGTTTACAGTGCAATACATGGTCTACTTTTGTGCAGGGGCCATGTACTGCTGAGAAAAAGCTTTATTCCTTTCTATTCCTGTTCAATTTTCTCTAAAAATATATCATATCTATTTTTTTCAGAATTCTATTCTGTTTTTAACTTCTTTCTTATTTACTTTTTGATTAGATTTTTCTAGTTCTAAGAGGGGAAAGTTGGAGTTCCTCTACTAGTAAAGTTTTATTGCCTATTTCCTCTTATAACTCATTTAATTTCAACTTCAAAAGTTTGGTCCATAAATCTTTAGTGCTGATATGACTTTATTGTCTTTGGTTCCTTTCAGCAAGACATAGTTTTCTTCCTTATCTTTTAAAATAAAAAAATTAAAAAAATCTATTTTTGTTTTTTTCTTTGTCTTAGATCATGACTGCTATCCTTACGTTCTTTGTTTCAGCTGTGTGTATCTCTCTGCTTCAAATGTGTTTTTGTAAACAGTACATTGTAAGATTCTGATTTTTAATACATTCTGCTATCTGCTTCCATTCAGTGGGTGAGTTCATCCCACTCACATTTATAGTTATGATAATTAACCATATATAATAACCTCCATGCTATTTTTGCCTAGTTTATCTCCTCCCTTCCCCCCCCTTTCCTTCCTCACAAGTATTTACTTCTAATCACTGCCTTCTCTTATGTATCTACCCTTTCATCAGCCTCACTGCCCCTTCTGTTATCACCATCCCTTTTTACTTCCTTGTATGGTAAGATAGATTTTTATATCCAACTGTGTGCATGTCATTCCCTCTTCAAGCCAGTTTTGATGAGAGTATGGTTTAAGATTAGCCCACCTCCTACCATTCTTCATCTATTTTATAATAGCTCTTTCATGTAGGATAATTAATTCAATCTCCTTTGCAATCTCATTCAATCTCTCCCCCCCACCTTGTTCTTTTTCCAATGCAATTTTCTTACTCACTCCTTTGTTTTTTTTTAGGGGGGGGGTACCACCCCACCTTATATTCATATCCTCTTTCTCTCTCTCTCTCTCTCTCTCTCTCTCTCTCTCTCTCTCTCTATATATATATATATATATATATATATATATATATACATTTCTTCAGATTTCTCTTATAGTAATAAAATTCTTAAGAGTTACAAATAATATCTTACCATATAGAAATATAGTTTAACCATATTGAATTTCTTATGGTTTCTTTTTCTTGCTTCTTTTTTTTAACCTTTTCAACTTTCCCTTGACTCTTGTATTTGAAAGTCAAATTTTTTATTTGGCTCCAGTCTTTTAATTAGGAATGCTTGAAAGTTCTTTATTTCATTAAATATTCATTTTTCCCCTGAAAGATTTTATTCAATTTTGCTGGTTAAATAATTCTTGGTTGTAAAAATTCTTTGCCTTCCTATAATTCATATTCTAAATCATCCAGTTATTTAATTTGGAAACTGTGTAATCCTGGCTAAAGCTCCATGATAATTGAATTATTTCTTTTTGGTTGCTTGCAGTACTTTCTCCTTGACCTATGGTCTCTGAAATTTGGATATGATGTTCCTGGGAGCTTTCATTTCAGAATCTCTTTTAGGATGTGATCAATGGAATCCTTTTTAATTTCTGTTTTGCCATCTGCTTCTAATTTATCAGGGCAAATTTTTTTTAATCATGGTTTTCAGGTAGTCCAATAATATTTATATTATCTCTACTGAAACTATTTCCTTAGTCAGTTGTTTTTCCAGTGAGAAATTTGACATTTTCTTCTATTTATTTATTTATTTATTTATTTATTTATTGCTTTTAAAATCTTGTTTTATCAATCTTTACTGCTCATAGAGTCATTAACTTGCATTTGCTCAATTCTAATTTTTAAAGAATTATAATCTTTAGTAAATTTTTCTAGTTCCTTTTCCATTTGGCCAATTTTATTTTTTAGGGAACTGTTTCCCTCTGTAAATTTCTTATATCCTTTTCCATGCTGTTGACTCTTTTTTTCATAATTCTCGTGCATTTTTCCCCAGTTTTTCTTCTACTTCTCTAATTTACTTTTTAAAATTTTTTTTCTTTTTTTTTAGGTTTTTGCAAGGCAAATGGCGTTAAGTGGCTTGCCCAAGGCCACACAGCTAGGTAATTATTAAATGTCTGAGACCGGATTTGAACCCAGGTACTCCTGACTCCAAGGCTGGTGCTTTATCCACTACACCACCTAGCTACCCCCTTAAAATTCTTTCAAGAATTTTTTTTGGGACTGTGACCAAATTACATTTTTCTTTGAGGCTTCATATGTAGTTATTTTGATACTATTTTCTTCTAAGTTTTTTGCCTTGATCCTCTCTGTTCCATAATAACTTTCTATGGTCAATTTTTTTTTATTCTTTTTCTCATTTTTTCTGCCTTTTTTTGTGACTTAGAGTTTTTATATGATAGTTGGGTTCTAGGCCCAGGCGTTTTGTGCTTTGGCTCAGGGTCTTATTGCTGGCTTTCACTGGACTTCAGGGCTTTCATTGCAAGGTAGGCTAACTTTCTGTATTCAGGGGTAGTGTCTTCCTGTTGGCTTCCTCTTGGTGAGGGGTTTAGCTGCAGGCCTGCCCTAGGGATGCAGTCTTTGTGCTGGGTTGCTATTATAACAATAATATAATTAATATTAATTAATTAATATTAATTATTTATAATGTAATAATATTATAACAAATTCTTTCTACTGACCAGCCCTGGATGAATATCTTGTTGTTGGTCTGGTTCAGGATAGTGGCTTGAGCTCTGGAGATGACTTAGGACTTGGGGTCAGGAAGACCTGCTGCAAAAACTTGGGTTTTGCATCTTTTCCCTTACTTACCAATTGCCCTGACATTTAACCTCTCTGAGCCTCTGTTTCCTCATTCTTGAAATGGAGAGAATGAAAGCTATTCACAGATTGTGTAAAGGATTGAGTTAATGTTTTTAAATCACTTAGTAAATTTTAAAGCTTATATAAATGTGAACACATAGTAAAGGAACCATTTGATTTTTTTCTTTCTTTTGTGGGTTCCCACAGATTATGAATTCATCTCCAAATGATCAGTGTGTTGGTGATGAACCTCTTTGCCCTGATCTTAGCTGGACCTCAGAAAACCAGGGTAACCTTTTCTGGGAAGTGTTCTCCTCAATGACTCTAGTAATATTAGGCAGTAAATCATCCTTCCCTTACTGGATTGGGCTGGATTATAGGGAGCAGGTGAAAGGTGGGTAGTATAGAGAGCCCTCCATTTCCACTTTAATAACTTCATATACTGATCTGGGTCTGATGAGAAATCCATTGCTGAAAAATAGCAACATCTGTTTCAATTATGAAGTAGACCACGCTCTTCTACAATCCTCTTGACTTTGCTAAATGGCTCCTCAACAAGATAGCAGTGACCTCTCCGTCATAATTATTCACTAGTGAAATCACGTTTTTATTATTGTTTATACTTTGAATGCCACTATACAAAGCACTGCCTCTTATAATTAAAGAATAATTTATAAAAAATGAAAGAACAGCCTAATTGAAAAATAAACTGGGTCTGTCAGTCAGTAGAAATTTTGCAGATGTATTCATACCAATTTTCCTGCAGATTTGCCACTTACAAACGATGTAAGAGAAATCATCTCAATGAGAGGCTAACTATCCCAGGACTTGGGAATTCAGTGAATTAATAATGAGAGGGCATTGGTACCTTGGTGAAAACTTTGGAGGCTAGAGAGAGATATCAGGGATCTTCTCTATTTCTCTGGTTTTGCAGATTGTTTTTCTTATCTTTTTTTCAGTCATGTGAAATCTGATGATTGAGGCTGAAAGAGAGAAGAGGCTGAAGAAATGAATTGCCACCTAAAGCAGACTGTTACTTACTCTGTGTCACATGGAACCCATTTGACACTAGGGTTTGTTCTGACAGCTACAGCAACAATGAGAAGAATTCCCAGGTAAGACAAATGATTCTGCAAATTTTCCTTCTTCCTCATTGCTGCAGACCAAAGAAGCCCAGCCAGGAAATTGATATAAAATGCTATGACACATGTCAAAGAAACATCCTGATTGGAAATAAGATCATTGCAGATCACATACAATTGGACTGCAAAATCACCTCAAGCCGAAGAATCATAAATAATTTCTACATAATTCAGGCTGGGGCAGGCTGTTTTCTCAGACTAAGTTGGGGCCTGCCACTGTGCTGTCAACAAATTATCTTACTAACTTTGCAGTTTGGATTCACTCATATTAACATGGATTTCAGACATAGAAACCCCACACAAATCATGAGATTAATATTGCAATGCAATCATTTTTCTGCTTCATGATTTATGTACTATGCACATCTTGACTTTCCTATGGTCCACCCATACTTCAAGCTTATGATTACACATTGGTTCTGCCCTTCACCCAGACCCAGTCTATGTAATTGGTCAAACCTCCAGTCATCTGCTACCTTTCACATCCCCCAATTTTCATATCATTCAAAGTTTGAATTTCTTGCTCACAAGAAAAAATTATGCCTTCCTATGCCAACATTACCCTATCACTAAGAAAGGTGATAAGAAAGAAAGATTTTTTGGAAATCACATTATGGGAGTGTATGCTATTACAGATACACATACACAAGTCCACTGATACACAAGGAAACAGGTAATTTGGGGATCAGAAAATAAATGCATATTTGGTATGGGAGTGTTATATGTGCTCTTGTAGAGTGTAGGTCTTGTGGAACAATTCTTGAAGAGAAGACAAAGATTTCTGATTCATTTAAAATGATGCACTTTAAAGTATATCATTTAAAAAAGATACAAAGAGCTAACCATCAGAAGAATTATAAAATAAATTTAATAGCTATTAGATGCAGTTGAAAATGAATATAGTCTACCTTCATAATATTTATCTGTAAATTGATCAACCATTAAGTATTAAATTTATATAATTAATATGTGCCTTTATCTCAAAGATAAATAGATTTTGTTCAGAATTAGTGAAAAATAGTTCATACGGCTACAATCCTACATTTAGTTCTATTCTAGAATTGTATAGTTCATACAATTTTATAATTCATTGAGAGGGGGTGGAGAATAGAGTAATAAAGTGTCAGACCTAAAAGGGGCAGTCATTTCTCATCTATATTTTCCAGATGAAGACACTGAGAGCTATTAAGGTTATATGATTCGGTGAAGCTCATATAGCCATGACAGAACTGAACTAGACCCCAATTCTCCCAAATCTGAGTTTAGTACATTTCCCTTTGCACAATACATATTTATATCTACTTTTTTCCATTGTATAACATATTCATAAAATATAGAAAGAGACAGAGGGATAATAAGAGGGAGACAAACAGACAGGCACATACATAGAAAAAGGATAAATATATCTTATCACAGACCATCCCAGAGATTTACTCTACTTAACAGGTGGAACAGAAGATAAATGGATTAGCCAGGTAACTTGAACTCTATTAAAAAACTTTCTGAAAAAAATCAATCCTCCAGAGGAGATTTGGGAAAATAAAATATGATCAGCTGTGCCAGAGAACTTCAATAAATCGATGACTTCAGGCTTGGTAAACAATCTGATATATAGCTCCCATAGTATCATCACCAGCTTTCGTTCCCTCTGTAATTGGACCGTGGGATGAGTCAAAGCCAGAATGAAAACCATTAAAAATCATGTTTCAAGGGAAAATTAACTTATTTGCTGACCAACAAAAACAAAAGTAATTTCAGAATTTTAAGGATGGCATAAAATCATAGTATTACTGTGAATTTTTTTTTAATCTTAAATTAGAGATGGTATCTGGTATAAAATACAAAATAGACCTCTTAGCACTTCCTTTGAAGAAGTGTTTTAACTCAGACACAATCAGCTAATCCTCAGAAGACCACTGTTACTTGCTATTCCAGGTGAGCTGATCCAAGATCATAAAGATAGAGAACCTACTTTGAGACCTTGCAAGGATAATCCCTGCACTTCCAGGTTAAAGGCAATAAAATGACAAGGAAATTAGTCAATTTTTTTTTTTGCCTTTCTGGATTTCCTGTGCAAGATGGATGGTAGTTGTTTTGTCCTTTATTTTCAAAGAGGACTATGACATCATGATATAATGAGTAATGACTTGTGCATAAATTGTATTTAAATAAGGCAGATTTTCACAAAGTTGTCAACCTTGCTCTCTCTTCCAGTGTCATAGAAGTCCAATGGCAAAACAAAAGTCAATGACCTGGGATGCAGTGGATGACCTTGATGTCTTCAATGTCTGACCAAACTCTAAGTGACCAAGTTTCCAGCACCTGCTTCAGTCACCTTCATGGCTGTTGGAAGAAACTGGTCGTTTGTGGAGGGGGGCGGGTAGGAAGAATAGGGGTTGGGGGAGAGTAGTCTTCATATGTTAGACAATCTCAAGTTATAAGAAAATTTAAGAAGATGCAGCTATTGGGTTTATATACTCAATCACCCTCTGAAGGATTAAACTCATCTCTATTGCTGTAATAAAATTAAAGTTATGATTTATAATATAGATAATAAAATAGCAAAATTGTCAGAAGCTTAAACTGAACAGTCAAAAGTGGAATAGATAGTAGCCTACATGATATGATTTAAGAGAGGTGGAAAAGTGTTAGAATGGTGCCCCTAAATAAAGTGGCTAAAATTCTACTATTCATTTCAGTGATTTAAACATTGCCTTTTCCTCCCACTTCTATTTTAAAATGTCACTGCCTCTGAATAGGGAAACACATCAAACTACTGATATCTTGGGTAGGATTGAGTTTATATCTCATTTTACTGATGACAGGAGGGATTTGTGACAGTCCTGGAGACAAATTGGGTAGACAAGAGGAAAAGCAGAGAAATTAGAGAAGAGCAGGGCACCAAAGGCAATTCCACTTGAAAAACAAATTGACAAAGTCATTCACCAATGAACACTTGGTTTTTTTTAAATGGCCATGGATATAGTTCTTAAAGGCAATTAAGGGTACTGGCACATTCAGAGGAAAATGTCTTTTCAGTGAGATATAGAAGCAATGGAAACGAAGGAGGTGGAGTCAAAAAAAATGCCTTTAATTTTCTTCATCCTTCTAAATAAGTAAACAGGATTTACCGGTTCACATGTCTCTCTATCTCTTTCTCATTGTAGGTCTTAAATTTATCGCTTCTCTGTTAGGAAGTATGTAAGGATAATGTTTTAGCAATGTTCCTCTAAAATCATGGATGTTCATTTTATTGGTCTTACAGCTTTAAAAGTTATTTGTCTTTACAGTATTATTTGTTCTGGTCCTGCTCATTTCATTCTTCATCAGCTTATAAAATCTTCAATATCTTTTTTTATGAAATAGATGGAACAATCTTAATGGTTCTTTTGTTTCTACTTGTTTCATGTCTACATCATTTCATATAAATCTTTTGCTATTTCAAAGAAAGAGTGAAACATCTTTTTTTTATATCCTACTGCACACTTGACTTAATATTTTATTTTATTTTTTTTTATTTAAGGCAATGGAGTTAAGTGGCTTGCCCAAGGTCACACAGCCAGGCAATTATTAAGTGTCTGAGGCTGAATTTGAACTCAGGTTCTCCTGATTCCAGGGCTGGTGCTCTATCCACTACACCACCTAGCTGCCCTGCAAATGACTTAATATTTTTAAGATAATCATAAACTTAATATTGATAACAGAAAACCAAAAATCATTATATCAGTAGTTCAAAAAGCTTCTGACAAAATACAACTCTAATTCTGTTTAAAAATATTAAAATATTAGAAAACCTAGGAATATATTTACTTAAAATGATAAATATTATATATATCTAAAACTAAGAGCTACCATTTATAATATCAGAGTGAAATGAGAATATCCAGTATCACTATTTCTCTTTGATTTGGTACTAATAATGTAGGCTATCACAATAAGAACAGAAAAAGAAATTGAAGGAATAAGTAAGGAAATAAAATTATTACCTTTTGTAGATATGTTATACTTAAAGAATCCTTGAAAGTCAACTAAAAAAATCAAAACAAAAATTGTAGAATATTTACAAAATATGAAATAAATCCACACAAATCATCAGTATTTCTATGTGATGCCAATAAAACCCAGCAAGAAAAGATAAATTCCATCTAAACTTACCATAGGTTATAAAATATTTTGGGGACTGCCTAACCCAAATTAAATACACAGAAACTACATATAAGTACAAATCACTATTTATAGAAATTAAGACAGACAAATAGTTGGAAAAATTTTAATTTCTCATGGATGAGTCAACATAATAAAAATGACAACAAAGTAGATGGTAATGCTGAACTCTTAAGGATCTTGGGACCTTGTCATTTGCCTTGATAATGTATCTTCTGATTGTATCTTCTCCCTTTAGTTAGAAAGTAAACTGCTTGAGGCTAGAGACTATCTCAGCACTCAGCAAGGTACTGGGAACAAGGTACCTGAAACTTTACTCAAAAAAATACTTTTCCATTCATTAATTCATCACAACTAATTTACCCTTTTTTTTTTTTTTAACATCCAGGTGGTGCTGGGCAGTCCTGCTGGCAAATGTGTCAAATGGATTCAGGAGGATAGATGAAATGATTTTTTGTCCCTTGAAGTTCTAGTTTTCCATGATCTTATGGAAAGAACACCTGCATATTGAACTATAAATAGCAATGATTTAGGCAGTCAAAAGCAGGTATGCCAAGCAGGGAAATGAGAAATGAGACTGGGAGAGAGTACTCTTCTGTTACCTAATATTCTCCACTGCTATGCAGGGATCATCCTTCGTCTATCACAGCAACTGCAGCAGCATTTGCCCTCCAAATAGATATTACATTTCATAAAGCTAAATCAGCCCCCATGACAAAGTGTGTGCATTTAGAATTAAGGCCCTTTTAATACCAGAGATTAGAGAGGATCAACAGAGCTGAAAAGGAAGAGGAATGTAACTATCCTTTTGCTCAGACTCCACTGCTTGCAGTGAATCCTAGGGATTGATCCTTGTGCTCATGTTAAAGTTGAACTTGGGAAGCAGAGCCCAACCAAGAATATGTCAAGGTGGATAGAGAGTCCTTTCTAAATATCTAAACTCTAACTCTAAATATTGGCATCTTCACTTCTATGAAGGAAAATCAGGATGGTTAGGGTTTGGGGGTAGAGAGAGCTATGAATCAGCTCTAACTTCAGCACATTGTTAGGGTTTCTCACCAAGAACAGTAGAACCTTGATTTATGAATTTAATTCATTCTCAGATGATGTTCATCAAACGATTTGTTCATATTGCAAAGTGAATTTTCCTGTAGGAAATAATGTATATATAATCACCCACATAATAATCCCCATCCCCAAAAATATTCATATAAAAATAATTATAATTTTAAGTAAGTTTTTGTCCCTATTTCACCTGAAATACAATAGCAATGATAAGTATACAATATAAACCGAAAATTAAACAAATTAACCTGCATTTTACCTTTAAGAAGAGTCATGGCTGGTGAGAGGGAGATAACAGGGAGGAGGAGGAAGGGTTATTGATTGAAAGGAGAATTTCCTTCCATGAGAACATGGGGGGATTTCAACGTTGGGAATATTCTCTCTTATGCTACTTTCATTTAAAGTAAGGCTAACACTACTGCCTTCACTTATTTTTTGTTTTTTAGAATCATTTTCATATTTTGACTCAGTTTTTCTTTTCTTTATATTAGCTTCTGACTAGAACAAATGTTTGTATTGCGAATATTTGTTTGTCCTGCAGGACAAATTTTGTGAAAAATGTTTCCTTGTCCAGGGAAGCATATGTAAACATGGTTAGTCACAAATCAAGGTTCTACAGTATTGTGTTTTGAGAAAAGATGCTCCTTTCATGTTTTGAAAAAAGACATGTTTCCAGGGCAGCTAGGTGGCGCAGTGGCTAGAGCACTGTCCCTCAAGTCAGTAGGACCTGAGTTCAAATCTGACCTCAGACACTTAATAATTACCTAGCTGTGTGGCCTTGGGCAAGCCACTTAACCCCACTGCTTTACCCCTCCCCCTCAAAAAAAAAAACTAAACTAAAAAAGATGTGTTTCCTAGGCCTCATTTCGTGGATCTGGATTATCCCAATAAGGTTAACTGATTCTTCTTCTTGAACTCTTATTGATATATCAGTTCTTCTCTCCATCCCTGACATTAATCACCTAGTCCTAGGAGCTAAGGGCTTTTGCAAATATCTTCAAATATATTCAGTTTTCAATCTTCAAAGGAATCTCAGGAGTTAGTTTCTCCTCACTAGTATTTAAATCCTTGTTTGTGACCAAATATTTTAGATTTTAGATAGAATGTTTGACCTTGGTTCATGGTCATAGCCCAGTTAATCTTTTTCTATTGAAATAAAAATCTGTTTTAATTAACAAGGGCAGCTATGTGTTCAGAGGATATAGAGTATATGACTTGGAGTTAGGAAAACCTGAGTTGAAATCCGGCCTCGGACACTTAGCGGTGTGATCTTGGGCAAGTCATCTAATCCCATCTATTCCTCTCTGTAAACTGATCTGGGGAAATGGCAAACCTCTCCAGTATAGTTATCGAGAAAACCTCAAATGGAATCATAAAGAGTTGGACATGACTAGAAGCCACTGCACAACATTAAATACCAAGGCATTAGAAGCAACTCATAGCATTATTAAATATAACAAAAATCCATAGTGTTTTCTCAAGAACTCTATGAGCCACAGCTTTGGCAGAGCCTTCCCCTCTCTGCATCTATTACATGATAGTCAAGCCTTTCCTGTCCAGAGTGGTGACAATGGAGACCAGAGGAATAACAAAGCCTTGCTCTGTCCTCTGACCTCAATGCCCCTCCATGGAGAGGATGAGAGAGAGAGCCAGATTTCTCTGGGGGTGGACATCAACTATGCGAGCCTGCCTTGGCTATACATCCGATCGACCGTCTCTGTCCTGGGCAGGCCTCTCTGTCCACCTCTGGTGTCGGTAGAGGTTCCCTAGGAAGAGGCCTCTGCTGCCAGTAGAGGAGCAGCTGCCAGGCTGGTCGCTGCCACTTTCAGAAAATGATGCTTCCCACCGAGCAGCCCTAGGGCTTCTCTGTTCCAAGGGCCCCTCTCTCTCTCTGTTCCTCAATGCCGGGGTCCGGCCCACATCAGGATGATTAGGAAGTACTAAGGCTGCGCGTTTTCCATACCACAAAAAAATAATAACAGGTAGACCCTTTGATTTCTAGGGAAATAAGGACTCCTTTGCTGCACTTCCCGTCAGCCTGGCCCTTTGAACAAGCTCACTCCATAATTTAGAGTTTGAATCTCGCCTTAAATGGCAGTTAAAAATTGTATGTGGCAGTTCGCAATGAAATTTAGCTTGACAGCTTGGACATAAAACTAAAAATAAATGACTTCACATCCAAATAATAAGTAATAACAATGTTAGCCTGCATAAGAATAGCAGGGCTGGATTCAAATACAATATTAATTTTAGGAATATGAGTGACTAGGGAGAGACAGAGGCAAAGAAACAAATCCTTCATATAGCAATAGTCTCCTCTTATCCCCCAGGCAACTGGCTGCCTTTCACCTCGGCGGCTCGGCAATTATGTGGTGTAATGGAAGCAGCGCAAATAAGCAGAGAGATTTTATTAACCCAAATGAGCAAATCATCTGCGTATTATTGCGATTTGATTGACACTGACAAGTGTCGAGCAGACACGGGTGTGAATATGATAAAGCAGCTCTCCGGAAAGCCCTTGATAATGTTAGTCTTGATAAAGTTGCTTGGCCAGCCTCTCTAAGTAAATAAAGGGGAGAGGCGGATGACGCATATTAATTCACCCAGTTTGCAGCCCGCTGGAGGACTAGGGGGGGAAAAAAAGTTGCGAGAGGTTCAGACTCTGGCATTTCATATGAATACCAAAATTGCATTCATGAGTCGCGCAGACTTTACAATAATATATTAATATTAAAAGTAAAGGTCATTCCGCATCACAGTTAAGCTTGCCTGAGCTTCAACCTTTATACCAATAACCGACTCAGGGAAATAAGTGCGAGATATTTGAATACTGTAAAAATAAGATAAAAAAGGCGGGTGGGGGGAGGCGGCCGGCCGGGAGGCGGCTCAGGTGGCCCCTCGCCCACCTGCACTCCCGGGGGCAATTAAAGGGCCCCCCGGGAGGCGGCCCGCGTCCGAGGCAGCCGGCGCCGGCGGGGGGAGCTGGTTAATGGCACAGGCCCGGAGGCCCCGCCCGCGAGGCGCGCTCCCCGCCGCGCGCGCGCTCCTGCCCCGCCGCGCGCGCGCTCCTGCCCCCCGCGAGGCGGCGCGCTCAGCGCGGACCCGGCGCGGCGGGCGCGCTCCCGGCAAACGCCGACCGGAAGCCCGGGCTGGGACGGTTGAGGGAGGGGGAGGGGAGAGGGGGCGGCCCGCCCGGAGGCAGGGGGCTGCACCGCATGACCCGCGGGGAGGGAGAAGCGCGTCGCGGAGGCCTCTGCACGGAGCGAAGGGGGGGGGCTCGAGCCTCCCGGGGGGCCCCCCCAGAGAAAGAGGCCCCGGGGGGGGCGGGCTAGCGCGGGAAACCCGCATCCTCCCATACCCCCTGGGAAGCGAGGACCCCAGCAAGAATGATCTGTACAAGCAGGGCACAGCTCAACTAGCTCTTTTTTTTCTTATCTTTTTTTTTTAATATTTGACACTTTATTTACTTTCCAAATATATGCAATAGTAATATGTACCCATCATTTTTTGCAAGGCTCTGAATTCTGCTCCTCTCCCTCCCCCTCCCCCCCCAAGGCTGTCTGATAGTCCCTACATTGTTTCCATGCCATACATGGATGTAAATTCAATGTTTAGTTAAATTTCAACAACTCAGTAAGGGGGGAAAATATTCCCAGTCTTCTGGAATTATTTTTAAAAGAGCTCCCCGATTTACAGATTTTTCACAGCAAAAGAGAACTGGATTTGGAGGCAGATGACCTAGGTTCAAATGCATCCTCTGTTACTCATTACCCGTGTAACCTCAAACAAGTTACTTAACCTGCCCAAGCCTGCTTTTTCATCTGAAAAATGATAGGTTTAGACTAGATGGTCCCTTCAAGCTCCCCCACCCCCTTCCCAATAGCTTTGTCTCTTCTTTTGATTCTATGAAGTTGGACAGGTCTGCAGAACTGAGTCACTGCAGACACGGGCAAGGCAAACCTTATCTATAATATTAGATAAGTGACTGAAAAATAATTTTTTTTAGATTGGACAAAGTTTTTTCTCAGAGATTTTACTCACTATCATTAGGTAATAGAAACCCTCTTAGGAAATGATCTCCAAAATAAATAATTTTCACTAGAATTACCTTGATCTATATTATAAGAGTAGGCTCACAAGATTGATCTCTGCAAGCAGCACTGAGAAAGTATTTAGCTGCTCGCTCTCTCTCTTCAATAATTCCAAGGGTTTAAATCCACTTTTTGTTAATTGTCCTCAAGAGCTCTTTTCTTGGGTCCTAATGCATTACATGGTTACAAAAACAGAGCTCTGGATTTAGTCAGAGAATTATATCCATCTTGTTGCTTACCCCTTGTGAGACCCTAGATATTTGACTTCTCGAGGCTTCAGTTTCTCTATTTGTAAAATGAAGGGATTGGATTCAATGACCCCAATGGTGAACTCACAGACCCTAAATTTAGAGTCACCTAATCAACACCTAAATTTCTGATTCAGCTCCTCCCTGGAATTACTCAGTAATTCTGCTTTCTGTGAAAAAAAAAATTACTCATTTTTCTATGCACCTAGTTGAGCCAGGCCTAGTTTTGGTGAACAAACTTGAATGACATTATGAAAGAGCTTAAGGGATTTTACCAACATATTGTGGGAGGCCTTTATAAAAATAAAAAGCCCCCCTGCAAAGCCTCCTGGTGGACCAGGTTGCCAACAAAGGTGAAAACTTTCTGATTTCTTAAGTCTCAGACTAAGTGTTTCCACAGAGGGTCATGTAAAGTTCTAAAACTTACAAATTAAACCATATGAAAGGAGTATTAAAAAAAAAACCCATACCAGAGCACAATCTATATACAAATTTGATTGAACCTTAAGATTACTTTAGAGACCAATGAAGGCATTTCACTTTTAATTAAATGTTATCAGAAATTTCTCTATATCCAAGAAAAGTCAATGTTAAAAGCCAGGTTTTTTTTTTTTAATAAAGCATCAGCTCACTATGTGCTCAGGTACACTCTGATTTTTCCCTTATTAATATAGATACACAAACTAATGCTAACAGAAGAAAAAAATGCCTACATATCCTTCAATAGACCTTTCCTTCCAGATTTTCCTCTTTTGAAAATATAAACTCCAAGTCACTCACAATTTAACTGTAGATACTATGGAGAAAAAAATGAACATTTTCAGGCCAAGATCAAGATAGTCTTTTTTTTTACTCTTGGGGCAACAAATATTTTATTTAATAATTTAAAAATTTACAAATTGCAAAAAATTTTAAAGCCAGTCAAATATACTTTCAGATTAAAGAAATTAATTAAATTTAACAATTTTGATTCCATTCAACAAACATTTTTTTAAAGGGCTAGGCATCTATGGATATAACCTTGCCTTCGGGCTTCCATTTTGTGGGTGGGGAAAGGAATATGACATTTAGCCTATAAACAAGTACAAGATAATTTGAGTTGGGAGCGAACCCTTACAGTTAATCTGGATCAGCAAAATATCCCCCAAATCTGTAGAACTTGATGCTTAAGAATCTAGGAGTACAAAAAGGAAAAAAGAATCAAAGAATACGTTCCCAGAATTGGAGTGGAACAGCCTGCACAAATGCAGAGATGGAATACCATTATACCATATAAATGGATAATCTTTTATTAAATGTCTGCTATGTCCAAAGCTAGGCTTTAGGGACACAAAGATAGAAAAGACAGCCCTGACCTCACAGAGTTTGTTATCAATCTAACCATAAAAGAGAAAGAAATAAGGTAGTGGGAAATTATTTTTCATGTGTTGTTTCTTGTATTTTCAGGGCTTGTATAGTGGCTGACAGTGTAGGCATATAAAAATATTTAGTGATTGGTTGAAATAACTACTATACAGAGGGAGAGGAAGCTTAACTGCAAAGGAGAGATCCAAGTAAATGGCCAAGGGAAAAAAAGGATCATTTTCAGCCTGTAGGGGAGAATCAGTGTAAGTGGAAGAGATGGCCTTGATGGCAGGAATTTCAAGTCAGATATGAGGGATGTGTGAAAGTTCATTCCAGATATAAGGATGACTGGAATGAAGGTACAGAGGAGAGAGAAATCAGTCAATAGGAATGTATTAAATGAGGTCCTCAATGCCTAGTCCAGGAAATAATACTTTACTTACAGACAATGGGGAACAAATTAAAGTTGGAGTGGAGGAGAAACATGACTATATTAATATTAATATATTAGAAAGATTACCTAGGTACTAGGTACTAAAAAGGAGATATAGAAGATGGATGAGAGAGGGAAAGAAGGAAACATTTATTAAATGCCTACTGTATACCAGAATATTATTTAATTTTTTTTGGTTCAAATTTTATATAACCAAATGGTTCTATATCCAATAGGGTTTAATCCTCCTCCTCCTCCTCCTCCTCCTCTTCCTCATGACTGAGCTGGAAGTACCATAATTTGTAACTCTCCTTGCTGTTGACCATCACCCAGAGCCAATCACATAGATGGTTCTTTAAGTATTTCTTTGTCAGGTACTTCAAATACCTTTTAGAAAAGAGCACTTTTGATGTCACTCTTGCTATCTTACTGTTGCTTCTTTCAATGATTAAAACTCCACCACCTAGGTTGCCTGTTTTTCTTCACTTTGATTCAATCCTGTAAAAACTCCTCCCTATTAGCTGCATCTATAATCCCCATCTTCCAACAGGATGGATACAATCCAGCGTGAACTTGAGAATTTAATTCTTTTTTTGTTGTTGCCCTTCATCACAGATTTCTTCACAGAAACCATGGTGATCAAGAGCATTATTATTTAATTTGATCCTCACAGTAATGATAGATGTTGAAATCAGGTGTTCCTGATTCCAAACCCTGAGCTCTATCCACTCCATGACTTAGGGGACCACAGGTAGGGAGAAAGAACATTTGGAAGGGCTTAAATTAGAGAGGTGGGAGTGAAAGGGAAGTGGAAGGGCTGGTACAAGGGATATTACTGAGGTAGAATGGACATGACTTGAAAATTGATTCAGTATTTGGGAAGAGGAAAGGGGAAGAGTCAAAATGATTGGACTAATAAAGTTGAAAGATTGGTGGTAGTGCCATGAACATAAATAAGCATGTTGGAGAATTCCCCCATGAAACTGATAAATGTATAGGAACCTTTTTTTTTTTTGATATTTTGATAGATGGAGAGCATGGGTATTCCCTTTGAGAGAATACAGTGGAGGGACACATCCTGAGACATAGCCATTAACACCTCACAGAAGACAGTGATGTGGGATAGTTATTGTCTTTGTCTCTATTGTCATTTGAGGAATGATGTTCCCCTTTGGGATTAGTCTAGAAAAGACAATTGACAGACCCATAGCAGCCCTTTTCCAGAGAGATACCCAGAAATGTGAGACTTTAGATATCACACATCTGATAATGGACTTTGGTATCTGGAAAAGAAAGTGTGAATGGGGTTACCTGGATATTCATGCATTTCTCCTAGGGAGCACCTCAGTCAAGGAGAAGCAGTGTCAGAGACTCTTAGCATTAAAGATGGCAGCAGCTGAAGGCGGTGGTGGAGTGACAAGATTTCTCAGACACTGAGCCTAAGTGTGTAGGCTCAGCCAGCATGGAGAGTCAACAACAAAGGCATGACAAAATCATACATATTCCTTCCCCTACTCTCTCCAGGTTGATCCTGGTTTGTGTAATCTCAGAGCTTGGGGTACTAGGCTACAGGTTGCAGCTGACATTAAGGGAAAAGATCATGAGATTGGATTGAGATATTTAATTCAACAAGTATTTATTAAAACTTTGGTAAGGAGTGTGTTAGTAAATGGTTAATCCTCTGCTATCTGAGGATAAAAATATACAGCATGATACTTTTTTATGATCTTTTTTATTTTTTTATTTTTTAATTCTCATTTTGTACAAATTTTTTTTACATTAATAAAATATTCTTGTTTAAGAGTAAACAAAATACCCCTCCCCCCATGAATATAGACTTGCTTGGGCAATAAAGTAAAGGGGAGAGAAAAAAAGTTAAAATTAAAAAAAATAATAGTAATAATTGTAGGTATGGCCAGGTGGCACAATGGACGAAGCACCAGCCCTGGAGCCATGAGCACCCGAGCCCACGTCTAGCCCCGTAGACCCAACAATCACCCAGCCGTGTGACATGCATGCCACCAGATCCCCACTGCCCTGCAAAAAACAAAAAGAAGAAAAAAAAAGACCCAAAATAAAATAAAATAGTAATCATAGTAGGGGTGGCTGGGTGGCAGACAATAGCATTGGCCCTTGAGCCAGGAGCACCTGGGTCCAAATCTGGCCTCAGACACCCAAAGATCACCCTGCTATGTGGCCCCAGGCAGGCCACCCAGTCCCATTTGCCCTGCACCCTCCCCCAAATAATAATAATAAAAAATGTTCTTCAGTCTTTGTTCCAACACCAACAACTCTGTCATGGGTGGATTGCATTCTTTATGGTAAGTCTATCGCAAAAGTTACTTCCATATTTTTCCAACGTTGCCATTGCTGATCGCAACTCCCTAGTTTCTTATTTCTCCACTACCATGTACTATATTTTCTCTCTCCTTTCACTCTGACTCTGCTGTAGGGTCACTGAGTGGCACAGCAGACAGATCCCTGGTCCTGGGGCCAAGAAGCCCTGAGGCCCCATACCACCCCTTAGGCCCAGAATCCACCTGGCCCTATGGTCTTGGACAGGCCTTCCAATCCCAGCCCCTTGCAAGAAATAAAAAAGAAAATGTGTTATATCTGACCACTCTCCCCCCATGGTCCATCCTCTCCTCCTTTATTCACATCCCCACCCCTTCCCCCTGCTCCCCCCCTCCTTCTTACTCCAGATGTCTATACCCCATTGAGTATATATGCTGTTTCCTCTCCTAGCCACCTCTGATGGGAGCAAAGATTCCCTCATTCCCCCTTGCCTCCCCCGCCTTCCATATCACTGCAATTGTAATAAAGAAAAAAACTTATTATATGAAATATCTTGGCCTATTCCCCCTCTCCTTTTTCTTTCTCCCATTCCATTTCCCTTTTTTCTATTGACTCCATTTTTACACCATATTTTATCTTCAAATTCAGCTTTCTCCTGTGCTTCAACTATAAAAGCTCCCTCTACCTGCTCTATTAACTGAGAAGGTTCATATGAGTATTATTAGTGTCATTTTTCTATGCAGGAATACATGCAGTTCATCATCATCATTAAGTCCCTCATATTTTCCCCTTCTCCTCCAATCTCCATGCTTCACCCGAGTCCTGTATCTGAAGATCAAACCTTCTGTTCAGCTCTGGCCATTCCAAAAGGAACATTTGAAATTCCCCTGGTTCATTGAAAGTCCATCTTTTTCCCTGGAGGAGGACATTCAGCCTTGCTGGATAGTTCATTCTTGGCTGCATTCTAAGTTCTTTTGCCTTCTGGTATATTATATTCCAAGCCCTATGAGCTTCCAATGTAGTTGCTGCTAAGTCCTGTGTGATCCTGACTGCAGCTCCACAATATTTGAACTGTGTCCTTCTGGCTGCTTGTAATATTTTCTCTTTGACTTGGGAGTTCTGGAACTTGGCTATAATATTCCTAGGGGTTGGTTTTTTGGGATCTCTTTCTCGGGGGGATCGGTGGATTCTCTCCATTTCTATTTTGCCTTCTGCTTCTAGAATATCAGGGCAATTTTCCTGTAGTAATTCTTTGAAAATGATGTCAAGGCTCTTTTCCTGATCATGACTTTCAGGTATTCCAATAATTTTTAAATTATCTTTCCTAAGTCTGTTTTCCATATCAGTTGTTTTTTCAATGAGATATTTCACATTTTCTTCTAATTTTTCATTTTTTTGGTTTTGAAGTATTGATTCCTGATTTCTGGTAAATTCATCAATCTCTCTGAATTCTATTCTTTGTCTGAAGGATTTGTTCTCCTCAGAGAGTTTTCTTATCTCTTTTTCCATCTGCCCAATTTTGCTTTTTAAAGCATTCTTCTCAGTAACTTTTTGAACTGTTTTATCCATTTGACCTAAGCTGTTTATTAGCATGCTATTTTCTTCAGCATTTTTTTGGATTTCCTTGACTAAAGCTGCTGACTTTATTTTCATGTTTTTCCTGCATCTCTCTCTTTTCTTTTCCCAGTTTTTCTTCTAACTCCCTCATTTGATTTTCAAAGTCTTTTTTGAGCTCTGTCATAGCCTGAGCCCAATTTCTGTTTTTCTTGGAGTCTTCAGATGCAGGAGCTTGTGCTTCTTCATCTTCAGACTGAGTATTTTGATCCTTCTTGGGCTCATTTGCAAAATATTTCTCAATGGTGCTCCTCTTATTTCTCTGCTTGCTCATTTTCCCAGCCTGGGCCTGGTTTTGGGGTGCTTCCTGAGCTTTTGGGACACTCCCACAAGGGTCTCTGTGTGTGAGGCTCTGTCCTCCCTCCTGGTCTGTGAATGACCATAAGCGCCCCCCTCTGCCATGGGGCTGAGGTGGGGGGGGGGCCCTGCTGTTCTATGGGGAGGCCTAGACTTCGATCGGGATCTGAATGTGGTCAGAGCCCCAGAGTCCTGTTCCAGAGGCAGAGGACAGAGCTCGGCAGTCTCTCTCTCTTCACTCCCCTCCCTCAGCTCAATGGGCTCATGCCCTGGAAGCTCCTGCTTACCGGCTCCACCTGCTTCTGTTTCCGGATCTGGACTGCAGAAAGACCTAGCTGCTCACTGTGTGCCCTGAGGGCTGTGCTCCATGTGCTCACTCTGGCAGGGGTCCCCCAGTGTTCCCCCACTTTGTGCCTGGTGCTCCCTGGGGTGCAGCTCAGGAGACTTCCTGGCTGCTGTGAGCCACGGCTCCCAGTGCCCTGGGGCTGCCTCTGGGAGGCTGAAGTTCTTTGGCTCTGGCAGGCCACCCCTCTGGCTGGCCGCCCCTCCAAACCCGGGGAGCAGAGCCTTTCTGCTCTTTTCCAGGTTACCTTGAGGAGGAGAACTGCCTCACCGGGTCCCTTTGTGGGTTCTGTCTCTTGAAAGTTTAGTTAGAGTCCTTAGTTTCAAGTTTTATCAGAGAGCACCTAAGACTCGATCCCTTCTTGTTGCCATCTTGGCACCACCCTAGCATGATACTCTTTTAAGTTTTTTATATGAATTATTAAAATTTTCTTTTTTATGTCTAGACAATCCACAAAACATAAATCAAGCCCTAATTTGTATCATTTATCATTTTTAAGAAATTTCTTTATTATTTATTTTCATTCATTTGTACATACATATTTCTAAACTACTAAATTTCCCTCCACCCTCCCTTCCCACTCCCCAACCCTCAGCAGGGAACAATCAGGTTAGCATTTTACATATACATTTTGTTAAACATGTTTACAAATTAGAAATCTTTGGCATGAAGAATTAGGATTAAAGGAAAGAGATACATAAGAGATAATTTTTATAAAGTGTTCACCAGATTTGGAAGAGTTGTTTTTTTCCTGTGTATTGTGTTTTGTTTCATTTTTCTTCCTCTGTTTGGGGATAATATATCCATAACCAGTCAAATATAGTTGTCCTAGCTCTCTGGACTGTCGAGAGGAGCTGGTTTCATCAAGTTTGTTCATCTCATAATGTTGTTGATGTGTACATTGTTCTCTTGGCTCTACTTGCTTCTCTTAGCATCAGATCATGTTCCCTTTTTCTCATCTGGGCCAATCTAATAGGATGTTGATGGATTTCTGGTAGAGTTGTTAACAGATCCAACCTTTCTGGAGAGCAACATGGAACTATGTCCAAAGAACAATACAACTGTTCATACCCTTTGACCCAGTAATTCCAATTCTAGGACTATATCCTCAAGAAATTGTTAAAAAAAATGGGACTACATGTTCCAAACTCTTCATAGCAGCTCTTTTTGTAATGGCAAAGAATTGGAAATTGAGGGGAGGCCCATCAATTGGGGAATGGCTAAACAAGTTATGGTACATGAATACTGTGGAATATTATGGTTCTCTAAGAAACCATGGATAGTTGGACTCTAGAGAAGCATGGAATGACTTACAGGAAGTCATTTACTGCAGTTTCTTTTGAACCTATCCTAATCCATTGATCCATTTCTCTATTTTGTAACCAGTGCCAGGAAGTTTTGATGACTACTGCTTTATAGTATAGTTTTAGATCTGGTAGAGCTAGACCACTTTCCTTTACATTTTTTTCCATCAGTTCCCTTGCTATTCTTGCCCTTTTGTTGTTCCATATGAATTTTGTTACTATTTTTTCTAACTCAGTAAAGTAGTTATTTGGTAGTTTGTTATGGCACTGAATAAGTAGTTTAATTTGGGTAGAATTGTCATTTTTATTATATTAACTCGATCTACCCATGAGTATTTTATATTTTCCCAATTATTTAGATCTGACTTTATTTGGATGAGGAGAGCTTTATAATTGTGTTCTTACAGTTTCTGGGTTTGTCTTGGGGTTTCTCTTTCTATCTCTTGTTCTTGGGCTTTGTTGTTCATATATAGAAATACTGAGGATTTATGTGGGTTTATTTTATATCCTGCTACATTGCTGAATTTGTTAATTGTTTCAAGGAGTTTTTTAGATGATTTTCTCTGGTTCTCTAGCTAGACCATGATATCATCTGCAAAGAATGAAAGTTTTGCTTCCTCATTGCCAATTCTGATTCCTTCAATTTCTTTTTCTTCTCTTATGGCTAAAGCTAACATTTCTAATACTGTATTGAATAGTAATGGCAATAACGGGCATCCTTGTTTTACCCCTGAATTTATTGGTAATGCTCTGAATTTATTCCCATTAAATATAATATTTGTTGATGTTTTAGATACTATTTTAAGGAAAACTCCATTAATTCTAAACTTTCTAGTGTTTTTAAGAGGAATGAATGTTATATTTTATCAAAGACTTTTTCAGCATCTATTGAGATAATCATGATTTCTGTTGGTTTTACTTGATATGTTTAATTATGTTGAGTGTTTTCCTAAGGTTGAACCATCTTTGCCCTTAGCTGGTATAAATTCAACCTGATCATGGTGTATTATCCTGGTAATAACTTGCTGTAATCTCATTGCTAAAATTTTATTGCATCAATATTCATTAGGGAGATGGGTCTATAATTTTCTTTGTCACTTTTGGTTCTTCCTGGTTTAGGTATCAGTACCATGTTGGTGTCATAAAAGGAGTTTGACAGAACTCTTTCCTATTTTTTAAAATAGTTTATATAGAATAGGAATTAATTGTTCCTTAAATGTTTGGTAGAATTCACTTGTAAATCCACCTGGACCTGGAGACTGTTTCTTAGGGAGTTTATTGATGTTTCTTCAACTTCTTTTTCTGAAACGGGGTTAAATAATTTATTTATTCTTCTGTTAATCTGGGCAGTTTGTATTTTTGTAAATATTTATCCATTTCACTCAAGTTGTCCAGTTTATTGGCATACAATAGCTCCAAATTATCTCTGATTTCCTCCTCATTGGTGGTTAGTTCACTCTTTTCATTTTTGATACTGGTAATTTGGTTATTTTCTTTCTTTTTCTTTAATCAGATGAACAAGAGGTTTGTCTATTTCATTGGCTTTTCATAAAACCAACTCTTAGTTTTTTTTATGAGATCAGTGGTTTTCTTGCTTTCAATTTTATTAATCTCTCCCTTGATTTTCAGAATTTCTAATTTGGTATTTAATTGGGAATCTTTAATTTGTTTTTTTTTCTAGCTTTTTTTAGTTGCAAACCCAATTTGTTGGTCTCTTCTTTCTCTATTTTATTTATATAGGCATTTAGATATATAAAGCTTCCCCTCAAAACTGCCTTGGCTGCATTCCATAAATTTTGGTATGATGTCTCATTATTATCATTTTCTTGGATATAATTATCAATTATTTCTATTATTTGCTGTTTGATCCCCCCATTATTTAAGATAAAGTTATTTGCACTTGTACAAAACTATTCATAGCAGCCCTGTTTGTGGTGGCAAAGAATTGGAAATCAAGTAAATATCCTTCAATTGGGAAATGGCTTAGCAAACTGTGGTATGTGTATGTCCTGTATATTATGTATATGTGTATTAGAAACCAGGAGGGAGGGGAATTCAGGGAAGCCTGGAGGGATTTGCATGAACTGATGCTGAGTGAGATAAGCAGAACCAAAAAACACTGTACACCCTAACAGCAATATGGGGGTGATGATCAACATTGATGGACTTGCTCATTCCATCCACACAACAAATGAGGGACAATTTGGGGTTGTCTGCAATGGAGAATACCATCTGTATTCAGAGAAAGAACTGTGGAGTTTGAACAAAATCCAAGGACTATTTCCTTTAATTTAGGAAAAAACCTGATATCTTATTGTCTGATCTTGTTATCTCTTATACTTTATGTTTCTTCTTTAAGGATATGATTTCTCTCTCATCACACTCAATTTGGATCAATGTACGACATGGAAACAATGTAAAGACTGACAAATTGCCTTCTGTGGAGAGTGGGGGGAGGGAAGTTAGATTAGAAGAAAAATTGTAAAATTCAAAATAAATAAAATCTTTAAAAAAAAGATAAAGTTATTTGATTTCCAATTAATTCTTGGTTTATCTTTCCCTGACCCTTTATTACATGTAATTTTTATTGCATCATGGTCTGAGAAGTATATATTTATCATTTCTGCTTTTCCATATTTGATTTTTAAGGTTTTTGTGCCCTGGTACATGGTCAGTTTTGGTGAAGGTGCCATGTACTGCTGAGAAAAAGGTATATTTTTTTCTATCCCCATTAAGTTTTCTCCAGAGGTCTATCATATCTAAGTTTTCTAAGATTTCATTCACCTTCTTAACTTCCTTCTTGTTTATTTTGTTAGATTTATCTAGTTCTGAGAGAAGGAGATTGAGGTCTCCCATTATTAAAGTTTTGCTATCTATTACTCCTTGTAATTTACTCAGCTCTTCCTCTAGGAATCTGGATGCTATACCATTAGGTGCATACATGTTTAGTAATGATATAACTTCATTTCCAGTGGTGCCTTTTAAGAAGATGTTTCTTTCCTTATCCCTTTTAATGAGATTGATTTTTGCTTTTATCTTGTGTGACATTAGGATCACTACCCCATATTTTTTTTACTTCTGCTGAGGTATAATATATTTTGCCCCCACCTTTAACCTTTACCCTGTGTATATCTCTCTACTTCAAATGTGTTTCTTGTAAATAGCTTTTTTTGTAGGATTCTGGTTTTTAATCTATTCTATCTGCTTCTGTTTTATGGGATAGTTCATCCCATTCACATTTACAGTTAAGATTACTAATTCTGTATTTCCCTCCATGCTATTTCTCCATTTATATTTATCATTTTCCTTTTCTCATATTCCTCCTCACCAAAATTTTACTACCTTTCCCTTTTGACATTTCTTTTAAAAATTTAACTTTCAGTTCATTTTCACTTATACCTTCTCTTCTCTCTTACCAGTCTCTTCTTCCCTTATCTTTCCCTTCTTTGTAGATTAAATTATATTTTTAAACCCAAGTTGGAATGTATTTTATTCCCTCACTTGGATAAACCTATTGAATAGAATTTACTCAGCATTCAATTCTCCCTTCTTTCCCTTCTAAAATTATAAATCTTTGTGCCTCTTCTCTTTGCTCTAATATTATTAGTCATCATTAATCACAGTTTGATTATTTGATTGCTTGATAAACTTCTATTGTTATCAAGATATTATCATAGATTGTTTACTTGATTGCTTGATAAGCAGCAATGACTCAAATTGCATCAAATTATAATTATAATCATTTTTTACCTTACCCCTTTTGCAAGTATATATTTTTTTACTTTTTATTTTTAGGTTTTTGCAAGGCAAATGGGGTTAAGTGTCTTGCCCAAGGCCACACAGCTAGGTAATTCTTAAGTGTCTGAGACCGGATTTGAACCCAGGTGCTCCTGACTCCAAGGCCGGTGCTTTATCCACTACGCCACCTAGCTGCCTCACAAGTATCTTTTAAGTATACACACAATCCTCTTCATAAACCAAAGTCATATCATTTCTTGCACTATTTGTGACCCTCCCCCCAGGCCCATTTTCTTTAGCACTTTACCTCTAGCCCTCCCCACCCAAGGTACTTAACACCTTGTTAAGTGAAGCACCAGATGCTGATCTAATTGTAAGAATCTTAAAGATCTCTAAATCCTGGGAGTCTCTGGAGATCTCACCTGAGAACTTTACAAATGATGTAAGTTACAGAGACACTATCTCAGGTCCTGACAATTTATGCTTTAGTACCTTGTGATTAAAGTGAATTAAAGTATAATGAGACATTTAAAGTTAGCTAGGTGGTGCAGTGGATAGAGTACCAGCCCTGGGGTCAGTACCAGCCCTGGAGTCAGGAGCACCTGGGTTTGAATCCTACCTCAGACACTTAAGAATTACCTAGCTGTGTGGCCTTGGGCAAGCCACTTAACCCCATTTGCCTTGCAAAAACCTAACAAAAAAAGTCAAATTAAGAAAATCATTTAACTAATAAATAAAACTATAGAAGCTGGCTTTATTAAAAAAAAAACTAATAAAATTAGCTTTTTTGTTTATCTTGGCTCTTTTAGTTCTGCTCCTGGGGTATATGGAATATAGATCCAAACTTTTTTTTTGCTGGGACTGGGGTCTGATCCTTGGCTTGTTGGCCAAGATGTTGCCTCTGCAGTCCATGCCTTGCCTTTGCAGAGGTTCTTTTCTTTTTTTTTCTCCTTTATGTCCAGGTTCTGACTTAACAGAGGACTGTTCCCAACCCAGTCGTATCTTTTATCCCACTGTTTTTAGGATTCAGACTTTGTTTAGGGTTGCTGGCTTGTTATCTAACTGTTGGAACCTCTATTATTATTAAGCTGTCGGGACATGGATTGCACTGTGGTTAAGTCTCCTAGTGGCTTTCCCTGCTCTCCTGCCTCCAAAGAGACAGATCTTCACAGAAGATCCTCCATGATGTCTGCAGTTGAAAACTTCTTTGAATCTTCTCTTTTTCTTGGTGGTACCTGTAGTTTGAATGTCAGAGTAGAGGCTTCATGTATCTTTGGTAGGGAAAGGCTCTGGGAGCATGTTAGCTTCATGCCTCCATCTTGGCTTCACCCTGGAAGTCCTCAGGAAATCTATGAGGACAAAATTAAAGTAAAACAAAACTAAAACCATAATTCTACCCTTAAGGAGATCATTGTACCAGGGGATATTGTATTTAAGATATTTGTTCAAATTTAGTTCCAGATACTTATTAGCTATATGACCCCAGCAAGTCACTTAACTTCTGTCTTAGTTTTCTCAGCTGTCAAATGGGGATAATAGCCCCTGCCTCTCAGAGTTATGATAAGAATCATAATATTTGTAAAGTGTCTGGTACCTAGAAAAAACTTTTTAAATGCTTGTTCCTTTTCCCTTTCCCATAATTAAATATAAAAATAACTTGGTGAGGGAGAAAGCCTAAAAACAAAACAAAACAAAGAAACAAAAACTTCCTGTAGGAAATGACAGAAAAGCTGAACTTTGGAGAAACTAAGGATTTTAAGAAAGGGTGCCAAGGGTGAATATATTCCAGGAATATGAAATACAGCCTGCTCAAAGTCCCAGAGTCAGAAGATGAATTTCTAAATGTCATTTTTGTTGGAATGTAGAGAATGTGAAATAAGTCTAGAAAGGTTGACTGGAGTCTGACTAGGAAAGGCTTTAAATGTAAGTCTGAGTAGTTAGTATTTTATCCTAGGGGCAATAGGGAGTTACAAGAGATCTGGAGCTGAACAGGTTGGTGGTGCAATGGATTGAGCATTGGTCTGGGAATCAGGAGGACAGGAGTTTGAATCCAGCCTGAAACGCATGACTTTTACTAGCTATGTGACCTTGGGCAAATCACCTAACCCTGATTGCTTCACATCCAGCGCCATCTCTAGGTATCCTGATTCATCCTGGGCACTGGATCCAGGTGGCTCTCAAGGAGAAAGTGAGGCTATTGACTTAGCACAGCCCTCACTCAAATCCAATTCATGTTTGTCATGGCATCACCTCCTTGATGTTGTGGTCTTCCTTAAAATTGAAGGACAAACATTATTACACAGAATAGGGAAGTTTCACAATTACATGTATCCGTTAGGAAGACAATTTCACCTGCTGTGTGGAATAAAAATGAAAAGGGGAGAGCTTAGAAGCAGGGGAACCATTTAAGAGGCTATTGCAAGAAATGATCCAGGGAAGGGTAGTAACCATGTGACTAGAGAAAAGTGCAAGAGACATTGAAGAGTTAGGATTGACAATATTTCACTACTGATTGTACCTGGGGAATGAGATAAAGTGCAGACCCAAGCATGCGGTGCAAGGTTGGGAATTTTGGTGAATGAAAGATTAATGTGCCCTTATCCAAAATTGCAAAGTTTAAAGTAGCAGTGTTTTACAGAAGATTATGAGTTCTTTGAGTTAGGTGGCATTCAAATGCAGGAAAGAGATGGTTAGATGTAGACATTTGGAATTTATCTGTATTGGGATGAAAATTGAAACTATAGTAATGGGATGAGATATGAAGGAATGGAATCAAAGGCACAAATAGAGGGGGTTGATCCTAGCAAGAAGAAGAGCCACCTCTTTACCAAAGACTGGAGCAAAGAAAAATAGACTAAGAGATGTCATGAAAGGATTTTGCAATTTATAAATAGGCAAATAGAAGGTGCTCCTGATGGAGGATCTCTATTTTCTCAGTAAAGTAGGAGGTAATGTCATTTACTAAGGAGAGGCTTATATGGAAATGATGATGATAATATTGTTCTTTTTTTTTGTTTGTTTTTTGCAAGGCAATGGGGTTAGTGAATTCCCTAAGGTCACTTAGCTAAGTAAGTATTAAGTGTCTGAGGTCAAATTTGAACTCATGTTCTGCTGACTCCAGGGTTGTTGCTCCATTTACTGCACCACCTAGTTGTGTTTTGTTCTTGAAGAAGACCATGACATCAGGAAGGTGATGCCATAATAAGCACATGATTTAGGTTAGAGTGAGGGGTGCTGTGCTAAGTCATCAGTCTCACTTTCTCCTCCAGAGCCATCTGGATCCAGAGGTCAGATATGAATCAGGATGACTGGAGATGGCTCTGGATGCAAGGCAATAAGGGTTAAGTGACTTGGCCAAGGTTATATAGCTTGTAAGTGTCAAGTGTTTGTGGCTGGATTTGAACTCAGGGTCCTCCTGACTGGAGTCAGTGCTCTTTCCACTTTACAACCTTTATGGGAAACCTTGAAGAGAGAGGAGAAGATTTGGAGTAAGTTCTTGTTGAGAGAGTGCAATAGAGAGTTATTTAACAAAAAAATCAAGGGATTCTGTTTTTTCTTTTAAAGATATTACATGCAAAAACAATCTTCAGCATTCATTTTCCAAAAGCTTGAATTTCAAATTCTCCACTTCTCCCACTCCCCAACCTACCTTTTGAGGAAGTATGCAACTAGGACCAGATTATTCATGTGTAGTCATAAAGCACACTGCCACATTACTCATATTGTGACAGAAATCACAGACAAAAAAACCAAGAAAATTTAAAATTAAAAAAAAGAAAAAAAGGACATGTCAGTCTTCATTGAGACTTCATCATTTTTTTTAAAAAAATTATTTAAGACAATGGATTAAGTGACTTACCCAAAGTCACATAGTCAGGCAATTATTAAATGTCTGAGGTTCAGTTTGAACTCAGGTCCTTTTGACTCTAGGGCTGGTGCTCTATCCACTGCACCACCTAAGCTGCCCCTCCATCAATTCTTTGCATGTAGCATTTTTCATGATAAGTCCTTCAGAATTATTTTATATTGGTCAGAATAGCTAAATCATTCAAAGTTGATCATTGTACAATGATACTTTGGGCCATCGCTAGGTATCTTGCCACTGCACTTGATGACTTTGATGACTGGAGGAGAGTGTAAGGTTGATGACTTTTATGAATTTCTGTCCCACTTACATTGAATTCACACTCAAGTAAAGCCTTATGAGGTAATTGGTTCTCTTTAAGAATTAAGGATGAGGGGTGGCTAGGTGGCGCAGTGGATAAAACACGGGCCTTGGAGTCAGGAGTACCTGGGTTCAAAACCAACCTCAGACACTTAATAATTACCTAGCTGTGTGGCCTTGGGCAAACCACTTAACCCCATTTGCCTTGCAAAAACCTAAAAAAAAAATGAAGGATGAACAACAACTGTTCTGATTCTACTTTTTTCACCAGTTCACATAAGTTCAGATTTTTCTGAAGCCATCAAACCATCTTGTCATTTTCTTTCTTTTTTTTTTTTTTTTAAGGTTTTTGCAAGGGAATGGGGTTAAGTGGCTTGCCCAAGGCCACACAGCTAGGTAAGTATTAAGTGTCTGAGGACATATTTGAACTCAGGTACTCCTAACTCCAGAGCCAGTGCTCTATTCACTGCACCACCTAGCCATCCCATTTTGTCATTTTCTATAGCACACTAGTATTCTGTTATAATCATAGACCATAATTTGTTCTGCCACTCCCCATTTGATAGGCATCCCCTCAATTTCCAATTTTTTGTCTCCATAAAAAGAACTGTTACAAATATTTTCCTTTATTTATCTCTTTGGGACAAAGACATAGTAGTGGTATTGCTTGATCAAAGGATATGCAGGGCTTTATAACTCTTTGGGCATAATTCTAAATTGCTCTTCCAATCAGCATACAATTTTTCCAACAATATATTAATGTTTTAATTTTCATACATCTCCAATATTTATCATTTTTATTTTCTATCATATTAGCTAATTTGTAAAGTATAAGCTCAGATTTTTTTTCTGTCATCAATAATGATTTAGAGTATTTTTTTATGACTACAGATAGCTTTAATTACTTTGAAAACTACCTGCTCATATCCTTTTACTATTTATCAATTGGGGAATAGCTCTTAATTCTATAAATTTGACTCAGTTTTCTATACGTTTGTGAAATGAAGTTTTTATTAGAGAAATGTTGTTTAGGGTAATTACCATACATGTATTTATTTCCCTCCAATCTTTTTTACCCCTTATTTACCCTACTTTCTCTCTTTTTATCCTGTCCGTTCTCAAGTGTTTTGTTTCTGACTTTTTTGTTTTTGTTTTTTTGCTTCTGACTTTTTAAAGAAAGATTTTATTTAATTTGCATTTTACAGTTTTTGCCCTAATCTTGCTTCCTTCCCCCTACGCTGCACAGAAGGCAGTCTGTTAGTCTTTATATTGTTTCCATGGTATGCATTGATCTAAGTTGAATGTGATGAGAGAGAAATCATATCCTTAAGGAAGAGACATGAAATATAAGGGGATAGCAAAATTACATAATAAGATAACTTTTTTTTTTGAATTAAAGGTAATAGTCTTTGGGTTTTTGTACAAATTCCACACTTCTTTCTCTGAATACAGATGGCATTCTCCCCACAGATACCCCCAAATTGTACCTGGTTTTGCTTCTGACTTTTACCTCTCCCCAATTGCCCTCTCTTCTATCAGCTCCCTGTATCCCCCATCCCTGTCCCTTCCTACTTTTCTGTATGGTAAGATAGATTTTATTTTTAATATTCACCTAAATGTGTATATCATTCCTCTTTGAGCAGTCCCAATGAGAGTAAGATTCATGTGCTCCCATTTCCACTTCCCCCATTTTCCCCTCCACCATAAAAATCTCTTTTATCGTTTCTATATCAGATAATTTATTCCATTCTACCTCTCCCCTTCTCCTTCTCCTATTGCATTCTTCTTTCTCATCCCTTAATTTAATTTTTTTTAGATAATTATTCAACTCACACCTCTATTTGACTATGCATACTCTTAACTTCCCTGATAATGAGAAAGTTTTAGGAGTTATAAATGTCATTTTCCCATGTAGAAATATAAACTGTTTAACTTTAACAAATTCTTTATAATTAATTTCTTTCTTCTTTACTTTTTTATGTTTCTTTTACATCTTCTATTTGAAAGCCAAATTTTCTATTCAGCTCTGATTCTTTCATCAGGAATGTTTGAAGGTCCTCTACTTCACTGAAATCCATTTTTCCCCCTGAAGGATTATACTCAGTTTTGCTGGGTAGAAGATTCTTGGTGGTAATTCTAGTGCCTTTGCCTTCTAGAATGTCATAATCCAAACCCTCTGATCCTTTAACATGGAAGTTGCTAAGTCTTGTGTTATCCACTCTGGCTCCACAATATTCGAATTGTTTCTTTTTGGCTGCTTGAAGCATTTTCCCTGAATCTGGGAGGTCTGGAATTTGATTCTAATATTCCTGAGAGTTTTCAGGATCTCTTTCAGGAGGTAATTGGTAGATTCTTTCAATTTCTATTTTACCTTCTTGTTCTAGAACATCAGGGCAGTTTTCCTTGCTAATTTCTGGTAAGATGATGTCTAGACTCCTTTTTTTTTTTAGGTTTTTACAAGGCAAATAGGGTTAAGTGGCTTGCCCAAGGCCACACACACGGCTAGGTAATTATTAAGTGTCTGAGACCAGATTTGAACCCAGGTACTCCTGACTTCAGGGCCGGTGCTTTATCCACTGTGCCACCTAACCGCCCCTAGACTCCTTTTCTTAATCAGGACTTTCAGGTAGTCTAATATTCTTAAATTTTCTCTTCTGAATCTATTGTCCAGATCAGTTGTTTTTCCAATGAGATATTTCACATTTTCTTCTATTTTTTCATTCTTTTGATTTTATTTGATTGTTTCTTGTTTCTTAAAGTCAATTCTAATTTTCAAGGAATTATTTTCTTCAGTGAGTTTTTGTACCTCCTTTTCCATTTGGTCATTTCTACATTTTAAGGAGCTCTTCTCTTCTGAATTTTTGTATATCTTTTTCCATTTGATCAATTCTGCTTTGCAAGGCATTCTTCTCTTCATGACTTTTTTATGCTCTTTTATCATTTGGCCTATTCTGTTTTTTTACGGTGTTGTTTTCTTACTGATGGTTTTAGATAAATTCTACTTGTCATTTTTTATGTAAACTCCATTTTTTTCCTATGCCCTCTAGTGTTTTTAGTAGGAATGGCTGTATATTTTGTCAAAAACCTTTTCTGCAGCTATTGAGATAATCAGATTTCTCTTGGTTTTGTTGTTAACCTGGTCAATTATGCTGATAGTCCTCTCTGTCACTGAAATCCTAATATTGAATAAGCCCAGCACAATTTTCTGGTCTTGGTGTATGATTTTTGGGATATATTGCTATAATCTCCTTGCTAATGTTTTATTTAAAATTTTTGCATTCATATTCATTAGGGAAATTGGTCTATAGTTTTCTTTTTCTGGTTTTCCTCTTCCTGATTTAGGTATCAGCACCATATTTGTGTCATAAGAAGAATTTGGTAGGACTCCATTTTCTGTTTTCCAAATCATCTATATAGGAATTAATTGTTCTTTAAATGTTTAATGGAATTTACTTGTGATTTCATCTGGTACTAGAGAAATTTTTTTTAAGTGAGCTAGCTCATTGATGATTGGTTCAATTTTTTTTTTTTAAAAATAGGATGATTTAAGTATTTTATTTTATGTTAATTTAGGAAACATATTTTTGTATGTATGTAAACATATCTATTTGTCTTAGATTTCAAGATTTATTTATTTATTTGGGAAAAAATAGCTCCTAAAATTGCTTTAATTTCATCTTCGGTGGCGATGAATTCACCCTTTTCATTTTTCATACTGGCAATTTGTTTTTCTTCTTTCTATTTTAAATCAAACTAACCAATGCATTTTCCAGTTTATTGTTTGATTTTTTTTAATATAACATCAGCTCCTAGTTTTATTATGTCAATGGATTTTCTTACTTTCACTTTTATTAATCTCTCCTTTGATTTTTCAGGATTTCCAATTTGTTGTTAACTGGGGATTTAAAATTGATTATTTTCCTAATTTTTATAAGCTTCATACCCAATTCATTTTTCTATTATATTTATGTAAGCATTTAAAATATAAATTTTCCAAAAGTACTGCTTTGACTGCATCCAATAATGTTTTGTTGTCCCATTCTTATTATTTTCTTTAATGAAATTGATTTTATCTATGATTTTTTCTTTGACCCCGATTCTTTAAAATTATTTTGTTGTCAATTAGTTTTTTAAATTTTTTTTCAGATTGTTTATTTACAGGACAGTGGGGTTGAGTGACTTGCCAAGATCACATAGTCTGAGGAGGGATTTGAACTCAGGTCCTCCTGACTCCAGGGCTGATGCTCTATTCACTGTGCCACCTAGCTGCCCCTTATCAATTAGTTTTTAATCTGTGCTTCCACATTCTTTTATTGAATGTAATTCTTAATGCATTGTGATCTGAAGAGGGTGTATTTAATATTTCTGCTTTTCTACATTTGCTTGTGTGCTCTAATACATGGTCAATTTTTATGTAGGTATAAAATACAAAAATGTATATTCCTTTCTATTCCTATTCAATTTTCTTCACAGATCTATCATATCTAACTTCTAAAACTCTGTATATCTCTTTAACTTCTTTCTTTTTTATTTTGTGGTTAGATTTATTTAGTTTGTAGAGGAGAAAGTTGAGATTTTGTCCTTCAGTAGTATAGTTTTACTGTTTATTTCCTCCTGTGATTTTTCTTTTAAGAATGTGGATACTAGACTAGCTCTTGCTAGACTGCTGCTTGCTGCAATAGTTGGCTCATCTCTTTTCATGCAATCTAGATCCATCCATCCTCCTGTAGCAATCCCCCAAGGTTTCATCATCATGATTAGACAGATGACCTTTGAAGTATCTTTAAAGGCCATTAATGATTGAGTGACTCAAATCACCATGACACCTTATTTCCAAACATGATCCTTTCCACCTCTTAAAGATAAAAACATTATCATGTGAAAGCTTACCAGGGATGAAACAAGTTATAGCTCACCCCAGCATGCCTTCACATTTTATTAGTGATTTATTCATTTCCTCTGATGACCAGTTTGCAATATCAGTCTCCTGGAATGACACACTAAGACTGTTAGAATCTCACAACTGGCACTACCATACAACTGGCTTTGTTGGTCACATCAAGGTTCTATTGAATGTAGCCTTCTCTTCAGACAACTGCCAGATTATCTCTAGAGCTGTGAAATATCCTCCGTGTCTGTAAATATCCTGTGCAAATGAGAGCTACTCAGACTGGGTGCCCTATGTCCGTTTTTGTCCAATAGCAGTAACCCCATCATTGTCTGTTGTGGTTGAGACATATTGGCCAAGGTCTGGAACTTGGATCAATGAAAACTGAAGACAAACCACCCAGGCTATCTAAGCACAGTGACAGTTCCTCCTCATTGTTTTTTCTGTGCCTTAGGAGGCAAAGGATAGTCATGCTATGCTGTGGCATCTCAGTGAGGTCCATGAGGCAACTCTATAATATGGATGATGTTGATATAATCAATACCCTTTCCTTTAGTCCCAATTGGTTCTGTGCTGCCAAGAGCAAGATCACTGTGGATGAGTTTAAGCAACAAGTGGTCAGTAGCACTAGAAGGCTCAATCTCCCCAATGCAGCTCCTTAGCATAGTCCATTGATGGTCAGACTTTATTGTCTAGATATGCAGACAAGTAGGTATAGGTGTGGCAATTGACCATTGGTACTCAGTAAAATGGGCAATCATAATTGAGATATTGAAGTAAAGACCATGATTTCTGCTATACCATTTGGTGCATATGTGATAAAATATAGTTTCTTTGCTTCTCTCTCTCTCTCTCTCTCTCTCTCTCTCTCTCTCTTTGTTTTTTGCGAGGCAAAGGGGTTAAGTGCTCAAGGTCACATAGCTAAGTAAGTATTAGGTGTCTGAGGTTGGATTTGAACTCATGTTCTCCTGACTCCAGGGCTGATGCTCTATCCACTGTGCTACCCAGGTCCCCCCCCATCTCTGTTTATCTCTTATAATTAGCTCTATTTATGTTTTACTTTGTCTGAGATTATATTTGCTGCACCTGTTTTGTACTTCATCCAAGCACAATAGATTCTGTTCCAGCCTCTTATTTTTTATTTTCTTTGTGTCTCCCTGTTTACTCTCAGTTTAATAAAGAGGGCACAAAAAGTAATGAAGAAGAAAATAACATCCCCAAAGTATTATAGGATTCTTGTTTTTAATCCACTCTGCCATATGCTTCCATTTTATGGGTGAGTTCATCCCATTCACACTCACAATTATAACTGTATTTTTCCTCTATCATGGTTTACCCTCATTTATACCTCTCTCTCTCTGTCTCTGTCTCTGTCTCTGTCTCTGTCTCTGTCTCTCTCTCTCTCTCTCTCTCCTTTCACCCTTACCTTCCTAAAAATTGAGCCTTTTGATTACTTTCTCCCTCAGTTTGCCCTACCTTCTTTTATCCTCCTCCTTATATATTTCTCTATAGGGAAATAAGGATTTTATCTCTTACAGCTAATTTTGATAAGAGTAAGGTTCAAGGATTGCCTGTCACTTCCACCTGACATCTTCCCCTGGATTGCAAAAGATCTTTTGACTTCTTTTATGTGAGATAATTTAGCCCATTCTATTTCTCCCTTCTCTTTTCTCCCAGTGCTTCCCTCTTCCTTATTCCTTACATTTTTTTGAGATCATCCGAACAGAATTAATTCATCTCCATGTTTTCTTTCTGTGTACACTTCTAATTGCCCTAATAATGAGAAAATTCTTAGCAGCTGCAAGTATCATCTTACCATATAAGAATGTAAACAGTTTAAGCCTATCAAGTCTTTTATGACTGTTCTTTAATGTTTACCTTATTATGCTTTTCTTGAGTCTTCTATTTGAATGTCAAATTTTCCATTCAGCTCTTGAAAGTCCTCAATTTCATTGAGTCATCCATTTTTCCCTTTAAAGAATTATACTTACTTTTTCTTGGTAGGTTATACTTGACTGTAATCCAACTCTGCTTTTCTCTGGAATATCGTATTTCAAGTTCTCTTATTTTTTAATGTAAAAACTACTAAATCTTCTGTTATCCTGTGGCTCCATGATATTTGAATTGTTTTTTTCCTGTCTGCTTGCAATATTTTCTCCTTGACCTGGAATCTCTGGAATTAGACTAAAGTATTCTTGGAAGTTTTCATTTTGGGTTCTTTTTCAGGAAGTGATTGGTGGATTCTTTCCATTTCTGTTCTACCTTCTGGATTTAAGATAGTTTTCCTTGAAAATTTCTTGAAATATGCTGTCTAGGCTCTTGTTTTGATCATAGCTTTTAGCTCTCCTTTTTCTATTTTCCTTGTCAGTTGCTTTTCTACTATGATATGTCACATTTTCTTTTAGTTTTTCGATTCTTTTGACTTTGTTTTATTGTTTTTTGTCTTATGGAACCATTATCTTCCATTTACCTAATTCTGATTTTTAAGAAATTGTTTTTTTAGTGAACTTTTAAACTTTTTTTTAATATTTAGTAAATTCTACTTTTTAAGGAGTTCCTTTCTTCAGTGAATTTTTGTGCCTTTTTTAACCATTTCATCTATTCTTTTTTAGTGTGTTTTTTTCATTCCTTTTTGCCACTCTTTATTATACTGTTGACTACTTTTTTTTTTTTTTAGTTTTTGCAAGGCAATGGGGTTAAGTGGCTTGCCCAAGGCCACACGGCTAGGTAATTATTAAGTGTCTGAGGCCGGATTTGAACTCAGGTACTCCTGACTCCAAGGCCAGTGCTCTATCCACTACGCCACCTAGCCGGCCCTGTTGACTACATTTTTGTGATTTTTCTCACATCACTCTCATTTCCTTTCCATTTTTCCTCTATCTCTCTTCCAAGAATTCTTTTTTTTTGTGTGCTTGAAACAAATGCACATCTATCTTTGGATATATAACCATTATGACTTTGTTGTCTTCTTTTAAGTTTGTGTTTTGATCTTTCTTGACACAATTTTTTTGTTGTTTGCTCTTTTTTCCCACCCTATTTCTTGGTTTTAACTTTATGTTAAAGCTATATTCTATTCCCAGTGTTAAGGGAGCACTGTCCCAAGTTTTAGATTTTTTTTTGTGCAAATGTTTTTAGAGCTAGTTCTTGGAGTCTTTTAAGTTTTCAGTTTTTCCAAGGTGTAATGTTGTAAGGAGGGTTGTGGTCATTGCTCTCCTAACTCATGTTCTAACTTTCTTTTCTGCCTTGCAACTGTGATCAGGGTCCTGCTCCACTTCAGGTACAGGCTCTAGTGTACATCTAGTACTTCTTCCTTCCCTGGAACTTTGACCAGGAATGACATATGGGCAATGCAAAAAAGTTCTACATGCAGTGCCAGCCCTTATAATCTTTTTCTGACTAGTTGTCTGACCCTCTTACCATCTGTGTCCTAAAAACTCTGGAAACTACACTGCTAATTTAGTTACCTCCAAGATCTTCTATTGGCTTGCCAGTCATGGTCTTTGTTGGATTGCACTTGCCTCTCACCTTAGGGGGATAAACTTTTCCTGCCAATCTTCTAAGTTATCTTGGGCTAGAAAATTGTTTCACCCCATCCTTTCGTTTCTTCTGTCACTCCAGAATTCATTTTGAGGCATTATTTTGAAGTTGTTTGGAGGGCAGCTCAGATGAACTTTTGCCTTTATTCTACCATCCTACCTCTGTTCCTATGATACCATGAGTCTTCAGCTGATGTTAGATAATTTCAGGGGCACCAGTGGTCATTTTGCAAGCATTTATCAAAAACCTTTGTGAAACTCAGAAGATTTTAAAGCACCCACTTTTGAAGGAAGAGGGATAGTGAGATGAATGGTGATTCAAGTCTGGATAGCCAAAAGAAGTTGATGGGGAAAGAATAGTGTTCACTCCTTCACTGTTCTGGGAAACAACATTCTAAAATTCTTTCAAGTTCTAATTTCAACATTGCTGTGTATGCCTTTAATTTTCAGTGCTCTGCTGAGAAGCTGCTATTGTGAACCCTATCTTACACTCTTACCATGAGTGATGCAATAGATGTTGCCTCCCTGTATTGTGGAGGCAGAATTTAGACAACCACTCCTTAGAAGATATGTGTTGGGAAGAAGACTATAACATCAGGAAGGTGATGTCATGACAAAAACACGAATTGGATTTGAGTGGGGGGGGCTGGGCTAAGTCATCAGCTTCACTTTCTCTTCCAGAGGCATCTGGGTCCAGTGGCCAGATAAGAATTGGAATAACTGAATATTACCCCGGATATGAGGCAATTAGGGTTAAGTGACTTACCCAAGGTCATATAGCTAGTAAAAGTCAAGTGTCTGGCCAGATTTGAACTCCAGTCCTCCTGATTCTAAGGCCAGTGCTCTATCCAATGTATCACCTAGTTGTCCTGTTGGGAGAGAACAGTTTGCACAAATAAGGCATGAGAGTACTAACTGTTTGATTTATATACCTTACATTTTACTCAAAATATATTTTACTCAAAGTACATTTTACTCAAAGTAAATATCCTTTACAATGATGTCATGTGATTTATTCTGATTCTGCCAGAGGAGATCTAGTAGAAGAGGGAGCTCATGATAGATAGCTAAAACATTAAGCATACTGTGTTCCAGGAACTAAGTTAGATGTGAGAGATCCAAACAAAAGCAAACAAGATACTTTCTAATGAGGGAAGGCATCTGTTGAGGACTGGCATTGTAATGAGACAGCTAGAAAGGGGACTAGAGAACTGCACTCCTCAGAATAAAGAAAAATTTCATCAGGACCAAGGGAACCAAAGATAGAATAATGATTATAAATTATGAATAGAAATATATGATTACTTCTTGAGTGACATGGACCTGGAACTGTGAGAGTAGCCAAAGAAGATATATTTGGGGTGTTATGGTTGAGGAAGTTTCATCTGGAATAGTTCTAATTTTTTTTTATCTTTTAGTAAGGCAATTGTGAATATCAGGATCAAACTAAATCTAGAGATACCCACCAAAGACTGACATCAAAAGTTTTCCTTTGAAACCCCCTAAACTAGATGAATAACCGTAATCTGAAGTGATTCAGTTATTAGAGAAATTGTTTATTGTTGAAGAGACCTAGGGAAACTAATCACTCTATAATTCTTTTTTTAGTTACTCCAAGAATCATTTTTGGAGACCTGATATCTTATGGCAATATGGTGACCCTCATTGAGGACTGTTAGTTTAGCGGGTCCTTAGTTACTGTTATAGTTAAGATATTAGAAAAACATCACATAAAAGTATGGACATTTTGGGGAAATGTCAGGTACTATCCATGGTACCCAGGGATGAAGGTGAATTGACAACTACATTGTAAGCTGAAATAGTAGCATATTCCAAAGCAATTAATAAGACTGTTTGGAAGCTAGTTATTAAACCTCTTTCTGCTAACCAGGAGGTAATGAGAAAGTTTAGTGCCTTTCTAGAGAGAGAGACTGAGGATAAGATGAGAGGCCTGCCTGGGAGGACATTATAGCCCTTGACAATCCATGCTTCAGTTGCAGCAGCAGCCTCAGAATCTTCATGATTCTTTACATAGCAGCATGGCAGAGTGGATGGGGTCCCAGACTTGGAGTCAAGAAAATTTGAGTTTTGAATCCAACCTCAAATCCTATTAGCTCTGTAACTTTGGATAAGTCACTTAGAGTCTCTGAAACTGTAATTCCCTAATTGCTGTAAAATTAATTGGTTGGACTCAATGACCCCTAAAATCCCTTATAGCTTTAAATCTATGATTTTATGATCCTTGACTTAGTGGGTCAAGAAGTTGAATAGCAATATGTTCTTCAATAACCAGTGATTTTAAAACCACAATTAGTCATAGAGTCAATCCTAATACAATGGACTGTAGATAGCTATGGTCTGACATATTTGTCCATAACATGACAAAAACCTTTCAACCCTGGCTAGGACATACCTTTGAAGTAATGAAAGTGAGGCAGGAGACTAATGTGAGAAAAGTAGGAGACACATGGATAGTCTCAGGGGATGTGTTTGTTTGATATTTTTTACCTCACAGACTCCTTTAAAATATAGCATTTAGGTCCAAAAAAGGGGGAAAGGATCTATTTATACAAAAATATTTATAACAGCTTTTTTTTTATGGTGGCTAAGAATTGGAAATCAAAGGGATACCCATGAATTGGGGAATGGTTAAACAAGCTGTGGTGTGTGATTGTAATGAAATATTATTGTGCTATAAGAAATGACAAGCAGGATGATTTCAGAAAAACCTGGACTTACATGAACTAATGCATAATGAAGTGAACAGAACCAGAATAACATTGTACACAGTAATAGCAATATTTATCAATGAAGAACTGTGAATGACTTAGCTATTCTCAGCTATGCAATGATCCAAGATAATCCCAAAGAACTAATATTGATAGAGCACACTATCCACCTTCACAAAAATATCTGATGTTTGAATACAGACTAAAGCATACTCAAATAAAAGAAAAAATGAAAGAAAAGAAGTGACTTCCTTCTTTCATTTGAGTTTTCTTATACAAAATTAATAATATGGAAATGTTTTACATAATTGAACATATACATCCTCTATCTGCTCACTGTATCAGGGAGAATTTGAAACTCCAAACTTTTTAAATTTTTTTTATTTTTAAAGATTTTATTTGAGTTTTGAGTTTTACAATTTTTCTCCCAATCTTACTTCCATCCCCCCCGAAAGCAATCTGTCAGTCTTTATTTTTTTCCATGTTGTACATTGATCCAAATTGAATGTGATGAGAGAAAAATCACATTCTTAAGGAAGAAACAAAAAGTATACGAGATAACAAGATCAGACAATAAGATATCTGTTTTTTTCTAAATTAAAGGGAATAGTCATTGAAATTTGTTCAAACTCTATGGCTCTTTATCTGGATACAGATGGTATTCTTCATTACAGACAGCCCCAAATTGTCCCTGGTTACACTGATGGAATGAGCAAGTCCATCAAGGTTGAACATCACCCCCATGTTGCTGATAGGGTGTACAGTTTTTTTTTTGGTTCTGCTCATCTCACTCAGAATCAGAAACTCCAAACTTTAAATAAAAATATAAAATATTTTTTAAAGAACAAAAAAGTAAAATATAGCATTCCAAGACCACTCTGCATGCCTGCAGAAGTTAGGTGGACGATCTGATGATGCAGAAAATGTTCATAGTCTGTGGACCATTCTTCAGTGCTTGCTACCACTGGGGAGGGAAGTCTGATTTCAAAGTCTATTTGTAAAGGTTATTTCAGAGAGAAAAGGTCAAAGGAAAATATGGAACAAGTGTCCCAACACTGGATTTATTCAAGTTTCTGGGGGATTGGTATCTGGTAAAAACTTGTGGGCACACCAATAAGTGAGGGAAGAACAAAGATAGCATTTTAGTAACTTGGAGTAGGTATACTTGACAAAGAAAACAGAGGCAAAGATGATGTTAGGGATATGAGTAAAAGTCCCTTTCAGACTTGGTTAGAGGCATCTGTAGATTAAAGGGACCAAAAATGTTGACTGAGCAGTCAGCAGAGACAGTGAATGATCTTACTCCTTGGGCTCGGCTTGCCTTTATACCCTTTCTCTGTCAACTATCTACATGAAGAAATCTTTGAGCCTTGGGACTTTAAAAACTGGAGAACTCTGTATCCTTAGAGATGTTTGGTAATTATTAGTTGATTAACTATTACCTAATATTCATTATATAACTATTCATATTCAGAGGTGATACATACTGGAAAGTCACCATAAGCCAGAGTGGGGTTTTAGAGTCAAGGCACCAAGGGACCTGTACTGGCAAGAGAAATTGAGGAATAAAAATTAAAGACTTAAACCAAGGTCATTAGTCTTATTTTTTTTGTCTTAGAGCTAGGCAACTGGGATATGAGGTATCAGAGCCCAGGTTCTTAGAGTTACACAGTTAATAAATATTTGAGATTAGAGTTGAAGTCGGGTCTTTCTGTCTCCAAGGTCTCAATGTACTTTCTACCTTTCTTAGCTGCCTCTTACTCTTGTGTAGAGTGATTCCAGTTATGAAGGAAATCTTATTTGCTATTTTTTATGCCACTTCATTCAATGCCTTTGCTTTGAACCAGTTGTGGCATTTGTGTAACTACTAATGGTAAATATATCAGTGGGGGCTCATGGGTTTTATTAGGAGTGCAGAGCCACAAAGAACCTAGAACCTGGAGTAACTGTTTCCTGGAGGACAAGCCCTAGAAGTTAGAGATGCCCACAGTGCAATGATGAGCATAAAAGTCAGAGATAGAAAAACATATTCTTTCCAGATATACTTTCTTCTCAGATATGAAACACTGAGACCAAAGGAGACACCAACTGAGAACAATCAGATTATGCTAAATGATTTTGGGGAAAGAAAAGAGCCCAAACGATTCTCTCCTGCTGGATAAGCGAAAGACTTGGGATAAGAGGTCAGGACAACCCACTACAGAAACATTACCAACATTTAGCTAAAGAGAAAAAAATTGTATTTTGCTATAATTGTAAAAAAGATGGATAGATTTTAGGTGTTTTATAAAGAAGAATATGGAATAGAATTGCCATAAGCTGATGGCTATTGACTAGCACTGGGAAATGGAGATTGGATCAGAGACAGGAGTCAATTCAGGTCCCAAAGAACTTTATTCTTATGAGGATAAATAATAGTTTTAAGAGGAGTGAAGCAGAAGGAGAGGTGGAAAAACAAGATGTTCTGATCAGAGAGATGGATTTCAGAGTCTAGATTAAAATAGAAGTGACGATGCTTACATAGAATGAGGGTGTAGGTACAGAAATATGTTGAAGGCAGGTCATTGTTTAATTTTCAGTGTGAGCATCTAAAACTTGGAAATCAATAAATGCTACAAATTAAAATTTGATTTACTATTTTGTTGATTTCTAAACTTAAAATAATGGGGGAAGTGTTAGTAATAAAAATTAAACTTAAAAGTATGGAATATCTATATTTTGGGGAAGAGGAAAATGGTAATCTCAGTTTTAATTAGTTTATATTTAAGTAATAATAGCAACCAGAGATAACATGCTCTGCACATAAGAGAGGCCAGAAAACATTCACTGAAAGAAGTAATGAATTCACTTTATTCACAGATTGACTTCTTTGGGAAAATGGGACAGGGGAGGCTGTCAAATGTTTATGCAGCCTTGACCAATGATGCTGGTTCATCTCTTAGCAATGTTTTAAACTTTTAAAACGTTTGAGGCCACATCATTTAAAAAATAATTACTGCCTCTGAAAACCTTGACTGGAAGATCTCACATGGTCATCCATTACTCTGAGGAAGAGACACAATTGTGCAAATGCTTTTCATCATAGAGAGGACAAATCTACTTGTTTTAAAGAAATGCTAAACATCTCTTTCTGACAGAGTCTAGCTTAGGTGTCCCCAGCTGCCTATATCAAAGAAAGCATTTAAATGCTCTTTTACCAATATTCCACAATTTAGGGGAAATTAATATGTTTTCCATTTTTTTTACTCCAAATAGAAAGAAAATTTCTGAGCTATTTCTCCCAAAGAGGAAGTTGTCTAACTCACAAATTCATTTACTATTCCTAGAACTATGCATAGGATTTCAGAAACTTCTAACAAATGTATCCCATGATTCATATACATTCAAATCACTAGAAATAAAATATGTATGATTACATGGGGAAAGATGGGGGAAGGAAAGCATTTTTATGCTCTGGTGAAATTGGCATTTTGATATAGGAGCTGGTGGAGTTAGAAGGTTTAGGTTTGAATCTTGGGATCTCTTAATTATTGTTTGTGTGACCACAATAACAAGTCATGTCTCCTTTTTGAACTCAGTTCATTTCTCTGTAAAAGAAAGGGATTAGACCAGATCATCTCCATTGTACTAAGTCTACTCTAAATCAATGACTCTTTGGTTCTCAGGACTCCCTGAGGTTCCCTTCAATGAGGCAAACCACATTCTATTCAACTGCACAGCTCATTCTATATAATTCTTGTTCATGTCCTTCTGCAAGTTCCACAGGGAATTACACTCAACATGCTGGATACTTTCTTAGATTTTTTTTGACTTTACAAGGATACCAATAGAGCATGCTGATTGTACATGGTTTCTGCTCTGCTCCTGCTATGTGAGCAACTTATTTTCTTTTTTTGTCATATAATTTTAAATTTATTTATTTAATGATCTTTTGATATATATTTGTAAAATTTCCTGACAAAGAACATAGAATATGGAAACAATTTCACTTCTTTTTTTTTACATGTCTCTTTTTGCCCCCCCCATCATTTCTACTTTCAGATGTCTGAGAAGAATAAAAATGTCTTTATGTGTATGCTGCTCATGGAAAAGAGGTAATGATTGTGTGGTTGTCTAACATGAGTATACAAGCTCTATTTGTGTGACACCAAAACAATCAATTAAAAATGGAAAATTTTAGTTCAACCAAAATTTTTTATTTTTCTACCAAACAACTGATCTGGCATATGTATTAGAGGAGTGTTTTAATGTCATGTAGGACCAGTCTTAGAAATAACACTAGATTATATTCTCACTTCTAAACTGTGAGTTTTTGGAATACAGGGATCATTCTTTTGTTCATCTCTACATCCCTTTCCCCATTCTACCTAGAATCTAAAAGCAAAGTGGATGTCACTGGCTCTCTCAAACCATAGGAAGCTGGTCATATTTTCCCTGTCTGTCAGTTAGACATTGAGTGGCTTCATTCTATCATTCATTCATCAAAGGTGGCATAGTGTAGTAGTAAACAAATGCCAGACTGGGAATAAAAAAAAAACAAACTGTGTTTGAGTCCTGTCTCAGATTCTTACCCAGGTATATGACCCTAGTAAAATCATTGAAATCTCTATGTTCTTCAGGTTTCTTATCTGTAAAAATGAGAATAATAATAATAATAATAATCTATAGCATTTATTGTACAGTTGTTAAGATAATCAAGTGAGATCACATGTACTTCATGAATCCAAAAGTACTATTATAAGTTCAGTTATTCATTCATTTAATATGCTTATATTAAGGGCCTTATTGCATTGTGTGAGACAGTAGGAAAGCAAAGTTGAAAAAAGATAATTACAAATTTCAAGGAGTTTATAAGTAGCAAGAAGAAGTGAGAACAATTCACAAAGATAAATGTAACACAAATGAGAATAAATATCTATCAAGAGATTCATAAAGAAATCAGATGGACTGGACTTTTAAAAGGAGGGCATCCTATGTGCTCAAATCTTGGTATATTGCATTTAATAAATGCTTTTTCAGACATCCATCATTTAAAGCTACAGAGATGGTTTAGAAAAAACATGCTGGTAATTTTTAGTTAGCACTAAAAACACTAGGTGCATAAAAACCAAGCCCATCAATTGATGCAAGAATTGGCTTGGTCCTTTGAGATAGTTTTACATTTCAGTCCTAGTGTTAATTCTTCTCCCTCTTTTTCAGAGATTTTTTTTCCCCTTTTTTCTAGAATGGGAGGTTCTTATTAGATGAAGGCAAGAAACAGAAACTACAACATAATTGATGTTTAACTTTGTGATTTGTTTTTAACTTATTTATTCATTCATTTATTTACTTTAAAACAAAGTGATTTGGGGTTTTCCAATGTTTCCAATTGAGATTATTTTAAATGAAACATTAAAACTGAACTTGGTCTGGTAATGGGGCAGAGCAAATTAAGGCCTCAGCCTAAAGGCAACTTGGAAGACCCTTTAAAAATAGAAACTCAAACAAACTGTGTCCAATTCAGAGTGAGTTATGCACCATTTACTTTGTTTAGCCATAAGAATTCCCAAGTAGGAGCAGAATGTACCCAGACTAAGTGCATCCATACATTCTGTAGCTCATTATTGCTCCTCTGTCTGTCTGTCTCTCCCATATACACACATACAAACACACACATGAACATGCCACACACACAAACACACAATACCCATCATTCACAAACTTTCTCCCATTTTCTCCTTCAATTTTCTTTTCGAAAACAAGCCCACCATACCCGGGCCATTCAGGGCCAAGGAGGACATTCCTTAACACCATAAAAAATATCTATTCCAAGAACTACGTCCTTCTTGAGATCATCCTGATTCTGATTTCTCTCTTGAGACTGGCTCTCCCCTTCTTCCAGTTGTTCCACTCTTTTAGATACCAGGGTTTGTCCTGGACAAGCAGAACATGTTTAATAAAGAACAACAGGACAGTTTGCAGAAATAACCAAATTCTGATGATTCAAGATAATGGAGTAAGGCCTTTATATGGACAAACAAAACCTCAATTCACATATAGACAATGGAATCAAACCATTTTGTGACATTATTTACAGTTTTCTTTGAAATGATTACTTGGTCCTTGTGACACCATATGAAAAACTTGAAACCATGAAAGTGAATGACCTCGGGGCGGCTAGGTGGCGTAGTGGATTAAAGCCCTGGAGTCAGGAGTACCTGGGTTCAAATCTGGTCTCAGACACTTAATGATTGCCTAACTGTGTGGCCTTGGGCAAGCCACTTAACCCCATTTGCCTTGAAAAAACCTAAAAAAAAAGTGAATGACCTCACAGGCAATCCTACAGATTCCTATGAGGATAATTGAGAATAAACTGTGAGTAAGCTAGGAAGCAGCATGGGCCCAGGAGTCAGGTGGTCTCTTTTTGAGTTCTGTTTCTGTGGCTAGTTTACCCTCCATCCCTTGGCAAGATAGATTCTCTCTCAAACCTCAGTTTCTTTATTGGGAAATGAAGGGATTTTACACTAAAGTCACTTCTAGTTCTAAATCTTCCAAGATTAGATAATCATTAAAAAGACCCTTCTTATCCTAAAATGATGGTCACAAATCGCCATGCAGGTGATGAGGACAAAATGCCCTCAGACTTACTGAAATATGAGAATGACAAGGACTTGACACTGGTAAGTGTTTTTAGCCTTTGTTCCATGAAAGAGTGTATGTATATGTGTGTGTGTAATGTATGTCAGGTGTGTATGGTATGTGTGTTGGGAGTGTGTGGTAGTCATGTGGGGTGTGTGGGGTGTGTTTGTGTTGTAGGTGTGTGTTTGTGTGTGCATGTGCACCTCAGGTTGGGTTAAGGTCAGAGTCTAAGGGACCTCCCCAACCTCATTTTACATTTGCTCTGCCATAGACTCTTACCAGTCAAAGCCATGGGTTATAGCAAATCCTTGTTTATAACCCAGGGAAGAAGGGAAGACTCAATGATGCAGAATGATGATAGACTGAGTAAACTAAGGCCCAGGGAAGTTAAGTTGATCAAGGTCAGACAGGTATGAGGGACAAAGGTGGGATGAGAACCAGGTCTTTTTACTCCAGAGTCAGTAATTTTTCTTAGATCTCTCTTGCTCAGGGTAAGATTTGCAATCTCTCTAAGACCATAATTGTGGGTAAGAAGTCATGTTATTATATACAAATATATATATATAGGGGTAGTGAAAGACATGTTTATTGCCTTCATATATATTAAAGGCTTTATGTGGAAAAAGAAATGAATTTATACTGCTTAACCTAGAACCAATGACTGGAAAGTTCAGACAGGTAGATTTTGACTTGATAGGGAGATTAACATTTTAGCAATCTGTGCTGTCAAAAAATAAATGGACTACCTTGGAAGATAGTGAACTTCCCATCATTAGATGACCTCTGACTAGGGATTCCTGTTCAGATATGGCCTAAGCATGATAACCTCCAAGGGCCCTTCCAACTTGGGGCACCTATAATTGTAAGCTATTTATTGCTCTTTCGTATCATGATTTCTTTGTCATTCACCTCCTAAGTAATAATGTTTAGTGGAATAAAAGAGTGATTTTAGCTGAAAAACTAAGAGGGTTGGAATTTTGTATATTTGTTATTATTATTTTTTTAAAAAAAGAATGACTGATCTCAGCCCTTAGAAAAAAAATCAGCTTACTTAGGAGACATTAGTGGTATTATTGCCTCCTTTAATATTCGTGACAGTCTCCTGCAAATGTATCACAAGTTGGCATTTATTAGTGCTAGGCACAAGTAAGGGGCATGTTATTTGATTTGAATAACAGCTCGGAGCTACAGTTTGAGTCCAGAAATATATTAGTCAGAAACAATCTCATTTAATAACACAGAAACTAATAAAAGAAAAGTATTCCAACTGATTCAGAATTGAATTTATGAATATTGCTTAGCAGGATTAATGATCAAAACCTGAACCTGTTTGTCACGTTATAACAGACTTTTCCATTTAAATGCAAAACCAGAAGTCAATGAGTCCAATGGATTGTATATTGCTTTGAAGAAAAACCAGTTCATTTTACATGTAAGCTTTGAAATTGGCAATAAACTTTAATTACAGGGTCAGATAATCAAATTATAATCAAATAGCCGCACATAAAAATCTATGTTTGAAATTAATGAGACACAATCCTGCCACTTGGTATCACCACACCTCTACAACTTACTAACAGACATTTCATTTTCATTTAAAAGTCACCTTAAGGACTTTCTCCTCAATTTTCACTGTGTAGCTTAATTTGATTTGGAAAATATTTCATTCTTCAACCATACACTGTAACAGATTTCCATATTCATCTTGCCCTTTTCCTCTCTCCTCCCACCCCACAGGGGTGTCTGTTTTATAATTGACAATAAGATCTCCAAATTGGCACTATTGTAAATCTTTCCAATTGAGAAACAGTACATACCAATCCATGTTGGGAAGAGCCCTCAACTGGGTGTCATCTATCAGCAGGCACAGAGGTAGCAGCCATACTGTCCCTTGTGGAGAACAGAGAAGGGGTGAAAGACATTTTCCAATGGAAAAAATGCAGAAAACTTGGAATTATTAAAATAGATAAATAGTTTTATGATCATAAGCTTGAATAAGTTGAAAAAATCATATCTTGCTTGTGCTTAGTTTTTTTGATAGAAAAGGACATGTAAAATGTTCAATTATACCTTTAAAACAATTCCAAATTTTCCATTTGAAAATAGGTTGCTCTCTTTTCTGAAATGATAGTTTTTCTTCTTCTTCCTTTCCCTTTCCCTTCTCCTTCCTCCTCCTGCTCCACCTCCTCCTGCTCCCTCTTCTCTCCTCCTTCTCCTCTCTATCCTTCTCCGCCTGTATTTCAATATAACTGTTTTCCTTTGTAAATCTTTGTAAACAATTCTATGTATTTAAAGATATTATTCTGAAAAGAGGTTCATAGTCCATGACACAAAAAGTTAAGATTTTCTGAATTAGATGATTCCAGCTCTAAATCCACTTATTATTATCTCTAATCACTTTTGTTTTTGCTACCTTCTTGGGAAGGTAGAAATATGCATAAGATCATGGATTTAGAACTGGGAAAAAAAATCTCCAAGATCTTCTCATTCAACCCTCCCATTTTACAAATGAAAATAATTAGGCCTAGTACAGGCAAATGATTTTCCCAAGGTCATAGAGCTTGCAAGTCCTAGCGCCAGTATTTAAATCTAGCTTCTCTGATTTCAAAGCCATTCCACTTTCCACTGTGATTGTTAATCCTATTTTATTGATGAGAAAAGCTGGGGTACAGAAAGGTCAAGTGTATTGTTCAGCTGATAGGAGGAGGTTAAATGAAATTAATGATAAAAAAGATCTGAAATCTTTGCTTCCCAGGTCACTGTATATTGACTATGTTTTTTTTTGTTTTTTTGTTTTTTTAGATTTTTCAAGGCAATGGGGTTAAGTGGCTTGCCCAAGGCCACATGGCTAGGTAATTATTAAGTGTCTGAGACCAAATTTGAACCCAGGTACTCCTGACTCCAAAGCCGGTGCTCTATCCACTGCACCACCTAGCCACTCCTTGACTATATTTTAATGGCAAATTCAAAGATTTCAAATGAATGCTGCTTAACCAAATGGCATTATTGACTAGTGAATAAGGATTTAAAGTTATAAAGACTTGGATTCAACTCCTGTTTCTGAGAAGTCCTAACTATGAGGTTGTGGACAAAATAGTTTAAATTCCCATGGTTCTAGATCATTCTTTCAAGACTACAAGTTACAGACAAATGCCAATCTTTATCAGTTGGGGGGAGTTTCACTCAAATTAAAAAATACTGATTTTAATATGATTTAGGGATGGAAAAGTTGAGACCCAATAGATACTCCTATTTTTGACTGTATAGTGTGTTGTGTTATCCTTATAATTATTTGGTATGTCCTAGGATAGAATGCTTACCTATTTTGTCTCTCAACTTCCTAATACCTAAAAAGAGAGTTAACCTTCCTATTTTCAATCTTCCTCAAGATTTTGCCATTAGGATTAATTAAAAAAAGACAAATGGACTAGAAAAGTGGTATGAAACATACTTAGTCATGAGACTACGACTGTGAGCCTTTATGTAGAAAGAATTGTACAGATTGAAAGTCTCTTCAGATATTCTGCATCTAAGAATTGTGATGATCACTTTAGCCTCAACTCCTCCTTATTTAGACACAATTCACATGGAGATTGAGGTGAATGCTTGGGAAAAACTAAGGAGGTAAGGGTAAAAACAGAAAATTATTTAAATCTTAATTGTTATTTTTCTCTAGGGCCTTTATCCAAGAGGCTAAAAATAAGAGGTTTAATGATAGCACTTAAATTCTAGAAGAGTAGAAATAGCTGAATGTAGTCCTTAGTTAGCAAGAATAATTAGTTAAAACAGGAAGCTATAGTATGGATGGATAGATAGACAGACAGACAGATATAGTGACATCTATCTATATCACTCACTTATCTACCCTCACTTTTCTGATGGTCTTACATCTTATGATCCTCACTTTCCCCCACATACTCTAAGATCCAAAGACATACTGGCCTCCTTCTATTTTCTAAGCAAGACATTCCATCTCTTTTGACTCCAAACATTTTCACTGGTTGTCTCCCAAACTTGGAATGCCCTCCCTTGTCATCTTCTTTTTCTACTTTGTTTTCATAAAACCATGTTAGCTTTTTTAATGTTTAAAATAAATTTATTTATTTTTGAATTTTACAATTTCCCCCCAAATCTTGCTTCCCTCTCTCCACCCCCACAGAAGGCAGTCTGTTAGTCTTTACATTATTTCCATGCTATACATTGATCTAAACTGAATGTATTGAGAGAGAAATCATATCCTTAAGGAACAAAAAATATAAGAGATAGCAAGATTACATAATAAGATAACGATTTTTTAAAAATTAAAGGTAACAGTCTTTGGTTTTTGTTCAAACTCCACAATTCTTTCTCTGGATACAGATGGTATTTTTCATTACAGATACCCCATAATTGTCCCTGATTGTTGCACTAATGAAAGGAACAAGTCCATTAAGGTTGATCATCAACCCCATATTGCTGTTATGGTGTACAATGTTCTTCTGGTTCTGCTCATCTCACTCAGCATCAGTTCATACAAATCCCTTCAGACTTCTCTGAATTCCATCCCTCCTGGTTTCAAGTAAAACAGTAGTGTTCCATAACATACATATATCACAATTTATTCAATTATACCCCAATTGATGGACATTCACTCAATTTCCAATTCTTTGCTACCACAAATAGAGCTGCTATAAATATTTTTTGTACAGGTGATGTTTTTACCCTTTTCCATGATCTCTTCAGGGTATAGACCCAGTAGCGGTATTGCTGAATCAAAGGGTATGCACATTTTTTATTGTCCTTTGGTCATAATTCCAAATTGTTCTCCAGAAAGGTTGGCTGAGTTCACAACTCCACCAACAACAATGCATTAGTGTCCCAGATTTCCTACAATGATCCTTGTCCTTTTTGGGCATATTGACCAGTCTGAGAGGTGTGAGGTGGTACCTCAGATATGCTTTAATTTGCATTTCTCTAATAAGTAGTGATTTAGAGCAATTTTTCATATGACTATGGATTGCTTTGATTTCCTCATTTATAATTGCCTTTGACCATTTGTCAGTTGCTTCCGTTGTCATCTTTACCAGCTTCCCAGGTTTCCTTCAAGACCCAGTTAAAAGCCCACTTTCTCATGCCTTTCCTAGTCAGCCAATCTGCCTTGATGCTAGGGTCTTTCCTTATCTCCAATTTGTTCTTTCAGTATCATTTCTACATAGGTCTTTGCAAGCTGTCTGTGCCATTACATTGTGAGCTCCTTGAGAACAAAGACTGTTTTTTTATTTTTATTTGTATCTCAGTGCTTAGCACAGTCTCTGGCATATAGTAGATGCCTAAGAAATGTCTATTGATTGATTGATATATGGCTTACACTTCAAGTGAGCTCTCCACCTTTTACCTCCTTCCCAAATTAACTTTCCTTCTTTCTTTCTCAGTGGAGTAGTCTCATTGTCTTAGGGTCTTTACCCAAAGAAGTTGATATCCTGAAATATCCTTCCTTCATCCCAACTGAATTTGTCAAAGAAAAAAAGACTGAAGATATTTTTCATGCTATTTTCCTGAGTCGTGTTATAATAATTAGTTAGCATTTGTATAGTGCTTTAAAGTTTGCAGAGTATTTTACAAATATGATCTTCAGGAAACCGCAGTAGTAAGGTGCAAATTTTATAGGGTGAACATCATGGCTTTTCACCAAGAATCATCTTTGTGTAAAAATACATCATGCTAGATGTAAAAGCAACAAGAAAAATGAAGCATCTCTAATTTCAACCAAGCAGGAAGTTTTGCTTATTTTTAGATGAGGAAACTGATGTAGACATAGGTTAAGTGACTTGACCAGTCACCCAACTAGGAACTGAGGCTGGATTTGAACTCAGGTCTTCCTGACTCTAGGTACAGTACTCTCTTCACTGTGCCTTTAAACTATTCATGTGTAATTGTGCACTTAATTGCTACAGTGAGTCTATGACAATGCCAATATGAGTGAGTACTCTCTTCCATGGTGAAGAATAAAATCCATCCTGTCCTTGTCTTATATGAACCTTGGCCATTCACTCTCTCTACTTCTCACATATTTTGAGGCCTTCTTTTTTGAATCTTGCTCATTGACTAGACCACTTCTGTTTTAAATTCTATCTTTTCCAGGATGGTACTGAATGGCTTTTCTTTATCATGATTCATTACTGGTGGATTGCTGGCTATTTAAAAGTTCAACTCTATCAGCTCTTCCTGTCTCCTGTCACATCTTGATTCTTCAGAGGTCATGGTTGTAGCCAAATCATCACAGGAAGAATATTGCCATTAGGAAAAGAGTGAGGGAAAGGAACAAGCATTTAATAAGTGCCTTCTATGTGTTGCTAAGCATTGTAAAGATATCTTATTTGAGATTTAAAAAAATTATGTACTCCAAGTAAAATGGAAGGCAGTGAGTAGTCTTAGTGATTATCATCAGGTAGAATATGATAAACACATAAGGGCAAAAGAGAGAAGTGCCCAGGGACCCTTTGCAACACAAATTTGACAACAATTAATTCTTTGTTCTTCTAGAATGGCTTGTTGGCCAAGAAGCTAAGCCTCTGGCCAAGAGCTTCACTTGGAAGCAGCTTCCCTAAGCAAAGTCACTAGCAAAGTCACTGGGGGAGGGTGCAGAATGGGATGGACAATAGCTTCCTTGCAAGAGGTGAACTTTCCAGGGTGGCATTTCTCATTAATATTTTTGTTTTTGAGCTTTACATTGTTCTCTCAAAAAAATCAAATCAGCAACCTCAACTCTTTACTCCTGTGAGCTATGTTTGAAAGGATGTGGGTATTCCCTGAAACAATGCAGATTCCAATATGTGCTTGTCTTTCCTTTGAACCATTTGTCCATGTCTTCCTAAATTCAGTAAAGAGAAGGAAGGAGACAAACATTTATTAGGCATCTATTATTATGTGCCTTGTACTTTACAAATATCTCATTGTATGCTCAGAATTGAAGTAGGTAGGTGTTATTATTATCCTTATTTTATAATGAGGAAATTGAGGCAGAAAGAGTTTAAAGGACTTACCCAAGCCATGCCCTTGGACTCCTCCTCCCTCTTTTCCTTTTGTGAGGGACAAAGTGAGCTGATGAGGAGCAGGTATGGATAAGTTGTGATCTGAATCAAACAACATGACTTGTTTTCACAGCCCTACGCCCTCTTCCGAATTTCCCTAGAGGTAGCTTGGCAGAGTAGAAATTTAGACTGAGTCAGGTAGATTTGAGTTTAAATCCTGCCTTAGACACTAGATTTGTGATGCTGGGCAAGTCACTTAGCCTGTGCCTATATCAGTTTCCAAAATGTTAAAATTTGGGCAATGGTAACATTTACCATGTTATGAGGATTAAATGAGAAAATATATAGAAATGAAACTTTATAAACCTTCTTTCCTTCTTCATGGAAAAGAAAAAACAAAAACAAAGCCTATGGAGTAAATATACATGATCAGGCTAAACCAATTCCCATATTCATCATGTACAAAAATGTGTGGTTCATTCTTCATATTTAATCCATCCTTTTTTTATTTAAATTTTAATCCATCCTTAATCCCATCTTTGTGGGGAGATGAGTGGCATTATTTATTATCCATTGTCTAGAATCATGATTTGTTATCAGAGCTGAGATCTTAAGTATTTAAGCATTTAAATTTTTTTCATTTTTGAAATATTATTATAATATAGATTGTTCTCCTGGTTCTTATTACTTCACTCTGCATCAGTTCATATAAGTCTCCCCAGATTTCTCTGAAGTTATCTTTTACTTTATTTCTTTTTAAAGCACAGAGGATCCCATTACATTTAGATACCAACTGCTAAATCTTGTTGGTTTTTATCACTACATCGCATTTTGCTTCCTTTTTCTCTTATACAAGCATCACATTAGTTCAGGTCTTCATCATTTCTCCCCTGAACTCCTAAAGGGAGTCTTTTTTTTTGTTTTTGTTTTTGAAAGGTAGTGGGATTAAGTGACTTGCCCAAGATCACACAGTTAAGTAATTATTAAGTGTCTGAGGACAGATTTGAACTCAGGTCCTCTGATTCCAGGGCTGGTGCTCTATTCTCCATATTAATCTATCTCTTGTATAACTGTCAATGTGAATTTACTAATCATTTTGATCTGCCTATGTTACATTTCTAGTGAGTTTTTTTTAACTTGTATGTCTTTGGGAATTATTATTATTATTGTTTTTACAAGGTAATGGGGTTAAGTTACTTGCCCAAGGTCACACACTAAGTATTAATCTGGATTTGAACTCAGGTCCTCCTGACTCCAGGGCCCATGCTCTATCTACCTAGCTTCCCCAAGGTTACATTTTTTAACTCCCCCCCCCCCACTCTTTATGCTCTGGAGACTCCCTAGTGACTCTGGGAACAAATATAAACTCTTCATTTTGTCTTCTAAATCCCCTCCTAATTTGGTCCCAACTTATTTTTGTTTTTTTCCTTTCCCTATTCAATAATCTTGTCAAAGTTGCCTTTCTTCAAACCCTTACAAAAATACAACTAAAACACCCAGTGATTAAAAAGTCAGGCTTGACACCATCTATTAAGTAGGACCATATAAATAAAGATGAAAGAGTTATATGGATAACTGCTTAGAGATAATTAACTTTTATTTGTTGTTTTTACATCAGACATGATGTATTTTTACACAGAGAAAGATGGTTCTTGGTGAAAAGAAGCAATGTTCACCAACTGTTATGTTCTATTATTTGATTATTTTATTGTATTATTCTTCCTTCTCGTCCTCTCTTGCTTTGTCTTGTCTTGACTTCCTTTTTTTTTTCTCACTGGGTCTTCCTCTTTCACCCAACAACAATAATATTAATCATAATCATAAAAACCAAAAAGTTTGGTGTACACTGATAAATAAAATATATCATATTTATCTTCCTTTTAAATGATTTTTTAAATGATTCCTTTTAAATGATTCAACTTTATCTTCCTTTTAAAAATGATATCTATTTTGTATATGCTTTATAATGCATACAATATATTGGTATACTAGTATATATGTATATAATTTACAAATAAATAGTACAGGTATACATCCAAAATAGTTTCCACTTAGTTTCAGATCTATTTGATGTTTCAAGTCTGTTCCAGCTATGAATTCTGTGATTCAGTGATTATAAACTTTCCAATAACCGTAATAAATATTAGGGCTAATGGAAGTGGGTGAGACTATTCTACCTTTAAAGAAATAGACCATTTTCATATCAATAAGGGATATCCAGTGGAAAGCCCAAATGTTCCATTCATATCATCCTGATGGAGTACATTGGAGTACTCCCAGTACATTGGGTGAACCTCCTGTGTCAAACATATGAGAGGAAATGAATGAGAATAGATAGAATGGGTGGGCATGGATGGGTGGTCATCTTTCTCTTTGGAAGGAGTACCTATATTAATGGTGCTACAGACAGATTCAATAAAGGACTGGAGTATCTTGCATTAATCCATTAAATCTTGTTACCAAGTACTAAAAACCTTCCAAGTCCCAAATGTATCTTTCCAGTCTATTTTCCTATCAGACCCTCCAAGTTAACCATCAGAGATGAAGATATTGCTTTAGATATTGCTGACCTTATTATGATATCCTTATCCATAACTCTGGGCTCTTTCAGAGGTTCTGTGGAAATGCTTCCTGAAGTCACATTACAATTCTCATCCGATGTCACATTTCAAAGTCAGTTTTTCCACTTTAGGTGGGAAGAGTGATTTTTTTTGGCTTTCATTGAACGTGGTTTCAGTTTTCAATAGACATTGGAATTTAAAATAGTCACAGGAAAACTTTATGCTGGTTTAGATTTTTTTGGTGTACATTGTTTGTCTTGGAGTCTGTTATGTGCCTTCTCCCTTTTCTGACCTAATTCTTCCCAAATTCTATCATTCTTCTTGTTTCCCCATATCTTGCCTCATGTAGAAATGTCTTAGTTGAAAAAGATGAAAAAAGTGCCCAATTGATGTTACCCTAACCTGTGAAATCACAGGATTTAGAGGTGGAAGGTACTTTAGCAATCATCAGGTCCCAAGGTCACACAGATTGTAAAGAGCAGGGTCAAGAACTGGAGACCACATTCTTTGACTCAAATTCAAATCTTTTCATTTTACCAGGCTATTGGTCTGGATGTGATTGATTAGTACTTTAAAAAGATAAAATTGACAGGATCTAGGTAAAGCCTTATATTTGGTTTTAAAAAGATGAATTTCACAAATACAGGCTGGGGATGTAAGGACTAGGCAGCATTTCAAAAAGATTCAAGATTTTTTCTGAACTCCTGGATTAAGGATATGTTAACAATATAGGGCAGTCCTCCTTTTCCCTACTCCCCAAGAATAACAACAATAAAACTTTATTACTATCTCAGGTTATATCAAGAAAGAAGGAGATAACAGTCCCACTGAATTCTACTCTAGACAGACCAGATCTGGATAATTACGATTGGGAAAGGCCTTCTCAAGGGATCTTTAAGCAGGGGTTGGATGACCATGTCTTAGAGTAGGGATTCCTTTTCATGTGTGAGTTGATGCAGGGACCGCTGAGGTTGCTTCCTTCTCTGTGATTCTATTCTGGTGCTTTCACACCTTCTATTTCAAGGGTTTCTAACCTGTAGTTCATAAACTTTTATATATGTATATATAAAACCATTTCAGTAGAAATGGTTTCCTTTGTAATCCTATGCATTTTATTTTATGCATTTAAAATATTATTGTGAGAAGGGGCCCATAAACTTTGTCATACCTCTAAAGAGGGCCATGACACAGAAAAGATCAAGAACCTCATTCTGTTTCCTTCAGTGCTGAAGTGGAGAAAAAAAAATGAGAAAAGAAACACGCTTAAACCATTGAATTCATAACAAACAGTAGTTTGAAATATATATATATATATATATATATATATTTTCCAGCCAACATCAGTTAAAAGAAATTTAGGAGATTCTGAACAGTTGCTATTCCAGCCCAAATTTGAAATAAATAACATCCTTGGTAGTGGCAAGTCTGTTTCAAATAAACCTCACAGATAAAGGGAAGTTTATTAACATTAATTGCAAGGAGCCTGAGCAAGCCAAGCTGGAGGTCCTCCCATGGGCTCTAGATGGAGCCCTAGCATTACTAAAGTTGATCCCTAGCTCCAGCTGTGGGGACTTTGCTCTGTGAGAACCAGATGTTTAGATGAATTCTGGACTGGGAAGGGTTTGGACTTTAGTTTCTGAGTGTGAACAACCCACAAACCAAGAGCTTCTCATTTTCTTGGAAGCCTCCTTGGAGCAGGGCATGCCCACCAAGCCCCTAGAAGCCAGTTAACAACAGGGTGTATTCAACTTTCATTCTCGCCTGCAATCATCACCTAATATCACCTTCTTCTCTGACAACTTCTCTGCTTGAGGGCATCTCCAGGGCTGTCAGTCCAGCCTAGGTTGCTGAATTCATTTAGTAAATCAGATCCAAATCTGACTCTTCTCATTCATTCCCATTCTGGAGATTCCCCACCCCCACCCCCCTCGAATCAGACAATATGCAGGTGAGAGGCTTGGTCTTCACAGAAATAAAGCCATTCTTGGTCTTCACTATTCACAGTTCCCTCACTTCCCCTTCTTCCAAATGGGGTCCCAGATCTTCATTTCTTATAGTGACAGAGAAAAGTCATCCTTTCTGGACTTTAACCAAAGGAGTGGACAGAAGGATGTTTACCAGAAGTTTGCTTACCAAGGTCCATTGTCTTTCTCTCATCGCCCCCGGGCAAACAGTCTGGAAAACAGAGCCACAAGGCAGAGAACACTGCTAAGTTAGGGAGGATGGGTACCCATTCTAAACTAGATTCCATACTGGAAAACTGCAAAGTGGTGACCTGGCATAGGAGTCTTCAGGACCAGAGGATGCCACTGAATGTCTAAGGCTGATGTTAAAAAACATCTATGGCTAAAGTTTTAACTGAATGTGGCTCCAAGTTCAGTCTTAAAAGCACAGGTCCCAGAGAGATAATAATAATTCATTATAATCATAATAATATATAGCATTTATTTAGCCTCGACTCTGAGCCAGTCACTGTGCTAATGACCTCATTTGATTCTTACAACTGTGAGAGGAAGGTGCTATTATAAATTATCCTCATTTTACAATGGAGAAAATGACTTACTCAGGGTTATGCCTCTAGTAAGTATATGAGACTGGATTTGAACCCAGGTCCTCCTGACTCCTAGAATCCTATCCACTGTAGGAATTAGCTATCAATATAGAATGTCTGGTGTTCATCAATTGTAATTACAAGAGGGATTGAATATGAAGAACTTCCTGTCAGGGAGACTTAAGTGTTGTAACAGGTGATTGTGGTAGGCTGTGGCAATTGTCATTGAGAAGATTTAAAAATTAGAAAGGTTTCCATCTGTCGAGTATGTTGTTGGGTTTTTTTTTTGAGCAATAAGGAAGAGGGAGGGAGGAGTAATCCTCTGGGATGTCTGTTTGGTTGTAGGATTTGATCATTTTAGGCATTTTTGCTGACTGCTTTTTCTGCCATTGGCAGCTACAGACTCTGGAACTTATTACAAGGCTTGGCTGCCTTAAATCGAGATCATTCCAAGGAGTTTACAGTGTGGCACAGCTGAGGGAGTAATGGACTTGGAGCCGGAAGCCTGAGCTCTCACATTCTGGTTCTGGTATTTACCACCCCTGGGATCTTGAGTGAATCACTTCATTCTGGGTTTCCCATCTGCAAGAGGGGGAGAAGACTATCTGATTCATACTTTTCTAGAGGGGAAGGTGCCTTATAAACCTTGAAATTCTATAAAAAGTGTGAGTTATCATTATTGTCTGTGAAACAAGAGGGTTGAACTAATTAATCCCTTTTAATTCTAAATCCTATGCTTTGGTGACAGCCACATTCCAGTCTTTCTCAAACCCTAATGGATCTACTACCTATGATTGGGGCACATGCTCATTTTCTGGACATAACTAGAAGCTACACTTTTCCACCCAAAATAGCCTTTGACTTTAGCAGGCTTAGTGCAAATAGTAGCTACAGCTGTCCCAACAAAATCTGCTCCCCCTCTTGCAGAGGGCAGGCAGCAGTCCTTTACTAGTCTCTACAGTCACCCTTGGACATTTGGGGAACAGGATTATTCTTTCAGAGTACAAATGATGAGAAAGGTGGTGCTGCTCATTGAGTTGGTTGCCTGTGTTAGTATTTGGAGATCTGTGAATTATGATCCTCCACTGTCCTGAATATTCATTTCAAGACTGTAGAATAATTCCCTGGCCCCAACCTCCCTAAAAGTTGGGGAAAGAGGACCGACCCTGGAATCCTGAGGATCTGGGTTCATTCTCACTCTTGATCCTTACTAGGTATGTAGCCATGGGAAAGTGGCTACTTTTCTGACCCCCAGTTTTCTCATAAAATTGGGGATGATATCTGTGGTGCCTACCTCGCAAGACTCTCCCATGCAGGGGAAGGGAAGAAAAGGGAGCACTCATTTTGTGGAGGAAGAACTCAACTTGCTAAGCTTCCACATGAGCCCTTGCCCTTTATTGAGCAGTTTGTTTAGGTGGGCATTTCTAGTCTTGATGGTGATTTTGAGAAGTTCAGAGTTTTTTGGGTCTAGTGGCAATGGGAAGAGTGGAGTGATGACCAGGAAAGCTCATTTTTCAGGGAGAAGGATCCAAGTCTAGCACTTTTACCAGAAGACATATACCAGGAATAGTTTGGACAGTGCTCTGCTAAGAAGAAATATAAAATACCCAATTAGCAGTCCTTCAAACTGCTTTATAATTTGGTGAGACAAGGTATCACCAGCCTTCTAGCATATTGTAGCAGTAGTTATAAGATTCTGAATCCTGTTCTGCAAATATATATTTATAAATCTTTTATGTTTAAACTTTCTTGTGTGTACAGGAATCAATTACCTGTCCCATACCTGAAAAAAAAATCCAGGATTTAAATCCAGGAAAATTATCCAGTATTTAAATGGTGGTTTTTATTATATTGTTTTTATTGTCATTATTGCTTTCTTCCAGAGTTCAAAGTTTTAGATAAAATGAACCATTTATTTCACCATCTCCTGGAACATATCCCAATCTTTCCCGCTCCTTAATTCTGCTTAGTAACTATTCCCACAACCAGAATGTTTTTATTTTTACCATTTATGCCAATTAAAAACAAACCCATCCTATCAAAGGTTCAGCTCAGATATCATTTCCTCCATTATGCCTTTCCTGATTGTAGTACTTGCTTAATAAATATATATTGAGTTACTGTCTATTAGATTGTGAGATTCCCTGAGAATAGAGTTCATACCCATCTTTAATTACTCTTAGTGCCTACCACATTGCCTCATCTAAAACAGGACCTTCATGTATGTTTGCTGAGAAGATGGATGGACAATGGATTTAGATTAGGTTTCTGAATCTTTTGTTGGTGAAAAATTATACTCCGAATCAGTTAACAGAGGCACACTTCTGAAAAATTCCTACTACTTATATAGTCATGGCAATATAGTGCAAAGAGCAGTGAACTGGATGTGTCTCTCAGATGTTTTCCACACTTGGCTTTTATTGGGCTGCACTGTGGACAGTATGGACAGTACCCTCATGTGGCTGACCAAATCAAAATATAATTGGAATATTGTACAAAATAAATAAAAAGACATGAAGATATAAATCATGGTAATATATGATTCTCTATGCAGTCTACAAGGATCCTTAAGAATGGTTTGGTGGTTCCTGTTTCTATATGAGTTTGACACAACTGCTGGGGGTGGGGCATCATAAAAGGCCCCAGGGAACCTTTGACTTCAGCAGGACTGGAGCAAAGAGCAGCCACAAATATTGAGCAAAGTTACTCACAAGATAAAATTTAAGGTAACTAGAAGTTTTTTTAAAAATCCAAATGAAAGTATCAGTAATGACTGATTCACAATCAGTAAATTGTAAAATTTTATTTGTTTTCTTTCATATAAAATGGAGATAATTATTATTTTTCCTGGATCATGTAGCTATTGTTAAAATATTTTGCAAACTGTAAACCCTAGATAACTAGAAGCTCATTTTTAAAAAAATCCAAATGTATGTAACTATAATGATAAAATTTCATTTATCAATGGGTATAAGTCTTCACTTATGAATATATGTTATTTCCAGGACACTTCAAATCACACTATGCAATCATTGGGCTCTGAAGTGGGGTCTTGGCCTAGGGACTATGGTCTTGACCCTGAGGAGAATGAGATCAAACAACCGGAATTTGGGAAGAGGAGTCATAATTCATAACTCCTTTTCCTGTGATAGCCAATCATGGGCCTTTTCTTCTATGGAAACCTACTTATTGCAGGCTAACACTCCTTTACTTGATTCCTTCTTGCTTTTCCCTTTTCCCTTCAGAAATGGGCATTGGTTCCTTGGGGCCATTGTAAACTAAATCCAACAATGATTTCCTAGTGGTAACAGCACAGGTGCCAAGAGGGACATTCCTGACTCTTCCCGCCCCATCAGCTAAACAACAGGGGGGAAAAATATTGAAATAGGCAAATTATTAGACCACTGATGTCTCTTTTGGGCTTCTATTAATATCCTTAGCTAAATGCTGAGTTCTTGCTACTGATGTAGATGACCACCTTAATGTGGAATGCCAGCCCAGGCAATAAGGATAATAAAACACTTGGGCCTTTAAAAATTTTACAAGTAGGTTTCCTTGAAATGGCTCTTAGAAATAGTCAGTTATTATCAGTCTCATTTTATATATGAGGAAAATTAAGGCCCAGAGAAGCTAAGTGACAAGGTCACAGAATTTTAAACCATAGTTAGTATTGAGTCTGGGTCTTCCCTTGCTTCCAGATCCATGCCATGTTGCCTTGTAGGGAAACTGCCAGTGTGGTACCTCTCCTGATTCTTCTCAAGCCAACCATTGCTGGCCCTTCCAACATCAACTTCTTGTAAAACCAGTCCAGTTTTTGTTTTCTTTTCTTTCCTCCAACCATGTGGGAAAAACACTTTGGGGACTATTCAAAAAAAATTCATGCTAAGGGTTTTTGTTTTTGTTTTTAATATTGTTGTTTAGAGCTATCCATCAAGGAGGAAAAATACAAGTCATTGTATCTTTATTTTCCCACTGGATTTTAAAAACTGTATCCATTGAATGTCTATCTGGACACATAGATCCATTCTTGGGACTGATTTTACCTTGAATAAGCTGGACTTTTGTCTTACTTGCTTAGCTCAGAATCATATGCTGCTCTGGACTGTTCTATTTTATTTTTTGAACAATGAAAATGTTTTACTGCAACTCTGGCTTGCATTAGATGATCACTTTCAATTTTCATGCAAGACATATGGAAAAACTCACCTCAATTTACAGCATATTTCCTGAGACTGTCTGACTAATAGCTGATCACTACTGAATGAGAAAAGCCTTTTTGGCAGTAAATATTTAAGCAAATTTTTGAGCATAGGGACCAGAGTTGCCTTTGCCCTAACCTCCCTCCAATCTTAAAAAAGCCTAACACATAACCACATTTATTGATCTTTAGGTCATGGAAACTTTCAATCAAAGAAAATTTCCTTCTCCCATGTTGGAAAAGGTTCCTCCCAAAGGATGCAAACAAAACAAGAGGAAACATTCTTCATTCTTAGGGAGGTCAACTGGTTTGAGAGATTGGCACATTTTGGTATTGCATTTGGATGTAGGGCTTTGTTTTGGTTAGAAAGCAAAAGATAGAATAGTCTGCCTATAGGTACATCATGCTTTGCTTGTCCATAATTATATCATTTTACTACTGTGCTAGGAAGGAGAGACATTTTAATGATCTTGGGGATACTTGGTCTCAAATAAAAATCCCAAATGACAGATACTTGGAGAGGTTTTTTGTATTAGCAGAAAAAAATAAGTTGCATTTAGTATTTTTGGTGATATGCACTTCTGGAGGAGGGAAAGGAGAGCCAAAAGTGTTCTGTCCAGGCATGAGAGGACTTTACTCTGAGCATATGGAAGTTGGGAGTAGCCCGCTGTGACCTTAGTGAGAAAAGCGGCAGGACCTTTCTTTCTTTGACAAGTATCAGGGCAGAACTAACCCTTCAGGTAACTCTATCCTCTCCTACCTAGCAGGATTGAGAGAAGGTCATCCCTATTTTATTCCCAGTAGCTGAGATGATTGCAGGCCAGGGGTGGCCAGTGAAGTGTCAGAGCAGGGTCTGCCACCCTGATGTTGAGGGCTGAATGGAAGCAGCTCCTTTGGGTCAAGCTATGATGGGCCAGACAGAGACAGAAAAAGAAGCTAGAGAACCATGTCAGCTATCTCATCATTCCTTCTCACTCTGTGCGGCTTGGGAACCCTGGTACAGCCAGAGCTTCCTGGCTGACTGTTGGGCAGGAGGGCCAGCTGGCACTGGGGATTTCTGTATTGTGCATGTCAGAGTGAATCTGGGATTAATTACTGCCTGGGAAGGAGGTGATGGGACTGGATGACAGATCCCCAGGAGCTCTTCATGGGGTGGGGTGAGGGCAAGGAAATAGGGGCAGTTGGGTTCTCCTGGGATCATTTAGGCAGAAGGGGCTGAGGCGAGGTATACTGATCTTCCTCTCCTTGGACCACTGGACTGGATAACCCTACTCTTAGCTACCAGGGATTCTTCCTGACCTAGAGAAAAGACAGAAGTGAGAGTAGACAGAAGCAGCTTTTGAGTAAATCACAATCACTCCACTTTATTGGGACATGAGGCACAATTTGAAAAAAATAAATTTGTGCCTTAAGTCACCCTTAATTGTTCCTTTTCTGGACCTTCCCCCCCCCCCAACAAAAACCAAAAAAACTAAACCATTAACAAGACAACACCATCAACAACAAAATAAGCCAGAGATCAGGCTTGATATGAATATTTTTAAAAAGCATTTGTTCTTGCCTTTTTGCATTATAGTCACTCAGACATGTTCCATTCCAGGCTCCCCTCCAGAAGAGGGTTTGGGGGTTGGATTCTGAGGCCAAGGATCTGTTTTAAGTAATGTGGGCACATACTTCACTTCCATTACTGGGACCTTGGAGATCACCCACAATTGTGGTTTCTCCTTTAGAGAAAATGGACTCTTTCCCAAAGGCCTTTCTGTGCCCCTTCCCCCACCCTCATCCCTCAACATTATTAGGAATGAAAAAAAGAAACCTTAAAGAGATTAAGAATGAGTCGGAGCTCACTATATAAGCGCTGAACTGCAAACAGCAGGCAGAGAAGACAAGCTGCTTCTGTCTAATTCTCTCACTGTTTAGCCATTTTTCATTCAAGTCTACTTTTTGTGATCCCTGTTGGGTTTTCTTGGCAGAGATACTGGAATAGTTTGCCATTTCCTTCTCCAGCTCATTTTACAGATAGAGAAAATGAGGCAAACAGGGTTAAGTGACTTGCTTAGGGTCATACAGCTAGTAAGTGTCTGAGATAGAATTTGAACTTAGATCTTCCTGATTCTAGCCCGGGCACTCTATTCACTGAATCACCTAGCTGTCCTCTCTTACTATAAAAGATGAATTTAGGGCAGGCTTGGAGGTGTGCTCTCTCTCTCTCTCTCTCTCTCTCTCTCTCTCTCTCACACACACACACACACACACACACACACACCTCATTGGCTTAGATTTTGCGTCTCTGGAAGCTTTCTGGAATTTTGTGAACTCTGTTAACTGCTCTGGGGCAGTGTTTATCAATACTAGTATTGTGGTATTGATGCATGTAAAGCACATTCAGGGAGGTGCTCTGAGTACCGGAGCATTGCCATCAAGATTTTTCTTAGGATGGTGTGGAGCACAAGGATGGCACCTAGAAGAAGCTAATTACGTAAACTGGTCAAGATCCTTCCCAGCCCCCAAATCCCCCAGTATAGCCTGATTCCATGGTTCCGAGGCAAGACTGGAAGCTGGTAATTAGTAATAGTTATAGGGGAGGTAGATTTGGTACAGGGGTTGCGAGTCATAAAAGGTCTGTGAAATCATTCGGTTTGGCATTGCCAGTGGCAACTGCAGCCAGGACTCAAAATTCAATAAATCTGGGAGTTATTTAGGGTGAGTTAATTGTTTGACTAAATATAGTGGGCTAATTTTTAAACTGATGATTTTTTTATGGCCCACTAATGATGCTATAAATATCCAAATGGCTCTTGGAAGGAAAAAGGTTCCCCTCTCCTGGATTAGACACTTGATGACCATTTGATGGGTATACTCTAAAAGGGATTCTTACATTGATAGGAGTTGGACTAGATGAACTTTGAGGGCCTTGTGAACTCTAAGAATCTATGATTCTCTAAAGGGAGAGAATGAACATTGCAGAGTGGAAAGTGGGCTTTGGATTGGGGAAGATCTATGCCTTGATACACACATTTCCCAGTGACCAAGGCCAGGTATTTCAGCTTTTATTTCTTCTGGGTCTCATTGTTTTACAAAAACTTGTCAAGGGCTACATATATAATTTAATATTTATCTATGGATATAATGTAATATTCTATATATATGAGGATAATAATAAAATGTAATAATGCTTAATAATAAAAATGGTTTAAACAACAAAACATTTAGTTTTTAAACAAAAAAAACCTTGCCATTCTTAATGTGAACATTAAGCCTGCTTTTTTGATAGTAATACATCTAATGATATGGATGTCTTTTATTCTTGAAGAAGACCATGACATCAGGGACATGATGTCATGACAAGCACATGAATTAGATTTGAGTGAGGGGGTGCTATGCTATGTCACCAGCCTCACTTTCCCCTCCAGAGCCATCTGGGTCCCGTGGCCAGATAAGAATCAAGATGATTATAGATGGCTCTGAATGTCAGGAAATTAAAGTTAAGTACCTTGCCCAAGGTCACATAAGTAGTAAATGTCTGAGGCTGGATTCGAACTCCCATCCTCCTGACTCCAAGGTCAGTGCTCTATCCACTGCACTATCTAGGTGCCTCTATCTGGTTTGATAGAGGTTGTAGTGATGTGAAGAATATATTCAAGATGACCATCTGAAATTTTTGTTCTATTTTTACTTTCTGTATGTTTTATATGGGAAAAAAATTTGCTTGCAAATGTACGTACTCCCCAAAAGAGATATCATGAACTGGGCATGTTTGTGAAGGACTGGATATTTTTCTTTATGTAGTTACAACTTATAGAAGTCCAGTAAAGACACTTGAATAAATTTTTCTTTAAGATGCATATCTGCGGGCAGCTAGGTGACACAGTGGATAGAGCACTGGCTCTAGAGTCAGGAGTACCTGAGTTCAAATTCGACCTCAGACACTTAACAATTACCTAGCTGTGTGACCTTGGGCAAGTCACTTAATCCCATTGCCTTGCAACTCCCCCCCCCCAAAAAAAAGATTGATATCTGATTACAACTCTATACATTTTTTTTGGCAAGTTTATAGGCAACATGTTGAAGTTAACTGAGAATAGAGCTAAATATAATGAAATGTAGTTGGTGTTTTCTAAAATCTTGATATCTATTTTAAAAGTCCAGTAACAAAATTGCAATTAATACTACATACAATAAAATTGTCTATTGCAATTAAGATGAGACATATAATGTTTTAAAATAAATATCCCAATTTCTACATGCATATCTTTTGTAAAAAAATAAAAAAAATCTGATGGTCTGTTAGTTTATACATTAGTTATGTGAAAAAGTCAGGTTGAGTTGGTTAAGGGTTAAACTGGTCTGAGTTGTTGCAATGTAGGCACATGCACTTATCCATTCCTCCATTTTCCAGTTACACAAGGTGGGCCACACGAATGGATTTTGAGGGCTGTATTTGACCTGTAGATTGTTGGTTGAACCCTTGACTAAACCAAAGAGCTGTTGGATAATCACTGATCTGTTTGTGTAAAGGTGGTTTTCTCATTGTGAGTTCCCCCTTATCAATGAAATCACTAGTCTGGACTAAGAAAGAAAATCAAGTGTAAAGAAGAGAATTATTCAAATTCTGATTTGCTATCAGCTTGTTTTCCTTATAGGAGTGGCCATTTTCTTTGAACCTGGGCCAGAATCCATGACTATTTACATAGACACCATTTACATGACTATTTACATAGTCACACAACTCGTGACTTTTCTCTTCCTAACAGCCCTTTAGTATTACAGCTAATACCATCTGATTATTAACTATTCCATAAACTGTTAATGGTGAGAAAGTAAAAGGTGTAGAAGTGTGTGTGATCCAAACTCCCTGATGCCAAATCCTTATGCCATTTGTTCAGATGAGAATTTCATCTGTTTAGATACTACCTGACTTCTTTATTTTCTAGACAAATCTGCTCTATGGGGAAAAATAAGTATGTCTAGCCAAAGGGCTGATGCAAGAATAGCAAAAAGCTCCACTGGCTTCTCCACTGAGTTTTTTTTTTTTAAATATCAGATCCCACTGTGACATCTCATTTCTTTCTTCGTGGTCTTGGTTATCTCATAAAGTTTACTATGATGTGGGTAAAAGTCTTCCACTTATGGGGCAGCTAGGTGGTGCAGTGGATAGAGCACCGGCCCTGGAGTCAGGAGTACCTGAGTTCAAATGTGACCTCAGACACTTCATAATTACCTAACAGTGTGGCCTTGGGCAAGCCACTTAACCCCATTTGCCTTGCAAAAACCTCACGTTGGCATTGGAACCAAGACCAATATGAAATTATTCCTGACCTCAAGGAGTTAACATTCTGGGGGAGGGTGAGTAAGATGGAAAAACATATACAAAATAAATTAAATACAAAACATATACAAAATAATTTCTAGGAAGAAAATACTAGCAATGGGGACTCAAAATCATCTTCTTATGGTAGTTGGTACTTGAGGTAAGCTTTGGAGAAAACTAATGATTCTTCTAGGTAGAGCCAAGAAATTCAATCTTTGTCCTTCTCTGCCTAATGCACTGATAAATAAGCTGGACCCAAGATGGTGTTTTTGAGCTCTGTTAAACTCACATTGTCTGTCTTTGACTTTGTCAACTGATCATCAAATATTGAACATCTACTGTGTTAGCTCTGTGGTAGACATGGGGTGGGGTACAAAGAAAAAGAACACCAGGTCCCAGTCCTCAAATAGTTTATAATATGCTGGAAGTCAAGATATATTACAGGCATAGATTTCACTAACAGTTTAAGACCAAATACCTAGGTGATGTTTGTCCTTTGTTTTGAAGAAGATCATGACATCAGGAAGTGATGCCATAACAAGCATGTGAATTGGATTTGAGTTGAGGCGGGGCTGTGCTAAGTCACCAGTCTCACTTTCTCCTCCAGAGCTATTTGGGTCCAGTGGCCAGATAAGAATCAGAATGACTGGAGGTGACCCTGGATGTGAGGCAATGAGAGTTAAGTGACTTGCCCAAGGACACAGCTAGTAAGCTGCCCATACTTAGATATCTAAGTAATGAATGAGTGGCACCCAGATTTGTTAGAAAAATTTTAAGGTCAAAGAGAGATTCATGTAGATTGAAGGCAATAGATTTTGAATTGAATCTTGAATTATGGATGAGTTTGAGACAAAGAGGAGGCAGAAAGATCATTCTAGAAGAGGAAAATGGTGTAGCAAAGAGGTAGAAGTGGGAATATCTAGCTTTGGAGTAGAGGGTTTGTTAAGGATACTAGAGGATATAGTTGGAACGTTAGTTAGGTCATGATCAAAATGATCATGGAATTAAAGGAAAGGTTAAATGTTAGGCTAAAGAACTTGGATTTTATCTCATACAAAGGCGAAGAGTGGTGGGAAGATAAAACAAAGGTTTTTTGAATGGAGAAGTGGTCAAATTTTAAGAAAATTAGCATTGTAGTAATATGTAGAAGAGAATGAAAGTGGGAAAACCTAGAAGCAGAAAACTATATATTCATACACACATATATGTATTTATATGTATATATATACATATATATATAACAGTAGTGGTTGTGAAAGTTAAGAAATAAGGGATTAAAATAATTTGTAAAGCCTCAGGTACTCTAATAATAAAACTTACCTGACCTTTTATACTGTATCAAAAATTAAGGTTAATTCTCTTAAGTTTCTAAAAGGCAACTATATTATAGAAAAAGTTCTTCAGCCTTCAAATGAGTGTTCTCTATATTTCCACTTTCTCACCTCCAATATAGAAATAAGAACTGCATGAATAAAGACCATTTAATAGGGTGACACTAAGAAGCATGAATTAAAGGTGAGAATAGGTAGAGAACTTTTAAAGTAAAATAAAAAAATTTTCTTTTAATGTGCTCTTCAATTTAAGAGAGCTCTTTAATTCAAATTTAGAAAAAAGTAAGATCTTAATTCTTTTAAAAACATTGCTTTTGTAGCTCTCAATATCAAGTACTTGAGTTGTACAGTTGTATTGTGATGGTGATGGAAATATTAAGGGAAAATCCCAAATAAAGTTAAGACTAATAAATATAGGCAGGCTCCCTGGCTTTGGTATCACTCTTGACAGTGACTTCAGTTGATGTTGGCATCTTCTCTTTGGGATTTCTTGCCTTATTTACCTAGTCATTTTTTCCTATTATAATTGGAAGAAATGCTCTATCCTCACTATGAAATATTAGCAGATCCTTCAGTGTTTCTGGATTAGTTCTCTTCATTCTCTGAAGGATAAATGTCCAAGCTAGCTATTTGATGGTTAATGGATTTATTTGCACATGCTTTTCACATAACTTTCTATTTCCACCCTGTTCTCCTCTCTTAAATACACAATGATCAGGCCCTAACTGGCCTAATTCCTCCATCTTCTTCCTGCAGTGTTCTTTAAGCTCTGCTAAAAGTGAGAAAATCAGTCGAACATCAAGAACAAGTAGAATGCTATTAAAAATTGAAACACATACAATTCAAAAGTTATTAAGTTGGAAGGGACCTTAGAATAATCCAATACAGACTGCTTCCTCATTTTGTATTAAGGGAAGTATGGATTGGAGAGGTTGTATAACTTGCCCAAGGAGACAGTTATTTAGTGGAATGGGCAAGCAGAACCAAATAATCACAGAATCTCTAAGTTAGAAAAGTTCTTAAGAGGTAATTTAGTCTGTACCAATATCTGAATAGGGAATCTATAACTATAATTGGTCATACAGTTTTTACTTAAGGACTCTCAATGAAGTGAAATATATTGCCTCTTGAGGCAATCCATTCCACTTTTGGTTCTTTTTAGGTTTTTGCAAGGCAAATGGGGTTAAGCGGCTTGCCCAAGGCCATACAGCTAGGTAATTATTAAGTGTCTGAGACTGGATTTGAACCCAGGTACTCCTGACTCCAGGGCCGGTGCTTTATCCACTGTGCCACCTAGCCGCCCCTCCATTCCACTTTTGGACAGCAATAAAAAAATAATGATGAAGATGATGATAATAGATAGCATTTACAAAGTACTTTAAGGTTTATAAATTTTCTTTTCCCAATAACTTTAAAAGGTAGGTGCTATAATTACTGCCATTTTATAGACTGAGGAAATTGAGGCAGACAGAAGTCTTGCCCAGGATCACAGAGTTTATACATGTCTGAGTTGGGATTTGAATCCAGATCTTCCTGACTTCAGGTCCAGCACTCTATCCACTGCATCATCCAGCTTCCCCCATTAGTTGGAAATTTGTTCTTGTATTAATCATAACTCTACTTCTCTACAACTTTCCTTTTTTTGCCCCTTGTTCTTTCTTCTGAAAGTGAGAGGGCATAGAAAATAGAGTGTTATATTTATACTTTTCAGGAAGACCTGCATAGAAATCCAACCTCATATACTTCCTAGATATATGACCATGGGGAAGAATTTTAACTTCTCTAGTCTGGGTTTTCCCATTTATAAAATGGCAGATTATCTCACAAGATTGTTGTGAGTATCAAATGAAATTGTCTTGTTTACTCTCTTCTCAATACTTTCCTGCTTTTCAATGGCTTTCTTAAAATGCAGCTCAGTCAACTACTGTTTCTTATTTGCCTAGTGCCAGGCACTATGCAAAGCCCTGGAAATAAAAACAAAGGCTAAAAATGAGTCCCTGCTCTCCAGGAGCTCACAGTCTAATGGGGATAACAACATGCAAACAGTTACAGATTGTAGAAAGGATTAGTTGGAGGTCATTGCAGAAAGAAAGAAGTGAGATTTAAGAGGCATTGGCAAAGACTTCTTCCCGAGGGCAGAATTTAACTGAGTCTTGAAGGAAACCAGGGAAGACAGAAGGCAGAGATGAGGAAGCTTAGACCTAGGCATAGAGGACTGGTGAACTAGTGAAAATGCACAGTGCTTTGAGAGGAAGTATTATGCATGTGAGAATCAGTAGGGAAGCCATTGTCACTGTATTATCTGGTAAATGAAGAGTAGTAGTGGTAATAAGTAAGAAAATGGAAAGGGAGGAAGGGGCTAGGTTATGGAAGACTTTAATAAAATAGAGGATTTTTATATTTTATCCTAGAAGCAATAGGAAGCCACTAGCATTGGTTGAATGGGAGTATTGATTGTGACATGGTTAATCATGCACTTTAAGAAAATTAATTTGACAGCTGAGTGGCAGGACTGGAATGAGGAAAGATGAGGCAGGGAGACCAACTAGAAAGCTACTGCAACAATCTAAGTATGAGGGGCAACTAGGTGATTCAGTGGTTAGAACACCATCCCTTGAGTCAGCAAGACCTGAGTTCAAATGTGACCTCAGACACTTAATACTTACTTAGTTGTGTGACCTTGGGCAAGCCACTTAACCCCAATGCCTTGCAAAAATGAAAAGAAAACTAAGTATAAAGTAAGGAAATCCTGCATCAGGTTGGTGGCAATATCCAAGGAAAGAAAAGGCATATATGGGAGAAATTATGAAGGTAGAGACAGGTAGAACTTCTCAAGAAACTTGATAGAGAGTGACAGTGGTGGAAGAGAGTGAGGAATCAAGGATGACATCTAGGATGCAAGCCTGGATGATTCAGAAAATGGTGGTCTTTGTGACAGTAATCTGGAAGTAAGGAATGAGGGAAGCATGGGAGAAGAGAAAGAGTTTGGTTTTGGACATAACGAATTTATGATGTCTACAAAATAACCAGTTTGAGATAGTCAATTAGCAATTGAAGATACAAGACTGGAAATCAGGAGAGATTAGAGTTGGGCAAGTAGATCTGAGAAACATGCACACAGTAGTTGAATCCATGGGAGCTGATGAGATCATAAAATGAAAGTGCACAGAGGGAGAACCAGAAAAGGGCTTAGGACAGAAACTTAAGCAGACATTCATGGTCAGCAAGATTTAGATGAAAAAGACTGAGGAATAGTTAGGCAGGTAACAGGAGAACCAGGAGAGAGCAGTATCACAAAATCCTAGAAAGGATGATCAACAAAGTGGGTGAACAACAGTGTCAAAGGCTGCAGAGGCCATGAGATTTGGTGATTGAGAGATTTCATTTGAATGATGAGGCTAAACTGAAAAAGGAATTGAGTAAGCTATAAAATAAAATTTGAAAGAAGAATATTCCTGTTCCATATAAAATTAAAAGTAAATTCTACCACATAATTAAGGGGCAAGTAATATTGTCTGTTACAAAAAGTTCCAATAGGGATAGAAGGCAGTATATAAACTTTTTATGAGACAAATAAGATATTCAAGCCTGGGAAGGAGAAACAAGAGAAAGAAAATTATAATAGATTCAATTTGTTACATTACCAGGATGCAAAAATGATTCATTAAGAAAGCAATGTTCATGATTAATCATTCAATAATATAGTGGACAAAAATGGTTCTATTAAAGGATTCAGAAAAATTCTTTGACAAAATCTGTTACTAATTTACATTGAGATCAAGGATCTAAAAAGTTAAAAAAAAGATTAAGAATCAAAATTATAGAAGGAAAATTCTTAATACAATCTAAAGTGTATATCCTTTTTATTTTTATTTTGTTGTTTAAGGCAATGAGCTTAGATGACTTGTCCAAGGTCACACAGCTAGGTAATTATGAAGTATCTGAGGTTAGATTTTGAACTCAGGTACTCCTGACTTCAGGGCAATTGCATTATTCACTGCACCATCTAACTGCCCCATTAAGATGTATATCCTAAATCAAGAAGTAGAATTATTTGTTATGAAAAAAACACTAGAAGTTTCTCTAGTAAATTCAGGGATAACAGTACACCTTTTATCTCCACTATTATTTAGTATGATATTACTAATTCTAGCTATAGAAATCAAAGAAGAAATTAAAGGTTTAGGCACCAGTAAAAATAATGAAACACCTTGCAGTTAATCTACCAAGAAACATAAGATTTATGTAAATAACAACTATAAAATATTCCTTGTAGACATAAAGGAAGTCTTACATATCTGGAAAATAGTCAATGTTCATGACTGAGTCATATCAATATAATAACATGACAATACTATTGAAGCTGTAGATTTAGTACTGAATCAAACAACCTAGGGGTTTGTTCATGGAACAAATTGACATAACAAAGTCCTTCTGGAGGAATAAAATATCAAGAATTTCAAGGTAAAGAATGAAAAATGTAGAAATAAAAGCTCAGTTTTTTCAAATTTTAAGCTTTATTACAAAACATTTATTGCCAAAAACATATGACCTAGATAGCATTAATAATTCCAACTCATGTGCCTAGTTTACCATCTATATAAAATTTTTATGAGAATAATCTACACATTCATCAAGGATATCTTTGATGAAGGTTTAGTAGGAAACAGGCAGGCTTTTACAAGCAATATTCTATAGCAGACTACATATTTTTAGAGCCACATAAATGACTAAAACATATAAAAATTACAAGATTCCACTGTTTAGTCTTTGTGGCCATTTTTTAAAAAAAACATTTGATTTCGTATCACTGCCTCGAAGACTCTCCTCCAACAAAATGTCTCATAGATATTTCAAAAGGATGCAAGATATTGCTGAAAGACATTGCTTCATAAAAAAAGTGGTTACTGCTCTTATCAAGGAGTTATAGCAGAAAGTTTAAACTGAACAGTTGATTCTGGGGATGGTAAAGTCTTCCAGTTTCTTCTATTTGTGGATGACATTTTGTTAATTACATCAAGGGATAAAACAATGCAAAGCTGAGATCCAGTCAATCAAAACAGTTTTGTCTAATTGTCCAGACCAAGAAAATCAAGTAGATGAAGAATGCTTATTGTCCAATTGGATAATCCATCTCTATTGTCTGTAGTATACACTCACATGCACACCCACACCCACACAGATATATATTGGACAAAATGGACAATGAGTTGTATCTAGAATTGAAAAGAGAAGAATGGGCTAGATTGGACTACCTTTGGGAAATGGAAAAGTTCTTTTAATGATTTTAAGTTTTTCCTTAACACAAAGGCCTATACCAGCATTCTTCTGTATGAAAGCTGTATGCAGCAAATTAAGGAACACTATAGTCTCCAAAGAACTGAAATTTTGGATCATTCAAAGAGCAATGCAGAGGTCTATGATGGGTATGAGCAAAATGTAACATATTACAAATGAGATTATGAAGTAGTGCAAAGGTTAAGTAAATGCATGATTGAGAAAGAAGGGCTGATTATGTGGCAGAGGGATAACTGATGGATTGCTCAGATGTTCCATTGGTATCTATGTGATTTGAAGAGAACAAGGTTGCCCAGTTGTACTCCCTTTGGTTATTGTGTGGATTATTTCCTTCCTACAGTGACCCCATATTACCTCTAGAATCAAATATGTTACTTTGGCATTTAAAATACTTTGAGGGGGGCAGCTAGGTGGTGCAGTGGATAGGGCACTGGTCCTGGAGTTAGGAGGACTTGAGTTGAAATCCAGCTTCAGACACTTAATAATTACCTAGCTGTTTGGCCTTGGGCAAGCCACTTAACCCCATTGCCTTGCAAAAACTTAAAAAAGATTTAATAGTTAAGAGGTTATTAGTAATAGCAGCGACTAGGTGGCACAGTGGATAGAGCACCAGCCCAGGAGTACCTAAGTTCAAATCCAGCTTCAGACACTTAATAATTATCTAGCTGTGTGACCTTGAGCAAGTAACTTAACCCCATTGCCTTAATAAATTAAAAAAACCCCATAAAAATAAAATAAAATCCATTGAAATCTGGTTCCAACCTACTTTTTTTTCAGTCTTATATATCATTCCCTTTCACCTACTTTATAGTAGGCCAATCTGACTTTCTTACTGTTCCACACATGACACTTTTCCTCCTATATTCATACTTTTGTACATTGCCAGAGGGTACTTTCTCCTTACCCATGTCCTAGAATCCTTGGTGATCTTCAAAACACTTTAAGCTTTATCTTGTAGAGGAAGTAAGTCTTTCCTGATTCCTTTGGCTGTTACCCCCAAATTATATATATATATATATGTATATATATATATATATGAACTGCTTAATAAATGCTTAATGACTTTTTTAAATACAAAAACACATTTTTACTAATATTTAATATAAAAATTGACACTGGAGCCATCATACCATATATATCAGATGGTTGTGCCTTAAATGCTATGTAAATGCTATGAGAATACCCCATTTTGGAATTTGCTGGCAGAAACCATCATGGTCAATTTTTTTTAGTTTAGATGAATCTAAAGAAGTGGGTTTAGACTGTGAGTTTGAGAAAAGGGACTTTTTGTTTCAACCCCCAATGCTTCATATAAGAGGCCCTCAATAAAGGCTTATTGACTGTCTGATTTCAACCAAACTAGCCTTCACAAAATGGATGGACTTTTAAGGATCCCTACAAAGAAACCGTGGATTGAAAATAATTCCAACATTGCCAACATAAATAACAAAAAAAGGCAAGCTATCTTTTAAACTGTTTTTCATCTTTCTACTCTTAATTTTTCAACAGTCAGATTACAAAGTTAAAAAGATCTAATTATATCAGAAAAATTGATCAAAAATTAAAATTTATCAAGAATATTTAAAATATGAAGTTAACATCAATTATCTTAATAACAAACCCTGATGTATATATTCTGTCATGAGATGCCAGCTAATAGTATAAAGTCATAATTATTACTTATTAATGCTAAATTTTTGTTGCTGAATGTCACTTTGAAAAACTCATGTTTGCCTGTTTAATAAAATTGCAAACCAAAATTTCTAACATCTTCTCAATGAAGAATTTCAGAAGTCTTGAATCCTTTGTTAAAAGTAGAAAAATTTAAGGGGGCTGTTAGGTGGAGTCAGGAGTACCTGAGTTCAAATCCGACCTCAGACACTTGATAATTACCTAGCCGTGTGGCCTTGGGCAAGCCACTTAACCCCATTGCCTTACAAAAACTAAAAAAAAAAAAAACCAAACAAAAAAGGAGAAAAAATTTAATGCCTACTGATTAGTTTGCAAGAGCAACTAATTGATAGGGTAAATAGGGATTTTTTTTCAGCAAAAAACTTGGAAGATGGAATTAAAAAACTGAGTATATAATGATTTAGTAAATGTAGCCAATGATTTGCTTCTTTTTTTGATCTCAGTATCTTTTTTTTTTTTTTGGTGATGATAGCATTTAAATCAAGTATATCAAAGGATGCTAAATGTTCTTTATCATCTGATCTATTTTGGGTAATCTCTTTGCTATATTTATTCTTTCTTTCCTAACTAAAAATGTTCACATTATGCAGGGGGAGACTATGTACATAAGTATAAATAAGACATATAAGGGAAAGATACAAGATAAATTTTTTTAGGGGAAGATACTGATGGCCAAGGGCAAGTTCTATTTCACTTTTGTAACTCAAGGACTAGCAAGGTGTCTGACACATACATAACAAATGTTTATTGATTGTTATTGGAGATGATACCTGAGCTGAGCTATAAAAGAAACTAGGGATCCTTGGAAGTTAAGATAATGAGAGAGCACCAGTAATATTTACTATAGAAGAAATCCTTATGGTTTCAGAAAATTTGGGGCATCATGATCCTCAAATAGAGTTCTCTACTTTAGAAAGCTACTAATTGTCATTTTCAGGAAGTCATCGCACATGTGGGTCTCAGTTTCTTCATGTACACAATAGTTTAGATAGGACTTTACATACATTATCTCTATTGAGACTGGAAACAACCCTCTAAGGTAAGTGTGGATACACACACACACACACACACACACACATATACACATGCACACAGACACAGCTTGAGATATGTTCTTCCTTAGTCAATAATCTTATCCCTTTAAGTTTTGGTGATGGTTGTCGTTACACTTAGGTTCTATAGTATATTACATATACTTGTGCATCTTATGATGAGCATGGACATTTATGAACATGGGTTAGATTACTAGATTTCTTCATGAATCTTTTCTCCTGTAACCTACCTGTCTTCTCTACTCACATGGCTCTTCCTTAGTTGTACCTGCTGCTTTCTGTAGTAAATGGCTTGGTAGAGATATGTGGGCAATCCCACCCCCCCGCTCAGCTTCAGTTTTCTTGGCTCTCCTCCCAGCTTTCTACTATGGAACTTAAAGCAAAGTGTTTTTTTAATAATGCTAAAGAGTCAAACATAGAAAAGGAATAAGGAAAGGAAAAGGAAAAATGTGTAAAAAAGAAAACCTGTTCTAGCTCTTCTAGGGAGATTTGTTTGAGGAAATAATGAAATTTTTTTTTGTATTCTAATTAAAAAAATAGAACACTATTATACCCCAAATGGCATTCTATTGATCACAGAAAAACAATAATTTGCAAACATTTAGACTAGAGCCTTTTGGTAATATTTTACTTGGCAGCATTATGGAATGTCAGAATACCTCCATACATGTCACTCCAATACTTATATTCTGAAAATATAAACACTTGCATTTGCTTTATCTCCATAGCTATTTCAAATGAAATGTGCACAAGATAAGTAGATCCATATATATATATATGTATATATATATATATATACATATACATATGATATATATATGTCAACTTTGCCTTAGGACAAGGTGGTGGAGGGAAGAAACTACTACTCATAAAACTATCACTCAGCGGAGATGTTATTTTTAATTTCAGGCAGTTTTCAGTAAAAGTGTTCCTTCATAACTCCCATTAAAGTCAACAATAGGTGGTATGTTATTGTCTGAGATGGTGGAAATTAATTATTATCAATGATTCCTCCATGGTGTGTGGAGTTCAATAGGAGGTTATGTTACAGGAAAATTCCTACTGTGGCAATGCAGATTACAGGCAATCATTTTTGTAGAGAACTGCATTCACATGAAACAGCATTTGGAAGTTTCATGAAGTTCTATGATGAAATTTGAGCCATTAGCTACATTGACCAAATATAATTGGAGGAAGGGAATTCCTTGACCAAGAGATTTCATATAACACTTTCTGGTTCCTCACTTAGTAAGCTATGACCACGACACTGTTATGTCCAGCATTTTTATTAATGATTTGGATAAAACAAACATCAAATTCATGAATGCCATAAGATATAAGGATGCATTGGATGATATGTTCAAAAAGATCTTGTTGGGCCAAAATGACAGAATGCTTAATAATAATGATCACAATAATAATATGACACCAGTGGCTAAAAACACTAGAGTCCTACAACTCAAGTTTAAAAAACTGCTTAAGTTTCTTTTCTAGGAAGGAGTTCATATGAACTGGGACTGGAAAAGTCTAGTATACCACAACTCAATATGAGTCAGCAGTGTGATGTAGTACTTACAAGAGTTGGCACTATCTCAGGCTGCATTAATAGGGTTCACAGTGAAGGGGTGCACTGCCCCTCCTTGCACTGCCCACTCAAGAGTTTTGTGTTTTCTTCTGGGCATGTGTTAGGAACATGACAAACTGGAATTGGTAGAGAGCCAAGATGATGAAGGGACCTGAAACCAGGTAAGAGACTACAGATTGGCTAAAGCAAATGGAGATTGCCTAGAATAAGGTGGTTATGTGGAAAAGGAATTATAATTCTTATACTATGCCTTTCATGGCAGACTCAGGAATAAATAATCTAATATGGAGTCCCTGGGGAGCCAGTTATTAGAAAATGGCATTAATGGTTTAGAAATGATGTAACAGATGTTTTGAAAGGCAATGGGGTTAAGTGATTTGCCCATGGTCACACAGCTAGGTAATTATGTGTCTGAGGACGAATTTGAACGCAGTTCCTCCTGACTCCAGGGCTACTGCTCTATCCACTGTGCCACCTAGTTGCCCCTTGATCTTTTTATTTTGTTAAATGGTATTTGAAGTTCCTCTCAATTTTTTTCTCCCAATTTTATAAAAAGAATCCAAAGGAAGAGAGGATAAAATGTAATCTTGTTGGGATCTTAACTCATTTGGTTTGTTATGCTTTCTTTTCATGATTCCCCATCAAATCCCTTTTCTGGGTATATTCTAGGTATATTCTGGCATATCCTAGGTGTACAAATTCTAACAATACTCTCAAATGCAGTATTGAGGATGAGGAAAGGAAAAACCTTCTCAAATTCCTAACTGATGGTCTTCATTTTATTTTCTTTTTAAAGATTTTATTCATTTCATTTTACAATTTCCCCCCTAATCTTACTTCCTTCCCCCTACCCCCCCACAGAAGGCAATTTGCCAGTCTTTACATTGTTTTCATGGTATATTGATCCAAATTTAATGTGATGAGAGAGAAATCATATCCTTAAGGAAGAAACAAAGTGTAAGAGATGGCAAAATCAGACAATAAGATACCAGTTTTTTTTTTTTCTCCTAACAAAGGTAATAGTCCTTGGTCTTTGTTCAAACTTCATAGTTTCTCTGGATACAGATGGTATTCTCCATTGCAGGCAATCCCAAATTGTCCCTGATTGTTGCACTGATGGAATGAGCAAGTCCATCAAGGTTGATCATCACCCTCATGTTGCTGTTATGGTGTACAGTGTTTTTCTGGTTCTGCTCATCTCACTCAGCATCAGTTCATGCAAATCCCTCCAGGCTTCCCTTAATTCCCATCCCTCCTGGTTTCTAATAGAACAAGAATGTTCCATGACATACATACACCACAGTTTGCTAAGCCATTCCCCAATTGAATGGCCTTTATTTTTTAAAAATTTAATTCCTATTGGAACATTTCACTGCTTGGATGAGTGACTTCCTTGATATCTATCATAGACCCCTTTACTCCTACCACATGGTAAAAACATTTTTTTCAACAAGTCACCAGCTAAAAGCATGTTTTTCAGCATCTGAGTTCTCTTTCCTTACCCTTACCAAACCACGGTTCTAAAAATGGGATCCTGGTAACTCCATGGCCTGATGAAATTCTAGTTAGAAGAAATGCAGCTCATAAAATATGGTTAGAATAGCATCTTATGGGCTCTATGTCAGTCAGTTTTCAAAAAACATAACTGAAGATTTGGATTACCTGTTTCCTAAAAAGGTCATTTGATACACATAACAATGTGGCAAAATATTTTATTCTAAAATGTATATTTATCAATAGCACCCAGGACCAAACCAAACTGCAATGAAGTCATAACTCCCAGTATTTTGTGTATCAGTAGGTTACATTCTTGAATATAGCTAAAAGAAACTAGTTTCAAATGAAGAAAATCCCATTTAATCCTCATGAAGAGAGATTTTTGTCTTGGAAGAGTGATTTTTCATATTATTGCTGTGAGACCTTACAAAAAAAATAAATATGAAAATGATCTCTGATACTGTGTGCCATCACCTTTGCCTTAGAAACAATCAGGGTTCTTGATCTGTGCTTAGTAAAGATGTACTTAGGCAAGAAAAATATTTTGACTTATTATTGACACATATACATACATACATATATATATATACATATATATATATACATATATATATGTATATATATATATATACACACACACACACACACACACACACACACACATATGTATTTGGTGACCAAGAATTCCAGAACATGATTGATAAAAAATACCTTCATTTTCATATATCACCAGAAGTTTTTTTGCTCTTAAGCTGGGGCACAGAAGATGCCACTTTGCCTTCTCCCCAGGCAATTCCCTTTCCTTCTCTCCCCACCAATCTCAGCAGGAAGAACCAAGCAATCATGGAATTAAATGTTATTTTTCCTTTTCCAACAGAATATATACAACTGTAAATGTATTTGATATCATGCTTTTTGGTGGCACCATTATTTTGCTGGTCATACACTATAGTGTTTTTTTCTTCACTATTCATATCTATCCGCATTTTATTACATTCTGTCTGTCTGGGATAGCTTTTGTTTCTACTTAACTATAACAAAATATTCATATACATTTTAAAACCTTAATTTTGATGATTGATTTAATATTTCATGTTACTTGTATTCTTGGGTTATTCTTGAACTGAAAACTTGTCTCTTCTATACTTTACCAGTGATTCAAGTTTCCCTTAGCTATTTTTTGGAGTGTTTTCTTAGTACTTCTTAAGCCATGTCACCTGCTAAAAGATGATAAAAGTTTTCTATACTCTGTTTTCCTAATACTTGATTCACTAAGTCACTATGATGTAAGATTAAAGAATACTTTCACAGAATAGTGAGAATGTATCTTGTTTGAATGGTAGAAAGGAGAATGTAAAAGGTATAGTTTTGAGCACAGCAGAAAGCAAAAAAAAGGGAAGTATGGAAAAACAAAGACATGGAAAAATAAGGTTGGAACATATATTTGTATTGTTAGAAGAAAGGACTGATGGACAGAAGATAAGGTTAGGTTGATATAAAAACAGAACAACAGGTAACTTAAAATGTCTGAGGATAAGGTAATCAAATCTGATGCAAAAAAATAATAAATGAGAGGTGGGATAATGTAACAGTACTGAAAAGGCAAATAAGGATTGAAGGACAAGACCAACCAGTTAAGGTCTGTCAGAAGGAGGAAGGGTTCACATTATTATTGAGATATAGAATACAGAGCAGATCTTTGAAAAAATTAAGAGATGAAAACAGGATGTTAAAAATTCATATTCCAGGGCCAAAAGGACAACAACAAACACATCAAAGAGAATGGAGTCAGGTTCCTGTTATTTAGAAGATCACACAGGGAAGAGGCACTATGGGAGAGCAGAAGCAGTACTGGTTTGCAGGTGATAAGGTCTGTGTTTGAATCTCAATTTTGCCACTCACTACCTGCAACTTTGTGAATGTCACCTAATATATATATTTTTTGAACTTCCACCTCCAAGTAACAAGAACATTTTCTCTCTCCCACTTCCATATCATACTATCCCTCCCCTCACCCACTTTGAAAAAAAGAAGGAAAAACACAACCCTTTAAATAAATATGCAGTCAAGAAGACAAATTTCTGCATTGGGCAGTACCCAAATATGCATCTCATTCGGAATCTTGACTCTAATACTTCTCTCTGTGGAAGTGAGCTGCATGTTTCATTATTAGACCTTTACAATCATAGTCATTGCATTGATTAGAATTCTCAACTTTTTCAGAATGGTTTGCTTTCTATTGCTGTTATATATTCTCCCAATTCAGCATCATTTTCTTTTTTTTAGCTTTCTTTTCTTTATTAAAGTTTTTATTTGAGTTTAACAATTTTTTCCCCAATCTTACTTCCCTTCCCGCACAGAAAGTCAGCATCATTTTCATACATGTCTCCCCATGTTCCCTCTTACTTTCCCTCTAGTCATGTCTTATGGTATTTAACCTCTTTGGATGCCATCATTTTCCTCTCAAGTTAAATGAAGGAGGCCCTTCCAAAGTGAACCTTCTATGCCTCTATAAGTATCTAGAATCTGGCACAGTGAAAAAAAGTGCTATACTTAAGCCTAGAAAATCTACATCTGAGTCTGGGCCTTCTCATTTCATTCCTCAGTTTCTCAGTTTCCTCCTCTGTAAAATGAGGCAGATTAGATGCTTTTTTAGGGTCCCATCCAGACTTCATCTTAAGAGGAGGTTAAAGTCCTTTATTTGATTTTTGGTTCTCATAATGAATTATGAGTGAAAATATCTATTTAAAAATCCTTTCTTGCAGCAAAATAAATGAGGAAGAGTGTAAGTTTTCTTCTTCTATTTTGTCAGTTCAAAGAACTCTTGTCTTACAGCTTAGATTTGTGGTGTGTCACTGGAGATTGTTTATGTTCTGTACGAGGGGATATAAAGCAGGGCTTGCTCCCATTCGTGGATCTAATTAGGCATGTTACCCTATCTATAATAAATCATGTGTTTAGTTTTTCTTTGTTAAGGCACTCAGAGGCCTTCAGGCATGAGTGACTTATTAAAATGTACTCTAATAGTCGGGAGATGAATTATCATACTGATATTGTCAATTGCTTGATAGTTTTACATCCCAAAAGCTTTCCCTTGTTGGTTCTGTACTACAAAGATGACATTTTATTCTGATATTCGTTCACAAAACTGACTCACATTTTGCTACCCAATGCATAAGGAAATCATTCTGAATTCCGTAATAGTTTTAGTTTGACTAAAAAGAAGTTATTTTCCAAATCCACACACAAAAAAGCAGATTCTTGTAAGAACACATGTAAGAACTGGTTTTCATTGTCCCAACTCAATGTCAGATTACCAAAATAATTTATGTTTTGTTGTGGGAAAATGGGTGGATACAGAGCTTCCCAAATCACATGACTACTTCTCAGACCACACTTTCTTCATAACATTCAAAAATTGTTCATGTTTTGTGGTAATGAATGAATAACAGGAACAGTAGAATTTCAATGTGGGTCTTCCTTTATTTGATTAACGATATTCTCCACTTAATTCTTAAAAAACTAATGTAAGTTAAGCAGCAGTAAACCATGGTAATTTAGAAAATGTGTTACTGCAAAGAGTTTAGAGAAAGGTTCCCTACATAAACCACATAGCTAATTATAAAACTTAATTTTTCTCAACTGCTTCTTAAGACAGAGGCTAGGAATGTGATGTTATGGCGAGAGGCAAAATGATGTGAACTTATACAAAAAAAAAGAAAAATCATGTTTGTATTTAGACATGCAAATGAAAGCATAGGCCACAACAAAAGTATTGCATTGTTTATATTTATATCAATTGCTGAGTGATTACAGAAGTGTTACCTTAAGTTGGAATGTCTGTGTAGCTGGGGTCTTCGCTAGCTTCTAAACCTCATCTATGGCTGAGGTTTGGCTGACTCATAAGAAATAACTTTAGAGACTGGACTTTCACTGGAATCTAATAGATGGTGAACATTTCATTGAATGCTGGGATAAAAAAGAGGCAAAAAGATATTCTAATATAAGTTATGAATATCAGTTGACATATTAATGAAAATAGCCTAATCAAATCTAAATATACTGAAAAATATGCCAGCAGATTTTAAATCTGCTACACAAATGAGTGTTTAATTAATTTAGAATATACTGAAGTTGAACATTTCCAAAATAGATCAGGAATATTAGAGATTATATTATAATAAATATGAATAAGATAAAACTAAATATCCGATATAAGCACAAAGTGTAGTATCTAGAAGGAAATGGAGTTGACAAGATTCTGGAATACAGCTTTTCTGATTAAAATTTCCACCTCAGTTCAGAGATCACAAAGAGTCCTTCCTAAGCAAGCTACTTCTCTCTGTGGAAAAGGTATTTAGTTTGGGTTGTAGAGTATTAAAACAATAACACAAACCTCCTGGGAGAATACCACAATAAATGTCCTGAAACCACGCAGTTGATCTTAGTGTATAATAATCTGGCTGTTTTAAATTACTGCAGGGAATATTAAGGTCCTTAATGACAATATAACTGCACGAAGCTAAAGATAGCTAGAAAGAAGGCCAAAAAGATGCACTAAGAGCCAGCCAAAGTGACAACAAACATGTGGCTGTTTACTAGGTTTGGAGCAGTATAGTTTGCAGATGTTTGTGGTCACTTGCAGGTTCCAAAAGAATGAGTTGTTCTGAGGATTTGCAGAGTTTTGATGAGAGAGCAGGGTTTTTCTTTGAGAAGGAAGGCTCTAAGACAGAAAGGCCCAACAATATCGAGCAAAATTTATAGATTTCTGTGGTCAGATCATACTCTATTGGCCTTAAAATGTACATCAACAAATTAATATTGTACGGATGTAATTTCAAATTCTCCTGAAGATGAAGAACCATTATTGAAGCCATCAGAGCACAGATGGTTCAAAGTATATGCAGATATTCATACTTGCATTTTTGCATTATAGCTGCCTTTTTTTTTGCTGTTGAACTGTAATGAATTGTCTCATAATCTATTCCATCTTCTTGCCATTAGCAGGCTTTGAATGTTCACAAATAGGAGCAAAGAACTCATTTTCCAGAGCTTTAATCACACAAAGAGGGAATGCCTAATTCTCTAAATGAAATGGTCTGTGATCACTGAAGCAGAGATTTAATATATCACGGCAAATTAGGTAGATTTTAATAAATTACTTATCTCTCTGAATACTTTACATATGCTTAAAAAGGAACATAGCCTGTTTGCAAACAGTGAAAACCCACAGCCTATAAAATCCTTTGAAGAAAATGACAAATAAAAGAGTAAATTAAAAAATGAAATGCATTATATCCTAGACCTCTAGAGACAATTCTTTTGCAGCATTGATTCACAGCTCCATTAAAAATATCAATTAAATCCTTCATTGAGATTGGTTAAAAGCTAGAAAATTAACTTTCTGAGCTTCTTTTCTAGCCCTAGTTATCCAGATACAACTAAGCATTGTACATGCTTGGTGTAAATTTTAAAATTGATAAAAAGATACTTTCCTGTCTCTTCAGTTCTAACTAAACATGATGGAACCTTAGTCATGCTTTCAATACTTTCATTCTATAAAAAGTTGCCCAGTTTTCAAAATGTAAATTTCTTATACCTGTATCTCTATGTATTCACGAATGTCCCCTCTTTCTATACTACAACCTAAATATCTGATAATAATGTTAGTTGAAGGAGTGAAGTTATTTTTTAAAAAGACCCCCAAAACCCCCCAAGCTTGCAGTAATTTAATAAGTCTTCTGGCTAGTCTCATTCTTTATATTTAATTGATAGAAACTGCATGCATCAAAGAAATGCATACTGAGCTTTAATGTGCATAAAATGGATATTAGCATTTTAAAGAGGAAGATTAACACATTAATCCAAGTAATTTTCATATATTGCTTCTAATAAAATCTTCACAGTAAAAAAACTCTTAATGAGGCTAATCACAGCATTCCATTTAGTTGGGTGATTAGGGATAACATAAAAGTATTTTTTTGGTAAGTTTTCGAAGACATGCTTCTTGCTTATTAAAAAATAAGGAACTGATTTGCCTTCTTGCTCTTCATAGGAAAATATAGAAAATGCAAATGAGTCTTCCTCATGCCATCATGTGGGTATAAATTATTGAAAAGGTACTGGCCACTGTGGAAGGCTGAGACCCTGGGGAACAGCAGTTGTGGGATGAAGGGAATAGAAAAATAAACAAATCAAAAAGTATACAAAACTTTACAACTTCAAACCCAGACTCTGCTGTGCATAAATTATACATTAAATATATGTAGTAATTACAAAAGCCTCATCTAAGAGCTATCGATGGGAACATTTACTCAGGAGAAGGTGATGCCTTAGGAACACTTTCTATGTCTCCAATTCATCTCTGTATTCCTCATAGATAGAGTACAGCGCATGCAAGGCCTCCACTGTTATTTTAAGCTTGCCAATTACTTCACCGTCCACTTGTGCATCAAATACTAGGGAGAAAACAAAATAAAAACAGAAAAATTTCAATTTAATAAGTTTAGTATTTTTAAGTCAGTCAGACTGTGCTATAGAAATGTCTGTCAATTTAAAAATAACTACCTGGGTAAAAGCTGTTTAAATATAAGCTTTGATCTAATTAGGTTTTAGTAAGCCCCAAATTTTACTTACACACACACACACACACACACACACACACACACACACACGTATATATACATACATATATTATTTGGCCTCAAAATATCATGTATATACACATATTTGTAACTGATTCCTATCAATATACACATATTTTTTCAGATTTATGAAAAATCAGTGGATGCAAGACTTCCATCCCTAAATATGGCATTCCCCTTCCTATTATTGCTCAATGACTTTGAAAGAAGTCTTTTATAGTTGACATAGTATTATAACTCCTATAATAAGAGGAATACATTTTAAAAGGGAACAGGATTCAATAACAAAGAAAAAGCTAACCAACTAACACAAATGCCAAAATGGTAAATGATGGCAAAAAAACTTATACAGTTATTAATTTTGAATTGCATGAAAGCATAAACAAAAAATTTTCTCCCCTTTATAGATATTATAGGTGAAAATAGGATATTTAGGACACAAGGATAAAGGAAGAAGGGATCACCACTAAGCTTTCAGGAGAAGTTTTAAAAGTGAAGAACAGCTTCCATCATGCAAATAAAGTACAGCTTTATGGAGTCATTAAAATAAATGTTTTAAATACAATATTTTCTGTTATTTTTACCATTAAATCATACTCCTCTTAATATTAATCTATGTATACTTCCAAATGTATAATACCTAAAATTTATCTATTTATTATTGCTCCTAAAAAAATGTCCCAAGCTAAAGAAGGCATGGGAGGGAATAAAAAGAAAGGCAAAAAAAGGATCCCAGTCCTCTTCTTACTCCTTTCCATTAAGAAACAACAAAAGGAACAAAGTTTCATCAATAAAAATTCAAATGTAGAGATATCCCATAGAAGGGAAAAATGAGTATAGACTGTTTTTATTTGCAAAGTTCAAGCTATCAACAAAAGGTACCATTTAGTCAACTGGAATCATCAAAACTCATATGAGTGTATTTTAAAAATAATCTTATAAGTTGGTCTGATCATGATGTGTAAACATTTGGCTGTAAGTAAAACTGACCCAGGACAGATATCTTTCTGGTTGAAACATGTACATTTTTTTATAGGTTCAGTTTACTTTGGTAAATGAAATCAGAAATAAAACCTGTCCCTTCCTGCCCCCAGTCATAACTCTAGCTTGGTGCTACTTAAGATTTTAAAACGAGTATTTTTATTTACAACATGTAATTCCATCAATTTAGCTCACAGAGAAAGAGAGGAAAATCAGCATTTATCAAGTACTTATGAGCTAGATACCCTGTAAATACTGGTCCCAGTTCTCAAGGAGCTCCCATTAGAGCAATGGCAACAATATTCCAACGACTATGAATACTCAGTAGTGGTACTGGGCAAATGGGAAAAAATCTGGGAGAGAAAGTGAATTTGAGGGTGGGTTGGGTAGTGGAGAACCCATAAAAGCCTCTTGTGAAAGACTGACTTAAGGTGAGTGCTGAGGGAAGCCAGGAAAAAGCCAGGAAGCAGAAATATTCCAGACCTGAAAACACTCAATGAAAAGGCATTGAATCAGGAGAGGGAGGAACAACAAGGAGGCCAGGGGCACTGAATTACAGACTATGGGGAGGGGATTAGAGAAAAGCAGGAGAGGGTGAGGTTCGTTAGGGATATAAAACCAAACAGTGGATTAGATATTTGATTCTGGTGATAACATTGGGTTTTATTAAGGAGGGAGATGACATGGTTAGACCTGCACTTTAGGAAGATCACTTTGGCAGCTGAGTGGAGCATGCACTGAAGTGGGGGAGAGGTTATTAGATGAGACTTGGCAATAGATTGGATATAGATGGTGTGATGAGAGTGCGCAACTGAGGATGATGCAAAGATTGTGAGCTTGTTTTATCAGAAAGATGTTGCCCTCAACAGTAAAGAAAAGTTTGGGAGAGGGGAGAGTTTTTGGGGAAACGTAAGCCTTGTTTCCTATATGCTGAGTTTGAGATGTCTATAGGGTATTCAACTGGAGATGTATAGCATACATTTAAGAGATGTGTGATCAGAGGTCAGAAGAGAGGTTAGATATGAGAATTAATTGTGCAGAGATGATTACTGAAGTCATGGTCATTGACAAGATTACTAAAACAACAAATAAGAATAAGGGAAGAAGGCTAGCACAATTTTTGAGGGATACTGAGGGTAAGCTTAGGCTCATTCAAAAGAGCCTAAGAAGGAGTGGTCAGACAGGCAGGAGAGCCAGGAGAGAAACACTGTCATGAAGACCTAGAGAAAAAATGTCAAGGAGAAGAGGGTGAGTGATATTTTTAAACTGCAGAGGTGAAGAAGAATGAGAACTGAGGAAAAAAACTAGATTTGGCAATGAAGTAGTTGGTAACTTTGGAGAAAGCAGTTTCAGTTGAATTATGAGGATTAGAAGTTAGACTGTAGAAGAGAGTGGGAGAATTGAAAGTAGTGGTATTGATTTTAATAAACTCCTGAGTCAAGAAAAGAATTTTTTTTTTTTTTTTTAGTTTTTGCAAGGCAGTGGGGTTAAGTGGCTTGCCCAAGGCCACACAGCTAGGTAATTATTAAGTGTTTGAGACTGGACTTGAACTCAGGTACTCCTGACTCCAAGGCCGGTGCTCTATCCACTGTGCCACCTAGCTGCCCCAAGAAAAGAAATTTAACAAATTTTAAGAGATATCCGCTCATGTCTTTTTAATTTCAGTTGATGGAGTTTTGAAGTATGAAGGCATACTCAAAAGGAAGAGTCTTCAAGGGAACTTTTCTTAACCAAGGCCAATATACTTAGGGAAAGTGTTTTAGCTGGAAGTTATGCCTGAAAAAGATTAAGTTTTCCATAAACTAATTGTTAAGACAAAATCTAAAAAGAAGTTTTTCTATTAAGTTTTTCACCATATTATTCATTAAACATTCAATAATTCCTTATGAAGCCAAATAATTTTCATAGGAAAGGAAAGAAACCCTCAGAACTGGATAAAGTTTGGACTTAGCCAAGAAAATATTCCAAAATATAGGTCAGAATTTAAATATTATCAATGACTAAAAAAATTGTGCCATATCTCTATACTTACCATCAATATTTTGCTCAATAATGTCTTTTTTTTTCTGAAATATTTCGACGATACTGACATGGGAAATGCCAATATCTTCACACTCAAGATCCTGTTCATCCTCTGGAGGATCACTTACCACAGTGAATCGTATACTAAGAAAAAAAGAGAAAAATCACCAAAAAGAGCAGTTACTTTTTTTTTTGTAAGGCAAACGGGGTTAAATGGCTTGCCCAAGGCCACACAGCTAGGTAATTATTATGTGTCTGAGACCAGATTTGAACCCAGGTACTGCTGACTCCAGGGCCAGTGCTTTATCCACTACGCCACCTAGTCGCCAAGGGCAGTTACTTTTAATCACTTACAGTCAAAACTCTGGAATGAACTTAAATAAAAAGATTCTAAGTCTCTATATCATATTAAAAAGAATGTTACTTTCATATGAATGGTGATGTCAACTATTCAAATTTTATTATGATATACAATTCCTGAATGCACGGTTATCCACTTTGCTAAGTTTTGTTGCATACATCTTTAGGAACTTGGGAAACTAGTATGCAAATAAGATTGGTAAATTCAATACTTTACATACATAGAGTAACATTAGTTAAAATGCTATCTCCTTTTTCAGCCTACAAAGATTAAAGTGAATCAGGACTATGGAAGTTAGTTCATGATGCTCTAAAAATTCAAAAGGTTTCAACATAACTTTAGCATAGTGTAATACACTTTAACTTATAGAGTCTTAAAAATGAGTGACAAATACTTTTGGCATCACTCTGAATCACACTAAATGAATGATGTACTCTGAGTCAACAACTATACAAAAGATGTATATATATATTACTCCAGCAATTTTAAACTTTAGATTATGGTATCTAAGTTTAATTTTACTTTTAAACACATGCTCAGATGGAGCTGATTTGAATTAGTGGCTTGTACTGAAGCCAAACACTCTTAAATTGACCAAATTATGGAAATCTACATCTTGGCAGGATAGTTTAAACCGTGGATACCTATAAATTTTACCATTTTCAATTTTTCAACAAGTATTATATAAAATCAGAAACAACTGCAACACACACAATCTAGGTTGCTGAGAAATAATACTTTAAAGAAATAAATTTTACCCATTCACCTACAAGCATTAGTAAACTAGGCAAAGTTTTTAATTCTCAGCCAATTATCTTACAATAAATATATAACATTTCATTCTTTTCCTAAAGAGCCTGATTTAGTTCCCAACAAACATTTACAGAAAATTTGGAATCTCTTAAGCCAAAACTATAAAGACCACTCCATAACCTTTCTGTCTCTGTCTCTCTTATACTTCCCCTCCTTCAACTATGAAGGATAGAGGTTTAGGCCTGCAGTGCATAAACCTAATATTTCTGCCTGAAAGTACATCTGTTAAAATATACTTTTTTTTAAAAACAGTAGATTTCAGAATAGAGTTTCTATTGAAATTCAGTGAAATATATTTCAAAATAATAGTTTTCATTTATTTATTTTTTAACAAGGCAATGGGGTTAAGTGACTTGCCCAAGGTCACACAGCTAGGTAATTATTAAGTGTCTGAGGCTGAATTTGAACTCAGGTCCTGATGAATCCAGGGTCGGTGCTCTATCTACTCTGCCACCTAGCCGCCCCAATAGTTTTTTTCAAAGAACATCATGACCACTGATTATTTTACTCTGACAGATCACCAGTGGGAAATGAAATTATTAACAAGAAATATGCTTGGAAGAGAAGAAATTAAAATAGGGATATCTAGAAGTATTCTTTATAAATAACAATGAAAAAATATAGTAGCTATACCATGATAAAAAAGATAAATTTTATATTCATATAGCACCATCTACCCTAAGAACTCTTACATAGCATTTTACAGATGTTAAATTTCATCTCCTTTTAAAATATGGGAAATTTTGACATACAGAGAGGGAAAATGACCTCCAAAAGACTAGTGAGATGATAAAAATCTTAAAATGCAGTATTTCTGGCTTTGAGTTTTATAAAATTTATATCATCTCAATGAAAATTATTTGAAATTTCACAAATATGAAACTAGAAAATGATAAGATTTAACTAAGAAAAGAGGATTGAATGTTAAAGAATTTAGCAAAAACTACAAAAGAATAGCACTTAGATATGCATTTACATCTCAACACAAAATACATAAACATACATACATATACATACATATGCATCATCGTAGTCATCATCATCAAACTATGTACTAGTAATATGAAGAGAGATTAAATGTGTTTTCTAACCTTTGAAGAAGTAATAATTGAGTTAGAGCAACCAAAGTTTCTTGTAAAAAGATGAATAATAACACAAAGTGCATGGGGCTATGAGAAGAGTGAGTCTTTAGGAGGAAAGAAGGATAGACAGCTTCTTAGAAAAATTGTCTCTTTGGATATTAGAAGAGAAGAGAGGGAATAAAGGGATAAAGAATAGGACGAGGTAAATGAGAGTAAAACTAGGGGGCAGGAAAGATAAGGGAAAGAACTAAACATCAGAGTTGGACAGAAAGGAGAGAGAGTAGGGGAGAAGAAAAAAAATAGACTTTCCCTATATATGTCATTATATGAAGATAATTATTTAACGTAGCTTTTTCAGTTATTGTCCTAAACTTTTTTTTTCTTAGAAAGATTTTATTTATTTTGAGTTTTACCATTCCCCCCCTAATCTTGGTCCCCCCCCACATAGAAGGCAGTCTGTTAGTCTTTACATTGTTTCCATGGTATACATTGATCTAAGTTGAATGTGATGAGAGATAAATCATATCCTTAAGGAAAAAAAGTATAAGAGCAAAATTGCATATTACGATATCAGATTTTTTTAAAAATTGAAGGTTAATAGTCTTTGGTCTTTGTTCAAACTCCACAATTCTTTCTCTGGATACAGATTGCATTCTCCAGTGCAGATAGACCAAAATTGTCCCTGATTGTTGCACTGATGAGATGAGCAAGTTCATCAAGGTTGTTTATCAATCCCATGTTGCTATTAGGGTGTAGAATGTTTTTCTGGTTCTGCTCATCTTGCTCAGCATCAGCTCATGCAAATCCTTCCAGGCTTCCCTGAATTCCCATCCTTCCTGGTTTCTAATAGAACAATAGTGTTCCATGACATACATATACCAGTTTGTTAAGCCATTCCCCAATTGAAGGACATTTACTTAATTTCCAATTCTTTGCCAACACAGAGTTGCTATGAATATTTTTATACAAGTGATGTTTTTACCCTTTTTCATCATCTCTTCAGGGTATAGACCCAGTAGTGGTATTGCTGGATCAAAGGGTATGCACATTTTTATTGCCCTTTGGTCATAATTCCAAATTCCTCTTCAGAAAGGCTGGATAAGTTCACAGCTCCAACAACAATGTAATAGTGTCCCAGATTTCTCACAACTCTTCCAACATTGATCCTTGTCCTTTCTGGTCATATTGGCCAGTCTGAAAGGTATGAGGTGGTACCTTAGAGACGCTTTTTGTACTTCTCTAAAAAGTAATGATTTAGAACAGTTTCTCATATGACTATGTATTGCTTTGTTTCCTCAGCTGTAAATTGCCTGTGAACATCCTTTGACCATTTGTCAATTGGGGAATGGCTTGTTTTTTATGAAAATTTGACTCAGTTCTCTGTACATTTTAGAAATGAGTCCTTTGTTAGAAATACTAGTTGTAAAAAATTGTTTCCCAATTTACTACATTTCTTTTGATCTTGGTTACAGTGGTTTTGTCTGTGCAAAACCTTTTTAATTTAATGTAATAAAATTATCTAGTTTGTTTTTAATGGTGTTCTCCATCTCTTCTTTGGTCATAAACTGCTTCCCTTTCTATAGATCTGACAAGTAAACTACTCCTTGATCTTCTAGTTTGCTTATAATGTTTTTTTTTTATGCCTAAATCCTGTATCTGTTTTGATCTTATTTTGGTATAGGGTATGAGGTGTTGGTCTAATTCAAGTTTCTTCCATACTAACTTCCAATTTTCCTAATAGTTTTTATTGAAGAGAGAGTTTTTATTCTAATAGCTGGGCTCTTTGGGTTTATTAAACAACAGATTACTATAATCATTTCCTGCTATTGTACCTAGTCTATTCCACTGATCCACCACACTATTTCTTAGACAATATCAGACAGTTTTGATGACTGCTGCTTATTGTCCTGAACTTTTAAAAGAAAATGGAAGTCTACTGATGTGTTATACACTTTCTATCTTGCACAGCAAATGTTAATGAATATTAGTCACAAAAATATAGGAATTGAAGGAAAAATATATACAAATCAATTTTGATAATATACTTTTGAAAAGTATTTGTATACTTGTGAATATATGTCGGTACAAGATAAACCAACAAAACAGAATTTATTAATTATAGTAACAAGGTAGCCTCTGTTTTGATTAGATAGATCTTACAACTCTAGTTTTTCAAGTTATCATTACTGTAGGAATTACTAGGGAAAGGAAGAAGAATGGAGAAAACTATATCATTACTATATATAAATATCACTGTCACTGAAAACTAATTTTTAGAATATAAATAGAATTTTAAAGAATACTGTAAAGTAGCTTAAAGAAGTCAAGGTATTAATTTTAACAATTGCCTTTAGAAAGTGTTAAAATATAAACTTTTATCTTTATAAAAAATGATATTGTCCACTAGAGAAGCTGAGTTTAAAATATCTTATCATGAAATGGTAAGAATAAATCACAGAGCTAGCATTCCCTAGATCTAATCCAAGTCTGACTGAAGCTTGTTATATGATATCGAACAAGGTATTTTGTTTCCCTGATACTGCCCTTAGTTTTTATGTTAAAACAAAACAAAAAAAATTGCTTGTGTCTCTATGGAATATTTGAAGAACTACTTAATAGTAATGTCCTCCCAGGACCTTCTCAAAGGAACTCTGAGATAAAAGTCATTATAGTTATAATGGAAACAGTTTTTACTACTCTAACTACCTCCTACCCTGCCCTCCCTCTCCCAATAGGTCTTTTGAGAAAAGAGAAGTTCAAGGTAAGGAAAAAAAAAATCTGTCCTTATAATTTTTTTTTTTTAATTTTTGAGGCTGTGTCTCCCTATCTTGCCCAGGCTGTAAGTAGAGTTGCCATGTAATAGGACAAATACCAATGTGTTTTTCACTGAGGTTGTGACATGCTCTATTTTTCCCACCTGGGCTGGTTTCACCCTTCCTCAGGTATCAACTTGGTGATAGGCACTCTGTTCAACAGAGCTTACAATATTGCTGCTAGATTTATTGCAGACACATGATAAATGACCCTACTGGACTGTGGAATTCCTAAACTCACGAGACACCAGATTCAGTCTCCTTAGGAGCAGAGATTAAAGGAAGGCATAACCCTACCTAGCTAAAAATTATGATGAGAAAAAAATCACCTCAGATGAAGTGCTGCTAATAATATTAAAATTACAAAAACAAAAAACACTAATAGGTAGATAAAACTGTATTTTAGTACAGTCTAGAGTTCTGCCATTTGAATAAAGGATGGACCAGAGAGGACCCAGATCAAACAATGATATGTAAACCAGTATTTTTTTTGGTAACATGATTAAATATTTATCCTTCAACTCTTTAGTGAGTGGACAATCTGAAACAGTGGGAACATCAGAAGAAATGGTGATGGTAGAAAAATGATTTTAAAAATTACTCGTAGTAAAGATGTAAAAGAGATCCTTACAGAAAAAGAGAATGCAAGATATTCCTTAGCTGGATTTCACTATTTCACTTTCTCAAAAAGTGAAACTAAGGCATTAAAATATAGCCTGCATTCTTCAAGAAATGGTTAATTCTGAGATACCCTTCTTTACTCAGAGGATAATGCTCTTCTTACTTGGAAACTCACTTGAAAATACTAATTGTCAATATTCACTTCAAATGAATAGCTAGTGTACACAATAAGACACATTTCTGACAAGCCCAAAATGTAAATTCATTTTGTTTGGCTATGCACATTTTTTTTTTGCAAAGGTTTGTGTTCCTTTTCTTCTTAGTATTGTAGAGAGGGAGAAAAAAATTTAGAATTGAAAAAAAAGTAGAGTGAACTGTCAGAAAAAAATGGGCAGCCATTAGCTAGTTTCTTCTAACCACTGCTCCCTTAATCTTCTCACCTTATCAGTCACCCCATCTCTTAGTTCCTTCCTTGCTGGGAAAGAGATTTGTATTCCTAACTGAATATGTATATGTATGTTCTTCCCTCTTTGAATCAATTTGTATGAGAATGTGGTTCAAGCACTGCCAATCTCCTTCACCCTCCTTTCCTCCCCTCCCCGTTTTTTTCCCCCATTATAAAAAAACTCTGCAATTCTCTTTTAGATGATAGTTTTCTCCATTCTTCTTCCTTTCCCTAGTACATCCCTCTTTCTCAGATTTCCTGCCATTTACTTTTGCGATCATGTCAATACTCATACCAATGAACTCTTAAGTAGACCAATGAACTAATTGACTCCAATCATTTTCAAATTATCTATATTCAATATATTCTCTAGGTTAGTTTTTCCTCCCAGTGTGCTAGGTTCATAAGATTTCTTCTATTTTTTTCATTCTTTTGTTTTGTTTTAGTGTTTCTTATCTCATAAGAGTTCTTAGTTTCCATTTTATCAATTCTAATTTTTAGGGAATTATTTTTCTTCATTGTTTTTGTATCTTTTTTGCCATTTAAATAATTCTGATTTTTAAGGAGCTATTTTCTTATTTCTTGTGTCTTGTTTAATAGGCTATTCTCTTTTCAGAAAGTTTTTATATCATTCTCATTTCTTCCATTTTTTTCCTACTGCTATTTTTTGATTTTTAAAAGTTGTTTTTTTGTTGTTATTCTTTTTTTAATCTCTCTTAGCTGTTCCAGGAATTCTTGTTAGGCTTGTGTCCAACCCACATTTTTTTTTTTGACACTGTTTGGAGATGCCATGTCATTACCTTTTTCTGAGTTTGTCCTGTGCTTCTGTCACCACAGCAACTTTTAATGTTTTCAGTGCTTCCAAGGAGGGGCATTCAGGTTCAGGAAGGTTCAAATCTTCCAAGTCTTTGCCCAGGTAAGACCCCCTACTCCCTCATAACCACAATTCCTCTCAACCCTGGAACTGGGACTCAGACTTGGATAATGGGCAATGTGGTTGCCAGATGGCACCAATCTCTTTCTGATCATGTATTCAATCCTCTCACTATCTCTGGGCATTGACAGATCCAGGTAGTACAAATTCTGCTGACACTGCTTCTTAGATCCACAGCTGAAATCACAGTCTCTGTGCTCCTGTTCAGATACCAACATCAGGACCACAGTTCTCTCCTTCTGCCTTTCTAAGTTTTCCTGAGCTAAAAAATGTCTCAGCTTGACCTCTCATGATTATGCTGCTTTAGAATTCAATATAACATATTATTATTATTATTATTATTATTATTGCAAGGGAATGGGGTTAAATGACTTGTTCAGGGTCACACAGCTAAGCATTAAAAGTCTGAGGATGGATCTGAACTCAGATCCTCCTGATTCCATGGTCTGTGACATGTTATTTTAAAGTTGTATAGAGGAATGTTAAGAGAATTCAGTCAGAATACTCTCTTTACTCTGCCATCTTGATTTTGTTTCTTCATCAGCTTCTTTCTAAATTATCAAGTAGGATCTATTTTTGACAAAGAAACACAAAAGATTTGCAAGCTTTTCTTCTTACACTATTTGTATTTAATTACGTTATATATATTTGTATTTATTCAATTTACATCACATGTATTCATATATGTATTTGCTATCTCTTCCATTTGACTATAACCTCCTAATGAGAAGAGATAGTTTTACTCATTATACTTGCACTCCCAGTTCCTTGCACCGTACCTGATGGAGTAAATCCTCGCTAAATACTAGTTGACTGATTGACTGATTGACTGATTGATTGAAGGCTCTATCACCAATAGAGATCAACAATCAACAAAGAGAGCAAGAGTGACACAATTGTACATTCTCATTCCTTGGCAGCCAGAGATGGATTAAGTCCATACAGGTTTAGGGGCAGCATTCAGTTAATCACTACTTAAAACTCCACATATTTTAGCCCTTATATAACTGAACAAAAGTTTATTAAGTTCTTCTATGTATTTATTAAGATGATAAAACTTAACCCCTGTCCTCAAGGAGCTTCTAAAGATATATACTCAAACAACTATTTAAGTACAAATAAATTTTAAGTACAAAACTTCATTAACAAAACCAGTAAAATGTAATTATTAAAATCACCTTGTGTTTACATTGAACCAAAACTAGGAGTTTTTAATTTCAGTTAGAAAGATTCATTTCCCCTAGAATTGACAAAAGAGATTTCATAATTTTATGTTAAATATGATTATAAGATATAGCTTTCAAATACTTCAATAATATTATGGAAAGAAAATGTATTATATTATTCAATAATAAAACAAAAAAATAGAAGTTAAAAATTACTTGGCAACATGATTGACGCAAAAATAATAGCCAAGCCTACAAATATGAACGCACATTATATTAGCAACCTAGAGTAATTGAATAACTCTAAAGGTACCTTCCATTAGGCATCTCTGGTCTTTGTAATATAGTCTTTAGAGACTCTCTTCTTGCTTGGTTGGTTTCTTTATCCACATATAACACTACAAGAGAATAAAACTGCAATCAAAAACCACTCAGGGATGTATGTTAATATTTGCCCATTTCTGTGTTTTTATAAATGTTTATTTTTAAAGAGACACATGATAAAAGCAAGTTGTTACAATATACTTGGAAAAAGAAGGCAGCTCTGGAAACCAGAATCAAATCTGAATAGTCATGTGATCTAATGTCATGTCACTGGCAGGTTTATGTGCACACTGTCAGAAAAGATACAAGCAACATCTAAGTGTGCCACATTGCTGTCATTGCCTGTTAATGGCACTGGCAGTCATGGTGGTAAAAGCCAGCGGCCTTTATTGCTTTGTATTTGAGGGGATTTACTGCATTTTCTTGCACCCAAGAAGTGAGTGATAATGATAATGTATGGCAGAGTGCTTGTCTTTTCTGACAGGCTCAGTAATTTAATCCTCCTTTTCTGCCACAACAGGCAATAACAGAGGCATCTAGTGCAGTAGGTTGAGGAAATCCAAGGGCTGACGTTTACTAAGGGTGGGAGTAAGGGGAGAAACAAAACAAAACAAAAGGGATGGGGGAATGGAGTGAAAGAAGATTTTTTTTTTTTATCATTTAGGGGTTAGTCTTTTTAAAAAAAATATCACTGTGACAAATCTAAACTTCAATCAAGACGATTAGGAGAGATGATTTATTTTATAAATATTTATTCCATCAATAATTTGGGAAGATAAAAAAAGTGCTATTGTTTAGATTTATGAACCTGATAATTTTTTCACCTCAATTGAGTACTCAATTCCCAGAAAGCTTTCAATTTGTGTTTCCACCTTTAAAGATATTTTTCTGACACTAATTTGGAGGAAAAGGTTTCCCTATAACCAAAAATGGTAAATTAGAGATTTCTTCTGATCAAAGGCAAATGAACATTCTAGAGATATAGGATAATTCTAAAGGAAGATCTGTTTTTGTTCTAAAGGCAGATTTGTTCTCCATTAGGAGAAAATAAACTTTGTTACTGAGAATTTTTTTCCCTAGGCAATATAATTTTTATTTCAAATTGTGCTGTTGTCCATCAGTTTCATGGTGTATGAAAGGAAGTAAATGGAAGTCACTTAAAGCATCCTAGATAACCAACGTCAAATAGCCTCAGTAGCATGTAAACAATTGTTTTTAAGATAAAAGACTTTATATATCTCTATGAATAAATGTGAAAGGTAGAAAACCTATCTGAAAGCTTTTTTTTTTTACAAAAACACCTTGAGAAACAGTTGCATTACCTTAACAAGGATGAACTACAAAAGAGTAAATAAACTTTCAAAAATTATATTTCTAAATTAATTCCTAATATATAGACTGACAGGCCTGAGCTACAGAACTCCAAATTCTGTTTAGTATCTCTGAGATGAGCAAGTAAAACTCACAACAGAGTTGGGATTTATGAAATCAGTGGAATAAATAGGATACCTAAAGTCCATAATTCTGGCTTATGTGATGCATTCTGAATTATTCTGGCCACTTCCTTGTGCTACTTTCCTCTCAGTTTTCTGATTTCTAAAATGGGAAAAATGTAAATGGCCAGTTTTAGAGGATTACTAAAAAAGAATAACTGGTAAGAATGAACAATAACCAATATCTATGGTTTCAAAGTTTTTTTGTAAATAGAAATACAGAATTTTAAAACAATGCTCTACTTATCCACTTGTTACTTATGTTATTTTTTAAAAATTTTTTCAAGGCAATGAGGTTATGTGACTTGCCCAAGATCACACAATTAAGTATTAAGTGTCTGAGGTCAGATTTGAACTCAAGACTCCTGACTTCAAGGCTGGTGCTCTATTTACTGCCATCTAGCTTCCCCTTGATTATTTTCACACATGCTTTGGACATTATTTTTTTTAAAGGTTGTCACATCAAATACTAATTTTCTGCTTTGGTTTTACTCAGGAAATAGCTGACTATGAGCTTTGAAGATTCCAATTTCTGTTAGTCCAACAGAGAAAAGAATGTCATATACTTTAAGGAAAAGATTAGACCAGTAATAAAAAGTAAATAAATTTAAAAATCTACATGTAATTTAAATAAAAGCAAATTTTGCCAGCCACTCATTACTGAGGGCAGACAAGTCAGTGTACACCTACTCTTGTCTTTAGTAGGTCACAAAGCTATGAAGATTCTCAAGTTTCTCAATCCAACAAATTTCACAAAAAAGCAATGTATTGCTTCCTGAGTATGATGCATTATGCTGGAAGAAAGTAAACTGGAATATAACATACAATACTATACAAGTGGCCTGGTTAGAAAGGTACAAATCAAGGTGCTATGTGAGGTCTAAAGAAGGTTGTTACTTGACTGGGGTCAGAGAAGTGTTCTTTGTAGAGATTATATCTAAATTGATGTTTAAAGGACAAGTAATGGAGCTGAGATGATGTATTAGAGTCCAAACCCAGACAAACTTCCCCAACATTTCCCTCCAAACATTTTTAAAATCAAATTGAATTTTGGAACAGCACAGTTAATCACAAAAGGTCAGGGTGAGACATTTTCTTAGCCTAAAACAACGAAGGAGATTAGCAGGAGAGATCTGTGACAATGGAATGGGGGATGGCCTGGACCATTTGCAGTAAACCCACCAACAGTAGACCTTGGAGGTGGCTCTGACAATGGCAGCAGAAATTTTGGGAGGTTTCATCTCAGAGACAGCAAGAAGGTTAGACAAATAGAATGAGATTATCGAGTCTTTACTGGCTCTTGGCATAGCTGACTCTGATTGGCAAGTCTATTAACAAGATGCAGTTCTGGGTCACAGTTCCAGGGTAGAGAGGAGCACTTATAGTTATGGCTGCAGAAGGTCACAGGGTCAGGGTCAAAAGAATCAACAGTGCTTGTGGCTATAGGGAAGTAGGGACCCTTCCTCACTAAAGACCAGAATCCAGACTAGGAGAGCATCTCTCCTGGATCTCTTCCTGTATCATACCACTTTGGAAGCACCAAAAACTTGTAGACCCCAGAATTAGCACTGAGAAAAACAGTTAAGAGAAAGTCTGAGATTGGGACAGTATCTCCTCACCCTAAGCTGAGCAAAGTCTAGCTTTAACATAATCAGTTCAATGTCAAGACAGAAAGAAAAGCAAACAACATAAAAAGAGCTTGCTCATAAAAAAACTACTATGGTGGCAGGGAAGATCAAAATACATTATCACAAAACAGTATGGAAAACACATACAATCAAAGCCTCAAAGGAAAATACTAAGAATTTGGGACAAGAATTCCTGAAGAGTTAAAAAAGATAAGAGTGGAAAAATTGGGAAAAGAATTGAGAGTGGTGGAAGAAAATTAGAAAAAGAGAATTAACCTGGGAAAGAGGCACAAAAAATAATGAAGAAACATCTTAAAAAGTAGAATTGGCCTAATGGTGAAAGAGACAAAAAAATTCACTGATGAAAAGAATACTTTAAAAATCAGAACTGGTCAAACAGAAAAAGAGGTACAAACATTTATTGAAGAAAATAATTCTTAAAAATTAGAACTGGGGGGCGGCTAGGTAGCACAGTGGATAAAGCACTGGCCCTGGAGTCAGGAGTACCTAAGTTCAAATCTTGCCTCAGACACTTAATAATTACCTAGCTGTGTGGCCTTGGGCAAGCCACTTAACCCTGCTTGCCTTGTAAAAAAAAACAACCTAAAGTTTTTGCACTATCCACTGTGCCACCTAGCCACCCCCATCTTGCAAAAACTTAAAAAACATCAGAACTGGGCAAATGGAAGGTAATGACTTCATAAGTCTTCAAAAAACCCAACAAAACAAAATAAAAAAATGGAGACGAAAACACAAAATATATTATTTGAAAACAACTGACATGGAAAATAGATCAAGGAGAAATAATTTAATAACTATTTGACTACCATAAAGCTATGATAAAAAAAAGCCTAGATATCATATTTTAAGAAGTTATCAAGAAAAACTGCCCTGATATCTTTGAATCAGAGAGTAAAATTATAATTGAAAGATTCTATTGTTCTTCTCCTGAAAGAGATCCCAAAGTAAAAGCTTCCAGAAATATTATAGTCAAATTCCAGAACCCCAAGGTCAAGGAGAAAATATTGGAAAAACCAGAAAAATACAATCCAAATATTGTAGATCCACAGTAAAGAGCTTCTAAGATTTAACAACCTTTCACATTAAAAGAGCAGAGGGATTAGTAAATGAAATTCTGGAAGGCAAAGGAGGCAGGACTTTAATCAAGAATAATTTATGCAACAAAACCAAATATAATTCTTTGGGTGGAACATGAACATTTAATGAAGACTATCCTTAATTTTAAAAAAATGGAGCTGAACAGAAAACTCGACAAAAGACTCAAGAAGCAAAAAAAGGTGAAAATGATGGGGTGGTCAGGTGGTGCAGTGGATAGAGCACTGGCTCTGGAGTCAGGAGCACCTGAGTTCAAATCCAACCTCAGACACTTAATAATTACCTAGTTGTGTGGCCTTGGGCAAGCCACTGAACCCAAAAACAAAAAGGTGAAAATGAAAGAAAGATCATAGGAGAATTAATAAAATTAAATTGTTTATATTCCTTTATGGGAAGATAATAATGCAATTCCTAAGAACTTTAGCATCTTTAGAGCAGTTACAAGCAGTCGAATAATGTTGGGATGATCTTACCAAAAAAAAAAAAAATGAAGGTACGAGAAAGATGGATGCCCTGGGAGAAGGGGAAAAGGAAAGGTATAATGGGGGAAATTATCTTACATAAAAGAAGCATTTAATAAAGAGCTTTTACAGTGGAGGGGGAAATGGGTGGGGCTGACAAGCAATGCTTAAATCTCACTCTCCTTGGAATTGGTTTAAAGAGTGACTGTGTGTGTGTGTGTGTGTGTGTATTTTTCACATACACACATACACAAACTGTTGTATTTGTCCTTCATTCTCTAAAAAGACCATGACATCAGGGAGGAAATGCCATGACATATATATGAATTGGTTATATATACATATGTGTGTATACAAACACAGACACAGACACACACTCTCAGGTGGCTATAGGCACAGTAGATAGAGCACCTGCCCTGGAGTCAGGAGTGCCTGAATTCAAATACAGCCTCAGACACTAGATACTAGCTGTGTGACCTTGAGCAAGTCACTTAATCCCATTGCCTTATAAAAACAAAAACAAACACAAACAAACAAAAAATAAATCTATTTTATCCAATAGGGAAACTGGAGGGGAAGGAGATAAGAGAAAAGGGAGGAAAGATTAAGGGAGGCAGAAACAAAGTGGTAAGAGGCAAAATAGATTTTTGAGGATGGACAGTATAGGAAAGAGAGAGAGAGAGAAAGAGAGAGAGAGAGAGGCAAACAGAAGAAAATATGAGAGAGAATTAAGGTCAGCTATAAAATGGCTACAGATAGTAGATGGATTAGAAACCAGAATACAATAATAAGTTGTTTATAAGAGACACACTTGAAAAAGAAAGACACACAAAGTTAAATAAGAAGACAGAGCAGAAGGTATTATGCTTCTGTTGAAGTAAAAAAGGCAGGGGTAGCAGTCAAGATCTAAGATAAGGAAAAAGTAAAAAGAGACCTAATTAAAAGATAATCAGAAAAACTACATTTCGATAAGAAGTACCAAAGACAATGAAGTTATAAAAATTTCTACAGCAAATTTCTCTGATAAAACTTTCATTTCAAAAATACATGGAGAACTGAATTGAATTTATAAAAACAAAAACCATTCCATAATTGATAAAATGTCAAGGGAAATGAATAGGTACATTTCAGAAGAATTCAAAGTTATTTATAATTATATGATAAAATGCTTTAAATCATTATTAATTGGAGAAATGCTAATTAAGACAATTTTGGGGTACTGTAAACACTTGTCAGAAATGCGAAAAGTGGAACTGTGAACTGGTCAACCATTCTGGTGAATAATTTGGAACTACATCCAAAGAGTTATACAATTGTGCTTAGCCTATGCTCCATTACTTAGGTTTATATCCCAGAGAGATCATAGAAAAAGGAAAAGAATGTATGTGTACACACACACATGCACACACACAAATATACAAAAAAAATTTATAGTACCTCTTTTTGTGATTTCAAAGAATTAGAAATTGCAGAGATGTCCATCAGTTGAGGAATGGCTGAACAAGTTGTAAAAAATAATTGTGATAGAATACTCCTGTACTATAAAAATGAAAAGGGGGCAGCTAGGTGTTGCAGTGGATAGAGCACTGACCTGGGAGTCAGGGGGACCTGTGTTCAAATCTGGCCTCAGACATTTAATAATTACCTAGCTGTTCGACTTGGGCAAATCACTTAACTACATTGGCTTACCAAAAAGCAAAAAAAATGAAGTGGCAGATGGTTTTAGAGAAACATGGGAAGACCTTTATGAACTGATACACAGTGAACTGAGAAGAACCAGGAGATCACTATACATGGTAATAGCAATATTGTAATGATGTGAAAGACTTAGTTATTCTGATCAATACAATTATCCAAGAAAGTTCAAAAGGATTTATGATGAAAAATGCCTTCAGAAAAAGAATAATGAACTGAGTGCAAACTGAAGTATGATTTGCACATTTTATTTTTGTTGCATTTTTGTGCAATATGTCTAACATAGAAATGTTTTGCATGACTTTATATGCATAATTGACTTAATTTTGCTTGCCTTTTCAGTGGGTGGGAGGGAGGGAGAGAATTTGGTACATGAAAAATTTTTTTAAAAGAATGTTAAAATAAATTTAGAAAAGCATTACAAAAAAGTAAAGGACGTGATAAATTCATCAGGCCAATATGGCAATGAGGACATTCTAAACTAGAGACTGCTAACCTTTTTCTGTGTATGTATGTGTGTCACAGACTCCTTTGGCAGTCTGATAAAGCTTATGAACTCCTTATCAGAATTTTTTAAATGTATAAAATACATAGAATTATAAAGGAGACCAATAATGTTGAAATATAGTTCTTCTCTCCTCTTTCTTTTTCAGCTTAAGAATTCATGTTCTAGGCAGAGGGAATGATGTTGTGAGCAGTCATAGAGAATTTCTTGTTGGTGATCTAGTGATACTGGCCTCCTTGTTCCATGAATTGGACATTTTCACTGGCTTTTGCACAAACTTGGAAAGTTCTTTCTCCTCAGCTCTGCTTCTCGGCTTCCCTGGCTTCCTTTAAGTCCCAGCTAAAGTTCCACCTTCTATAGGAAACCTCTCTTAATTCCCCTTACTTTTTTCTAGTGCCTTCCTTCAGTTGATTATTTCCCTCTAGCTTCTTTTCATATTGTGTCCCATATAAAACTGTAAACTCCTTGAGAACAGGGATTATCTTGTGCCTTTCTATTTCCAGCATTTATCAAAATGCTTAGCATTTAGTAGGCAATGCTTATTGACCGAGAAAAATGTGTAGGATGTTTCATTCCAAATAATTTTAGGAAAGAATAGGTTAACCTTAAGTGTGTAGAGGGGAATATTATGAAATAAGGCTGCAAAAGTAGGATTGATACTAGATTACAGGCACTAGCATATTAGACAAAGGTGTTTGTTTGAATTATGCAGCAGGAAATAGGGAGTCACACTGGATTCAGAAATTTCAAAAGGAAAACAAAGAAATGTCACAAAGCCACAAGTTAAAAAAAATTGGTGCAGTAGATGAAGGGGAAAATTCTTCAAAAGTTAAACCACTTACACAGATTACATTGTATTGAATTTTTACATATATTTCAAAAGTATGCTTCCAAAAAACTGCAAAAATCTTTGCACAAATGTTGAATATAGGTGATTTTAATTTGTCTATGATTAAAAGTTTCTCTGAGTTTACAGAATTATTTAACACAGTATATGTAGTACTCTGCTGATGGCCTAACAGTTATGGAGTCCCCTAAAAATCCCACTCTAGTGCCTCACTAGAAGCATGAAGGTGACCACAAGTTCTTGAAAGCTATGCCAGTGACTTCAATTCAAGTCAGTAAATATTTGTTCATTACTATGTACCACTGTGCTGGGAATAGCAATCTCCAATAGTCCCTTAAAATGTAGAAGGTCTTTAAGTATAGGATCCTGCAATGGATGCTACCTCCTGTTTCAGGATCAATCCTGAGTCTGGGGAAGGTTAATACTAAAAAGTTTACAATGTTTGCAAAAAAGCAAAGAGTTTTTTTGGATACTCCTAACTCATGAAAATATTGCACATGTACAATATTTTAATATGTTAAAACTGTCTTACTAATAAGGCATGGGGGAATTTCACTATCTGTGATGAAGTTATTCATACTGATGAAAGTATGAGACAGGAAACATTGATCATGTACACTGATTTATGGCTAAAGTTGTGAAATGGTGAAATGCTATTTTAGATAATTTTATTATCAGGGTTTAGATAATCTGAAATCACAGGCAATTTAATAAACAACATAAAACACATGTGATAGATAACTTACAACACATGCCTGATAACAGTCTAATATTACACAATTATACATTGCATATCACAATGTACTATTATGTAATAAGCCAATTTGAGATTATTTATGAATGGAAATATTTGTGAAAAATATCTTCTTTATAATATTGTTTTCTATTATTCTAATACTTTAGATCCCAGATTTTTTCAATCACTAATTATGAACTTTAAACTTGTAACTATTTTTATCCTCAGTTTAATTTCAATTTGTCCAAATGATCAACTATTGAGTTCTTAGTGACCAAGGTTTCAGATCTATATAAGTTTTTTATAAAACTTAGAAGATTTCATTAATTTTTTTTACTCCTACCACTGTCAATTCCCTAGAAGGTTTATATTCAGTCAAGATAACATCCTTTAGGCCTGCTATCATTAATCTTATTTCTAAACCAGTTTCTTGCCTTCTCAGCACTCTCAAAGCAATATCTTCAAGACCAATGAAATATAAATGTTTTGTCCTTGCTACCAATGTCTATGAACTGAATTCAACCTTTGGTTTTTTTCAATGATAGTCTCTAGTCCTAAGAACATATACTTCTCTGTAGATAAAACTGGCATCACCAAATCTTAATGTACCTAAGGTCCTGGCTATAGTATACAATTCATTATGTATAAATAGAAGTAATAATGCTTATTCTATTTCTGGTGGAAAATCAAACACTGCTAGCTTCATTTAATCTTTCCATTGGCAAGGAGAGTTTCTGTTGCTGATTCTCCCTTAAATTTTCCATTTAAATAAAAAAATCAGCCAAGGGATAAATTACTTTTATTATAGTTTAATGCAATTTGGAAAATGTAAGGCTACGTTAAATTGGCCCTGCAATTGAAGTAACAAATGCCAAGGGCACAGTAAATCATTATAGTGATTAGTCTGATTGTTGGTTGTTAAACTAAAAATTTACAAGATTCTTCTTGCATCAGAAAAGGAATAACAATAACATTTTCATAATGCTACAATACTTTAATAAAAATAAAATAATAAAATATTCAAGAAGGGAGGCATCTATTACTAAAATGACTAACTGTGGTACCTAGCCACCCCTAAATTTCATTTGTTTATTAAATAAAATATTTAATAATCCTTGAAAAGTCTTTATAAGCAAATCTAATTAAGAATGATTTGGGGATGGAGTAAAGCTATAGTAAACACTCTCTTTAAGTTCATTGATAACATATTATTGGCTTCCTTCCTGATTATCATATAGTTGATTCATTAGGAATAAACAACTATTCTTACAATATCAATATCTTGAAATAGCAATAGCAAACATATAAGTGAATAAAGTAACCACATGGGAATGATCTAAAATGTGGGACACCAGAGCACTTATGACAGAAATATTTCCAGAAAAGGATGTGCTTAGCTACTGCAAATGTAAGAACCTTTACATATTTTAATAGTGATTAAATAATCTAGAAGACCACATGGCTATTTATCAATTGGGAGTAAACACAAAAGAAATTAAATACAAATATTCCGCCATTTCAACAAAGTGACTTAGTGATAAGCCCTGAATTCTAGTTCAGGGTACAATGGATATATCATCTTGGACGTGAATGGTTGTTATCCTTTAAGTCTGTCCAACTTTGAAGTAGTTATAGCAATCTTTATGCCACTCTAACATGTAGGATTATTTTGAGAATAAGGGTGAAAGGGAAGGTTATTCAGGTTATTATCCTGATTATTCTTCCTGAGGCTATGAAAGTTTTAAAACTTTTCTACTTTTATATTACATGACAAGGTTGCAAAACTGATGGTTAAATCATGGCCCAGTGACAAGTATCTTGACTTAAAAAAAGAGATGCAATTTATGAGATTTTAGTGTTCTCCTTGAAAAGAGCTAGATGAAAAGAGCTAACTCTATCCTAGGGCTTCAAGGAAACTCTATAGAAGTACTTTTTCAATTAGTGCCATGGCAGATTGACATGAAATTTAGCTACATATGATCTGTTATTAGTCTCATAAATCTTAAGAGAAGATGCTCTGAGTACATGTTTCATTTTGACTGGTCCAGGAAGTTTGTATGCATCTCTCTAGTAGATCCAGTTCTAGAAGATCAAAAATCCATCTGCCTTTCTGAATAGATGCGTGGTGGCAGATTATATAGCATTGTAAAGATTTATACTTTTCTCCAATTAAAATCTAATTACTTAGAAATGTAATGCAGTCACATTTTAAACTGATGTTAGAAATTTCTGGGCATGAAGACTACAACTATGTCTAAATGTCAAGACAACTAGATGAAAAGCGGAAAAATCTCAGCTAATAAAGTAGATGTTTACATTATATTACCAAAAAAACTGAGTCTGACTTCATCATATGACTAATTTTTTCAATAAATTAACTGGATGATACTTACATTTGATAGATTTGCCTATCTTCAAGTACTCTGAGAGCACTCTGCCTTTCTCCACTGCACTGGAGGCATTGTTTCATTTTTTTCTTTGTATTTCTGGTTATCTAGTACCCTGCTCATAGATGCTTAATAAGCATTTGTTAATTGACTTAAACTGTGTAGTTTTATTGAAGATATGTTTTTCTTGGGAAGCTATACCTGTATCAAGATCACTGGGAAGAAGTATTTACAGAATTCCACTGCCTTTTTTGGGGGGCGGGATTCTCTTAATCCTACTAATTCTTTAATGATTTTTTTTCAAGCTCCCACCCTAAACTCACTGGTTACAGGTTGTATTGTTATAAATATGCAACTAAAAATTCTCTATGATTTTTCATAGGTATGGGAGAATTAATTTCTTTCTGTTTTCCCAGCCTAATCTATAGATTTTTAAAAAAGGTTAAAAAATAGATATAATACACAAACATATTATGTATACATACCATTGCTGTAATTATAATAGACCCACTGTCCACTGTTGGGCTTTGGAAGTGACACTGGTGTCTCTTCTGCAGGAAAATTATAGAAACGGCATTCTACAAATAGGCGTTGTATGGTTTCATCCATGGATACTCGGGAATCATTGAGGCTCAGAGCTATAATCTCAATCCGAATTTTTTCTGATGGCTGTTTAAAAAAAGGGAGGGGAGAAATATAAAACACTTTATTCTACTTTTAGTGTCAATTTTAAACAAACATGAAGGGCAATAGGTTTCCTTTTTGCAATACACTATACACTATTTTACAGTAACACATGATAGATTATTCAAGTCAGAAAGAGAGAATGAGATTCCAATGCCCCAGGGTTTGAAGTTAACAGTGTCATGGCAATAGTTTCCTGATTTACATTTCAGGATATAAATACTTCACTAGTAGTCCATCAGGAGTGAGGATTATGAGATCTTCATCTATGTCAGATTTCTGAATCACAAGTATTAGTTGCCCTTATTTCAAACTATATAATGAATCACTGTTTATAATGGCGTGTTTATCTAATTGACAGTACTCAAGAAAGTTTCACTAAATCCACATATTAAAACTTTCCAATTGGAAGAATTATATTCAAAGGTCTATTGAAAACTTCAGTATCATTTTAAACACATAAAAAGCCATATTAGTTTATCTACCTTCTATTTTAGATCAATCTATTTAACAATATTTAAAATATTAAATATTTAACAATATTTCACAAGTCAGAAGAGAATATTTATGTTGTGTTTAATATCATAAATTTATCTGAAATTCATTTCCTCTTCTCTTATGCTTTTAAAAGAAAGTTTTAACTTGGAGGTCAATGTCTTATATTATACAATGTATAATATAATATATAATATTAAACAGGTGCTTGATACTACTATCTTGTTTATTACTTCTAACTTCATGAATCAACACTTATAATAAGTTGTACATGTTAATGAACATTATTGTCACAAATGTTTTCATATGAATGACTTAAAATAGAATAGGATGTAAAATTAGGTTTTACGTTAATGAAAGCAGGAGTTGTGATTCATAAAAAGAATGGAGTCTCCTATACTTGTGATGTCAAATTTTCTTTACAACTTGTAAAGTGTTCTATGAATCAAGTCTAAATTATATCATCTTAAATAATAATTAGAAACTGAAAAGTAAGATATATTTAAGATGATGAGATTTTAGGAGTTCAAATCAGTGTACAAATTAGAGTAATTACTTAGATATTTCAAAAGCATATTTTATAATTAATCAAACTGAAAACCCGAAGTATTCTGTTGTAAAAATATTCTCCATAAAGAACAATTTCCATTGCTGTCAAGCCCCTTCAATATTTGATGAAGTAATTTTGCCCCCTCCTTTCAAAAGACATTTTCTTTTATTATGTATTCTAAGACACTTTAACTAAAAACCCAAATCTGAATATTTCAATAAGGTTGTTTTATTATTCAGTAGATTCATGGAAATTTTACTAGGATGACAGAAAAAATTCCACACCATTCTGTCTCCACTAATACAGGTACAAGGCTGCAGCTGGCAATATTACTAGGATTAGCATAGTATGATGAAATATTTAAAGGAAATTTTTTTTCTAAAACCTAATAAATCAAATGACTGCCAAATGTCATTAAAGTGATGGTCTTTGACTTGAATATGCTTTTCATATTCAAATTTGAAAAGAAAGAGATGAAAGCCTGGAAAGGTTACTCGGTTTCAACTAATAACCTCAAGCACTCTCCATTCACATGCATAAAAAATGAAATTGGCTCTATTGTCTAATCTCACTTCAGAAACAACTCATCTCTTCTTGCATAAGGCAAGTGTAGTAAAAGAAATATTTTAAATGATATTTTTTTTTTTGCAAAATGTTTTGTGGTTGTCAAAACTACTTTTCATTCACAGTTTAGACATACAACCCCAAAATGGTATCATGCATAATTAAGTTCTCTATGTTATTTAAAAATTCACTTGACAAAGTGGTATAAAAACAGTACTGTAAAAAGTATTAACACTGTTGCATAAACAGACTTTGGAAAATAACTATAAAGAGGTAAAAAAGAATTACACACACACAAATATAATTCTAGGTTATGAAGAATAGGACTATACCAAATTGCTAGGCAAAAGAAGACAAACTAATCATTAAATAGCAGGGGAAAGAAATGTGTTTAAATGCATGATTTATTAATAATATATTAACTAATACAGGTCATATATGAAAAAATTTGAAATATTTAAGGACTTACTTTGGCCCTAAAATAAGGCAATGTAATTATTAAAATCCTAGTGTTATACAGTCAGACACTTAAATATGTATTATTATTTCTCCGCCTACCAGTTTTCTTTTATAAAAAATAATTGATTTTTAAATATCTTTTGTAATTTAGAACATTTAAGATTTCTTTGTTCATTACAAAAAAATGGATGTTTTCTAACACTAAAAAAATGCAGCTTTAGATGATTCCGATACTTTCTAAAGACTAACATTTATGATATTTTGAGTATTCTTTATTCCAGGTGCTTTACCCTAGGAATACCCAGGATGCTATATCTTTTTCTTTTATTTTAATGCTTTTTAAAAAAATTTTAAATATTGTGTGTGTGTGTGTGTGTGTGTTTGTGTGTGTGTTTATAAAGAGTACTGCACAGTGGTCAGGTAATTGGTTCTATTAATTCTATTACTATTTATATGACCTTGAATAAAATACTTTAATTTCCCTAACCTTTACTTTTCATCATTTGTAAAATGAGATTATAAAAGATGATCTCTAAACATCTCATCCAGCTTTAATATACTCATTCTATGATTTACCATCAAATGATGCAGTGACAAATTTATGATTCCAGTAATTTATTAAAGTTAAAAAGTTCAAGAGATATAGATAATACAAAAAAGTTCAGCATAGAGAAAATTAAGTCAAAAGAATATTTCTGATAAAACAGGGATGGAAAAGGAATTTAAAATACATTTTGGATGACATGTGTACTTACTTTTGGTTCCTACGATGATTTGAAATGTTTTATAAACCAAGAAATTTAGGTATCCTAAATTACAATGTGTTTTAACATATTTTTACTTAAGATTGCTGGTCAAAGAAATGTTTTTAGGCCTCTTGTGATTGATATAATTCCTTATAAGGATTGACAGTGTTAGCATATGCAGATGGATTGATTCACATTGTTGGCTAGGGATCATCATAAATAGAAGTCAGCATATACAGAGCCTACTGGAGACAGGTGCTATCCCCGTGGAGCATCAATATCTTTCAGTTACCAACTGCCAAAACTAAGAAGAAAAGTAAAATTGCTAGGTATTACCTTCTAGTTCCAATATCACTCCTAGTTTCTTACTACTAATAATTCATATTTAATAACATAATTTTAGCAACATCTGCATAGACTGCTTTTAGGAGGGTGCTGCTGAATTTTTCTTCTTATTTCAACATGGAAGCTTTAATATTATATTTTTAAAGAATTAGGGACTGGACTGTGATAAAGGGATTGCTTAGGTGAGAAAACAGCACTCCACTAAAGCATGTTCTCTGCACCTGATACTCCTTGAGAAGTGAACTGACCTAGCAGTGTGTCAAACAGAAGACTTGAACTCAGACATTCCTGGCTTTCAAGATTCACACTTTTTAGACATGCAGCTTCAGTTTTTAAAATTGTCTATAATTTGAGTCTTAAAAATCAGACTTCAACTAAAAAAATGTTTTTGAGAAGTTATCTTTTTTATTTAGGGAAAAGTATTTATTTAGAAGTCACTGTCCATATAACTCCGTCCTAGAAATCTGAGTTACAAAGGAAGTGAAAAATAAAATCCTTGCTTTCAAGAAGTTAGATTCTAATAGGAGCAGAAAATAAAGTGAGTAGATGTACTCTAATACAAATTCTCTTTATAGAACTCTATGCAAATAGAAGCATTAATGAATGCTAATTGATGACCATGCTGATGTCAACTTTTCCCTATCTCTCCACTCCAGACCTGATAGAGAACAAATCTGACTAAATAAAATACTCCCTCCCCTCCCTAACCCTCATCATTGCATCATCTTGTCTTTCTAGCCTGTACCTTATCTTTATAATTATACATTTTGGTTTAAAAAGTCTTTACTTCTAGTTCTTTGGGGGAAATAAGGGTAAACAGAAACTGTTGTCTATTAAATATACATTAATCAGCAACATATTTATTGAGTAGTTTAACTAGAATTAAAGATTTAAGGGAGAAACAATTAGTAAAAAAAAGTCTGTGTGTGTGTGTGTGTGTGTGTGTGTGAGAGAGAGAGAGAGAGAGAGAGAGAGAGAGAGAGAGAGAGAGAGAGAGAGAGAGAGAGAGAGAGAGAGAGAGAGAGAGAGAGAGAGAGAGAGAGAATAGAGAATATGAATTGAATTATTTCTGGTCTTACCAGTTCCCTTTCTTTTCTTCCAAGATTAGAAGGGAGGAGTATACATATACCTATTTCAGTCAATTCTATTTTAGAACAGAATTTAGTCTTCTAGATTTCCTTTGCTTCTTTTTTATCACTCACTAGTTCCTGAAGCACATCCCATACTTCAACATTTTCTAAGTACTCATACATCACTATCACAACAAAGAAAATATTTTTCTTCTTTGCTCTTATCCACCTGTTTTTTTCTATTTTCTTTTTCCCCCCAGTTAGAGACTTCATAAGAAAAAATAACAGGAAAAACATGCATAACAATAGCAGGTATGCCAATAAAAGACTGAAGGAAGGTTCATCTAAATTTTCAGGAAAATTCAGATTCCTCAGTCATCCTAGGAAATTTTTTTTTGGGGGGAGGCTGGGGATAGAGTTTAGGTGGAAGAACAAGATGGAAATTAATTAATCATGTGATAGGAACTGTGTTAAGAATTGTTTTTTAATGTAGAAGTGAAATAGTTTCTGCATTAAAAAAATTTAAATTCTATTAGTGAGAGGTGAGACACTGTGGAGACTAGGGGTTAACTTCCTGTTCTCTGGACCCATCACTCCCTTCTTCTCTACTTCAGATGAGCAATAGGAAAAAGTTAAGAAGTGCAGTCTAGGGAGGAAGGAAGGCTAGAAAGGGTAATTGGGGAAGAAGGATAGCTTTTGCTATCCTGGATCCTTGCTACTGAAACCATTAATTGTTGATTCCAGTTCTTTCTGAAGCTTTAACTACACTAATGTTTCTTTTCCTTGTAGCTTTTCTCTTCTACTGATTCCTTCCCATAAACTCTTGGTCATCCCTGCCCAATTCATTGTGGAGTTTTCCTCATAGAGTGTCATGGGGCTATCAAGACATCAAGATGTCTTTCCCACTTAAAACTCAATTGGGATTCAGAAACATATCTCAAAATGGACTGGGGACTGGCACATAGGACTGGGGATCATATCTCCAACTGGCATTATTTTAGCTTTATTGTACATTAAAATGCATTTGTGACTCTCAAACTATCAATTATAACACTGCTTAATGGGAAAAGCAATATGAAATTACTAATTCAAAAATCACAAAGAAAAAAAAAGAATTCTTGTGAACAGTGACTTAATGGCTCCTGATCACAGGATTAAAACCCTTACAGGTTCTGATAGAATTTAATTTGTCCAATGGCCATGATTATGGGATTAAAACCCTTACAGGTTCCACAGTTCAATCAGTTCATTTTACAGATGAGAAAAATGAGATCTGTAGAGGCTAAGCAGCTTACCCATTGATAGAGCCAGGTTTAAACTCAGTGATTCCAATCCAGTCTTTATGATCAATATTGGAGGGGGAAGAGAGTTAAGTGAGGATGTTTCTAAATTTATGATTGACAGCCCTGCTTCTTTCACAGACAGTCTGAAACAATGTATATAGTCAAGACAAAAGACGGGAAATTTTTAAACTATTAAAAGCAACTGGGGCAGCTAGGTGGAGCAGTGGATAAAACACCGGACCTGGAGTGAGGAGTACCTGGGTTCAAATATGGTCTCAGACACTTAATAATTACCTAGCTGTGTGGCCTTGGGCAAGCCACTTAACCCCATTTGCCTTGCAAAAAAACATAAAAAGAAAAGCAATGGAGGTGCTAAGATTCATTACTCCCTAAGAGTAAGTTAAGGCAAAAATTAGGTAAGTGTGTCTGAGAGGTAACCCAACAGGAGAAACAAGAAGATAAGACAAACAGGAAGAGACAGAAGAAAAGACAAATCCACTTTGCAGTTCACCATAATAAATCCTTCCTCCCATGCTTTGGCAGGCCCATCAGCATGTGCATTAAACTCAGTGTCCACTACAGTTGGCCTGGCATCTGATACTGTGCTGTTGTGATGAATTCTTTTCTAGATTACTAGAACATAAAGATTGCTTGGAAATTCTAAAATGTGGAGAGTACAAAATCACCCAACTAGAGATTCGTCTTTCATGATTTTAAGCTGTGTCTGTGAAATCTTGTTTCCAAATGAACTCCTCTGTGTAGTTGGTGCCCAAGTGGCAGCTTTCTGCAGTTACAGCCAGAGTCCCCCAGTCAATACTTTTGACCAATCTGTTGGCTTTCAGGTAATTTAAAAGCTGTGGCATAACCTGGAATTCAAATATCCTCTTGGCACCACATGGGCAATTTGGAATATCTTGTTCTTGAGGAATATTTTCACCAGAAATCCAGATAGGGTGGACTTCTCTGCCATATCTAAGAATCTGGTCTGGCTCAAGGGCTATTTGAGCTTTAAATTTCTGAAAGATTTCATCTTCCCTAGATTCGTGCTTTGCTATAGAATTCAATTCTGCCTCAAGTGCTTCATCCATACTGCCTATGAGCTCTGAGCCTTCACACTTTTCCAGGCCTTCAGGAACACTATCAGGCTCCATCTCTTCTGTTTCTATTACAAATTCATATTCCGGAAAAAGGAACTTGTGGTCTGGGATTGAACTATTCAAATTATCTCATGTTGAACAAGACTGCTTATGTCCCAATTTCCAATCAAGAGTCTGATGATCCTTACTACAAAAATGGGCCTTATGACACCTGGAACAAACTTTGGGACCCAAACAACCACAGACTCTACAGAGATGAACACCAGATCGAAGTCTTACACATAGAGAATGATCTTCTTCATCTGGTGGTTCTTCTGACAGTGGTTCATAAGAGTAATGGTCATTTTTCCTGGGTAACTGATTCCTAAAAACCTAGAGGCCGGCGCAGCATGGGGGCACCTGGCAGCAGAAGACCAAGAGGCCGGGTGGAAGGCATCCGTACAGCTGCAGCAGGAAGGGGAGTGGCCGGCAGCACAGTGGGCAGGTGGAAAGCCAGGCCAGTCTCCCACCCCCACTTGCTGGGGAACTGCCCGCTCCTGAGGAGCCGGCCCGGCGCTTCCATGGTGAAGCCCAGCTCCACTGCCGGGGCCAGGGCCCAGCCATAACGGAAAAAGGAGATGCAAAAAATATTTAATGGAAGTTTTAAGAACACAAGTCATTTATAATTCAAGAGACCTACACAATGTCAGACAGAAATATTTATCTCCCCCAAAACCCCCAATCCAACCAAAAATCAGTTGTGAGACAGAAATACAGAAAAAAAGAGAAAGATTTCTACAGCAGCATATCTATGATACTTCCAAAGTTATCTATTAAATAGTGAAGTATGCTTACTAGAATTATTACATGGTTTTATTATAGCCTCTATTCTATCTAGGGAGATGGAGGGAAAGAGCTTTTTAACTCAAGGAAGTGTCATAAGAAACAAGTCAAGAGCATCTAAATTGAAGTCTCTGAATCTCAGCAATATAATCACAAGAACAGAAGAAACTGACAGAGATAATCTTGTGGGGCAAGTGAAAGATTAAATGACTCAAGAAACAAAGGTTAGATGTTTTGAGCATATCAATGTATTAAGCAATGTTAGCCGTATGCTCAACAAACTGGGACCAGACCCCCTCAGCATAATCCTGGGTTCCAATACAGGGGAAGACAGACTTTTATATACTAAAAACAATCAAATAAGGTCAATTAATTAAAGGAAATAATACTACATTAGATAATTTTATTTCTAACTGGAGAAAAGATTAGGAAGACTTTCAAAGTTGGGAGGGAGAAAATAAACAAGTGCAATTCCCTGAAATCAGCAAAAGAGATGTCCCAACCTCTTCACCCTCACTGTGAACAATCAAACACAAGGAAACAATAACTGACTGATCAGTGTGGGGCAAGTTTTCAGATAAGAAGTACAGGTTGCTTGAGATGTACAACTCTTGAGAAAACTCCTTGCTTCAATCTTTGGATCTAACTGGGTTTGCAGTCAGGCTAACTTCGGTTCTTAAAGGGTCTCTAAGCAGCAGGTAGAAGTAGTTCAGCTTACCAGACACACAGGGCTAGGTTTTCTCACAATTCCCACAATTGAACTTTTTTATAAGACAAAATTTGGACTAGACACCTAACTGTAGAGAAACTTAAGCTAGTTCCACTACTGAGAGAGAAGCAGTCAGTGTGGTTTTCTCAATTTCCACAATTAACGATTTGCTGTTCTAATTCTCTCAATTACCTCACTTGTCATCCTCATTGCTACAAACATCACTTTATTTAAAGCATCCTGGTTAGGTAATTTCCCCATGTTTAAATGTTTATAAGAAAGATTTAACAATTCTCTCAGTAGCCAATTGAAGGAGTAACACAGTAGATAGAGCTGGCCTAAAATAGGAAAGACATGGGTTTAAATCCTATCTCTGACACATACTGGCTATTACTCAATCTCTTAGTGTTTTTTTTTTGTAAGGCAATGGGGTTAAGTTGCTTGCCCAAGGCCACACAGCTAGGCAATTATTAAGTGTCTGAGACCAGATTTGAACTCAGGTACTCCTGACTCCAGGTCCAGTGCTTTATCCACTGCGCCACCTAGCCGCCCCTCCCATGTATAACTTTTATCACAGCTCCTGTCCCTTTTCCTATCTCAGTAACCCATTAATAACTTTTGCAGTTAGAAAGTTCATCTTGGCTCCACTAGATCTTGGCAATAAGAACCCATTTTGTTTTAATTTAACCCTATTTTCTCATGTCCTGCCTTCAGATATACTCTGAGCTACAATGCCCTTGCTTAGATCTTTAACTAGGTAAGATGACCAGTATTTCTCTCAGGGCACTAAAGTTTAGAGAGCATAAACAGTTAAGATATGTACTCCATAGACAAAGTAGAAGGAAGTGAAAAATGTTATTCCATAACGTTTTTTCCTTCTTTCCTCCTGGGACTTCCCTATTAGGTTTTCTTATGATGGTGCTGCTTGTCCTTCATTCTAGAAGAGGACCATGACATCAGGGATGTAATGCCATGACATTCAAATAAATTGGAATTAAGTGGGGGAGGACTGTGCAAAGTCATCAGCCTTATTTTTTTCTCTAGAGCCATTTGGGTCCAGGGGTCAGTGACAGATAAGGATGACTGGAGATGGCCCTGGATTAGGCTTCCTTATAGGCAGATGGAGGGGAGGGGAAGATTAGGTTTGAGTGATAGGTTCCCTTTTTCCTTCTGCTCTATGAATAAGTTCTATCTTGCCCCATCTCACTTCTCCTTAGGGTTTTTCTTCCCTATATCCTTTACATGTGGGACACCTATCTTTCCCCTTTCTTCTTTTCCCCATATCTACCCTTAATTTTACTGCTACCTCCTCTCCTATGTTGTATGATACCAGTGTTCATCTCAAAGTACATAAAAACCATGGGACTTCAAATACTGAGGACTGGATTAGGTAGCTTCTTAAGGTTCTTTCCATCTCTGGGGTTGAAACCCCAAGTCATGGTACTAATTCTCCCTCCTACTCAGCTAAATTTGTCTTAATTATTTTTTATAATTTTTTTCACAATCATGCTGCTTTCTCCAATCATATTTCCTGCTGATTCCCATAGATACAAAAAATCCAGTAGTTATGGCTCCACTAGATTATAACTTCTGATAGCTTTGAATGTTTTTCACCAAAATGATGTTCAGTTCTACTGTGAGAGTGTTTGTATCGAAAAATTCATCATACTTTGAAGAACCTGGTGATATGTCTCTTCACATTTAATTAGGTTAGTCCTCATATGATAGCTACACAGTCCATTATCAGGCTTATACGGAGAGCCTTTCCAGCTTGATAGCTCAGAGAGAGACTTCAGGAATGCAAGGTCTACTTCACTTCAAAATGAGGTGCTTTAGTAGCACATTCATGAAATTCAAATGGCATCCCTAAAAATATCTTTAGAGAGGGAGTAAAAATGGTAGGTTAAAACTGAACACTAATAATAGTGTGGACATGAGCAGGATACACACTCTTTTGATCAGGTATGAGAGCTCAGGTGGTGGTCAACAAAGTATAAGAGCCTGGTGACACATGTTTTAAAACTGCCAAGCTAATATCAAATGGATCTGCCTCATAGCTGACAATTCCATTAGAATATTTTGAAATGTTTCTATCTTATTTACATTAAAATGCCATATGTCTATTATTTGAAGCATTACTATGGAATTTAATAATGTGACTTTTAGAATAATTAGAACCTTTACATGAAGGATAAATTAAAAGGATAATTTCAAATTTTAAGACAGCACTTAACTCACAAATCTCATCTTATATTCTGAATATACAATAAAAGAAGAGGTTTACCTGATGGGAGATAACATTTGACTTTCAAATAATTTTAAAATTCTTAAGGTATGAATTCTAAAGAAACAAATTGGTTTGTGCATATGGCTTTCAAAAACTATTTTACTTAATAGAAAAACTGTAGTCATCTGGGAATGTTGGTTTATATTATTCAAGAATACCTAGTTTCCAAATGAAATTGTAATTTAGATAGATTGAATATGGCAGCTTTTACAAAACTGCTATTAGTACTAGCAAAGTGCACTTATCTAAAATGAAGGAAAAAAAGTTGTAAATATATTCAGTAGGAAAGAAGACTCATTCTTGCATTAGCCACTTATTCCCCAATCTTGCCTTGTGGGAAACTGTGTTTGCAGCAATATATTTCATTGTGAAAATTCAAAGCTGCATTACTCAAATGGTAAAGAAAAAGTCAGGGATAAGACATAATAGGAGAAGAAGATTGTTAATTTCTTTTTTAATGCCATGGCAAATGCAAATTTGCCGTTTTGATGTCTATTTTGAGGACCTGAAACAAGACTTTTAATCAATGTATTATACATCAAATTGATACTGTTAACTTCTGATTATTCAAATTTATAAAATATTCATAGAGAACTGTCCAAAGTTTTACATTTCCCAGATTTTTTTCCCCCATTAATTATCATGCCTAGAAGCTTTTTCGTAAAAGCAGCAGCCATCAGGCTGACTGAACCTGACAAGCTAGCAAGGCCCAATTACACTGGCACTCTGTGGCACTTTGATGTAGTGGAAACGAAAAGAGATAGGGGCAAATTGTATAGCACATTATGCTAATGACTTGATTTAATCCAGCCACTAAACTTTATGTAGCCTGTTAAAAAAGATGCTAACACTAATTACACCACTTTGGAAAGGAAAGGAGGGGACAAGCATTTCATACTGACAAAGTGAAGCTCATAAATGTTGTAAATGAAATGAAACAAAATGAAGTAATCTATGATTAATTATACATCACAGACAGGAAGAAAAGAGAAAGAAGTGAGTGGTACCGCTAAGAACTGCAAAATATGTTAGATTCCTTTTTACAATCAACATATCTAAGAAATAACCATAGGCTGTCTGATTCTGCAACATGAAAAAAGGAAGAGCATGATGTTAAATGGCTTAAGCAGTGTGCCATGAAATTCATATACACAGGATAACTGGTATAACTGATATTTATCTTAGAGATAAGTGAAACATATTTTTTATATTAAAGAAAGCTCATGGTTAGAACTTGATGCTTTTAAAATCAACCACACTTGAAGGTTCAGAAATTTACTCTGCATCTAGCACAAAATGAAAACTGATTTACAATTCCAACCAAACCAATGTGAGGTCTCTTAATCTATGATTAGGAATTAAGAGATGTGAGTTCTGGCTCCAGTAATTCCACTTAATAGTTGGATGACTCCAACTTCTTCATTTCTTCATGTCTCAAGTGAGAGTTGGACCAATGAATTCGAAGGATTCTTTCCAGCCCTAACTTCTTTGAGCCAATAGATTTATCAGCAACTCTAATTTTGTGAGTTTTTAGAAAGTCCTTAATTATTATAAGGTGTTACGAAATCTCAAAAGATAATTAATTTAAAAGATACATAATATTTACTACTTTTAAACACTAGGCAGGGGGCAACTAGGTGGAGCAGAGTGCTTGTCCTGGAGTCAGGAAGACCTGAATTTTTCAAATCCAGTTTCAGATATTTACTAGCTATGTGATGCTGGGTAAGTCATTTCATTCTGTTTGTCCAATCCTCAAATCTGTAAAATGAGTTGGAGAATCAAATGACAACCACTTCAGTATCTTTGCTAAGAAAACCTCCAATTGAGGTAATGAAGAGTTGCATACGACTGAAATGATACAACAACAACAGAACAGTAGCTGGGGTGGGCTGGGGAAGGAATCAAGCCTAAAGAGAGGTAATTACTGTACATATAGTTGTAGATAAAAAAAAATCTGAACTACTTGTGTTACTTGCAAGAGACAGAAGAAGAAACAAAAAGGAAATTCTTCTAAGTTTTAAAACTTTCTCCAAACTTCTCTAATTGTCAGTCTCTCCCAATCTTATAGCTCCTTCCCTTTACCTAGCACATGCTCAATTCTCCCTCATTCTTTATAAATAAATAAATGAATATATATATGATAAGGGCTAAGTTATATATATATATGTATATATATATATAAATAGTTAAGTCATTATTATTTCCTAAAACACCATATTTTCTCTTCTTTTCTCAAACAAATTCTTTCTCATTTGATAACTCTTTAGGAATATGATAATCTAACTGTCCTGCTCAAACAAAATTGTTCTCTCCAATGTTACTTTTTGGAGGGGGCTCAAATTCACTCTGCAGCATTTGACACTATAGAACACCTCCCCCTTAGAAAAGCTCTTTTTCTGGGTTTTTGTGACACTGTTCTTTCATAATTTCTTTTTTTTCCCTTTGGTTTTTGCAAGGCAATGAAGTTAAGTGACTTGCCCAAGGTCATACAACTAGGCAATTATTAAGTGTCTGAGGCTGGATTTGAACTCAGGTTCTCCTGACTCCAAGTGTTCTATCCACTGTGCCACCCTAGCTGCCCCGACATTGCTCTTTCTTAGCCCTTTTCCTATTTGTGTGGTTTCTCTTCCATGTTCCATACTCTAAGCATGAATGTCACCAAGGTTCTGTCCTAGATGCTCTTCTTTTCTTCCTACTTTCTCCCTCTCATCAGCTTCCATGAATCCACCTGTTACTTCTATGCAGATTACTTCTAGATCTATAGATCTAGCCTTAGTCTCTTTTAGCTCCAGATTCACATCACCAAGTTTATTGCACACTTCAAACTGGACATTTTAAACTCAAGAACAGACAACTCAAAATTAAGATATTCAAAATGTGGCTCATTAATTTTTCTCCCAACTGCTCCTCCTTCCCAACTCCCTTATTTCTGCTAAGGGCACCACCATCCTTCAAGTTACCCAGGCTTACAACCTTAGAATCAAGCTCTGACTCTATACTCTTCCTCACCCACCATAACCAAATCGTATTGACTTTTAACTCAACAAGAATTCTTGTATTCTTTCCCTAATTTCTACATATACAGTCACTAACTTGATTCAGTCTCTCATCACTTCTTGTCTGGACTATTGTAATAGCCTCCTAATTGCTCTCCCTTTATTTTTCCCCCTGCTCTAATCCCTCTTCCACAGTGTTGGAGGACATGTAAGACACAGACATACTATTTTTGGTAGACCTGAGAACTGGTCCAACCATTCTGAAAAGTAATATGGAATTATGTTGAGAAAGTGGCTAAAATGACTACAGTCTTTGAGATAATCACCTCATTATTGGTTATGTACCTCCAAGGAGGGAAAAGTGGGAGATCTATTTGGAAATGAAGGTGATAAAAATGCAAAGATATCAATACATTTTTTTTAGGGTTTTTTTTTTTTTGCAAGGCAAATGGGGTTAAGTGGCTTGCAGGCTACACAGCTAGGTAATTACTAAGTGTCTGAGGCTGGATTTGAATTCAGGTACTCCTGACTCTAGGGCCAGTGCTCTATCCATTGTGATACCTAGCCACTCCCAATATTAATAAATTTTTTAAATTTATATGCTTAATTACAGATTATGGCTTGACGTAAAACTTTATATGGGAGAGAAAACTATTTCAACAAAGTTGCTAAAAGATGAAATTCTGCAGCTTGTAGATCTGCAAGAAAACTACATTTTACCACTGCCATTTTGAAATAGAAGTTATCCAGTAGGGTTCATCAGGGATTGGGGATAATCTTCTTGATTTAATATTATAATTTCATTTTTTCAACACTGATAAAACAGTTAATTCAACATTAATTGAATTCTGTAACAGTGAGTCTTTAGGCTACACATGCAAAATTCACAGGAATTTACAAACACTTAAGGCAAAAAGAGACCTTGGTAATCCAAGATGGGCAAAAGCCCTCAGTTGATAGGTGAGGTAACTAAGCATTACTAAAGCAAAATAACTTGATTAAGCTCTGGGCCTGGAATCAGGAAGATTCGTCTTTCTGAGTTCAAATATGGTCTTCAACACTTACTAGCTCTATGTGATCCTGGTTATGTCACTTGACTGTTTGTCTCAGTTTCTTATCTGTAAAATGACCTGGAGAAGGAAATAGCAAACCATTCCAGTTTCTTTGCCAAAAAAACTTCAAATGGGTCATGGAGAGTTGTATGTGACAGAAACAAGTAGACAACAACAGTAACAAAACTTGATTAAGATGACATGGCCAAGGGGCAGCTAGGTGGCACAGTGGATAGAGCACCGGCCCTGGAGTTAGGAGGACCTGAGTTCAAATCTGACCTTAGACACTTAACTACCTAGCTTTGTGACCTTGGGCAAGTCACTTAATCCCACTGCCTTGCAAAAAATAAAGAACTTAAAAAGAAATGACATAGCCAAGTAGTAATGGAGCTGTGACCAAAACCTCAGTTTCCTGATTTCTAGTACTCTTTTTACTATGCCATGATTCTTCATAAGGACATTGTAAAAGTTTTTTTTGTTTTTTATACTGCTAATGTTACATTAGTATTAAAATAATCATGTGAGAGATATAAGAGTAAAAAAAAAGTTTTGGAATTCTTAACAAATGTAAAGTGACACTTTAACAAAATTACTTAAATAGTAGAATTCGATTTCTACTTCCAGAAAACAAATATGTAGAAACATGTAATAACTAGTAAAAATATTTAAATGTAATTCAGAGGAAAACTCCTGAAATTTAAAATGGAATGTTATATTATGTTAAATTCAAGTAATATTTAAAAATAAGCATAGCAATAAATTAATATATGGCTTTCAAAAGTCAGAGAGAAGGGAGAAAAATGGCTTCTTTCAAAATAACTGAAGTGACTGAACTCAGAAACTCCTGACCAATCTTTGCCAATTTATTAAGCATTATTACACTATGAATTAACTATAAGTTCTTGAATTAGAAGGTTAAATGAATAAAATTTTGATGACCTATAAAATGTGTAGCACATATATTTTTACTTGAAGGCATAGAAACTGATAAACAATAACACCAAATACAACATATTTACTTAAACTTTTGTATATTTCTAATTATTACCAAATCACTGACCTGTTTATCATTCTTGGACCTGGGACTTGGAACAATACAGTCATCACTGTCAGTTATTATTGAATCAGCAGCATCAGAATCCAGTCTATCCTCTTGAACTGTTAAAAGATGCTAATCATTAAAGGTTAAACCAATTACATTTTTACATTGCAAAGCACAAAGAAATCCAATTGCATCATGAAGTATGACACTATTATAATCTTCACTTCCTCTTAAAAAGAAAATTTGAAATCACTGAATCTTTAACTTTGCATTTTTAAAAGTATCTAAGATAAGATTTCAGATAAAGAAGACATGATGTTCAGATGTCTTAAAATGTATGGTGTTTTACTTACAATTAAATAGTTTATTCATTGGAAAAACAATAACTAAAATATTTTCATACATATTTAATTGCTTGTTAACCTGAATATTCTATGTACCACTCTATTTTAGAGATTACAAAAAAGGGTTACCTCTTTTATATTAAAGCAACATTTCTACTATGGAAATCAGTTGTGATTTGCTGGTGGGTAAGACCAAATTAAATTCTAATACTGACAAGAGTTTCAAAAAACCAAAATAAAGGTGCAGCATCAGCATACAGAATCAAGAGAAGGCTGTCTAAAAAATAGAAACTAGATTTGGTTTAGGAACTAAAAACAAACTACCTTTAACAAGTTGACTTGTTCTATCTGAATCATCTAGATATTCTTGGCCCATGATGGTCATGTACTATCTTTTAAATCACTTAGTAGCTACTATTTTTCTTAGAAGGGAATAGTGCACCGACAAATCAGAATTTCATAACAATCTACTTAGCAGTTATTTTATAAGATAAGGGATTCAGACAAACAAGGAACTTGATAAAATAAGTCACATATAAGCACTTGTAATGCTATAAGAAATGATAAAATATAGCTCAAGAGGAAGCAACAGGGAACATAGCCATCCTGGGTTAGTTACATTGCATATTTATATGAAGTAGTTTTATGAACTGTTAGAACTGACTTTCTGTCACTTAAAATTACTTTTATATGAAATACAGTCAAAAAGCTATGGCTGAATTATCCAGTTTGGTCTCGGTTCCTTAAATATAACTATATGGGAGAATATGAAAAGATGTGACCTTAAATTTAGGCATGAAATACATAGAACACTAAATATTAATTGACTATATTACATTAATAAGTCTGGGGTTTGTATCCTATTTCAGTGGTATATATATTGATATACTTATACCCCTTTTTTTAGAAACCAGAAAAAGACCTCATTAAAAAAATTCCCAATTTTCTTGAAAGCCAAAAAAAAAATTAGCTTTATAATGTGAGGAAGCAAAAAAAAAAATAGCTTTAAATGATTAAATGGAAGCAAGATCAGAGTAATGGGAATTATTAAATTGTTTAGATGATAAGATTATCCAGAAATGCATATTTTCTTAACTAAAACAACCGTTATAGATAACTTTAATTTGTAAATCCATATGTTAGTTATCTTCAAAATAATTTGTCAAACACTGTTAAAAGTTAGCATAAAAGGCTACTTAATATTTTGAAACCTGTAATATTTTACAATATTACTAAAATCTAGCTAAGAAATAATTTTTAACACTCAATTATACCACTTCAGGTTGAATCAACAAGTCATTTCATTTGATACATCAGAATGAACTAAATTCTATCATTTCTGTCCTGTAATAGCCAGTTTCTACCTAAATAAGATGTTCAATGTGGTAAACACTATATACACCAAATGAAGTAAAGTGTTCATACAAAAGAGTAAAACTAAAGAAGTGAGAAAAGAAAATACCTTCTTCTCTTTCTATCTCCTCACTAATTTCTGTATCATCTTCAGAAGCAGTTGAACTTTGGCCAGTAAGTTGACCCATAGATAGGTGAGATAAATCCTCATCTTTTCCTTGCTGCATTTCTGGACCATTCTCATTTACCTTTTCTACCATCCTTCCTGGCAAAGCCTCAAAAATTGAAAGAAATATAAAGATATTTAATATGATCACTCAAGTCATATTTATAATATTCCTGTTTTAAGCACTTGAATTATAAAGCCATTTAAATTTAAGACTGAAAAATATGACTGATATACACATGATTTATATAAGCTATGAGAAAATCTGCTGCTTAAATAATGTAGACTGAAAGGAAAAGCTCATCAATTATCAGTTTGTAAAAGCCTAATTGTTGGAATGAAAAATACATTTAACATAAAGCTTTAATTCACAAATTCATTTAGTACTTGCCATCAAAAACACAATTACTGCTAAGAAATATTTAAAGTTGTATATTTTATACAGTTTCTATTTCAAGTAGGCCATATACACACATACACAAATATACCTACTTAAAAATCTTTAAATTAATATAAAATGAAGCAAAAAGTTAAAAAAATTTGTTAAGATTTAAGTAAATGCCTATTTGGAATTTTCCAAACAGGAAGTCAATATATAATTGTTTTTGAACATTCATTCTACCTAACTTTTTTCATTCATCTATTCCTTTCTTTGTCAATGATTAATAGCATCCCAGGGGTGCTAGATGGTGCTGAGAAGAAAAGACTCTTCTAGAATTCAAATCTAGCCTCAGACACTTAAATGCTGTGTGATCCTGGGCAAGTCACTTAATCCTTTTTGCCTCAATTGTAAAATGAGGAGAAGGAAATGGCAAACCATCTACTTCAGTATCTCTGCCAAATAGAGTCACAGATAGTGGGACATGACTAAAGTGACAGAACAACAAAATAGCATATCAATGACCAAGATTTTATAGAAACACAATTCACAAGTCACTGCTACAAAAATTATTTTTAGAAATTGAAAGTGTTGATTATAGTAGAATTCTTACCTCAGGAATATCTGGCAAGGATGAAATCTTAACTTCTAATTTCTTTTTAACCTTCATGTCTGATAAAATTTTTTGAACATCTTCATCTGAAATAGATGTCTATGGAGTAAAGGATCATAGGCTTTAGAGTGGGGAGGGACTTCTTGGAGATACTGTTGAAGGGATTCTTTTTCATGTTATAGGTGAGACTGCATAACCACTTTTAAGTCCCTTCCAAGTATGAGTTTCTGAGTTACTGTTTTACACACACACACACACACACACACACACACACACACACACACACACAACTTTTATAGATTTTGGAGCGTATTTATATTTATATTTTTAGTTATCTAGATACATAAACACAAATACACATATATTCACATTAATTCTGAAAGAAATAACTGAAATTTATGGAGATCACTGGATATCAGGAGATTTGGGTTTTTATTTAAAAGCTGTATAAACTTGGTCCTTTCAATTAAAATAGCTTGGTCTGAATTTCTTCCTCTGTAAAATGAAGGGGTCAGACTAGATGATCACTAACTTTATTTCTTGCTTTATTTTCTCTTCTATGAGAAACCAACATGGATGTAGCACCAACACTAAAATATATAGATACTTAGTTTTTATATTTTAGTAAAGGAATGTAAAATTAAGATCAAGAAAAAATGAGAAATTTATAATGAAGTTTAATTCCATCATATTACATGTTATTTTAGTCACTGGAGCTTTTGGAAGAGACTCATATTCCCTGTGGTTGGCATTATCATTTAAGTGCAGATAATGTAGCTTAATCACTTATCCTTTCTGTGAATAGAAATACCCCTTAGTTCTCTCCCAGGTCACTACCCCTCAACTAGCTGCTTTCTCTGCTTTGACCCATATTGACCCTGTGGTGATACAGTTCAACTCCACACTGTTGTTCTCTTTCCCCTTTATCATATAGTCAATTGTGCAGTCCCAATTGCCAGTCTTGGATTGCATCCACCATTTGCTGCCTTCACTCCTATTTGTGTGCTATGGAATGAAGGGAGAGAAAATCACTGAACCACTCTGCCTAGGTACACTAGAGATATTTATGTTACACAAACTCACCTGCATCCTCATCCCTGCTATTATACTTCCCTTACAGACTCCATCCCACTCTCTACTATGGCTCTTCTAAATCTTTTTATCCTTCTGCAGACTTCCCATGGGTTTCCCCTACTGATCCCTCCCCACCCTAGCTAGGAACCTTGCCTTATATTTTACAGGAAAAAGCTGTGAACTCCCTCTTTCTCCTTTTAGATGCCTTTTGCTATTCTCTCTCTTCCTTCAGTCCAATCTCATATGAAGAAGTGATTTTTATTGATGGTTTTACTTTTGAAATATCTCTCAAACAAGCCCCCATTTTCCCTCTGACATCACCAGACCCTCAACACCTTACCCGTGGACAAATGTAATAATCTGTTGTATTCTTTGCCTTCCTTGGGTCTCCCCATACTCCAAACCATCCTCTCAATTCAGTCACTAAAGCATTTTTTCTAAAGCACAGGTCTGGTCATGTCATTGTGTTTCTTAATAAACCCAGGAGCTCACTGTTGCCTCCAGGAGCAAATTCAAAATGTTCTGTTTGGCATTCAAAGCCTTTCATAACTTTTCCAGTCTTCTTATGCTTTATTCCTCCATATGTACTCTTTGTTCCAATGACACTGGTCTCTCTATGAATGAGATAGCATGTGCTCTGTGCATTTCCTTTGGCTGTCCCCCAAACCTGTAATGTTCTTCTTCCTCATCTCTACATACTGGGTTTCATGGCTTCCTTCAAGATCCAGTTACAATCCTGTCATCTGTAGCAGGGCTGTCTAAAATGTGGCAAGCAGGGCAATTTTTGCAGCCACCTGTGGATTTACTAAATGCTTTAGTAAACGAAGTCGAGCTACCAAAGAGCTCTTATTGAAATGGCAAATCAAAATATATTGTCTATTATTTCAATCAAAACTTTTAAAAGTTGGACAGCCCTGAGTTACAGGAAGCCTTCCCCACTAATTCTAGTGCTTTTCTTCTTTAAATTAATTTCATGTTTATCTTGTATCTAAGCCTGTTTGTGTATCTATGTTTATTTGTTTGTTGCTTCCTCTATCAGAATGGAAGCTCCTTGGGGGCAAGGATTGTCTTTTGCCTCTTTTTGCATCTGCAGTGCATGGTACCCAGAAGGCACTTATATGTTTATTGACTAATTACTGACTAACCGACTCAATATAAATCTCTTCTTCCATTGAAATCCAACTTAAATTCAATATACATCAGAAATAACTCCGTATTCTTCAAATTGAGGTCACCAGAACTGAAATGCTATCAGGTTTTGAGAGGAAAGGTCTTAAAGTGCGAACCATGAAACAGAACAACTTAGCCAAGTTCAAAAAGGTTTAATACCAGAATGCTAGCCTAGTACTAGATGCCTGACAGTAATGCAGGTCCACTGTAAACTAGGTTGTAGAGTGGCTGTGACACTGTGTCAATAGAGGAAGAATGAAAGTGCATTTTCTATGAAGTATAAAAGACTGAGATTTTAAAAACTGAATTCAGGAAAGAATATACATCTTAAACCAGTGATGAGTTTTCTAAACCATATACCCAGTTTTCTAAATCATATAATCCATTCTAAATAGGATTTCTTTAAAAGAATTCTTATATATAATATCCTGGATTCTTGCTACTTACAGAATCCTGGTGTGGAGTGATGTCCACAAAGGACACTTTCTTGTCTGCTGGAATTGTTCGCTGTCTTGGTTTAGGTTTTGGAGGCTGTGATAAACCAATACATATTAAGCCAAGAGCATTGAATATCAAATTAAAAATTTTGTTTCAAAACAATCTATATTTTAAAGCAAGTTTTAAAATTCAATTACTTACTACAACCAGTGTTGTAACAGAGGCTATCTTGTGCAACTTTTTATCAGTTTCTGAGTCTTCTTTTTTAATAACATTTACTAGGTCCTCAGATGCTACTGATGTGGTTGGAAGAAGGTAAGTAAATTTCCATTTCAAAACAACTTCAATGGTTCCTGTATAATGTTTTTTATGATCTGTTAACTCGAATGTTCCTGTCAAATTACAGAATTTAGTTCAATATTCATTATATATATTCTTGATAGTCTGAAATTTTGATAATGCAAAAATTAAAGGACTCTTAAAATTTTTTTTTCTAGTTCTCTTGGAGCATGACTCCAGCTTCCAACACTAATTACTTAGAGAGCAAATTTAAGACAAAAGAATCTGTACTGGGTTTAGGCTTCACATAGATCCCTTTTTGAAGTTAAGGATTTTGCAAAAAAGATTTCAATTCAAGAGACTAAAGATACTTTATAAATAGTTTATTTTTCTGAATAAAGTAAAGCATTTTTTATTTCTAATTTTTTTCCTATTTTCTTCTTCTCCAAGGTTTGTCTCTTTACCACTAACATTCTATTCTACTGCCCTTAAAATACTTTTCTCTAAGAAAAACATGTGAAATGACATCAACTTTTAAAACAACTTGCACTGTCTGAGAATATGTTAAAATATATTCATAATAACAATAATAGCAATGTTATAATAAATATCAATTTGCTATAAAATTTGCCCAATTCAATTTTCAGGCTCTAGAAGAGCAATATTAAAACAAAATAAAGCAAAAATAACAACATGCCAAACTTGTAAGTTTAGATATAAACCTTAATAAAATGCAACAGATTTTCAGAACTGGACAACTAAGTTAAGTAACCTATATTTCAAACAGTTGTCATTTAAAAGTATTCAACTTATTATTCAAATGTATGGGTTGGAATTGTTTTTTTGTGGCTGGGGCAGGGAAATTGATTTGAAATAAACAATAAAATTATTTTGTTTATTTCACAAGGGCATTAGTTAGTATTAGGAATGTGATAATCTTTCCTTGTTTAACTTCCAGAATAACAAAAGAGATGAATGTCTTAGGAGTTTTAGAATTCTCAGGTGATATATAATAAGTCTTTTTTGCACATTCATACACACACACACACACACACACACACACACACACACATATGGGGCAGCGGATAAGAGTACTGTGCTTTAAGTCAGAAAGATCAAAGTGCAAAATCCAGCTCAGATAATTCCTAGCTGTGTAACCCTGGACTAGTTACAATACTTGTTTGCTCAGATCCTCTTCTGTATAATGGGGACACAATGGAAAAGAAAATGGCAACCCACACCAGTATCTCTGCTAAGGAAACCATGAACAAAATTCTACAGGGTCACATAGAATTGGACATGACTGACTGAATGAACAACAAGAAAAAAGCATATATCTGAATAACTCCCCTTAAGTCTTAGTTTCTTCATCCCTTAAAATGAGTGCTTTTAAAAGTACTTTACTCCTTTTATAATTGTAAATACTATGTACTTAAAAGGTTGGACTTTTTAGGATTATATTCTAATGTGGAGCCAAGATGGCAGAGTAACAGGAATCAATAGAGTGAGCTTCTCCCTCCCAACTCCTACAAACAGATCTAGAAAATACCAGCTTTAAGCTTGATTGGGAAATCCATGAAAAACTTAGTGTCATTTTTCAAGACAAGATGATTACAGGGAGACAGAGAGGACTATGTCTTATGCATTTGGGCAAGAAGAGGTCCATATGTCCACAGTGTGAGAACAGTTGCTAATTGGCATCTCTGTTTCCCACAACTCAGCTTTAGGTCATAGATTCAGGGTGGACTAAGGAAGGGGCCTGTTTCCTGTGACATTTGGTATAAGAAGCTAGTTCAGAAGTCATCAGAATCAGTGTGGCTCAGAATCTAGCAATAAGTTTCCTGCAAATTAGAATGGATCAAATAGAAGTTGCTGCTCCATGAATAAGAAGAAGTATTAAAACAAAGTCAGACCACTAAAAAAAAATAGAAGAAAATGTAGGGTATCTCATAGTAAAACAAATGACTTGGAAAATAGAATGAGAAGAAAAAAAATTAAGAATCACTGGACAGCTTACATGTCATGACTAAAAAAAAGAATGTGAACATAATATTTCAAGAAATCTTAAGGGAAAACTGCTCAGATCCCTTAGAACCAAAAGTCAAAGAAAAAACAAATAACCCATTGGTCACTTCCTAAAAGCAACTTCCAATGAAAATTCTTAGGAACATTATTGTCAAACTACATAGCTTCCAGTTCAAAGGGAAAAAAATAGGAAAAACAGCCATAGCATTCCAAGAAGGCAAAAGATATAGGCTTTCAGCACATAAGAAATGACCAGACAAAACTGAGTAACTTTACCTGGGTAAAAAATGGCTAATTAATCAAATAGAGGAATCCCAAGAATTACTCTTGAAAAAATTAGATTTGTGTAAAACCTCTGAAGTTCAAACACAGTGATTAAGAGACAAACAAAAAAGTAAACACAATAGAACAATGAGAAAGAACTAAAGGATAAACTGCTTTTATTCTTATATAGAAAGGTGATACATGTATCCCCCTCTTGAATCATCAAGGGGTCACAGTGAGTCTAAATGAAGACTGGGAATGCTTCTGTTATAATTTTTGATAGAATTAGAGAGTCAGTAGTTTAACAGATTATTCCTAAGCAACAAAGGATGTATAAAAGTATTTATAGCTCTTTTTGAGGTGGTCAAGAATGGGAACCTGTGGGGATATAAATAAATTAAGGACTACCTACAGAAATTATAGTATATAAATGTGATGGAATACTATTCTATTATAAGAAATAATGAAAGGAACAGTTTCAGAGAAACCTGTAATGAATGGTATGAACTGATGCAGAGTAAAGTAAACTGAAGCAGAAAAATTTCTACAATTTATACAATGAAAACAACATAGAAGAGATCTACAACCTTGAAAAAATTAGGAATATTGATCATTGTGATGACTATTCACTATTTCAGAGAATGAATGATGAAAGATGCTACCCACTTCTGACACAGGAAGTTTGGAAAAAGCTTCACTTTTTAGTGAAGGTGACTTTTTTTGGACATGGTCAATGGAAAAATTTATTTTGCTTGAGCATGCATATTTGTAAAAAGGATTTAACTTTTTCTAATGGGTGGATGGGGTAGGAAAGGTGAATTTTTACTAATAAATATAATTTTAAAAGGTTTACATTCTTACCTGAAATGTATCTGTCATGTGCTAATGAAATTAGTGGTACATCGACTTTTCCTATGTACATATCCTGATGGGTGTCACTGTCATCAAATACATAGAAACTCAGAGACTCTGACTTTAGGTATTTATCCAAGTTAATGTTCATTGGCACTGGGAAGCACATGTGATCATCAAACTGGGGATCATTGCTGTTTGGAATGATGGCTGTATCATGGTCTGCAAAATCAAAAAACTTGTATACAACGTATGGATTTGGCTGCATGTGACTTTTGGATGCTCCAGACTTAAGGTTGTTACAGCATTTTATTGTGATATGGAGTTCATTTAAGTTGTCATCTGAAGTAAGACTGAGATGAGCAGTTTTAGGTGTCTGGTAATTTAAATGGAAAAACACATATTTAAAATCATAATACATACAACTACAAGATAAACAGTGATTATCAAATCCAAAACATAAATCATTGTGCATATATATATACATACATGTTGAAATATATTTCATAATAAATTTTTCTAAACTCATAGGCCATTAACATTTAAGAAGAAATAATGTCTTCTTTAATTTTTTTTTTTTGCAAGGCAATGGGGTTAAGTGGTTTGAAGTTCCTAGCACAAAACTAGGTAATTATTAAGTGTCTGAGGCCAGATTTGAACTCAGGTACTCCTGACTCCAGGGCCGGTGCTCTATCCACCGCACCACCTAGCCGCCCCTTCTTTTTTTAACTGTAAATAAGGAATCTTATTAAATGGCTATGCTATGTGTACAACAAATTAGGAAGGATGAGTATGTACTGAGAGTTTACTGTAGCAAAATAAACTTTCCAACAGAATTAATTTGATATATATATTTACAAATATACATAAACATTAGTGTGTTTCATAAATAGTAAGAGAAGTGGAAGATGCAAAAAGAAAAACTTCATCAACTTCTCATTTCGTTCCTCCTTCTCTGCCTCTCCCTCTACAATCTGCCCCATCTTGAAGGGGTTGGAGGGAAAGCAGAAAGAAGAAAGTGGAATCTAGGATCTGAGCCCTCTGTTCCTTTCCAAGGAACCAGACCTCTACTTTTCACATTACAGAATGACCTCCATTTCCTTCCTCTAAATTAGCTGACTTGGTGATATGTACCAACAGTTAAGGGATGCTTTCCAGGTAAGGGTCTAGGATTAAACTTATTTGTAAACAGAAATGTACACACAGGGATATTTTGTGTTGTGAACAGTTTAACAAGAACTATGAAAAACAACTGAAATCTCTAAATTTCCCAGAAAAAGAACACTAGAACCAACATCTGGCACTCAAACCTCATCTTGCCACTTGCTAATTCTTATATCTCTACTATCTGTAAAAGAAAGGAAAAAAACTATATCTGAACCTTGTCTCAGAAAAGGATGTAAATATTTATCTGTAACAAATATTATTCAATCTGAAAGGTAGAAATGGATTTCCTTTTCTCCTTATTTTTAAGTAATTCTTTTTAAAATTTATTTTTATTTTTCTGAAGCGAGTGCTTTTTATTTTAAAGTTTCTAACAACTATTACCATTATGTTGCTTCAAGATTAAAAAAAAAAAACCAAGAAAAATCTGAGTTCTTGACCAGCTAATAAGTAAAATACTCTGTCATTTTATGAGGAGTTTTAGAGCTACAAAAATATAAAGAAACTCTATGGACAACCTATTTGCTACCTAAGGACAACATAAATGCATTTTAAATTTATTTATAATTTCTTTATGGCATCTCTCAAATATGTCTTCTCTCCATTCAAAAATCACAATCCATTATTACCCTGCCAAGGCATTTGAATAACTATTTGAATAACCTCATAACTGGTCTCCCTGCCTTGTCTCTTCTCATTCCAAAGTGTCTTCCACTCAACTACTAAAATGATTTTTTTAACAGCATAGGTTGGAGGTGGCTAGGTGGTGCAGTGGATAAAGCACCAGCCCTGGAATCAGGAGTACTTGGGTTCAAATCCGGTCTCAGACACTTAATAATTACCTAGCTGTGTGGCCTTGGGCAAGCCACTTAACCCCATTGCCTAGCAAAAACCTAAAAAAACAAAAAAACAAAACCAGCATAGGTCATGATGCTCTTCAAGTGGCTACCTATTATCTGTAGATTCAATATATTCCTTTTGCTTGTCATTTAAATCTCATCATAACCTGGCCCTTTCCAACCTTTCAAGCTTTTATACATACTATACACACACACACACACACACACACACACACACATATGTATGTGTATATACATATATATTTATTTATATATGTATGTCTATTTTCGCAAGGCAATGGAGTTAAGTGACTTACCCAAGTCACACAGCTAAGTAAGTATCAGTTGTCTGAGGTCGGATTTGAACTCAGGTATTTCTGACTCCAGTGTTGGTGCTATATCCACTGCGCTGCCTAGCTGCCTGAAGCCTTTATGTATTCTGCTCTACTCCACATATCCTATAATCTAATAATAGTAGCTTGTTTGCAGATTCTTGTTCTCTATACCTTTACACTGGTCTCCTCCTGAACCTGTTTTGCTCTACCTCTTGCTTCAAACCTTGGCTTGCTTCAAAATTCTGCCTGACACCTGTCTTTTGTAGGAGATCTTACTCAGCCTTACTGCTGGCACCTTCTCTCAGAATTCTTTCTAGTTACTCTACATATAGCTTGCATACATTTAGCTTTTTACAAGTTATTTTCCCCCATTAAAATGTCTACTAATAGAAGGCAGGGACTGTTTTTATTTTTATTTGATTCTCTATTCCTTAAATACTTCTTGACTTATTGACTTAATTATATACTGGGGCCCACTATAACTGAAACATTCTTATTTTTAATAAGTGCAATTTAAATGTTTTTGGTTCATTTTGTAATTCAGAAAGTTAACACAAGAGAACTGTATTCTCTTTCTCTGAATTGTAGTAATTCATGATCAAATAAGAGTTATATATTTTCACAGACAAAAACCAACCAAAAATATATAATTTTTATTCAAGGTTACTTGAATGCTAAGAAAGAAAAAAATTCTTTTTGAAGACTTTTCTAGCCCAACATTTAAAGGAAGACAAAGAGGAAAAATACTTGTATCATAAAAAAGACCTTAAAAATTGCTTACCTGATGCATTTGTTCTGGTGTCTTAAAATTGGATGTTACATAGCCTAAAGCCTTTGCCCGTTCTCTATATAGTCTAATTGCCTGATCCATAGGAACTCTTAATCGGACCCAATATTCTATTGTGCCATAATGAGGAATGTCTCCTTTAATTCCTAAAAAAAAATGCATTCTTCTATTTCAATATTTTTATAAATGAAAACAGATAGGTACCAGTGTTAGTAATATTAGAACCAGAAATGTTATGTGGAGTAGATTTATACATGCTCTACACAAATGATGTTTGAAGTGCAAATAACAGTGATGAAGACAGAAAAGCTATGCTTGCAAGAATGAAGTTTACCATATGTTGAATACCTCATGTTAAACACGCTAAGTTATATTTGGTATATGCCAATTTGTAATGTAAAATATCATTTAACCCTTCCCGAAATATGAATGAGATGGACACATGTTTACTTAAGCTCATAACTCTTTCTAATGTTCTAATAATTAGGCATTAAGTGGTACTCACGGAACCCAAGAGGTACAGGACAAAATTTATAAAGCAAAAAAAAATACGGTAACTTCCAAATCACTTTTAAGGACACATTTTAAGTTAACATATCAAAGATTATGTAAAGTAATTATGTAAAGATTAAACATGTCAGAAATGTGTCAAGTATGGTGATATATGAAGTTCTGCTCGAGAGATAGGGAATTAAATCTCTTAATATCCCTTCGAAGTCTAGGATTTTATCTGATATTAAAGGGTTTCCAATATTCTGTACATAAGCTATTCCAAATACTACATTATTAAAATAATGATATTTTTGAAAATAAGACACCACTCTGGTTAATAATTATTTTAGTTATAATCAACTAAAGCATTTGCTGCACATCAATATTATTAGTATTTGTGTTTATAAAAGATTTATATACCTAAATATTCAGAATGCCAACTTAAGGGAAACTAGAAAATATGACTCCTGATCTACAGTCATTTTCCATCAATTAAAGATGACACTAATAATAAGTGTCATGTATAAAAATACATGACAGGTATGTAATATTTAGCTAGACTTACCAACCAAATTTGCAGTACCAAAAATTCGACCATTCTTTTCTAGAATCTCATGAAATCTCAACTGACATGCAGCCACTGTTTCATAATCAGTACTGTATGCCTGATGGATCTCAAGAGTGACACCATTTTTCTGTATGTACTGCAAAAAGAAGTCATTAACATGGACGAGATACTGGGATGTGAAGTTATACACGGGATGGAGACCAGATACGACAGGAGTTGTCTGCAGTTCAAAATCATAAAAAGCATAGGTACAGAAAGTAGAAGGTTCTTGATCTCCTGATGCCTGGATAGCTTCAGATGAAAGGGTCAGTTTGCTGATATGGATTTCAAATAGGTTTTCTCCTCTTTCTAAATGGACAGCTTCATTAAATTCATCTACAGGATCATCTGGCATGATTTCTGGTTTAAATCTGTACTGCTTGGTGCCATAGGCAATATCCTTTAATTGGGCTGCAACAACAGATGTTAAATAATTTAGTTATTCTCTAAATATATTTTCTAGGCAGTGACATAAGAAAGGACAAACTATCCTGTGTACTAAAAGAATACCTTTTAACGAATGTCAATAATTTCAAATTATGTCTCTATCCAATGGAATTAAATTCAAGTACACAAAACATACTTCAATTATCCAATGGTCACATAGCTAAGAACCTTAATTATTCAAAACATAATTGGTGCAAGGCAGCATGCAAAAAAGGTCTCTGAATAGTAAAAATAATAGTGTCAAAATTTCATGTCCTTGCTTCCTGAAAGCACTTTTGTTAAGTACAAAATTGCAATAAATTTGTTAATCTGGTTTTCTAACCTACTTCAGAATAGAATCAGTGAATTTATCAATTAAGTGCTAAAAATTTGAATAGGATATGCAAGTTATAGGGGAAGGTGATGTAAGAAAGGAACTCTGAACATATATGTGGATGACATTTTCATTTGTCCTTAATTTTAAATATAAAATTTTAGAACCCAATGTTCTGGGTCAAAGAATTTGCTTTATGCATGCTATACCTTCTAATTTCCGGATGCGTGCAGCCCTAATGTCAAGAAGATGAACATACTGTTTTATTTTTAGGTCATAATCTTGTTGAAAACTTTCCAACTTCTGGGTTACTGCTTCCACTTCCATCTAAAAAGCATGATAATGCTACAGATGAGAGATTGAACAACTTGAATTCAAGGTGTCATTCTCCCCCTCCCCCAAGAATACTGTTCAATGAATTAATATCATTCACTTTTACTTAACTAGTCAAATAAACCTAGTGGTCCTGATACCCCCATATACAAACTTGCCTATTTTCTTCAAATAGTCAGACGGACCCTGTATGAGTAGAATGCTTTGCACTTCCAAAGAGGGATGGTAGTAATGCATCGCCTAAGCTGCCTCCGACTCAGACAAATCAGAGTTAAAAAAAACAAACAAACAATGCAACAGATGAAATACTAATGACTGAATGCTTCTGAAAGGTCAGACATAATAAGGATCATACATAAGTATACTCAATGATACAGAATACAAATGTATATAAAGGAATGAAAAAAGCCTGTGTGAGAAAGGAATCAGTCCTTAGCTGAGAGATTTAGAATACTGAGAAACTTCTTTCACCTAGATTAAGAGCAAGAAATGGCGATTAAAAGCAACAGAAGAGAGTAGAAAGATGAAAAACTCTGCAAAACAGAACTATGAAACATTATTTTGTAAAGTCAAAAAGCTTTCTATAACTCTATGTGACAAATATTTAAGTGCCTACTATGTTCAGGGAATGTGTATTTACTATGTTCAATGTGTTAGAGAGTACAGAGACAAAAATGAAAGCAATACCTGTCCTTACTGAACTTCTGCATTGGGTTAACCTCTGATGTCATCATTTCTTCATAGTGGAATAGTTTGTTAAGAGCTAGAAGCCTTAAAAGACCATTTATTCCAAACATCCTCATTTATAGCTGAGGAAATTGAGATCCAGAAAAGATAAATAACTTAATCAAGGTCACACAACTGGCTATTAACAGAGCTGTGATTCAAATTAAGATCTCTTCTTTTCACTTAACTATAATAAGCCATATGTCATCAAGATCAAATTAAACATATAGTTTTTGAGTGAAGAGGGAGGAACAAAATATAATTTGGGGAATATTTATTATTATAAAAATAAAAAATAAAAAATAATTTTAGTATATCAAGGGTTAAGATTTGGTTAGCTAGAAAATTCACTTATATGAAACAGCTCATTTGTTCAATGGTGCTGGATGATTCAATATTATTGATCCTGTGAGAGAATGCTGGCTCTGAGGAATTTTTGGTGGTAACTTCAATAGAGAAAGAAAGCCCATACATTCAACTGAGATATTCAGGGCCATCTTCTTTAGAGTTGAAAGGGACCTTAGAAGTCACTATATTCGAATTCTTTTTAACAGATGAGGAAACTGAGGTCTTAGAGAATAAAGTGATTTATCCCAAGATTACATAGGATTTGAATCAAGGTCTACTCATAAATTCTAACTATCTTTCCACTGCACTATTGATACTTCCCTAGGTTAGAGCTATTCAAGATTAGATAAATGTTTCCATATATGGGTTTTAACACTTAAGACTTAGGAATTTGTTCCAGTCTTACGTTTATACACAATTTTTGTCAATGAAAAAAATGAACAGTGACTAGGTGCTTTGAATTCAAAGAAGTCCTTGTCTTCAAGGACCTTATAGCCTACAATATGACCATCTGATATGTATCAATAAGAAATTTATTCTTTGAAATGTTCACAAAATCTGAGTCCTATTTTTAAGAATTTTTCCAATTTTTCTTAAGTGCTAATACAAAAAGCAGTTTTGTCAGTTTTAGAATAAAATTTATGTAACAAGGCTATTTTAAAGAGCATATTATACCTTTTATCAAATGGATTAAGACTGTCATGGCATTATAGATGTAGGTATGTTTTCTTTTCTTTTTTTTTTTTTAAAGGTTTTTGCTAGGCAATGGGCGTTAAGTGGCCCAAGGCCACACAGCTAGTTAATTATTAAGTGTCTGAGGCTGGATTTGAACTCAGGCACCCCTGACTCCAGGGCCAGTGCTCTATTCACTGAGCCACTTAGCCACCCCCTGAAAGGTATGTTAAAGGTAATCTAGTCTAACCTTATCTTAGAGATGAAGAAACTGATTCTCAGAGATTAGCTAACTGATTTGTCCAAGTTCACATCCATAGCTCACTCAACCATTCCATTCATTGTTTTTTTTTGCTTCCTCACCTTATAGTTTTTGCTATTGTGAAGGATGCTGCATTACTAACAAGAAAAGACTGAATCTACTATAGAAAGGTACACATACTCTTTTCTCATTTATAACATAAAAACATTGGACTAGATAATCTTTGATATTCCTTCTAGTGCTAAGACAATAGTCCTTTGACGGTAAGATCTTAATTTCAGCTTAATATTTACTAGCCATATGACCCTTGGGTAAGTCATTTAGCTTTTCTTGGCTTCTGTTTCTTCATCTACAAAATGATGTGTTTGGACTCAATTAGATTTTTTCAACCTTAGACCTTGACTTGCTATAAGCCTTCTCATATCTCATTATTTAATATGAAAGAGAATACATTCTAGAGTTTTCACATATGCACATTAAAAAAAATAAAATAAAAAGATAGCTTCTCTTTCATTTGGTGATTGTTGCTGGTTTTTTTCCTTAGACAACAGGAAAAGAATTATGTTCATACTCAAATTTCATTCCTTTGATTTTGGTTAGTAGGATAATTATTCTTTCAACTGTATTCCAAATTTTTCAAATGCGTCATAACATGCTCTTTCCCCCACACAATTCCTGTTTCCCCACTTCTTATAATCTATCAATTTTTTCACTAACATTACTACTTATGGATTATTTCTGTAGGATAATATTTTATCAAATAATCCCTGTGACACCTTCATAAAGTTTTTCAAGTCCCTCATGCACATCTCAAGTTCAGAACCCCTGGCACAGAAATTGTACCATATTTCCCCATGTATAAGACACACAATTTTTGAAAAATTTGAGGTCTAAAAACTGGAAGCATCTTCTACAGTGGTTGTAGTTTTTTTTTTACTTGCATTTCCTACTTTTTCATGCTTGTTTTTGTGCTCATTGTTGTAGATTATTTTTGCTTGCATTTCTCACTTTTTTGTGTTTATTTTCTTTGCACTCATTGTTTCACATCTGTTACCAGTATATTAAACTACATTTTGCCATGTTCTGCTAAAAAATGGCTTAGAAAAAATTTCAGACAGTGCTGAATACAAGTTCAAAGTGATCCAGTTTGCAAATGTGAATGGAAATTGTCCTGTTGAACGTCAGTTTGGTCCTCCTCCAACTGAGAAAATAATCTGAGACTGGCTTCCAGGAAGAAGAAGCCCTATTGAAAATTCCATGGCAGAAGAAGGCTATGAGAGGTAAGTCAGCCACATGACCTGATTTAGAGAGGAAATTAAATATATGGATAGAAGAGCAAAGGGCAGTTGGAATTCCTAAGTCCACAAAGATGGTTCAGCATGAGTCAAGAAGGTTTGCTGATGAAAAAGAAGTTACTGATTTTAAAGAAGGACACAATTGGTGCTTCAGGTTCATGAAATGCAATGGACGAAGCATGCATCCATGCACCAGACTTGCCCAAAACATGCCTGAAAGCTATGAAAAGAAGGTCCTTGAATTTCATGATGAATAAAACTTTAGTTCAATAACTTCATGTAATGCATTTTTTTCAAATTTTGGGTCCTCAAATTCAGATGCATCTTATACATGGGGAAATATGATACTTCTTTCTTCTTCTACATGTGTAACTTGGGAAAATCGCTAAGTCAAAATCCACTAGTTTTGTCAATACTGCAGTGCCATTGTGTTTTGATGATCTGAAAAAGATCTACACCTAAAAAGTCAAGGTCTGCCATTGTATCCTGGTCAACACCAGTCATTCTATTTCTACATATCAGGCCACTAGGTTCCAATGATTATAGAGGGGATAGTGAGAATGGAGCCTTTGCACAACAACCTCTTCACTTTAATCCACATTATGTGCATGTCATGACATCACTTCCTTGATGTCAGTGTCTTTTTAAGACTGAAGGACAACTTATTATTAAGTTGGATAAATCATTTAATTCTCCTGGGTTGAATTCAGTTTCCTAATCTATAAAATGAAGTAGCTGACATCTAAGTCATGACTTCTAAAATCCTTTCTAGCTATAAATCTATAATCATGTGATTCTAAATTCAAGTATAATTTTGTTGTATTTTAGTGTTTTATGCTCATTATGCAGGTGCATTAGGAGCTGAGCCAGCCTGGAGGAAAGGTGCAGGATTTAGTTTGTTCCTTACTAAGTATTCCAATCACCCAAGGATTTGTGCTAGTGGAGGATAATTAAATGTCTGGATAAATTAGAAGTATAAAACTGAAAAGTGAAATTTACCATTAGTAAAAGAATAATGATTACTGTAACAACATATAGAAAATATTTCATTTTATAGTACTGATAATCTTACCTGATAATCTTTATTAATTTTATGCTGCATGATTAGCATATTTCTTGTCTTTTCTAGTTCTTGAACTGTTTCTGCATGTGTTGCTTGAAGCTCTCGAACTGATTTTTCTAGGTCCTTATTAATGTCACCATCAACTTTCTCTAGAAAGGAAAGGTGTCCATTTTTCTGCTCTTTTCTAGACTAGAAGGAAAAGGCTTTAATTTAAATCAGTTCAACAAAAACATATTCTAAACCTGTGTTAAAAACCAGGAACCTTGCTAGATAGTGCTAATACAAATAAACATGAAAGTCCCTGTCCAAAACAGTACTTTACATTCTATTCAGAGAAGGAAACATTATATGCAAATAAAATAACAAAACAACTAAGAAAAGCTAACTTTACTATGTTCCAGGTACAAGGCTGGTTACTTTACAATTCTTAACTTATTTGATCTTCATAATAGCTGTGGGAGATAGGTGCTATTATTAGCACTATTTTATAGATAAGGAAACTGTGGTAGATAAAGGGTAAGTGGCCTGTTCAGAATTAGACAGTCAATAAGGGTCTATGGCTGGTTCTGAGTTTAGATCTTACTGATTTTGGGTCCATTTCTGTTTACTAAGTCACCTAGCCTCATGGAAGTAGATTTTCAAATGTTTCTGTTGAAAAGACCAGAGCTGGGTAAAAACTTTGAAATATAAAAAAAAAGAGTAAAGAGAAACCCAAAAAGGGAAATTTTTTGAACAATTGGAGTTCTATCATGATTTTATGCTAACATTCTAACAGAGTGAGAAGAAACACAAATTTCTTCTGAACTTTAATCTCTTCTTAGGGAACTTAAAGAGTTAAGTAAGAAACAAAGAGGTCCTGGGAAAGGGTTGAGGTCTGGTCTGAGAGTCTGAAGAGGAGAAAGAGAAGAGGGGGGGTGTAAAGGGAGGAACACACTGGCATAGAAAGGAAGAGGAGGGTGGCACTAGCTATATATCATAATTGGGTACATGAAAGGAAGAATATATAAACAAGGAAGGGATGGGGGGAACAGACATTAGTTGATGGTTTCAACAAAATTTGTATGAACTGATGCGGATTGCAGTGAACAGAACCAGAACAATTTATATAAGAGTAATATAAAAATGATCAGCTCCCTATCTATGTATGTTTTGGACATGGCAAATGGAGACATGTTTTGTCTGACCATATGTATTTGTAACAGAGACTTTTTTTTTCTTTTGCCAGTAGGAGGGGAGAGGCAGGAGGGAATAAAGGCAGCCTTTTTTCCCATGAAAATATATAATTTTTAAAAACTCATGTAAAAAGTAAAAAAGGCAAAAGATGGTACATCCTACATGGGAAATAGCAAGAAGTTTGGTTTGGCTAGAAAGACAGGAAGTTATGGTTAGCAGCAGAAATTTCAGTGACTTAGATAATGGAGATGGAGTAACTGTGGGTATATTAAATGAGTCTCTTATATGAGACTGAGTAAAGGTATAAGTTATGGGAATTAATGAACAGAAAAGTTAAGCTATATGATAGTCATTAAAATGTACAATGAAATCTTTAAGTAGAAGGGTAGGCACTTTCATGGGAGAGTGGATGACTATAATGGGGCTAATTCTAATACAGTGTCCTCTTAATTCATATTCAATATTGGGTACGTGTGAGTCACCTAACAAAGGAGGTTTATTTTGTTCCAACATGGCAAGGATAGACAACAAGGATACAGTGGTTTTTAGCTTTTCTGAACTTACTCCCTCCTTGTCTCCATCTGTAAACATGCATTTGGTCATTATGACATCGGGGAATGGTGATTCAGTATGACATCAGTTGGTGACTGAGTGGTATCAACTACACATGTGGCTGCTATCTATTATGTTCTAAGACCAAAAATCTGCATAAGGGAAGCTAGGACCAAATAGACTGTGTGGTGGTGAAAGGGGATAAAGGAAGTGAGGGAGGTTATATCAGAAAAATGCTGGTTCAAACTTCTTGAGAAAAGAGGAAAAGTGAGTTGTGGGTTGGTAGAATAGGTTGCCACTAGGATTTTGATATGGTACTATATGTACACATTCATGTAAGTTTATGGTTTTTCATAGATACATACATACATTTACATATATTACCTCCCCCATATATATGTATATAGTATATGTGTATGCATATGTATGTGTATATATGTGTGTATATGTCAAGATACACCCTGTATGATAGATGTTTATCTGTCTATCCCAGGATATATCCTGGAAGTGATATATTTAAATATTTATATTTATATCTACATCTCTTTGTCTATGCATATATATGCATTTGGATGAAGTGTACCTCAAAGGCTAAGTGATAGAGGGAAAGTCTGTAGGTGGAAGTGGGTAGCAAAGAATGTGCTTACTCCTTGCTCCAGTGTCTAGGACTGAAGAGCATGACCCTCTAGAGATGCAGGATTTTCTGAGGGGAGCCATATTTTTATAATTTCAAAAATACCGAGTTTTTATGAGTTTACGAGTTCTCATGAAAACTGAAGATTTTTAGAAGGCACAGTGGAAGAAGAGAACATATTAGGAAATCATATAAAAGGAAGGAAATTTTCCCATAAACAGATTTTAACTCTGAATCACGGAGTTTTGGAAATGAAGAGTTTGTTAAATATGACCAAAGGCTATCAATCATTTTTTTGGGGGGCAGGGCAATGGGGTTAAGTGACTTGCCCAAGGTCACACAGCTAGGTAATTATTAAGTGTCTGAGGTTGAATTTGAGCTCAGGACCCACTGACTACAGGGCTGGAAATTCTATTCATTGCGCTACCTAGCTGCCCCATCAAATCATTCTTAATAAATATTGGCAGATATGCACCAAGTCTCAACTTGGATATAGATTTTATTAGAAAATGCTTTGCAGGGGGCATCCAGGTGGCGCAGTGGATAAAGCACCGGGCCTGAAGTCAGGAGTACCTGGGTTCAAATCTGGTCTCAGACACTTAATAATTACCTAGCTGTGTGGCCTTGGGCAAGCTACTTAACCCTATTTGCCTTGCAAAAACCTAAAAAAAAATGCTTTGCAAATATCAAATGAGTTCACATTGGAATAATATAGAAGCTACACACACACACACACACACACACACACACACACATATACATATATTGAGTAGTTTCAACATGGAATTTTGATAAAAACTGCATAAATAATATTTTGTTTCTTCTATGAAGACTAAAGAAATCATGGCATGAAAAATACCTAAAATATATTTTAAATTATTATAACAAAAGCAGCAATACTGTATTTTTAGTTATAACACCAGAAAATTAAATTTACAAATATCTTTTCTTTTTTATGATTCATATCTTCAGTATAATACAATAATCTGAAAGAAATATGATTTTCTTAGGTTCTTTTACAAGTCATCAAGCAACTTAGATCTGGAGGACATCTATAATATTCATTACTCAATATTTTATTTTAACTGACAGTGGTGAATCAATGAATTTCTTTTAAAATCTGCAAACTTCGACTCAATGTTTGACATAAATACCAAGAAAGTAAATGATGTTATATTCACCAAAATATTTATAACAGCACTTTTTTAGGAGCAAAGAGGAGCAGTAAAGACTGCTTAAATTCTGAAGGAATATTACTGTGTTATAAGAAATGATAAATACTGGAAGTTTTATATGAAATTATACAAAATAAGTAAGAAAAACAGAACTGGAAAAATAAACTACAACAATGCAAAAAATTTAAAGAAGAACAAATAATTGAAGCTAAAGGATGACAAATTAGAATGACTAAGCCTGGCTTCAAAGAAAAGATATATTAATAAATGAGAAGGCATTTCCCTGTCTTGTTTGCAGAGATGGGCAACTATGGGAGTGGAACACTAAATATACTGTCAAATTCTTTTGATTTGTTGGTTGGTTTTGTCAAAAAACCCTTTTTTTCTTTGAAATAATGGATAGCTTTGTAGTTTTTCTACAAAAACAAATTATCAATGAAAAGAATTTTCAAACAAAAACTTTTACAAAAATGTAAATGCAAAAGGTAAAGTGTCAAGTATAAATGAATTTTGATATCAGGCACTGTATACATAAACAAATTAATATCATTTCCCAAATTCTTGAGTTTTACAAGAAGTTAAGGTATAACAATTTGCTAATGAGAAAAGTTTAATGTCCTCTTATATGACTAAAGATAAGGGTTAGAACCAACCTCAAACAGAGTAGTAGATGATTTGGAAATTATAATCAAATTCAGAAAGTTACCTTTATAAGCATGAGGGCTTCACTGAATTCAGTCACATCAATTTCACTCTCCTGCAATACATTTATTGAGGAAAAGAACACCATGAGATGCTAATGAATAATAGACATGCACTACAATTCAAGAAGGCATCCTCACAAAATGATGGTTGCCTAATACCATAAACTCATAAACTAAAGTAGTATCTTTTCATTACAGGGTTTTATCTATAAAATATAATGATCTTATATTTTTGAAGCAATAAAAATTCACCTTACTGAAAAACTGCATGCGAGTTTTAAGTTCATCAAGTTGTTGTTTATGTTCCAGATAGCGTAATTGTAGCTCTTTATTCTCTTGAGTAAGTTTTTCTGTTTGGTCTTGAAAATAAAAAAAGATATAATAAAAAATCTAAAACACAAGTGGAATCTGAGAAATTATTTCACATGAATTTTCCAAGCCTTGATACCCATCAAATTCTACCTAATACTCTTGCCAAGAAACTAAGGTAACGAGATAACTGAGAAAGACAAAAGCACCAGGAGAATAATGAACTAATACCACATTATAAACCAAAGATATTTTCTTGGTTAGAAACACTTTCAATGAGTTCATATCATATCTATACTCACAATATGAATGGTTGTGTTTATATGTGAATATAAAAGATATTATATATTTATATAAACACTCATATGTGTATATATGCTCACACATAATACATAGGGAAATCAAGGTTTCGGTCACTAGAAAGTTACACCTATTTTAAAATATCTAAAAAACTATTTTGCTAAATCTAAGTCTTTTACTTACTTATTGTGGTTCCTGAAAGACATGAAACAAAATGATTATTAGAAATTTTCTAATTACTTTCTTAATTTTTTCTAATTTCCTAATTTAGGAAGTCATCAGGCATTAAAAATAAGGTGCTTTTTTCTGTCATATAATCACTAATTACTAATCTTACAGATTTATTATCATAGGTGGAATTATATTCTCAGTTATGTTAGGAAAATGTCCTGATCAATATATACAAAGTTTGTTAAGTAGAGCACATGCTTAGTGTTGTGTTTCTAGTAATAGTGATAGGTTATACTGGTCTATCTGGATTGACTTGTCAAGTCACCCTGATAAGAAGCATGTATTTGAATAGATTTTAGTCATGGAAACAAAGAGAGCTAATAGGATCTTAAAAAGTTTAAATATTGGGGACAGTTAGGTGGTGAAGTGGATAGAGCACTGGTCCTGGAGCCAAGAGGACCTGAGTTCAAAACCAGCCTCAGACACATAATAATTACTGAGCAGTGTGACCTTGGGAAAATCACTAAACCACACTGCCTTGCAAAAAAAACCAAAAGAACAAAAAAAAAGGTTTAAATACTGAATTTCTTAATTCATATCTAAAGCAAGTCCAGTTATTTGTTTTTCTGTAATATTTTAAAAATTAGACTGGTTCTGATTAATAAAATTGAAAATAAAATCACTCAACTAATAAATAAAACTAGAAGCTGATTTTATGAATAAAACAAACAATTCAATAAAATAGAGAAACCACTGGTCAATTTAAAGAAATTCAAATCATCAGTATCAATAAAGGAAAGGATGAATTCACCACCAAAGAAGATGAAATTGAAGGAATTATTAGGAGGTATTTCCCCCAATTAGATAACAATAAATCTAAGTGAAACAAAAATTTTACAAAAATATAAATAAATCAGATTAGCAGAAGAGGAAATAGAATACTTAAATGACTCTATCTTAAAAAAGAAAATTAAACAAGTTATCAATGAGATCCCTAAGAAAAAATTCCTAGCACCAGATGGATTCACATGTGAATTCTACCAAACATTTAAAGAACAATTAATTACAATACTATATAAACAATTTAGAAAAATACACAAAGAAATCCTATCGACTTTCTTTTATGACAAAAATATAGACCTGATACCTAAACTAGGAAGAACAAAAACAGAGAAAGAAAACTGACCAATTTCTCTAATGAATATTGATTTAAAATTTAAATAAAATAGTAAACAAGGAGATTACAGCAATGTATCACAAAGACCATAGAATATGGTCAGTTGGGATTTATACCAGTTATTCAGGGTTGGTTCAATATCAGAAAAACTATTAGCATAATTGACCATGTCAATAACAAAACCAAACAAGATTATTTCAGTAGATGTAGAAAAAGCTTTTGACAAAATATAACACTCATTCCTATTTTGTTTAAAAAAAAAATAAGTCCATTAAAAAGCATAGGAATAAATGGAGCTTTCCTTAAAATGTAGTATCTCTTTAAAACCATCAACAAACATCTGTTGTGGGGATAAACTAGAAGTTTTTTCAATAAGATCAAGCAAGGATACCCATTATCATCACATTATTAAATGTGCTAGAAGTGCTAGCAATAGCAATGAGAGCAAAAATAAATTAAAGGAATTAGAACTGGCAACGAGGAAACAAAACTATCACTCTTTGCAGATAATATGATGGTATATTTAGAGAATCAAATAAAAAAAAGTAGTTGAAATAGTTAACATAATTAACCACTTCAGCATTCACGGAATATAAAATAAACTCACAAAAATTATCACCAATAGGGGTGGCTAGGTAGTGCAGTGGATAGAGCACTGGCCCTGGAGTCAGGAGGACCTGAGTTCAAATATGAGTTCAGTCTCTTAATAATTACCTAGCCGTGTGGCCTTGGGCAAGCCACTTAACCCCACTGCCTTGCAAAAACTAAAAAAAATAAAACTAAAAAAAATTATCAGCATTTCTGTATATTATCCCAAAATGTCTAGCAGACAGGGCAAAAACAGAACTATAAGAACATTATTAAAAAATGCTTTTTTACATAAAGTCAGATCTGAACTGGAGAACTTTTAATTGTTCATGGGTAGGCAGAGAATATACAATAAAAATGACATTTCTACCTACATTAATTTACTTATTCAGTGACATACCAAAATTTCAAAAATAATTTTATAGAGTTAGAAAAAATAATAACAAAAATTCATCTGGAAAAACAGTCAAGAATATCAAGGAAATCTATGAAAAAAATATGAAGGAATGCAGGTTCATCATAACTGATTTCAAACTGTATTACAAAATGGTAATTATCAAAACAATCTAGTATTGGCTAATATAGAGTGATGGATCAGTGGAATAGATTGGTATATAAGGCAAATAATAAATTTTCATTGTAATCTAGTTCTTGATTAATGCAAAGATACAAGCTTTAGGGATAAGAACTTACTATCTGCCAAAAAGTACTGGAAAAAACTGGGAAAACAGTTTGGTAGAAATAGGTATAAAGCAACATTTCACACCATATATCAAACAAAATGGGTACATGATTTAGATAAAGGATGACATCATAAGCAAATTAGAGGAGCACTGAGTATTTTACTTGTCAGATCTATGAATAAGGGAAGAATTTGCGACCACACAAAAGATAGAGAACACTATAAGATTTAAAGTGGTTAGCTCTGACTACATTAAATTAAAAAAAATTTTGCACAAAGAAAATCAACATAGCCAAGATTAGAAGGAAAGTAGAAAACTGGGAAAATATTTTTTTCAGGTTTCTCTGATAAAGGTCATATTTCTCAAATGCATAGAGAACTAAGTCAAATATGTAATAATATGGAGCCATTTCCCAGATGGCAAATGAGCAAAGGATATGAATAGGAAATTTAAAAAGAAATCAAAACTATCTATAGTAATATTAAAAATGCTCTACATCATGATTGTTGTTGGGTCATTTTTAAGTGTGTCTGACTCTGTGACCCCATTTAGAGTTTTCTTGGCAAAGTGACTTGCCTAGGGTAATACAGCTTTTAAGTGTCTAAAACCAGATTTGAATTTAGGAAGAATAATCTTCTTGAATCTAGGACCAGCACCGTATCCACTGTGTAACTGACCTTCCCAATACTGATGAGATAACTGCAAATTGAAACAACTCTGGAGTACCACTTCATTGGCTAATATGGTAGAAAAGGAAAATTATAAATGCTGGGTGAGATGTGGAAAAATTGGAATACTCATAAACTTTTAGTGGAGTTGTGAACTGATTTTAACCATTTTGTTGAGTAATTTGGAACAACATCCAAAGCATTATAAAACTGTTCATTCCTTTGATCCAGCAAAATGCCTTACTATATCTGTATACTAAAGAGATCAAAGAAAAAGGAAAATAACCTATAAAGTATTTATAGAAAATCTTTTTATTGTTGCAAAGAACTGGAAATTGAAGGGAGGTCCATTAATTGGGGAATGCTAAACAAGCTATGGCATATGATCATGATGGAATAATACTAAGTTATAAGAAATGACAAGCAGGATGCTTTCAGAAAAACCTGGAAGTATTTACATGTACTGATGCAAAGTAAGGTGAGCAAAACCAGGAGAACATTGTACACAGTAAGAGCAATACTGTATGATGATTAACTGTGATGATTTGATTCTTCTCAGCAATAGAATGATACAGATGATTCTGAAGAATTTATAAGAAATGCTCTCCACCTCCAGAGAAAGAACTGATGAAGCCTGAAAACAGGATCAACCTTTTCCCAACTTTATTTATCTATTCACTCACTCATTTATTTATGGCTGTGTTTTCCTTTGCAATATGGCTAGGATGGAAATGTTTTGTATTGTTTAACGTGTATAATCCATATGAGATTGCTTGCCTTCTCAATGAAGGTGGGAGGTTCCGAAAGGAGGGAAAGAATTGGGAACCCAAAACTTTAAAAAAGTTACATGAAATGTTATAAATGATAAAAATTGTCATTATATGGAATTATAAAAAATACATGAAACATTAAAAAATGGTCTGGTTCTTATCATTTTTATTTGGTAAGGTTTTATTTTGAAGATTATAGTTGATCTTTGGTGGCCTCTCTAATTTAAAATACTTCAGCATATTTCATCCTTTTTTTAAAGTTTGGATCTATTTGGCATTAACACCTGATCTATTTGGCCAGTTTTGCCAGTGGCTAGGTGGCACACTGAACTGGGAATCAGGAAGACTGATCTTCCTGAATTCAAATCAGGCTTCAGACACCTAGTAGCTATATGAATCTGAGCAAATCTGCCTCAGCTCCTCATTTGTAAAATGAACTGGAGAAGCAAAAGATCCTCTGGGATCTTTTTCAAGAAGACCCCAAATGGGGTAAGAGAGTCAGAAATAATTGAACAACAAACAATGTCACCAAATTATCTATTTTCACCTTAGGAAGCTCAGAATTCCAGAACTCAAGCAATTCATCATCTTTTAGCCTCCTCAGTAGCAAGATTACAGATCTGTACCACATTGCCTGGCAGTCAATTTTTTCTTATTATAATACTTACTTGATATTCATTTTACCTTTTTTGTTATTAGAAAAACAACAAAAATATTTGTTTTTTGCTTAGCATGTTTTATAAATATGGATCTAGAAAATTTTGATGACTTCTGTTATTTCAATTGCTTCTTTCAACTTCTTTGGTTCTGATATTAAACCAATATCTAAAAAAATTCAATAAATTAAGAAACAAAAGAAATGTACCAGCAGTAACTGGTATGAGTTATTGAGTATTTCTATTTGATTAAATTCCTCCAAGCTCTACTTGTGTGTTTCACACTAATATAGAGGTGACTCTGGGTTCCTGAAGGAAACAAGCTTTAAAATACAAGGTCTAGAAATTTCTCTAAAGTCAAAAAAATATAGTTCAAGCAATAGGCTGTATCTACTGTTTTTGGATCAATCTAGGTACAGAGAGAAAGCATTAAAAGCTGACCAGTAGGTGATGACTTCTTCCATTGTTATCTCAATTCAAGCAGTGATTTCCTTATCTGAGTTTCAAGGGGCCCTTCCACTTTCCCAAAATTATATTTTATTTATCTTGAATATATTCTGTATATACTCATTTATATATGTGATGTTTTATTTCTTTAGCTAGAGTGCCTGGCACACAGCAGTTGCTTAACCAATGTTTTATTGATTATTGAAGCAAAAAAAAATACAAAATCATCTTTGGTCCTGTTTTGCTTCTGCAATGATGGTGAGAGAATGGCAGAAAAGCATGCACAAGTAATAAGAATTACAAAACTTTTGGACAAATATTTCTGCAATTTTTTTCTAATTTCTAATTTTTCTAATATTTCTGCAAATATTAATTTGTGATTCTTAACATAATTCTGTCTAATGACCAACGAGTTGGAGTACTACTGGAGTACTACTAGAGGAGTTGAATCATATCTGTATCAGAATTCTTATTATAAATGACACCGTAAGTCATTAAGAAGTTTGTAGCTAAATGAACAAAAGCTTACAGGTTTTTCTTGGAGATCTGAACAAAGGATTTGGTTTTATCATGTCTAAAAGCAACAAATGAGATATCATTGCCTGTGATGTTTAATAACATGACTTAAGATGTCTCTGTTTATCAAAAAAGATAATAATGAAGATGTTGCAGTTTGTACTCTAACGTGTAGCAGAAATTGAAGTAAAGAATTTGGCAAGATTTTCTAAGACAAGTCAACATATATTTTGATTCATTTGATTATGCAAATGCAAAATTGTATACAGCAAACGACTGAACAACAAAAAATTACTAGGCTAGGATGGAAATTTGAAAACTTGTTCATGGTTAAGAAATGAAAGAGGTCAAAGGTCTATAAATTACTCATGCTGATATAGTAAAAAGTATTTTCTTGAAAAAATATTTGGGAGGTCATTAGATGTGAAGAAGACTGAACAATGCCACAAAATAATGAAAGTATGTAGAACAATATATAGTAATACATAATTGATCAATTTATAATAATAATTACCTAGCTGTGTGGCCTTGGGCAAGCCACTTAACCCCATTGCCTTGCAAAAAAAAAAACTAAAAAAAATTTATAATAATAAAAAAACACCAGCAGAATAAAAATAAATAGAAAAGAACTTCCCATTCAAAATAGAAAATTACTAGTTAACTGATGAGGGAATTGTTTCCAAATCAATTATGTGGAATCATATTATCTAATGATTAGAACAAATTTCAAAATCAACATTAAATTATAATAAAGGATAAAAATGGGATGTTGCATGAAAGTAAATTAGCTCTTACTTATGTACTTAAACTAGTTACTCTGAAAAGTAGTCAAAAGGCATTCACTGATGTCAATTTTTATTACAGAGAAGTTAAACTACAAAATAACCACCATAATTAACAGGTCAAAATAGCTCAAGACACTATTGCTTTGCCAGGTAGAAGCATCTGGTAAGCTAAGGACAACATTAATTTAGAAGATAAATTTATTTCAAATTTTTTTTTGCAAGGCAATGGGATTTAGTGGCTTGCCCAAGTTCACACAGCTAGGTGATAATTAAGTGTCTGAGACAGAATTTGAACTCAGGTACTCCTGACTTCAGGGCTGGTGCTCTATTCACTGCACCACCTAGCTACCCCAAAGATAAATTTATTTCAAGATGGACAATTAAGATTTTAACTTATTCAAAAAACAGCAAAAAGGGTGGAGAAATAAAAGTCTTATTGACTGCTTCATAGAATTTTTTCACATCGTTTACAGGAGATGTTGGTGCCAATCTGCAATCATTTTCATGGGATGAGTGTGCTTATATACTCTACAATTGAAGATAATTCATGAAATGTCTCATGAAATGATGCTTCTTGTTGTCTCTGGACACATATTAAAATGCCATGTTTACCAAATAATTTATTTTCCTATCTAAGGAAAACCTGTGAATTAACCTTCCATTCAGTTTCAACTTCAATTTGCCTTCTGGTTTCATTTATAACAAGAATGTCAAGATTAGGGATTCTTAATATTTTTTTTATCATGGACTTCTTTTAGCAGACTGGTGAAGTCTTTGAATTCCTCAAAATTATATAAATGCAAAAAATAAAATAGAATACAATACATAGTATTACAAAGGAAACCAATTCTACTGAAAAAATGTTATACATCTATATATCTATGTATCTATCCATTCACACAAAACAAAACTCAAGTTCACTGATCTCAGATCAGGAACATTAGAACCTTAGTTTAGATCAATAAGATTGATATAATTCAGTTATACTGGTGGTATTTAATTGACCAGTGGAGAAGAATCTCCCATAGGGAGTACTGATAGTTATGTTAATGTTTTTGTAGATGGTACCAAACATCTTTCCTCTATAATTACTGAAATAAAAGCATACCACAACACAGGGATGAGATTCATTTTGTACTTCTCTTTGCTTTATGAGTTGCCAAGGTCACAGAATTCATCACTAAGTGTCAACCCTTTTCTGACATAGTTGGATTGTTTTTCAGAACTCAGAAAAGTTAATTGTTAAAAGTCTTTCTATATAGTAGAATCAGAAACCAGAGTTTGGGCTCTTCAAGTCTAGTTTTGCAGAATCTAGGGTCTCCTCTACACCCTGATAAAGAAATCAAAGCATTATTCTTGTATTTATCAATGTGGCAATTACAGTTAGGAAAAAGGATTAAATGTAAGTTTTTAGCATTATTTACTAATGATAAACTGATTTTCAATTTGTAGCTATTAAGTTATACTTAATTTTATTATCTAAATAACGTACCTTCTCAATGGCTATTTTTAGTACGACAAGAGCATTTATTTAAAACCAAAAGCTATATTATTTGAGTAGGGAAATAGTATATACTTTATGCATATGTATATTCACATATGACATTCCTCTCCCTAATATAATTTGTTATAGTTCTAGAAATGCTACCTAGCAATAATGATAAGACATAGAAATCCATGATGTAAGCCATTGGCAAAGAGGCAAGATTAGACATTTTCAAATAAGACTTAGAAAACCCTCAGAGAATCAAGCAAAGAAAGTAATAGTTAATAGCTTTAATAAAATCTCAACATACAAAATAAAATTCACAATCAATACCATTTCTATATAGTAATAAAAACCTCAGCAGAAATAATAGAAAAGAACTTACCATTCAAAGTAACAACAAAATGCAACACAAAAGTCAATTTATCAAGACATTAAAATTTATAAATGAGATACAAAACATACTTTAAAGAAGGAAAAATGATATTTAATAGTAGCTATTCATTATTTATGATACAGTCAATTAAAATGATGATGATATTGCTTAAATGAATACATAGATTTAAAGCTGTACCGATTAAATTATGACTGAAGAATATAATTCTAAATGAAGTAATAACAAAATTCATTAGGAAGAAAAAAGTATAAAATCTTAAAGGAACTTTGGAAAAGAAGTGGAAATTAGATAGGGAATAGGGAAGGTAAATAGCATTTTTTGAAGTGGAAATGTATTGCAAAGCAGTAATCATTGAAACTACTTGTCAGGGGCGGCTAGGTGGCGCAGTGCATAGAGCACCAGCCCTGGAGTCAGGAATACCTGAGTTCAAATCTGGCCTCAGACACTTAATAATTACCTAGCTGTGTGGCCTTGAGCAAGCCACTTAACCCCATTGCCTAGCAAAAACCTAAAAAAAAACCCCAACCCCCCCAAAAAAACTACTTGTCAATGATTAAAATATAGAAAAGTACATTGATAAAGCACTCCAAATAACACAGAAAAAATTTATTAGTGTAATATCTGATAAACTGGACAGTGTAAATGGTATGGAGAACTCATTTTTTAAGAACTAGTAGGAAAACCAGAAAAAATTTGGTAGAAATTAGATTTAGATCAATATCTTACACAACACATACAACAATAAGTTCAAAATGGATCTAGAATATAAAATTTCACCATATAAATGGTAAAGATGAGATCAGGTACCTTTCATAGCTATGGCCAGAAGAAGAATTTTTAAACCACAGAAAATTTAGAGGAGATTACACAAGAAAAAATGTATAAAATTTTAACTACTTGAATCAGGAAAAAAATTTGCACAAACAAAATCAATGAAGTCAGGTTAAAAAGAAAACTGTTAGATACCAAATGATGATATCAAATCTATGATAGAAGTCTGATATCCAAGATATTCAGGAGTTTAACAGAAACATACCAGTAAGTCCAAAATTCATTCCACTAAAAATAAATGATCAAAAGATATCAACAAATGATTGTCAAAAGAAAAACACATACAATTGAAAACCATAAAAATTATTGCCTAAAATTATGACTGATAAAGAGAAACAGAAATCAAAAAAACTTTGATGCTCCACATCAAAACCAGAAAATTAGCAAAAAAAAAAAAAAGGAAAAAAGTCCAAGTTGGAAGAGAAATGGGAAGAACAGTATACTAATTCATTAATGCTATTACTGTGATTTGCCACCAACTCAAGAGTGATCATTTACCGAAGGGGATCAAAGATAGCTAGTTCAATATATGCCAATATATTCACAGGATAACTCTTTGGCAAGAGGAGGTGGCAAGGATCTGAAAACCAATCAGTCAAAAAAAAGATATTATGCGTGTTTTGCAAACTTTAAAACACTATGTAAATTTTAGTCATTATTATATACTAAGCATCTACTGATGTTGTGCTAGGTGGTGGAAATACAAAGAGCTAAAAAACTATTCCCACCCTCAAGAAATTTCCATTTTTTCAAATAAAAGGGGATTGATTGGGGAATAAAACCAAACAAATTTTAGTATTAAATATAATTGAATGAGTTTTCTAAAAGACCCAAGTGACTATGAAGAATTCAGAAAATCATGGGAAGATATATGAACAGATACAGAGTAAAGAGAAAAGAATAAAGAAGTATCATGAACATATGGCAAACAGTATAAATGACTTATTACAGGGTAAATGGGAAAACAATGACAATAAACCAGAGCACTATCAAATTATAATGATCGATGTAACCCTGTCAAGGTGAGAAAATTCATTTCCTTCACTTCAAGGCAGAGGTAATGGGAGGGGGGGATGTAGGTGAGGTTATAGACATTCAATGTTTTTGCTAATTTTTCCTGAATTTTTTTCTTTCATTTTCAACTATTATAATGAAGATTTACTGGAGAAAAAAGGAAAAGGAATATATTTCAGAATGAAAGTGATTTTAAGTATGAAGTATATCAATAAAAATAAAATTGAAAAAATTATATGGAGATATATCATGGCACTGCATAAGTCAAAGAAAATTTGTTATTTTTATTTTTCTGTTGACATGAAATGTGAAGATTAATAACTAGACTTCACTATTCAATAAAAGTTCAAGCCAACATTCTTTGTTCTTGAAAATGACTAATATGTGTCTTCTATTATCTGAAAGGCTGTGAATGTATATTAATAAACACTGTTGTGAAATAAGTCCTGGATTTGGAGACTGGAGACTTAAGTTCAAATCTTAGCTCTGCCACTTACTTCTTATATGACTGGGCAAATCACTTAACCTTGCTGAACTTCAGTTTTCTTAATTATAAAAGCAGAGACCAGGGGCAGCTAGGTAGCATAGTGGATAGAGCACTGGCCCTGGAACCAGGAGTATCTGAGTTCAAATCCAGCTTCAGACACTTAATAATTACCTAGCTGTGTGGCCTTGTGCAAAACACTTAACCCCATTGTGTTGCAAGAAAAAAAGTAGAGACTAAATGATTTCTAATATTCCTTATGAATATTAGTCATAAAGTTATAAGGTATATTGAGCATAGGGGGCAGAGAGAAGGCAAAGAAAGTTGTCGAACTGAAGATTTCATCTCATACTCTTCAAATTGGCAGAGATGGCACAGTCAGTGTGGAAAAGAATCCTGGTCATGTGTCCCAAGGAAATCAATAACTAAAAGAAAGATTTTATATTTAATAAGATATTCAAAACAATACTTTTTTGGGTTAGTAAAACACTGGAAACAAAGTGGGCATCCACAGCTGAAGAAGTCATATGCAAATGTAATAGGATATTGAAATGAAAAATATTGGAGAAACATAGGAAAATATGTATGAAGTGATATGAAGACCCAAAGGAAGAATATAAATGACTATAGACACACATATGAAAACAGCTTTAAAATGTTGGCAAAATTTGAGTTATGCCCCCAAACCATCTTGGTCCCAAAGAAGAAGAAATTTATCTCTTTCAAAATCAAGATGTAGTTCTATAGGTGCAGAATATTGATGCATATACTGTTAATGGTGGTAATTGTATCATTTGGGTTTTTCTTAAAGTGAGGGGCACAAGCAATATTGGGTAATATTTATCTGATATTTAAGTAAGTTATTAACTGGGTGCCACAGGGAAATAAAACTGCTAGATTCTGAGCACCTGTCATTTTTTGGATTGAATTTAATATATCTCTATAATATCCTCATATTTCATAGTACTAATGTATGTTCATCATTACATTCAAGAAACATATTATCACATAAAAACTTATAAAGTATTTTACATAATTTTCTCATTTGGTCTTCACCTATAGAATAGATTCTGGCTTGACACTGGACTTCTATGACTCCGGAAGAGAGAAAGACTTAAGCCTTTGCTAATTCACACATTCAAGTCAAAACATCACCCTTGATGACATTGATTCTCTTCAAAAAATGCCAAAGTGACAGCTATAGGTACTACATGGTATTATCACTATTTTACAAAAGAGGACAATGAAACCAAAAGATTAAATGATTTGCTCAGGATCACATATCAAATGTCACAAATCAATTTTTGGATTCTCTTTAATTTTATCAGTAAAATACAGCTTTGGGATCCTGAATTTATCACAAGGTGGTTCTATGATCATGGATAAGTCAATTATCTTCTAAGAACCCTAAGTTCTCTGAAAAGAGGAGTTACCGAAATGTATCAGGGGATGGGTGGTCCATATTGAAAATTTTATTGAAGGTCGGGAACCTCCCACCCCAACCCTCACCAAAATTTTTTTGGATTGTGCTATGGTCTGTCACATATATAATAATGGCATGTTGGAACCAAAAAAAATAGGGTTTCTTAATATATTTCTGAATCATTTCCTTTGGAATTTCATATTTATATAATTATAAATACATAAAAATCTTTTCCCTGAAAAGGGAAACAAAACATTGATTCTATGTCCTTAGAATAGTCTAAAAAGGAAAATATGCTGGATCACTTTGTACAAAATGAAAAAATAACTTTCTAGGGGTGGCTAGATGGCGTAGTGGATAGAGCACCAGCCCTGAGTCAGGAGTACCTGAGTTCAAATCCGGCCTCAGACACTTAATAATGACCTAGCTATGTGGCCTTGGGCAAGCCACTTAACCCCATTTTCCTTGCAAAAAAGCCCCAAAAGAAAAACAGAAAAATAACTTTCTCACCTTAGATTTGGAAGAAAGTATTTTAAGTTAAACAAAACAGAATTTTATTCAAAGAGATAACATTTCACTTTTTAAAAATTATGTTCTTCCAGCAATACCATTCATAACCAGTCAAGAGAACAATCCAACAATTTTCAGAGTTTCTTTGTGTTAATATCGTCAGCTGTGATCAATATAGCCACATGCATTATGTTGAATTATGCATTTTAGCTAAAGATAGAAAGAACTTTCAAAAGCAGACCTTTAAACACATGCTGCTAATTTAAGCACTAACCAAATGCAAACTGCATTTACATATCCGTTCTCCACCATATTCACACAATCTGAAACTAATTTGTACTTGAATAAAGAGGTGAGTAGTCTCTAAAAATAATTTGCTAGTTATAAGAATGACTACAAAAAGATGAGCAAACATCTTCTGGCAAAGAACACTTGATACATGAAAAGGTATATGTGTGATGGAACTTCAAAGTAAAAAATCAAACAATTTCAAAACCTTTAATATAAACAAGAATTTTTTAAATATGAAAGGATTGAGACAGTGAGTGGAAAGAGCGTTGGACTTGGAGTCATTAGACCATTTAGTCACTTAACATGTCTGAATATAAATTTCTCTATCTGAGAAATGAGGATACTAATACACATACTGCTATCTCGAATAAGAGACCACTTCATAAATCTTAAATAATTATGCTGATAAAATATACAAGCACACTATATAAATATGAGCAAAGTAAACAGAACAAGGAATTAATTTGAATTTCCTGGTTAGTATTCTTTCAAATAAATGGCCACAGTGGAGTGTTTTTGCTAACATTTTCCTTAAATAAACAAAAATGTACATTCTTAGAACTGTAAACTTGTTATATCAAAATAAGAATACTTCTGCATAATAACTGTTCCTTAATCAACAAATTGTAGTTTTGGGGCTGGAAGAGACCTTAATTGTCATTTTATTCAACCTCTCACTGTGCACATGAGAAGACTGGGGTTCTGAGAAGTTAAGGGACTCGCCAAGGATCACATAACATTTGGAATTTTAAAACAGATTTTTCTGACTCCAAGTCCACCATTCTAAGCAACATACTGTGCTTTTCATCAAAGATAAAGCCAGAAAAATAGAAATGCATGGAAAAGGAACAGAAGAATTAAAATTATATAGCATTAGTAGAACTTAGAAAGTAAGGACTGCACAACATTTTATAATTAGCCTACAACTGAGCAAGGCTAATTAAAAATTGAAATTACATTGCATTAAAACTATTTTTTTTTATCAGATACCTTCAATTGTTAGAAGATATAATTTCAGAACTGTGGTAGAAAAAGTCTCATTTCTTCTACTTATTTTGAGCCCAGTTAAGAAAAATGCTAGCTTTTAATCATGGCATGAAGGGCATCAGAGAAGGTAGAGAAGAGGAAAGGGTGATTCTTTTGATTTACCAAAATGAAGTTGCTTATATCTACTTTATGAAAACAAAGTAAAAAAGTGGAAAACATTTCTATTTCAAGGACTCATTAAAGTATCTGTGGAAAAATACTATTTCTAGTTGCATATGATTAAACTCAAAACAATGTAATATTTTACTTTATGGAGTCATTATCATTATTATTAATGAAAAACAGTGGTGATTGGTAATCTAAATCAATAAAAAATGTGCTGCAGGAAGAAATGATAAAAGCACTTTTATTGTTATATAATATTCTAAAATATTTTCATATAATTCAATTACAAGTGTGTAGGAGGAGCATCTTCATTTTCATGGTATTGGCAGCTGGTGGTGTAGTGGATAAAGCACTAGCCTTGGAGTTAGGAGGATAGGAGTTTGAATCTAGCTTCAGACACTTGATATCTATTAGCTGTGTGACTTTGGGCAAGTCACTTCACCTGGACTGCCTCACATCCAGAGCCATCTGAAGTCATCCTGATTCAAATCTGGCCACTGGACCCAGATGGCTCTGGTGGAGAAAGTGAGGCTGGTAACTTAGCATAGTAACCCCCCACTCAAATCCAACTCATCTGCTTGTCATGGTATCACCTCCCTGATGTCATGGTCCTCTTCGAGAATGAAGGACAAGCATTGTTATTATTGGTATTTCAAGTAAATCATCTAACATGCAATTTTACAAGCAAGCTAAACTACTTAATTTCTCCCTACTTTTAATTTTTTTGAAAAGCCTCAGTGTGATGCAATAACTTTATCATTCAGATCTCATGTGACTGCAGAAGTATGAGTTCTGACAAAATCTTATTGATACAATAATGAATTTGGACAACTATAGGGTTCACAAAATATAATCCAATCCCAAACTTTCTGTACAAGCTCACTATAGAATTTACCAAGTGTAGTGCTGTGTATAGCAGCTGGTCCTACTAGTATAATTAAAAATTTCTAAATACTCATTATCATCTATCACTTAAGAAACAGAGCTTATAACAAGAATGAGATTTAATTTGGGATAGAATAAAATATACTATCTATGTATATGCTGAATCTCCCCTGATCAGAATATAAATTCCTTGAAGGTAAGATATGTCATTTTTAATTTTTGTATTCAAATGCCAAACATAATGACTTGAACATTCTTTAATACTTTGATGCATTGGTGGTCCCATCAATGTAGGTACTCCTTTCAGTGATAAATATTGCAATCCATGCATACTCTTATCCTTGACCACCAACTTCTATGAATTCTTCACAGAGGTTTACTCAACATATTGAGTCTGGTGGTTTGTATTTAGATCTCTTGATGGTACATGAATTCCAAAGAAGTACATAAGCTATCTCTCAGTTACTACTCACTTCTACATGAATGTCCCCCTCTCCTTTTGTTTTGTTATACATCTCTTTGGTGACATCTTTTAAATCACTTCTGTATTACACTTTCCTGATAAAGTATTATAGTCTACTCATACTCTCCAAATACCTCTTCATGGCCCTTTAGGTAACCTTCAAATCTTAATTCTTCAGAAAATACAGTATTCCATGATTCATAGTCATAAACCATTACCAGAAGAATGGGTAGCCTAGTTCTATCTCATGAAAAAAATTGAAGTCATTAAAAAGAATGCAATTTGTCAAAAGCAATACAACCCACTCTTCTGCAGCTGTTAAATCTGGGCTGTTCACTGTTCTTCTCTTTTCATGTCTATCAAGATACATGCCATATATATCCAGACAATAAGCATTCTTCATCCACTTGATTTTTAAAAGTGTAGGTAGTCAACTTTTCTCTTCTGAACTCACTTGAGAGTCTCTTTATTGTTTTTTTTTTGCAAGGCAATGGGGTTAAGTGACTTGCCCAAGGCCACACAGCTAGATAATTAATTGTTAAGAGACTGAACTCATATTTGAACTCAGGTCCTCCTGAATCCAGGGTTGGTGCTCTATCCACTGTGCCACCTAGTTACCCTGAATCTCTATATTGTTTAAGGGCTTGATGTAATCAAAATAATGTCATGTAAAAAGAGCATCTGGAGGATCCTCCATTTTTTTTTTGTTTAGGTTTTTGCAAGGCAATGGGGTTAAGTGGCTTGCCCAAGGCCACACAGCTAGGCAATTACTAAGTGTCTGAGACCGGATTTGAACCCAGGCACTCCTGACTCCAGGGCTGGTGCTTTATCCACTGTGCCACCTAGCCACCCCAGGATCCTCCATTTTCAACTGGCTTCTTTGCCTTCATGACAGAGGCAATTCTCTTTGGCAAGTAGTCATTTCCCTGTTTTATGTATTGCTTGTTATTAAAAATCAGAGGGTTCTCAAACAAAGTTATGTTTTTAAAAAAGCATTTGATTTGCCAGATTATGATGCTATACTAAATAAAGCTCTTCTCCAATAAAATCATTTTCATGCTTGTATATGATTATAAGGCATCTGCCTTATTGGAGGAAAACCTTTAAGACAGGATTTTTCTTTGGCAAATCAAATGCTTTTTTATAATCAACAAATAATAAATGAAATGATACACTATATTCTCATTTTTTACTCAATAGTGTGACTATAAAGAAAAGATCTGCTATGAAATATAATTTGCAAAAGTCTTCCTATCTTTATCAAGGGTAACCACATGTGGGTGTAATTTTCATTCATAAAAATTTTGTAGAGAGAGAAAAGTAGGTACACGGGCTGGTAGTCATCAAGATAATCTTGGTCACTTTTTCTGGAAATAATAATGCCCAGGATTTTCTCCTAAGTTTTTGTTTTCCATCCCTTTTCAGATACTTTGGGAATTGATCCTTTAAATACATAAAACTATATTGCTGCCAACAAAACATGAACTACATTTCTCAATATTTTTGGTCTAGTCCAGTTCTTTCTTTCTTCTTTTTTTTTTTAGGTTTTTGCAAGGCAAATGGGGTTAAGTGGCTTGCCCAAGGCCACACAGCTAGGTAATTATTAAGTGTTTGAGACTGAATTTGAACCCAGGTACTTCTGACTCCAGGGCTGGTGCTTTATCCACTGCGCCACCCAGCCGCCCCCTCAGTTCTTCTTTCTCTATAATTTCTTTAGTACTATTTTTTTCTTACTCACGGAGCACATAAGAAATGAGATGTTGAGAAAGTTCAAATATAGTGGTTCCACAGTCAGACAGAGTTCTCACCAAACACAATAGGAATGTAATTGAAGAATCAAAGCAAAACCAAAACAGGTGATATAATTAAATAGCTCCTGTCCAAGGAACAACAGAAATATAGTATTTGGTTATCCCGTCTTCAGGGAGAGATATTTGTGATTCATGAAGTGAAACTATCTAATTAATATTATATTACAAACTACCCATTTGATTCTTTTTGGCTTACAAGAATTCAACCACAGTAAATAATTAAGAGTGCAAGAAGCCTAAGGACCCAAATGAAGTACAAACATAAGACTCAAGATGCAAAATTATAGCTATCCTTGGGCATTATGAATTCCTCTGTCCTATTCTGCAGAGAGAAGTTAGAGTTAATAGTAAAATCAAATTTAGGAGAGAGGTGTCAATGAGGGGCTAAGAACAGACTGTGAAATGACAAGTTACAAGGAGTTATTTTGCATGTACCTCTCTCAGCTTTTAGTCTGTCCAGAATTTCATTTTTGTCTGCTAAATCAGACTTTATAGCAGTCTCCAGCTGAGCAATCTGCAGTTTAAGTTGTTGTTCCTTTAACTTCCATTGTTCTTCATGGGTCACACTGAAGGCACTACAATAAAACATGGGATGTATGAGGAACACTTGGAAATCCGTTTCAAGAGAAAATAATAAAGAAAAAAGCTTTAGTGGTACAGAGACCACTGTCATCATGTCTTAGGAATTAAGTAAACATATGCTGGTCTGCTGCTGTTGAAACCAAGGCGCCTTTCTCAGGCTGCGGTTACAGAACATGAAAGAGTCTGTGGGATGAGCAAAAGAACTGGCCTTAATTTAGAGTGCCAAACCCGGAGAAGTTGGCAGTGTGTAGTATTTGTGGGACTAGGAAAGGAATTCAGATACATACTCCAGAGGAATCCACAATTCCAAACCTCAGCAATAGACAACTGACAAAACCATTTTTTTCCTTCATATAAATCCTCTTAATACATAGAAAACTGACTTCCCACCTGATTTTTTTTTTGAGTCTGTGAAACATGGAAAGAGAAAATTTTTTTTCAAAATCGAAACCAAAAATTCCTCAAAATGATAAGTTTTTATATTGAATTGAAAAAGAACAATTTCTAAGGTTAATTAAGAAGTATTGACAAAGCAATCTTTGTCCTTAAAATCAATAGCATGTGGCATAAAAGTATTTAACTGCAATATGTATTGGGGTATAAAAATGGCATGGTGACTCAACAAATTATTGTTCTCCAAAATTCCTCAATATTCAACAGTCTGAGCAGGGATTAAGACTACTGAGTGATTAAAAATGCTGAGGAGCTAACTTATTTTTTTTGTATGTGCTATCTCTAAGTAAAGAAGTGAAAATTCATTTCGATAACTGTTATCTCATTGTAAAGTTTTTACTGAGGTGCCTAAGGCTAAATTAGAAAAAAGAAACAAAGCACCCTGGTTTGAATCCCACTTTGGCTACCTGTGTAATCTTCTGAAAATCATATAACATTTCGAAACTTCAGTTTCTTTATCTGCAAAATGAGAAAGTTAGAGAGATCTCTAAGGTCCCCCACAGCTGATCTAGACAGAATAATTTTCAGAAGTTTTGTCTAATCTACTTGTGACCAATACATTTTTTTTTGTATTCAAAAAACATCAACTTGTAAAACCTTATTCTGTAATTGCAAATGAAGTACAAGTGAGGAAAATATATTTTTACAAAAGCTATATGTTCTTGTAAACTTTGATGCATACATATGCATGTTTTAATAGTTCCAGACACGTATGGAACTTTTGTTCCAAATGTAAAATTACTTGGTGAACTCAAACATTTTTGGGAAGCACAAAATTCAGAAGTCAGGGTCAAATAAACAGAACAGCTGATTTTTTTTTAAGTATGGATAATTTAAAAAGATTTGAAATAATACTTTGAAAGACACATTTCCTAAACTTCTCTTCATGTATGACAATTTAATTTTGAAACAAATTTACATTTTACATATTTAATTTTGCAAAAGTAAAAACAACCTAAAATAATAACATTTTTACACTTTTATTTAAATCTGTAATTGCCTCGTCTAATATAAAAACAAACATCTGTGCTCTAAATATTAAGATACAGCATGCTTCCTTACATTGCCATTTTTAAAAGAGGACAAAACAAGATCTAAGTGTAGACTGTTATTTTAAAATGCATATATATATATATATATACACATATAGCTCTATTATTAAAAACATGTATGATCCAAAAATTAATATGATATAGGCAAAACTACATGTTATATCAGATGCCAAAAATTGGAAACAGTGGTGTTCCAATAGCATAGTACCAGGAGAAAAATCACCAACAGCTAATCTGGCAGAAACATCAGAAGCTGTATGTGTTTAAATTAAGAACAATTTAGCAGCCTGGTTTTTCCAAACCCACAAAATACTAGTGTAAATCAGTATAAGTCAATCTGAATTTAGTCGACTGCTATCTCCCTCTCTAAATTTAGGATTACATTCCACTGGAATTTCATGAGGAATTTCTTTTGAATTTACTGTATTCCTCTATGCTTGGAGCCATCTGTGTAACTATAAATGGTGAACCACATCTGGCTCCATTTGCTTTGTAAGGGCTGTGTACACGATTAGATCTGCATATGAGAACAGTCCTTGAAAACCTTTTATTCATGAAAATATTTTTGTATATTGCCTACAGTGACAACTAGGGGAAAAAAAAACACAATAATTGCTCTTTGTGCACATTAGGTTCTCCTGTTATGTTGAAGGAGTGATAAAATATCAAGCTGTAGTCATGTATCCACTGGCGCCTGTGGTTGCTGCTTTGTCCATTGGCAATGACAGGTGAGCACAAAGTAGATAAAAACATATTTGATTAGCAGCATAAAAAAAAAAGTTAAACAACACTATTGTTCTCCAGATGATCTCTACTATGGGTTTTTCAATTCCTTCACCTTTCTTCCCAAATAACAAATTCAATCTATCCAAAGTTTAACATCATTTAAAGGGATAGCTAGGTGGCGCAGTGGATAGAACACCAACTCTAGAGTCAGGGGGACCTGAGTTCAAATCCAGCCTCAGATACTTAATAATAATTGCCTAGCTGTGTGACCTTGGGCAAGTTACTCTTAACCTCATTGACTTAAATAAGTAAAATTTTTAAAAAATTCCATCATTTAAAAATGGGGAACATCTTGCTTTGTGTATTCTCCAAATAAGTCTGACCATATGACTATCATATGAGCTAATGATAAAAAAAAAACTATTTAGAAAACATATCAGGCAATGCCATTTAACGTGAGAGAAATGACACACAAAATGCAGATAATAGTTTGATTTTCGGAGAAAAAATGTCATATTTGATCACATTTGTTCAGAATACTACAGAGCAGCATAGAGAGAACAGACATTTATTCTTCATATGTGAGAGAAATGATGGCAAGAGATGGCAGAAAGCAGGGGTAAAGGGAAGTGATTAGAGTAAGATAACCTGATATACAAGTAAAAAGTAAGTGCCTAGGTCTTTTGAAATCATGTGAATCTACCACACTGTAAAAATCTGATTTTATATTTAAATCAAATTAATATCATTTGCAAAACTAATATTTCAATGAATACATACTTAGTGATAAAGTTATATTTGAAAGTCATAAGACCTTAGAGCTAAGCACTGAAAATATAAATACAAAAACAAAACTATCTCTGCCCTCAAACCACTGAGGATAACAATTCTCTTCAATGATGTTACTTTGGATTTCTAATAAAAATTTGCCAGCAGGCACAAGGCTCATGCCAATCATCAGTGTGATTCTTTTTTTTAATTTCATTATTAGATTATTTCCTTTTAAAACAATTATATGATAGAGAAATAGTGAGAGTTTGGTGTAGTAGTAAAAGTGCTGTTGGGTTAGGACTCAAGAAGACATACTTTTGACATATCCTAATTTTGTGAGCCTGGTTAAGTCACTTAACTTCCATTGTTTGAGGCAACTTGCTCTTCACTTCTCTATATAAATTTCTATGAGAGGCAACATGGATTAGTGAAGAAAAAAACACCAGGGCTGGTCTCAGAAAAAGGAAAACCTGGGTTCAAGTCCTGCACTTCACATACACTGGTTATGTGATTTTTTTTAATGCAAATCACTAATTCTCTCAGTAGCATAGAAAATTATCTCAGACTAAGTCAGAGAAGGTGCTGATGTGGACTATTAGAGTGTCCTTATCCATATCAAGGAAATGACAGGTCTTGATCCCATGCCAAATGGACCTCCAGTCCATTTCCTGACACAGTCACCACTTAATAACTGCTTTTTCATTCATTCACTCACTGAAAAGATCCTTAATTTCTGTTATGCTTCTTTTACTAGCTTAACACATTTCTATTCAATCTATATGAGAGAACTTTGAACTTCTATCTCATACTACATGTTACCTAGGTCTCTCACACTGTATACATATAAGGATATATGATGTTGTGTAGAAAAATTAAAATTCAATTACCATTTTGAATTCTTTAAAATACTTCACATGATTAGTATTATTTTATGTAAACATATATTTCCTTCACTAAATTGATAAGGAATAAAAAATAAAGAATGCATTTATAAAGAAAGTTTTCTCTGATCACATTGTATGTAAGCATGTATTTCACTAATTTTATCAGGAGTAGTAAATAAAGATGCACCTTGAAAGATTAACAGCTAATCAATGCCTACCCTCATCAAAGTTATTAAAGTGGCTTATTTCTGTGTGTGTGTGTGTGTGTGTGTGTGTGTATGTTCACATCACAATTCTGCCAAGGCCTACTAAATGATCTACCCTGTGGAATGACTGTCAGCATGTAATAAACTTTTTGGGCCACAGAAACTCATAAACACTTTATCAGGCATGTCTTGATATATAGCAGCCAAGGATGTCTATGTTGATGAAATAAATCAAATTTTTCTGAAGTATTTTGAAGAGGTGTTAGGGTATGTTGAAAAGAATTCAAGTATTAGCCGTTTGGATGGCTTAAATTTAGTGGTGTAGCAAAATTTGTTTTCTATGAGTTTCAATGAAGGATTTAATTATTGGTTATGTGGCCCTGAGGCAAGGGCTGGATATTTCAGCAAAATAGCATGATTTCTTTTGCAATATTTTTATTGCTATTATTATTATTATTATTATTATTAGAGAATCAACTACCAATGTCTAAAAAAATTAAATTAGACTTTAACATACTTGCTTTCTTTCTTGTTCCCTGAGTGTTAAATGGTTTAAAATATAATGGTTTAATAAAAATGACAGCTTATGAAATTGAGCAAAAAGAAAAAATAGGAAATAGCATAATTTACCTGTTATACAATTTATCATAGTTTTCCTTTAGAAGTTCCTTCTCCCTTTCCAAATCATTAATTCTATCCTGTAACTAGAATAAAGAGAAAAATATACATTAATTTAAAATTATATTAATTGATCTTCACATGATTTTATGTATTTTTCTTTATGATTTCTAAATAGAAAGTGTATATTACTTTTACCTGTTGATTATTTAACATTGACTTTTTCATATCATTAAATAAAGGTAAAATTAACATCCCTGTTTTAATTTAATTGGAACAATGTCAATTTATGCAATAATTTATGCTATGACATTATTCATCTCAATACGTTTTTATTAACTAATGCTTATTGTTAAATTTGTGAAAACACAAATTTACTCCATTCTCTCATTCCAATATATACACTCAATAATATTCACTTAGCATTAATATAAAGTTATTTCATAAACACTCAAAAATATCAAATTTTTTTAGTTTATGATTTATAAAAGTTAGATAAAAATTAACCTTGGAAGTCATAATTTTCCCCTTGATATTCAGAATTTGAAAGAGGTTTCAGGTTCTAATCTATACAGAGAAAATTCTCTATGGTGGGGTCAGCAAATCATAGTCTGAGCAATAAATGCAGACTTTCACCTGTTTTTGTATAGCCCCAAATGGTGCTTTGGTAGAAACCATAAATGTTCAGTATATGCAATTATAATATTGTTATAATTATTTTATCATTTAGATTTCTGTATTAGTTTATATCTAATTTGAATGTTCATTCATAAATATACTCGGATCCAAGAACTTTTACCATGAACCAGAGTGATTAACAAAATATCTCTAACAGGGCGGCTAGGTGGCGTAGTAGATAAAGCACCGGCCTTGGAGTCAGGAGTACCTGGGTTCAAATCCGGTCTCAGACACTTAATAATTACCTAGCTGTGCGGCCTTGGGCAAGCCACTTAACCCCATTTGCCTTGCAAAAACCTAAAAAAAAATATCTCTAACAACAAAAAATAAATATGGAACACAGTAAGATAAAAGGATTCTCTCAAGTCACAGAATTATGTAAATGCATCTCAGGGATAGGAAGTCATCTTATTAATAGCTTTGTTCCTCCTTAGACTAAAGCTTATTGTTAATAATGCCTATCAATTCAATTTGAATTCACCTGTAGAAAATGAACCATATTGCTTTTAGGAGGGTGAAGTTTCTAATTATTATTGTAATTGGATGAATAAAGTTTACGTATTACATACAACTGATGGTATGCTGAAAAATCATACCAAATATAAATTTCTAGATCCACAAATATAATCACTATCCTAATTAGTTACCATCTAAACTATTGCAATGACTTCCTAAGTAGTTTCCCTGGAACAAAACCTTCTCCTCCCCAATCTATTCTCCATATTGTTGTCAAAATGTCATTCTCAAAGCTCAGGGCTGCACATTATCACTCTTTTGGAAGATCTCAAGTGGTTACCTACTGCCTCTAGTAAGAAATACAAAGCTCTTAATAATTTAGATTCAGCCTACCTTATTATACATTAATCCTTTTAATACACTAGTTTCATTCAATCAACAAATATTTATCAAGTCCTATTGTGTGCCTGCACTTTTACATACTAGGGATACAAAAACATAAATAAGACAATTTTTTCCCTTAAGGAGCTTACAATCTATCAGAGAGACAACATTTATATAGCTAATATTTATAAGGCACTTACTATATCAACTAGATGGTGTAGTGGAGCTTGGAATCAGGAGGATCTGAGTGACCCAGGACAAGTCACTTAACCCTAATTTGCCTCAGTTTCCATCATTAAAATGGAGAAACACTGGAGATCTATCTTTGGGGTTACCCTTCACTTACAGGCATTGTACCAAGTACTTTATGATGTTATCTCATTTCATTCTCATAACAATCCTGGGGCATAGGTACTATTGCTATTCTCATTTTACATATGTGGAGACTGACATAGAAATCAAGTGACTTGTCCAAAGTCACACAACTAGTAAGTATCTGAGGCTGGATTTGTATTCAGACTCTATCTACTCCGCAACCTTAGTTGCCTCCTATTTTGAATATAAACTTGCAAAAAATAAAGACAATGGTCTATAATCTAAAAAATATTCTGCCAAACTGCTATTCCTGTACATACACTGTACATATACTTTCCGTCTGTGTGCTTTCACAAAGGCAAGCAAATCCATGTGTTCCCCATGCCCAGAATGGACTTATTGTCTCTTAGAAACTTGGGCTTCCTTCAAAAGTTAGCTTGTTTCCCTCCCTCCAGGAGGGCTTTCAATTCACCTTTGTCATTTGTGTGTCCCCAGAGGACTCTATATTTGTTTGGCATAGTCTTGTTTTTAGTAATATATATGCTTATTACTTCTTCTGACAGAAGGTAAGATCCTTAAGGCAAATTCTTTTTCTTTATCTTGCATGTAGTTTTGCATGTAGTTGATACTTAATAAATACTTACTGAATCAACAGATAGTAGAATTTATTGAAATTCTCTTGTATCGCAAATTATCAATTAAAGATTATAGAAGAAACAGGTATCATAATTTCCAGACAAGTCTTGAGTGAAAAATGAATTGAATCAAATGAAAAGTAGCATTTACTACCCTCTGTTGTACAAAACTTTCAATTCATTCACTATTCCCAGTACTTTACACACAGCTTATAAAGCTTTTGGTGGAAACATTTTAATGTGGAAGCAGAATAGTGTAGTGGAAAACAGAAGAGCTGAGTTTGAGTCCTTGCTGAAATCCCTAGTAAGGGCATAACCATAAGAAACTTGTTTAACTTCTTTGAGTCTCAGTTTTTTCATTTTTAAAATGGAATAACAGGACTCGTATTATTTGTGTGACACAGATTTGTTGAGAGAAAGTACTTTGTAAACTAAAAACTGCTATCAAATTTGTGCATTTATCATGACATTTTTGCAGTTTTTTGATAGATTTCAAAATTTACTGACAAGTTTTTTAGTGATTATGCTGATAGCATTTACTAACTCTTACCTCTCCTATTTTTTTTTCAGCAAAGCTCTTAGATTGTAGTTGTTTTTCAAGACTGAAGCACTTTAAACGATGTTCTTTGAGCTGTAGATTGAGTTCATCCCCATTTGCCAATAAGGCATCATGGGTAGCTTTAAGATGTCTTTGCTTCTATAAAGAGAAAAGAAGATCTTTCAAAATTATTGGCAAATTAAGCTTTGATTAAACTATCAATAGTCTTTTAATAATTCTAAGTTCAAACTAAGAATTTTACTACTAACAATGCCTAGAAGGCATATTCACTATTCAGTCAACAGGAGACACTCTTAACCTAAGATTTGTCTTATCAGATCATGTTAAAATAGGTTTAAAAGAGGAAAATGTGTTTTTCCTTTAGCTTTTAGCCTTGATGGAAGTGACCAATAAACATAAACCTTGGCAATTAATTTTCCCAAAGAGGTTAAAGATGGTGTTAAAAATGTAACTGAAAAGATTTGCTATCATATCAATAAAAACCAGTCTTAGATGTTGAACTTCTGCTTCAAATATAATTTCAATTCCCTAGGGAAGATATGGAAAAATATAATTTTAAAATGTTCCATTAATCATATTTTAAATTTATTCTGGAAGAGTTAAATGTCACCTAATTTTGAAAGAAACTTATATGTTGATTAAAATGAATGAGCATAGCCTAAATTGACTAAGAAAATCTCAATAATATTTCTGTTTGTTTTCTGCAATGCAATGGTGTTAACTGACTTGTCCAAGGTCACATAAGATAATTTTTAAATGTCTGAGGTCAGATTTGAACTCAGGCTGCTCTGACTCCAGGACCAGTACTTTATCCACTGAGGCACATAATTTCCCCTCAGTAATATTTTGTTATTGAAAAACACTTTGTTCAGTAGAACTTCAATATAAGTCAGATGTCATTTAGAAAAAGAAAAATGAGAACTGAGCCCCTTGTTTTTTTAAGTCAATTATTTTTACTCTTGGCACAATTATAAAAATACTATCTTTTTCACTCACTGTCTTTAAGCAAAGACCTTTCTTTAGTAATCATACATCCTTCCAGCATCCTTAGGCTTTTACATTTATCAAAAAAAAATGTATATAGTATGATAGGAAATGTATATAGTATGATAGGGGATATATAGTGAGTATTTAATAATACATTTAGCAAATGTATTGAAAACTAAGCAATTAATAGATAACTAAATGAAAAATAATTTGCAAAGTTCTTTCTTAATATCTTAGCTATACACATTTTTTGAAAAATTCGAAATATATCAAAAAGTTTAAAATTGACTTTGAGCATAAACAAATATTTTTTACTTTTCAATGCAAGTCACAGGTAATGCAAATAAAAACAGTTAAAACAAATATACTTTTAAGGCTTAAGTGGCTTAAGATTTATGTCTTTATTGTTCTACTCATTTTATCAACAGAGAGGAATTCCATATTTTTCCTGCTCTAAGAATAAGTTTTTTACATATTTAGATTTTAGATCATAAACAACAAATATAACAATGAAGCAACAGAAACTTGAGCGATAAAAGGGAGCAGCTAGCTTGAAGGTTATTGAAAGTGTGTGTGTGTGTGTGTGTGTGTGTGTGTGTGTGTGTGTAAGGACAACTAACTAGCATAACTTGTGAATGTCATTTTGATAATCCATATTATTCAAACATTATCATATAAAAGCACAATATTTCCCATTATAACAGTACCTCTTGAAGTTGGATATATTTTCCTTCCATTACTGTAAGGGCATTACTTTTCTCCATAAGCTGCTTATTAAGTTTGATCAGTTCCACATTTTCCCGAATGTTTGACCTTCACATTTAAAAAAAGGGGAGGGGGTAACTCAAAGTAAAATATATGATAGAATAAAAATTTTCTTCTTAGAAAACTTTAGCACACTTGTAAATTGGTTTACATGTCATTATTTCCATAATTATATACCCTTCTGGGGGGGAAGATTTGGCCTGTGATTTCACTGGCATAACTTCTTATATTTCTCATATTTATACACAATTACAGATAATAAAATTCAACTAACAATTATTCTGAATACTTATTTTATATATTTTAAATGATCCCTGAGCTTATTAAAAGATGGCATGCACACAAAATTTTGCATGGAATGGTTTATAATACTATTTCAATATACAAAAGGGACCTGTAATACTTTTCTCCCTAGATGAAAATTTGTTTTGCAATATTAGCCTAGTCATCTTCTCACCACTACCCAAAACAGAGGGTATCATAGGATTATCATTTATTGGGGTTTCCTTTTGGAACCATTTTTAAACTTTTCTAAATATTCAAGAAAAGTGACCTACCATTTTATAGTAATAATGCCCTAAGACTGGCATCTAAATAAGTTGCAGATGTGCCTTTAGCTGTTTGAGATCATTTACCATCCACAGGGTATATAGAAACTCTATATGTTTCAATCCTATTTTGTGTTTTCCCTACCGAGATTAAAGCAAACACAGAATTGTACAGGAAGATCTTGTAAAGGTTAATCACAGATCTAAATGAATACCTGTTTTCAAAAGACACATACACATATGAACCAGGAAAAGTGACCTAATTAAATTTGTTTTATATAAAAAAGTATTTGAGGAAAAATTCTAACTAAATTTTGGTCTACATTTCTAAACAAAAGAAATATATTTTAAAATGGAAATATTGGTTTTCCATTTGAAATGCATAAATTTTTCTTTTAAAATTTATCTACTGTACACATATTGGAAAAATTGTCACAATGCCATACTGGAACCAGAAAATAGACTACAAAGCTTACACATCTGTAAACCAGCTGAGGACTTGAAATACTTAATTTTCCTCTTTGATATTTGGAAGTTCATTGTGTTTTGGCATTGGCCAGTTAGTTGTCCTTACAAAGAAGATAAACAAGTCTAAAAATCTTAGATCTAGGCCAAGGTGCAGTCTTAGCACTGTATTAAGTGTCTACAATTTTTTATTTAGTAGTTCAGCAAAGTGTGTATATATACATATATATATATGTATACACATACACACACACACGTGTGTGTGTGTGATAATAATTTTATAATTATTTAACAAACTACACTTCCTTTTTGCTTAATGAAATCTGACATTATGGAGAGACAATACCAGTTAATAAGATCCAAAATTTTCAATAAAGACTAAAGTAAAAATTTACAAATTTCTGTGAAAAAACCCCAAAATTCTATTTTTGTATTTTCCAGAATTACTTGATTTATTTTTTCTACAATAACTTTTATTGGTAACCCTTGACTAAGAAAAACATAGTATCCAACTAGTAACATTCAATCTGTTAACAATTTTATTTTTTCTATTTTTTCTTACTTTCTAATATATTCAAAAGCTTCCATAACTGTAAGATTCAGAAATACATAATCTTTGCTACTTAAAAAAATGTAGTTTAATAACAGCAACAGAAATAAAAGGAATTAAGTGCATAGAAAGCTAATATTTATAATACACTTTAAGATTTGAAAAATGATATATCATTTGATCCTCACAACAATTTTAAATTTTGTGTGGCACATTTAATTATCCCCATTTGCAAGATGAGGAAATGGAAACTTAGATTAAGTGACTGATTCAGAGTTACTCAACTAGTAAGGAATGAAAGGAGAACTCAAACCCGGGTCTTTTATACTGAAGCCCTACATTCTCACAACTCTGCTTTGCTGTCTTTTACTTGGATATACCTCATCCCCCAGTCACATTGAGTTTCTACAGAGTCATAGGAATATTAATAAAACTTGACATTTTAAAGTACTTCCCAGTCTACAAAGCACTTCACAGATGCCATCTTATTCAATCTTTAAGAATTTTTATTTCAGTCTCACAGTTGAGGAACTGATTATAAGAGGAATGAAACAACTTTCTCAAGACCATCTAGCTAGTAAGAGGTACTATTGAGGTTTGAACCCAGGGCTATTGGTATGAAATGACTGTTCTTGTTAACTATAATTCATTTTTTTGAATATTAGGCAAATAGGCATAACATTTTAGAAAGTATTAGTACTTTAGCTATAGTGCTCTGCCAACAGTAAATATTTAATGCTTGTTGTTGGTGAATTTGTTTTAGATATAAATAATATAGTTTAGAAACAACTATGTCACTTGGAAAAAAACCATTCAGCTACTTTGGGACATGCAATGAAAAAACACTTTCAATTCCTTTGAGCCTGAGGTATATTGAAAAAAAAATGTTTCATAAGTTTGAAGTACAGTTTTAAATTGTTGAATGTATGTATTTTTTGAAACATAGTATGAAAATATTTGCACCATAAGGTTTTCTAGCAGAGAGCATTAAACTGATTACATTAAGCATGGGGTATGCCAAGAGTCTTAGTGCACTTCAACCCTTAATTTAAAACCATGCTATGACTTTTTAGGATACTCTATATTTAAAGTTAAAATCAATGTGATAACATAGGATCATGTTTATGTGAATTTGAGGCCTGAGAAAAAACACATATATTATCATATTCTTTTGCTCCACACTCAAGACTTTTATAGCATTAAAATGTGTTTAACATGAAGGGTAGTGTTATAAGATAGAAAATTCATTTAAAGAAGAATTTAAATTATCTACTCTATGTAATAATATCAAACATTCATATAGCATTGCAAGGTTCACAAAGTGCTTTATACACATCTCATTTAAGCTTGACATCAACATGTTAAGATAATAAAGGTATATTAAGATACAGGCATTATCTTCAGCTGAAGATAGAAAAATAAGGGAAAGATTAACATGGTCACCACAATTTTATGTTTTAGGTGGGGTTTGAATCTACCTTTTCTTTCAGTCTTTTCTAACTCTAGTGCCCTCTTCTCTATAAGCACAGTCTCTCAATGTGAAATAAATGAGTTAACTTGTAAATGCTAATTAAATTCAAAGCTCTATGTTTAACTCTAAGAATACAAATGAAAAAGCACATCAGTCTCTGTTCTTCAAGTAGGGAAACATATAATATAGGAAGTTTCAGAAACTGTTACCTTCTTATACTATTACAGTCAGCCTTACCCTAGGACGATTTTGGTCTTATAAATAGTATAGTATGGCAGAAATAACATGAAAGACATTTACATGAACTCTAACAGCTAAAGCAGAACCCACTAACCCACTTCAAACTAACTATGATAAGAATATCACATAGATTTAGGACATTCCTCAGAAGGAAAAAAATCTTATTTATCTATGTACAAAGATTAATTATTATAGAGAAATTTAAATTATGAAGATATTTCTTTAAAATAGATTAAGATAAGGAGGGTAGCTAGGTGGTGTGGTGGATAGAGTGCTGGCCTTGGAGTCAGGAGGACCTGAGTTCAAATCTGATCTCAGACACATAATAATTACCTGTGTGCCCTTGGGCAAGTCACTTAAGCCCACTGCCTTGCAAAATCAAAAACAAAAACCTTAAAAAATAGATTAAGATAAGAGTGTGGCTCTTTTGCAAAATTTCATTTCTCAGTTATTTCAACATGACTTTTGAAAATGCTCTGAGCAATTGTTACTTAAGTAAAACGTAGTTTTTCTTTCTTCTTTAGAAATCAGACATTGATGATGAAGAAGTGGGTCAAAAGTATCTAAAACTATGAAAATAGTTATTTGCACAGCTCTCAAATCAAAAAGAGCTCAATTAAATTAGATTTTTTATGCTAAAAATGTTACAGATTAACAGCCTCTATGTCAAGTTTCTCTTCAATAATCTGAAATAATCAAATTAAAAATTCTAAAAAAGTAACTTCTACTGGGAACATTGAAAAACTTGCCTATAGACTGTAGCTTTGCTACTGGGTAGTAGTAGTAATAATAATAATAATAACAACAATAATAATAATAACAATAATAATAGGAATAAAAAATGTGAGTCATTATATAGTTTACAAGATGAAAGCTTAAGAAGCAATACTTTCATTCTTTCACATGCTTTAAGAATGCACTATTGTAGTTCAACTGTATACCTACTAGACCTGGATTTGCCATTGTCATGAATGCCATTGTCAATGCCATTCAGGGGAGGATGCTCTAAAGAACACTGAATTACATGTATGAAGAACAATGTATAATGCTGCAGGCAAATGAAAATAGCTGCAGCAGGGAGACAAACAGACATTTAGCTGTTAAAAAAGAGGAGTCATTTTAAAATAACTGTATCAGGTCAACTGATAAGTGTCAAAATAAAGTTGAAGTCTTCCCTTTCACAAAAAACAAAGCAAACATTTATTTTCTTATTTGTGTTTACATTGTTTTCCTCTAACAGAATATAAATTTCTTAAGAAAAAGAACATCAGAGTCTAGAACACAATAACTGACTTTTTAAAAACTTTTTTTAATTTTTTTTTTTGCAAGGCAAATGGGGTTAAGTGGCTTGCCCAAGGTCACATAGCCAGGTAATTATTAAGAGTCTGAGACCAGATTTGAACCCAGGTACTCCTGATTCCAGGGCTGGTGGCTCTATCCACCTAGCCACCCCAATAACTGATTTTTTTAAAAAAGATTTTGTTGAATTAAATTGAAATCAGTGGCTGTAATCAGTGTTCAAATGTTTGTCTTCATGTGTGAACGTTTTGAATGTCTATTAATCACCGTCAAGAGTACTATCTTTGCATATAAATGGAAGCAATATATAGACCATCTTACCCAAGGTTGCTTCTGGCCTTAATGAATTTCCCTTAGTGTAATCTAGGAAAGTCCATTTGAAAACACAAAAGTTACCCATTACAGATGAAAAAGGATCCTTAAATTTAAAAGTTTCATGAAGGGTTAATACTTATTTAGCTTCATCTCCTGACTCATGAGAATCCAATCTTTTTTGGCAAATGCAAGTCCAAAGTTGGTTGCTTTTATTATCAACTTGGGGAATGGTAGATTACTTTTCTTAACTTCTCTAAATGCATACGCACACAAAATAACATGAGAGACATTGTCTAAAGGATATATTGGAGCAAAGGCATATCCTGGCTTGTCTTCTTTCATATCCAATCTTGGGTGGAGAACATAGAACTTACTTAAATAAGTTTCCCTTATCTGAGAAATTCCAAAGTTTTAGCTTTATCTATATCCTCATGCTCACAGTAAGACTTAGCCACACTCAGTCTCTGTCAGTAGCTAACATAAGATCCGATTTCATGAGTAAGGATGTGAACAGGGAAGAGGATGAAGGGAGTTTTGGTAAACAATTTTTATTCCCTGTATATGTAGAAGGTAGTTCTCTTCTAAATAGGTCTAAGATAATTTTCTTTCCACTAAAGAAAGTACATGAGTAAAATCATAGGCAAAATTTTATTAAGTTAGCATTTGTCAGCTATGACACAGAAATAATTTTTAATCAAGGGGATGAACAAGGCAGGATTTCTTTTAAAAACCATTTTAGTATTAATCCAACAAGTTATATGTTTGATGAGAACAATACTCTCATACTTGAAAATTTGACAAAAGGTAAAAATCCCTGATTTTTAGTGTTCACATACAGGGGTTCATGTATAACTGTTTTACATTTAGTTTAAGGTCTCCTAGTTTAATAAGCAGAAAATGTGCATTTTTATATGTTTAAATTTTAATATGAATTTTTGTTCAAAACAACACAGACATGCAGGCTACTTGTAAATGATACAAGATTTTAAACTAATGAGGCATTATGTAGAACATATGCAAAAATCACAATTTGGTCTTCCCAAATAGGCCACAACAACAGGAAAAAACATGATTTTAATAAAAAGGAGCAGCACTGGGCTCTTACTTCAAAGCAATTAAAGGCTTTGAATAACCAAAAGTTTATGTCAAGCTGATGCCAAACCAAACTGGTCTATTAAACACACACTATGAAGGATTTCTGTAATATTCTCTAAAAAGGCTCTCTGCCATAAATATCAGGCTCTACTACTCTGAAGATTACAACTACATTAAGTTCATGTTTAGAACATGGAATCTAACATTGAGATCAAACTTCTAGAATTTCAAATCTGAAATAATGCATCCATAAAAAAAGTTTAAATATGTTTTATATTTTGTGATATTTTTTACAGTAAATTATAACAAGTTGTATATTCTCTCTAACATTATTTCAACAGTTTTTCATTAGTTTAAAAAAAATGCCATTACCCATAAAATATCTAAATACATGTAAACATGTGAGGGAAAAACCCTGAAGTCACTTCTAGTAAGTTATGTATTTAGTTTTCACTACTGTATCTCAAGTAGGCACACCATTCATCATAGGTATCTTTAATTTTTGACAAATATAGAAATAAAACATTTATAAGGTTTATGAGGCAAAAAATAAATTCAGTACCTACCTCATATAGGGGATTTTAGAGAATTTTAAAATCTCTATACACTTTAGCTTCATTTTTAATCTAGTCTTCTGCTTAATAAAAAAAAAAAAACAGAACATACCCATATGCCAAAGTGATGGCTGAGTACATGGCTCTCTCTCAGTTCTCTTAATAGATCTTTTAGTATTTAAAATTTTTTTTAAAAAAGGAACATCTACATTTATATGACTGTATCTCATTCTCACAATTTAAGTAGTAGTATCAAAACATTTCTTGCTCTATTTTATCTGACTCCTCCTTTGCAGTCTTTTTTGCTGGATCTTCTTCTAGGCCATGTCTGATAACTATGTAGGTCTTCAGGGCTAGGTTATCTTCAATGATGAATTAGAAACAAGTAGGGAGTTCTAGCACCATGAGCTCTAGCCCATTTTACCACAAGTGGCTTGTGATACCTTGGATTATTTGCTTAAATTCTCTGTTTTCTCTTTTGAAAAATATAACTATACTAGTTGATCTCAGAAATCTTTCAATTCAATATGCTATGAACCTATGATTTGAATCTACAACTCTCCATTTTCATGCCTTTATTCCCCTAAGAAAATAGCAGTATGTTAAGGGTAGCACACTACCCATAGGACATTATAGAGAAGTAATAGGCTCAAAGTAAGGCCAAATAATATTAGGAATGTAAATAAAATTTATATATATATATATATATATTTATATATAGAAAAATTCAGATTAATCAATAAAACAATGTATAATAATGTATTACATAATAATCGTGATGACTGTAGATGGAAATTTCTAGATACCTTTGATCTGTTGCTTGTTGCTCTCGAAGTTGTAAAAGAGATGCCTCATGCTCATTTTCTTTTCTCCTCATTTGAGTTTTCAGTACTTCAGCTGTGTGCTCCAGATCTAATATCTGGTCTCTTTGTGTTTCAACCAAAGTTTCTCTAAAACAGGAATATCCTCAGTGAAACACTATTGTTTGGAGAAAAACTCAAAGTCAAAGCTAAAAATATTCTTTATAATTGAAAGAAAGAAAAGATAGATCTTTTGATTCAAATGCCTTCATACACAGGTATGTAATAACAGTCTAAAAAGAAACACTAATAGCCTGAAAATGTATACAAGTTACTATATTCATCAAAGGACTGAACTCTGGCTTAATAAATTAATATGTATATATATATAATCAGTTGAAATTAGAATTAAAAAGTAAGAATGAAGTAGCATAAAATGATTATTTTGTTATCTTTAGAACAGTTAGGTTTTACAAATATTTCTAAGAAACTTAAGAAACAGGGATGATCTGGATCAAAGAAGAAAAGAACTGTGAAGACATGGGCCATCTATCTTCAATTTTCTGTTTCAAACAATCTGAAATGTAAATATAGGTGCTAGAAACAAAAGTAAACATGGAAGTAAAGAAGTTTATAGACTAATTGAAAATAGATTCCTTAGTACATAGCAAAAGTTCAAAAAACATTAATAAATTTAAAGTTTGTTCCCTGCAACAACTGCGAGAGGGCCACCATTAATAGAGAGAGATTCAGACTGTCCACTTCCTTTTGTTGTTGAACCAAGAGCTCTAATCCATTAGGTTTACTCATATCTTTTCTTAGGTCTTTTGCAACTTGTTTCTAATATTATATGATACTTCTGAATTCCTTTTCTTTGCCTAAATGCCAACACTAATTACCATTCTTTTGTCAAAATGGATTATTCTTTGCATATGTTATGTTTATGTTTGAATGTAATAATAGTAGGTGGCATTTTAAGGTTTGGAGAGTGCTTAAAATTATTATCTACATCTATCTTTATACCAACCCTTTGAGGTAAGGGCTATTAACACTCCATTTTGTTGATGAGGAAACTTAGGCTGTAAGAAGTTGAATGACTTTACTAGGATTACATAGTAAGTTTCTAAGGCTGAATTTGAATTCAGATCTAACTCACTTCAGATCCAATATACCCTTTCTACTGCTTTGATTAGTTGTATTATCTTTCTGTTTGACTATAAATGCTATAAAGTTCCCAAAGCTATAATTATATAATAAGATAATAATTACTAACATTTATATAGTGCTTGAATATTTGCAAGTGCTTTACATAATTATTTTTTATTCTATTTATTCTATTAATTTATTTATTTATTCATTTATTCGTTCGTTTGTTGGTTCATTCATTCATTCATTCATTCATTCATTCACTTATTCCTTCCTTCCTTCCTTCTTTCCTTTCTTTCCAAGGCAATGGGGCTAAGTGGCTTGCCCAAGCCCACACAGCTAGGTAATTATTAAGTGTCTAAGGCCAGATTTGAATTCAGGTACTCCTGACTCCAAGGCCAGTGCTCTATCTACTGCGCCACCTAGCCGCCCCCATATATTATTTTCATATTTATTTAGGGTTGAAAGGGACATCAAGGGTAATCTGGATCATCTTCCAAGACCTCTTCAGTGTATTAAAAAAAAACACTTCAATGAACTTTTTTCCCTGGTATCATTGCTAACTCTATCTCAACTCCATCCTGTTAAAAAGAAAACTAAAGCAAAAAGAAAAAGGCTTGTAGCAAGCACAATCAAGCAAAATGAATATACACAATACCCTTGTCTGAAAATGTATGCCTCTTTCTATATCTTAGAGTACATCAATTTTCTATAAAAAGATGGGTAATATTCTTCATCATAAGTTCTCTGGGGACATGGCTGTTCATTGCACTAATCTTATTTCTCAAGTCTTACAAAGTTGGTTCCCTTCAGTGAAGTTCCTTAAAGAAGTATTTATTGAACTCCTACTAAGTAATCAGAATTCTAGCTATCTTCAGTTAGTCTTAAGCTTAGGAACTTTCAAGTTCACTACACTGAGAAGCAGATAATTGATCATAGATGGTATATGTCTCCAGTTTCTTATCTTGCATGATTAGAACATCCCTGCTTCTCAAGCTTTGTGGAAATATTGTGAAACATATTTATATTAGTTATACTCTACGGTTAGATAACAAAATATCTACTATATGCTACTTGATTCTAACTTGAATTGATTATTTTATATATTTATGGTCAAGGGTTATTTTCTTTTATTTTATTTGCAAGGTAATGGGGTTAAATGACTTCCCCAAGCTCAAACAGGGCTGTTGTTCTACCCGCTGCACCACCTAGCTGTCCCGTAAAAGGCTATTTTAAAAGAAGGCAAAGCACTACAAACAGATGAATAAGTCAAGATATCTTCTGAGATTTACTATCTCCTGAAGACAGGTTATTTACCATGAGATAGTTTTTCTCTTTATTTGATATAAATCTTAAGAATATTTGACAATGAGTGACATTGAATATAATCCAACGATAATTAATTTGAAAGGTTTTGTAAAAAGAAAAAATGAAATGAATATAGTAGAATCAAAATTCTGAAATATATTACAAAACTAAAGATAATAGCTAAATGTACCATTTAATTCCATGCTGTTGAGCCATGGCTCTTTTACTACCAAAAGAGCTAATTAATTCAGGATCTAAAAAAAATATCCCCACATTTTCTTTGGTAATGTAATATTAACTCTGAAGCTTATACTATTTTAAGTGCTTGGGATTTATGCTGCTCCTTGTAGGGGGGAGAGGAATTGGATTCTACTAAAAGTACTTGCTCTCTACACCTTTCAGTCAATGAAGTTGGATGTTTTTCTAATTTTATTGAATATCCTGTACATCTATTCTGATTTATCACAGAATTGCTTATAATAATTTTAATTTCTTGAAAAATCTGGTAGCCCTGTTTGTGGTGGCAAAGAATTGGAAATCAAGTAAATGTTCTTCATTTCGGGAATGGCTTAGCAAACTGGTATACGTATGTCATGGAACACTTGTTCTATTAGAAACCAAGAGGGATGGGAATTCAGGGAAGCCTGGAGGGATTTGAATGAACTGATGTTGAGTGGGATGAGAAGAACCAAAAAAACACTGTACAACCTAACAGCAACATTGGGGGTGATGATCAACCTTGATGGACTTGTTCATTCCATCAGTGCAGCAATGAGGGACAATTTGGGGTTGTCTCCAATGGAGACAACCTGTATCCAGAGGAAAAAACTGTGGAGTTTGAACAAAGACCAAGGACTATTACCTTTAATTTAGAAAAATACCCTGATATCTTATTGTCTGATCTTGCTATCTATTATTCTTTGTTTCTTCCTTGAGGATATGATTTCTCTCTCATCGCATTCAATTTGGATCACTGTATACCATGGAAACAATGTAAAGACTGGCAAATTGCCTTCTGTGGGGGTGGGTGGGAGGGAAGTAAGATTAGGGGAAAAAATTGTAAAACTCAAAACAAATAAAATCTTTATAATTCAAAAAAGGGAAAAAAAGAGAAAAATCTGGTTTTTAGAAAGTAAATAACAGTTTTATCCATAATCAAAAGTATACATACAAAGCTTTTATTTCTTCCTGTGCTTCTTCAAGTAAACGTTGTTTTAATCCTGTAATAGGGGTTTGTGGTGTTCCTGCTCTTTCTGTATCTTGTAATTTTGTTCCTAAAAATAAATATGATAAAACTGAGTTTACTAAAGTAGTTTTGATATAAATACTAAAAAGGCAGGTATGCCTTTTGGTTGTCTAATATTGACATTTATAATTAAATAAGGATCAATAGTAAATTTTTTGCCATATGGAATGCAAAATCATAAGCTATATTTCTCCAAAGGGACTATTAGATCTCAAACAGTTGAAATTACATGAAATACAGTAGTTTGTAACATATAAATCATAAACAAATTCTATTGTAAAAACTGAATTACTTAGAAGTCATTAGATTCAGGTTAGATTTAGAATTTCTAGAGTAAGATCTGAAAAAAATGCACGCACAACTAACTTTAAAACAGATCTTCATAGAACAAAAATAAAGCATCAAGGAAAAGGAAAACAGATACATCTCCACTTTTTTTTGGTTAGTAATAATCTGGGTAACTTAGACAAAGGGCAGTGAGATGGTATAGTGGATAGAGGGCCAGGGTCTATCAGGAAGTCAGGAAGACCTGAATTCAAATTTGATCTCAGATACTTCTAGCTATATGATCCTGAGCAAGTTACTTAATTTTCAATCTTCTCATCTTTAAAATAAGCTAGAAAAGGAAATGGCAGACCACTTCAGTATCCTTGCCAAGAAAACTTTCAATGGGGTCAGGAAAAGTTGAACATGACTGAAATGACTACAATAACAAATTAAGACAAAAGGGTTTTTTTTCTTGGAGTAGAGTGGATTTTGAATTATTAGGAACATTATTATTATTTAATATTAGTGCTCTAAAAATATAAATAAAAATCCTTAAATATAACATGTTTTTAAGGCAGAACATACATGAAAATCCATATTTACATGAAAGATAAGTCAGGGATAGTTTTTTGCTTTACTAAAGAATTCACAATCCTTTTGAAAGAAAACGCTTGTTGAATGAAAATATGATTCCGTTAACCAAAAAATAATTTACACATCACTTTCTAGAAATCTAGCAGAGTAAAATTAGTCACCCTTTTGCTTATATACTTTACAAATTAGCTTGAGTTATGCTTCTGAAATTTGAAATGTATAGAAATATAGAGTAGAACTTATTCAAAAGTGGTATAACTGCTGTATACATTCCTTTTAAATGAAAAATAACCTCAAGCATTTATTAATGAATCAGCATAGAAAATACTAAAGCTGTGCAAACTTACAATGAAATTGAATGGTTTTAGAAAGGTTCATGTTTCAACAAATTGCAATATGATCCAGAATCATGGAATTTTCATCTGCTTTTAGTAAGTACTAAGTATAAAGAATTTCTTTACATATTATGATAAAAGCTATACCAAAGATCAATCTCACCTAATTGTCATTATTATGAGCTGAGCAACAATTCCAAATTTTTATGCTATAAGTGGATACTATAAAAATAATTTTAAAATGGACATCTGTATTGTATTCAACAAGGCTTTAATATAACCTATTCGGTAGTGAAATAATTGCTTGAAAGGTTAAGAATTCTTAACATATAAAAGATTTAGGAAAATATTCTAATTAGTTTGTTATACTTTAATATTTCAAAGGATCTGTGATCTCATTGAAATCCCAACATATCCTTGAAGTCTCATCTCCTGAGACTTGTGTCTAAGTACTTCACAAAAGATCCATCAGTATCTTAGCCACTTTCGTCTAGTCTTTTTCATTTCATGAGTAGCATTAGAGTTTTCAGGTGTCATATATTTCCTTTCCATCATATGATTAGTCTACTTCCTGTTTTTGTTCAAACATTTTCTCCCTGATATTCCTCATTCTACTTTCTGCATATAGGTCATCATTGTTAAAATGGCACTTCCTACTGGAATGCACCATGAGTTATCCCACAATTTTAATTCTTTGGAGACTGTGGTATTTCAGTACTTGGACATAGTTGTATAAAAAACATGGATCTTTGTCTTGGGGAAAGGTTTGGGATTGCCGAAAGATGAGAATAATTATCCACTTTTTTCTTAATTGACTTTTTTGTTTTTTTAATCCTTTAAAAAATTTTCTTTTCCCCCTATTTTTTAGTTACTTTTTCTCAAATGAATTTTTATTCATTTGAATAACAATAAATTTCACTGCAATGGCCCTATATGGTTCCAGGATTTGAATCATTGCATGTTATCTGCAAAATGAAATATATGATGTGCTTTATCTCATTGTTTATGCCTTGCTTACTTCTTCCATGAGAATGCTAATCATGTTTGACAGGTATATCTTTTCATGCTTTATCTCTTGCTTCATATAACTCAGCAAAAGAAACGTGAAAAGTTATTTCTGTTGTTGCATTCATCATGGAAGCCTGTGATTTCATAAAATGAAATATACTTGCTGTATTTTATAATAGCTGAGATCTGCTCTATCAAGTCAAAATTGCACACACATACAGTTCCATACACACAAATACACACCCATCTACTTGTAATCAACAAATAATAATCATAGTGAATTCTTGTAACAGTCAAGTAACTGAAAAGACATGTTCTTCCAACAGAAAGTCTGCATTTTTTCATGCTTTCATCAAAGATGTCTTCAATATGTAGGTAGATCATTCTTGTAAAGTTTTTGAAAAGATGAGAAAGTACGACTATGGGTCAGTAATTACTGAAGTCCTCTCAATAATATTTTAGGAATATTAATATCATTCAATATTCTTTTCATGATTTTGGTATCATCCCCTCGTTTTGATAACTGTAAAGAGAAACTAAAATGCTTTCAAGATTACGCTACACTTACCATGGATTACATTGTGTACATGCTTTTCAGTCATACTTTCTAACTTTGATTTTTCAAGTGCCATTTCTGTTTCTCTGTGTAGGACAAAGACTGTGGTGTTAGGGTGATTCCTTTGTCCATGATCTTTGTCTTCTTCCATTTACTTTTTAGTGTTCTTTTGAATATATCAGGCTGAAGCGCTACACACACACACACACACACACACACACACACACATATATGGTAGTATTTTCTCACCTTTTTTCCTATTGCTACTCTAAGTTGATGTCTAACTTAGCGGATGGTGTAATGTCACACAAGTAACTAATTCCATTACAAATCCCAAATCAGTAATGAATAATTTCTGTTAAAATATTAAATTTTGGGCAGCTAGGTGGCGCAGTAGATAAAAGCACTGGCCCTGGAGTCAGGAGTACCTGGGTTCAAATCCGGTCTCAGACACTTAATAATTACCTAGCTGTGTGGCCTTGGGCAAGCCACTTAAACCCCATTGCTTAGCAAAAAAAAAAAAAAAAAATTAAATTTCAAAGTTGCATTGATGACCATCACTCACCTTTTAATTCCCTTCTAGAAGAAAGCCTTCCTATCAGATAGGCATAAGTCTTCTGATTAGTCTAAAAGACTTTTAATTTTGTCATTTCTTAAGCCTAAAACATTATTCCTTCAGTATACTAACACTTGATAGATAGATAAGGGTCGAAAATATAACTTTTCTTTGGTCAAAGAGCTTTAGGTGCTGAGAATTGAATTATTTCTAAATTTTATGAATCTAAAGAATCATATGATATAACCTCAGAGTCATTTAAAAGAATGTTATTATTACTCTGTTCATCCTTCCAAAGAGAGGAATTCTGTTTACTCTTGGAATTTACAAGAAGTTTTTATTTAGGGGTGGCTAGGTGGCGTGGTGGATAGAGTACCAGCCTTGGAGTCAGGAATACCTGGGTTCAAATCCGACCTCAGACACTTAATAATTACCTAGCCGTGTGGCTGTGGGCAAGCCACTTAACCCCATTGCCTTGAAAAATCTAAAAAAAAGAAGTTTTTATTTAAAGGGGCATAAAATGTGTCCCATAAAATGAACCCTAATTAAATAACCCTGTTAATTTGTGAAATTCCCATAGCAAATTCAATTAATTAAGATAAAGAATAATAAATAATGAAAGTATTTGATATTCAAAGAATTTTCAAGTTATAATAAAACTATAAAAATTATTTAGTCCAAATTCCTCATTTTAAAAATTAAAAAATGAAGCCTAGATAAATTCAATGATTTGCCCAAAGTCATACAGCTAAAAACAGTTATAATTAGAATTTGACTCCTAACATACTATACTTTCTGCTATACCATGACATGTATGTCTTTAACATATATTATTCCAAAACTTTCATAGTTAATAAAAGACACTACCCTGAGCAAGTTTTGTTAATAGTTACTAGCTCCATTTTACAGATAAAGAAGAAAGTAAGGTTTAGAAAGATAAAATAGTTTATTCAGATCATGAAGTTAATCAACGGCAGCTTTCCATTTTCTGGGTCATAATTTATAATATTTCTATAAAGGGTCTATTTCTAAAACCAAATTGCTATAAATGACCAATCCCTTTCCTTATGTATCTCCATTCTACATTTATGAGTGATCATAGATTTCAAAGAGATGTCTGTACAAAGGAGACAGTTAAAGTTTTAGCTATAGACTAAAAATTATTGTAGGTATTTTAACAATTTAGTCATGTAAATTTTCTTCACAAAATTAGGCATGGAATTTTAGGCTACTTTTCTGTGTAGCTATATTTTGAATAAGAAAGTTTTCACTTCTTATGAAATAAAAAAAATTAAAATCAGAAATGAATTTATTCCTTGTGATGGGTTAAACAAAATATAATCACTAGACTCTATTACATCTTATAACTGTAAATAAAGTGGTTGAGTTGATTAAGAAAAAGGACTGGGATATTTGGGTTTGGGTTTCTTTACAATTGTAAGGTCATTTTATCTCTGTTTTTCATCTGTAAAAAGAGAAAAATGCTAACAGAAAATTTATTTTTTAGTATCTGGCAAACTTTATGTAAGGGCTCTAATATAACTTTATAAAAAGTTCATAAAACTTTCATAAAAAACAAGACAACTTGAAGCATTTAAAGATAAACTAATTTTCTTTCACTTGCTTACTCAAATTTAAAGCTTAGAAATCTCAAAATGTATTTAATAATGCAACTTTCAAACAAATTTGCTTTTTACTCTTACATAAAGTTTAATTTTTCTTTTAGAAAATCAAATGTAATGTAATTTATTCTTAAATAAATTATTTTGCTATAAGCTCAAGCTACCCAGATAGCAAATACTAAAATTATTCAATAGTAAGAATAGAGATTCTTAAAACTAGTTAGTAAAATTTAAATGAGATGGAGAAAAATGAGTTAGAAAGAATTCTAGAGTTTTAAACAAATTTTGATTATACCTTTCCTTGGGCTTTCCTGAAAACCAGAAATCTCATTCACTTTTTTCCGTCCTGTGTTAACACGAGATTGTACATGGTTATAAGGAGTGTTTCTATGACCTTGGAATTGAAGTTGTTGTTTAGCTGAAATTAGTTTGTTTCTGAGGCCTTCATTTTGTCTTTCAAGCTCATGAACTCTTTCTTGCAGCTGTTCAATTGTTTCTTCTAGTTCGACATCCCGTCCTAGCCGCTTGGGGCCGCCACCAATCCGCTCACATCTTTTCTTGTCATTAACAAGCCGTATTAACTTGGTGGCCATTCTGGGGAAATAATAAAAAAGATGAAAAGGAATGTGAGAAGTCAGCATAAAATGCATTCTGTTGAAAGGAACATAATCACTGTGAAGACTTCAGTGCAGAACCTGAATAATAAATTTCAGGTTTTGATGTAACTATTACTGCCTGTGAAGAATCCTTTGATGATAATTGAAACCACTGGGCAACAATCTGCTTTATAGCACTGACAAATAACAGTTTCCTAAGGCTTATCATTTAAGGTTAGTAAGGAGAGTACACATATTTACTCCATATGCCCCTTAAATACAATTTTTAACGCATGACCTTATATAGGAACTCAGCATGCCATTAAGCATAGTTACAGTTTGTAGATGTCTGTCATGAATAAAGTATAAGATATATAACAAATAAATATTTGTTGAATTCAATTTATAATTCTACTATAAGCTTAAACTATTTTGAAAGCATATTAACAATATATAACATTTGATAACATACTGTCCAATTTCTTTTAAGATTTGAAGCTATCAAATAGCAATTTAAAAAATGTGTAGCTGGGCAAACATAAAACCATAATAAATTCTAAGTGAATGAAACTGTTAAGATACCTCAATTGATCAAGAAACATAATTGTTAATAGCAGAAAATGATTACAGAATGTATAGTTTTCTCCTAGCTTTAAATGTTACAAATTTTACTTGTTGAATTACTAGAGTTATACTTTTGATCCCTTTAAGTTTTGATAAAGACTCGTAAGACAGAACAAAAGACAGAAAGGGCACATGAGGGTGATGTAATATACAAGTATGGAAAACATGCCCGACAGTGAATGTTAAAAAAAAAAAAAAACTTGGCAAGACAAAAAAGAAAAGGTGGCTTTGATGAGAGATACAAGTTCAAGACTTTACAAAATTGGTCGCACATCTTCAATAGCTGTATCTAATTTATAGAGAATCCATTTTTGCAAAGACCCAGACAGGAGATTAAAAATAAAAACACACTTCATTTGTTCTGTGGGGTTTTATTTTAGCTTTATTTTAGCATGGTTACAGACAGAAGCTTTTACTTAAAAGAACAAAAGTGAAATAAAAAAAAATCCTTAATCGTTTTGGGATGTCACAGAATACTAGTTTCTTACCCATAAGCAAAGTCCTTTATAGATGCAGTAGCAAATACGTATTTAGCTTCAGTTTTTTTGTACAAAATGTACCATCAAGGAAATTTATAAATAACATTATCAGTTAAGATTTTTCCTTGAGGTAGCCTTATAAGAGATAAAGGAAAAAATGCTGAAAATTACAAATGATTAATGACTCAATTCTCCTTTCATATAATTGAAGTAGACCAATGATATCTAATTAGCAGATCTTTCAAAGTATAGTAATTGTACTGTTGGGCTCACCAAAGAAGAGTTCAAAGATTTTGAGCCTAACTTTGGAACACATTATATATGTGTGTGTGTGTGTGTGTGTGTGTGTGTGTGTGTGTGTGTGTGTGTGTCACAGTCAGCCACATGAAATAGTCCAATAGATTTGGTGATGCCAACTCATACACCAAAATTCACTTAATCACACAAAGACATATGGATCTTCTGCCAGAGATATAAATAATGTTCCAAGGGTTTATCAAATTTAATGCTATACTATTAATCTACACTTGGAGGAAAATCTATGATTGTAAATTCTGAGATAAGACAAGTGAATCAATAAAATAGTTTTAATTTTTTTTTCAGAGAAGTTATAAGCAGGCCTTATTAGAATAAACAACATGGAACTTAATGTTGACACTCAAAAAATACTCTTCAATAAATAGCCAAAGTTTTATAGTGATAATATTATTATAGAAATTTCCAAATCTTTTGTCTAAAAGGCATAGAGTTATTCTGGGCAAATCATAAAGAAAGCATATTTCCTTTATTCAACTTCTAAATAGTAAGATAAACAAGTTAATAATTAAAAAGAACTTCTCTAATGTCTTCTAACATCCTGAATGTGACTGAGTAACTATGAGCACAAGTTCTCACAGGTTGGAAAGGTTTCTAGTATAAACACTTCATACTTTTGGGGAGACATCCGCAGAATGTTTGCCAAAATTTGAATTTTTGTAGTTAACTTATCTAAGGTAACTTACTAAGGTCGGGGTGACAGTTGATGGGAAGGTAGATATTTATGATATTTATTAATTATGTCTTTAGAAGGAAAATGAAATCATAGATCTTTTGAAGTATAAGAAGCAAGATACAATTATATATATATATATACATACATATATATGATATATATATATATATATATATATCTTGTGAGACTTCTGAATTGGTAGGAAAAATATGAGCTATGATATTTTTAGGACCCAGGAATATAGCTGTTTATAAAATGACATTTATATTAAAGGTAGAGAAAAAATGGATAAATCTAAAATCATCTTAAGCTAGATATCTATAGCAATGCCAGTTCTGCTCAGAAAAATACTCTGTAAGTCTTAAAAAATATATAATAATAATAATAATAATAATAATAATAATAATAATAATAATAATAATTCACCCTTATTTTCTGAGTGTTGAAACTGGGGTCTTCAGTGAAGCTAAGTAATTTGTCCAAGACAGACTAGAAGGGCATTAAAGGCCATTTAGTCTAATCCCTTAATTTTACAGATGGCAAACATGAAGCACAAAGAGGTTAATTTATCCAAGGTCAAAGAGGATCAAGTGACAGGGATGGAATTCAAGTTCAGATCCTCTGATTTCCAAACCAATACTTGATTGTACTATGCTGCTTCCCATACTTATTTAATGAAGAGGGAGAACTAGCAACTAGGGTTTTCAACTGATTGTACACTTTTTTCATGGTGTCACCTTGCTTTCTCTGTTGTCCTCTTTATAGATTCTGGTTAGGGTGATAATGATGTCAAAGCTAAGATTTAATTTTGTATTGGCTATGTAGAGAGGAAAACTATGTTTGGTGGTCAAAGACCATACTTTTAACCCTGACTACCCAATTATTAAAAATGATCTAAAGGAAAAGTCACTTAACCTCTCTAGGCCTACTTTCTTTGTTTTATTTATTTAAGGCAATGGAGTTAAGTGACTTGCCCAAAGTCACACAGCTAGGCAATTATTAAATGTATAGGCTGAATTTGAAATCAGGTCCTCCTGACTCTAGGGCTGGTGCTGTATCCACTTCGCCACGTAGCTGCCCTGTTTAGGCCTATTTTCTAACACATAAAATGTATGATTTGGACTAAATTATCTCAAAAATGTCTTCTAGCTCTAAATCTTACAATAATGTATGCTGTTGATTCTAAATGGATCAGGAAAAATATTTTATCTTTGAATAAACATACTAGGCCACAATTATTGAAAAAACATTTGAAAATACAAGCCTTCTTCACATTGGTCAGATGGGTCATCTTGTTCTTTTAAGTACTTTGAAAAGTTAAAACTAATCAAAATAGAAACTGAAAGATAATTTTTGCTAGTGTATTTTAAAGGGAAAAAACCAGGAAATTTCAATAAGTGTACTAGTTTTCCAATGAAGCCAGAGACTATTAAATATGAATATGAGTCTCTTCTACGAAAAATCTGTTAATATTTTTTGCAATATTTATTAAATTTTTAAAGAAGTTATGATGCATTCAGGGGTGAATAGATGGTATAGTGGATAGAACACTGGCCCTGTAGTCAGGAGGACCTGAGTTCAAATCTGGCCTCAGACACTTACCTAGCTGTGTGGCCTTGGGCAAGCCACTTAACCCCATTGCTTTGCAAAAAACAAAAAAACAAAAAAAACAACAACCCTAAAAAAGAAGTTATTAATGCATTCAAAAGACCTTGAAAAAGAACATATAGAAAATCATCTAAGAGAATAATAATAGACTAAAATTTTGGCACCAAAAAAATGGCAGCATGAGTTAACAGACATTCTCTTTGAGTTTAATATAAAATCTAGATTAACTCAAATATTAAAAGTTATTAAGTATGTTAACAAAGACTGAAGAGATGTATTCAATAATAACTTCTAACACTTAAGAGAACATGAGTTCTAAAAAGTACTTTAAAAGAATATTATTTTTTAAAAAATGTCAATTTTAAAATCAAGTATACATTAAAAACAGATATCCTGAAACAATTACTTATTAAGCCATAAATATTATTAAATTATACATATATAGGTGCAAACTTAAAGTTTGATTAGTTATTAGTTTTTCTTTCTGAAATATTAATTCTTGTCATACCACACTAATGAGCCTTCTGTTTATAAGAGATTCATTTCTAATTAAGATAAAAGATTTGTATACCATTCAAACTTTTTTAAAAAAATCTATATTATAACCTTTTAATTTTATCTTCCTGCTGGGAGGCATGTTGTTTAAGTACAATGTTCTCTTCATGTAAACGCAAATATCGATCTTCCAATTCCTCACGACTGACACGTGATACTAGTTGTCGAGACTTTGAATTCCAGGGAACTGTAGATTTGGACAAAAAAAGAAAAATTTCAAGAAAATTAATCACATGTCTAATACCCAGGATGTACTTCCTAAAAAATCTTTGACCTGACTTAATTTAGGTTTCTGAAATCTTTCAGCAACTTATTCATTAAATAATGACTTTTATATTCCTCATATCACAGGTGTATATATTTATATATATATATATATATTTTTTGCTTTTTAAAGTATTAGTATTAAAAATACTAATAGACACTCAAAATTAATATTACTAATGAAGTACAAATTTTTAGTATTATATCCAGTTAGAGTTGTCTTAGAGATTATAGAGCATATGCCCTTCATTTCAGATATGAGATAGACATAGCTTAAAACAGTGATTTGGCCAATATTACAATGATAGTTACTGTCAAACCTGGGAAAAGTATAAGTTTATAGTAATGTTGTTCACTCATTAGGAATAATAAAATTTTCTCTGAATGGAAGAATAATGTTGAGATAGGTAATTTAAAAATAAGGATACTTGAAATGTTCTTTTTTACAGACCCAAGAATTACCACAGATCACCTCTATGATCAGACATCTGTTGGAACTCAATTATATAAAAATGTTAAAGAATTTGACCTAAACCAAACAATCTGGAAAACTTGCTCATAGGTTTCACTGCAAAGACTACCTTAAATCACCATTCTGCACGTCACCATGCTCATTTCAGAAAATTTTAAATATTATTTATTGGCATATGCATATGATATTCCTTCTATCAAGAAGAACTTTTAGTAGCCCTCTCAAGACTAATGGAGTAGGACAAATTATTAAGCCTATATTAAAAAATCCACCACACTCAAGCTCCTATTAATTTTCAAAGAAAACAAGGCATCATATACTCTCATAGGGTTTATTACCAATAATGATAATTTAAAAATTTATTCCAAAAACAAAAGTTGCATAATTTTCATCTCCTCCTTCACTGATTATAAAGACTATCTTGAAGCATTTGTTGTCTTTCTATTTTTAATCATATTCACACTCCATGTGGCTAGTAATACTCTTTTAATATAAAGGTAATCAATGCTAAGGAAAAATTAAAATGCTAACATAATAAGAACTGATATTAAAATACATTTTGAATTCTTAGATTATTCAATAAAGAGCCAACCAGTGTGACAACATGGCTGGCACACTGTATACACAAATCAAAGTACAAGTTTTAAATTGTTTTCAAAGATTTAAAGTGTTCTCACATCTGCCCCTTTTTTTTTCTTTAGTAAAGTGCCTCTTGGTTCTATATGAAACCATGGAGTGATGAAAGGTTCAAGAAAAAGATTTCCAGTATTTTTCAATTTGATTGTGAAAACTTATTATCATCTGAATAAAAAGTTACTTTAAGACCCTTAAAAATAGGGCACTTCTCCCCTCATAAAAATTAAACAGAAAGATACATTAATAATGAATGTGAAGCAAACCAGACAATTCAATGTTAAGCCTTGGTATCTTTTATTACATTCTGATGTATTTTAAAAGATGATTTACAATTATTCTTTATCACTGTAGAAGAAGACTTTATTTTTTCTGTGAATAGCTGATACCTGATGAACACAATGAAACCGTATCTTAGTTCTCACTTCTATTTCTTAGTCTAGTCTAACTTAGATCAACATTGTTACTTGAACTTCTTTTATCTATATGAGTAGCAGGAAAAATTTAACATTAAAAATAGCTTTAGAAAGTGATCAAATTTCATGACTATAAACTAATAACAGCTGGTCAAACCTTTCAATCCACCAAGGAGTCGTGAACCTGTATCTTTCACAGGCAGGTCTCCTGCAGTCTCATCAGCTGGGCTAGACATGTTCTCTCTGTGGATAAGAAAATTCAGATAAAGCTTTCTTCATCTAATCTATCCATTATGCAAAATGAATGAGCCAAATATATATAATAAAAACAAGGCAAGAAGTTCAATGGACATCTTGTTGCCCTATATATGTTGCTCCTAAGAAAATGAAAGCTTCCGTTCTAAACAAAATTTTTCACTTAATCATGGAGAACATGTTCCTTTCAACACTGCCTACTATAATTTGCTTAAGAAATGAAATAAGGTTAGTTCATTAGTCTTCTGCTCTCTTTCCTATTCTTCTTGCCAATTTTCCCCATTCCCAAACTCATTTGAAAACAAAAGATTAAATGCAAGCAAGAACAACAAAGAAAACAAAACCCCCAGAAAACTATGCTTATACCCTACTATGTAGATCCCATCAATTTTAAAGATTGAGGAGTCATGAATATTTGGTCCTGCCTTAGCTTCCTGTATAGTTTTGTCTTCCAAATTTATAACCAGAAATTTGAAGGTGCTCTATATACCTGTGAGAAGGTCCACATTGCAGGTCTCCTATTGGTGAACGGCAAGTTGGTTATTCACCAAATATTGAATAGGACCATGGTTTTTAGGTCTGGAAAGTACCTCTGAAGTCATCTAATCCAATCCCTTTATTTTATATAGATGAGGAAAACAAGGCCCAAAGAGTCTGTCCTACTATATACATGAGTAGTAAATGGCAGAAACAGATTTAAACTCAGGTTCCATACAGGCCATCTGATTTATTGAAACAATAAAATGTTGCAAATGAGTTGTAGACTTTCCTCTAATTGACTTTTTCTCCCTTGACCCCCCAGTGCCAAGAAAATCAAGAAAAGGATTATAAATTCAAAACTCACTGTTATTGGTTGGGCAAGTGGTTCAATAAAATGGAACAAAAATTGATGTTTCTGAAACTAGGGAGATTTTCATGGCAGCAGCCATTCTCATCTAGTTCCACTGTGGTCTGGTCCTGCACTGTTCCACATCTTGCCTTTGCTTTGGATCTCTTGAATGACTACTCCAACTCTCCAGGATCTAATCTAGGCTGCAGAAACAGTAAAGAGAAAGTGACACTAGGCTACCTTGCCTCAACAAAGGCATCATTCTTCTATTTCCTAAGGTTTGCAATCATAGAATTATCCTCTACTCTTCATTCTCTCATATAGCTATCCCAACCCAACTGCCTCCCCCCATCCAATTAGTATACATGTATTGTCAATTATACCTCAATAATATTTTTCACATCTGTACCTCTTTTTCATTGATTACTATCACTCTAATTCAATCAATCGTTTAGTCCCTTATCAACTCTTGCCTGAACTGTGATTGCTTTCCAATTATTCTCCTTGTTTTAAATCTGTCCCCTCACCAATCCATCCTCTACAATTTTTGTCAGTGTGACCATATGACTCACCTCATCAAAAAAACTCTTGCTTTATTTAAAATTCCCTCCAATTTGTCTCTACTATTCCAGGCTTATTACATATTACCACCTCAAATATTCTGTGGACCAAAATGACTTACTTTCTCTTCCTCACACATGACATTCAATTTCTAGTCTCCAAGCCCTCCTTGTACATGCTGCTAATCCAATGCACTGTCTTTATTAGGACCCCTAGTTTCATATAGAGTTTAAATGCTGCTTCTTACATGAAACATTTTCTACTTCTAATTGTTAGTGCTTCCTCACCTTGTTCTATTACTATATGTATATATACATATATATGTATATATACACACTTCTCAACATGTTTTTTCCCCTGATAGAATGTAAGCTTCTTGAGGGCAGGAACTATTTCAATGTTTTGTATCCCTACCTACTAAGATTATGCCTGGCACAGAGACATTTAATAAATCCTTACTGGTTGATGCTACTCCTCTACTCAAAAATTTTTAGTGGCTCCACACTGTCTACCAAGTAGACTTGAAATATCTGACCCTGGCATTCAAGGCCCTTGATAGTCTATCTTTATCTCATATTATAATGCTCTTTTGTATGTTCTGTATTCCGAACTACTCTATTTCTGGTTTTCATAATATCTTCTCCTATCTCCGAGTCTTTGTTTATATCTTTCTTAGTTGGTAGAATAGATATCTGACATATTTCCACTTGTTGAAGTGGTTTCCGTCCTTCAAGGAATCAATTCATATGTCACTTCTTACCCTAAATCTTCTCTCACCTTCTTTTCAACTGATCCCTACAGTTGAAAGTAATCTCTTCCTTAAACTTCTCATAGGACTTGACCTGACTCAACTTTGCTCTGCCATACTTCACCTTGTACCATATATGTCTGGACATATCACATTCCCCCATCATTTTTTTCATTCTATGAATGGAAGAGTTTTGTCATTTTTCAGCTTTGTATTCCATGGACACAATGATTCACACATACTGAGTGATTAATTTTTTTAAAACTGAATTTGTCTAATAGGGGAAAATGAATTTTACCAGTTTAATAATTGTTATTCCACTGTACTTCCTAATGATGTGATTGTGTTATATTGTTCCTTTCCTCATAAGTCATCAGTGATTGTCTAGTGAATAAAGATTAAAATCCTCTGTATGGTATTTGAGGTATTTGATGCTACTCTATCTTTAAAACCATTCTTATCTAATCATTCTTTACTAACTAGATTACTCTTTCCAGATGAACATACTATTCCTTCCTGTCTCTGTACCTTTATTCAGTATACCTTATGTCTGGAATGTTTTCTCTTCCTCTCTTTTTCTGTTGAATTCTTGAACATCCATTCAGACATAGCTCAAATGCCACATCTCTCCTATTACATGTCTTTTTTCTAATGACTTTTCCTTTTAGATTTCACAAAGCAGTACCTCCCTATCCACTCCAGATCTTTAATTCAGTTAATTGTATTTTATAGTCAAGTACCTGCAACTTATCCCCTTTACTAGAATTTAAGTTCTTTTGGGCAGCTAGATGGCACAGTAGATGGAGCACTGGTCTTGGAGTCAGGAGGTAGGGAGTTGGACTCCAGCCTTAGACACTTACCACTTACTAGCTATATGTCCTTGGGCAAATCACTTGACCCTGACTGGCCTCCAAGGTCATCTCCAGTTGTCCTGATTCATAACAGGCCACTGGACCCAGATGGCTCTGGAGGAAAAAGTGAGGCTGGTGACTTAGCACAGCACCCCCTCACTCAAATCCAATCCCTATGCTTGTCATGGCATTATCTCCCTTGATGTCATGGTCTACTTAGGGAATAAAGGACAAACATCATCATCAAGTTTTTTTTTTAAAAAGAGAACATATCTTACGTAAAGTTTGTTTTCCTCTAGCATCCTGCAAACATCTCTGAACATAGTAAATATCTGTACTGTTGAATTAGTGAAAGGGTTAATAATACTCAATATGAGTCACAAGACTCAGTGGGATCAGAGGCATAGCATATGGAACACAGTAGGAGAGAGGTCTGTGGCATTCTGCATTGATCATATTATAGATGGAGTACTGGACTCAATTCTGGAGACCACATTTTATTTAGGAAGAAATTCAGAAGAAGGTCTGAAAGGCTTCAAAACACTATCACATAGGGTTCAGTTGAAAAACTGAGGATGCTGGTGGATTGACATGATTAGACCTGCACTTAAGAATTAACAGAAAGGACATGAGAGAAATTTTAAAGTATTTGAAAAGCAATAAAGATTAATTTGTATTTTTATGCCCCCAAAACACAGAACTAGGAGTAATGGGTGGATTTTCTGAGATACATACTTAGATGCAATTTAAGGAAAAATTTAATAACTATAGCCACATAAGTGTGAGAGGAGTTGGGATATAGTGGGTTCCCTTTTGACACAGATGCTCAAGTAAAAGTTGGGTGACCACTTATGTTTTAAAAAGAAATCTTGACTTTGTACTCCCTAACAGCAACATGGGGGTGATGATCAAACTTAATGGACTTGCTCATTCTTTCAGTGCAACCATCAGGCATAATTTTGGGGTAGCTGCAAAGGAGAATACCAGCTGTTTTCAGAGAAAGAATTGTGGAGCTTGAACAAAGACCAAAGACTATTACCTTTAATTAAAAAAACAAAACAAAACGTTTTCTTATTATTATTTCTTATTATTATCTCTTATGCTTTATTTTTCTTCCTTAAGGATATGATTTCTCTCTCTCATCACATTCAACTTAGATCAATGTATACTATGGAAACAATGTAAAGACTAACAGACTGTCCTCTTTTGGGGATGGGGGGAGGGAAGCAAGAGTAGGGGAAAAATTGTAAAACTCAAAATAAATAAAATCTTTTTTTTTGAAATCTTTTTTTAAAATCTTTTTAATTTTTTTTTTTTTTTTTTTAGGTTTTTGCAAGGCAAACGGGGTTAAGTGGCTTGCTGAAGGCCACACAGCTAGGTAATTATTAAGTGTCTGAGACCGGATTTGAACTCAGGTACTCCTGACTCCAGGGTCGGTGCTTTATCCACTACACCACCTAGCCGCCCCTTTTAAAAAATCTTTTTAAAGAAATCTTTTTTTTTTTAAAGAAATCTTTCTTCAGTATTGGCTAAACTAGATTAAACAATCAATCAACAAACATTACACTATTTGTCAGGCACTGTGTTCAGCACTGGGGATACAGTTCCTGCCCTCAAAAAGCTTACAATAGAGAAAATGACAGGTACATAGATAAGTAGGCTAAATAAAAAATAAATGAGGGCAGGACACTAATAACTGGAGGAATTAGGAAAGGTTTCTTGAAGAAGGCGGTATTTGAGTTGAGGCTTAACTGATTATTAAGGTTCAAGAACTGGAGATGAAAACTGGGTAAAGTTAGAATTGACGTGGATTCAAACTGTGGATGGGACCAGCAATCAGGCAGTCTGGGGAAGGGGGAAAGTGCAGTCATTCTAGAGGGAGCTCGTGTTTTTTCCCAGAGACAGCAGGTAGACGCAGGATTCTTGAGCGGGGCGGGCTGACACGGTTTGACCCGTGCTCAGAATGAACAATTTGGGAGCTGTGTGGAGGATGGACAGGAGAGGCGGATGCGGGCAGATCAGCTAATTCAGGCGGGAAGCGATGAGGGCTTGGACTATCGGACAAACCATGGCCGAACCCAATTAATGAATACCGACATCCGTAGCACTTAGCCATGGAATTTCAGCTCCCAGGTCAGGAAGGGAGAGGGCGTCAGGCCTGGGGAGCGGGCAGGGTGGAGCTGATTCCAGGGACAACGAATGGCTTTCTCGGATCGAGGAGTGGGACCAAGGCCCTTCCCCTACATGGGGAGAGTTATACCGATTCTTCGAGCACTCTTCCCCACAAGTGGAGTGGCGTCAAAAAGGCTTCCCCTCTCCCGGCACCCAGTACTCACCCCAGCTCTTTCTCGGGGGCCAAGGCCGCCAGCTACCGTTGCTATAGCGCCCACATCGCTTCCGCTAGGTGGCTAGAAATCCCCGAAGGAAACGAGGTAAAGAGCCCTTCCCAACTGCCTGCTGGGAATTGTAGTTCTACTCGAGCGTCTCTCCCTCGTCCTACTGCGAAAGCGGACTACATTGCCCGAAGCTGCAGCACGAGGAACTTCCGCTGCCCTTCCTCGGATCGTCACGCCTGGTCTTGACGCGATGCACCCTGGGAATCGTAGTTCTCGCGATTCGGGTTAAAAGCGACACCTGGCTGGGGGAGTATGTGGAGAGAACTACCGGGGAGGCGGGGGTGACCGGGAAGCGAGGAAAAGCGGCCCGCTGCAGCGGAGGCGGCCGAGGCATGAAACGAATCGAAGGCGCCAGGGAGCAGGAGCGGGAAGCAAAGGTAGGGACTTTTGCCCGGGTCGGGGGCGGGGTTTAGGGCCTGGCCAAGGGCTGGGACCGAAAAGCTGGAGCTGCTGGGGGACGGCCTGGGAGGAGGGGAAGGAGAGAGCGAGGGACCGGTGGAGAAGCCGCTGGCGCCCGCCTCAGTGTCTCCTCTAATTCATTACCAATAATGACATCCTCCCTCATCCTCTGGCAATCCTGGTGGATTTTTCTTTTTAACCTGGTGATAGCTTAATGAAGATGAAAAACCTGTGTTGGTCCAGCGTTTGTGGAAAAGGCCCCCTCACTGCAGAGGAATCTTAGGGCAGAGAAAGATATTCGCAATCTTCAATTTTTACCACCCCCACCCCCCCCAAAATGGAGAAATGGAGGCCCAGAGAAGGAAGGTCGGTGGATTGGCTGTAGTTAACACAACCCCGAGCACCGTGCTGAACTAGGGATTCAGAGGAAAGGCCAAGCGGGGTCCTTCCTGGGACCTGGAATCGCCTCCTACCAAGAGGCCAACCCCCAGGCTGCAAGGAGCAGGCGGGCCTTGCAGGTGAAAGGGCCCTGTGGCAGCAGCTGCAAGAAGACCGGCGTTTCCAGGTGGCTGCAGGATGCGGGGCCTCCAACCTCCAGTCTCCCTGAATGCCTCATCTACTTAGCTGATGATCGTGCTAATTTGGAAAACTCCAGCATTAGGCTTCTGCATTTGTGGAAATCTTTGATATTCACCCCGAGTAGAAAGTCTGAATTCACCTTTGTTGCTATCCATGCCCTACGTTTCAAATAAAGATTGTGATGAGGTCCCTATGAATTTGCTTTGTAATGAGATAGATTTGATTATAGTGTATGCTCAGGGAAGTGCCTGGAAAATGCTTTTTAAGTAATGAGATTACATTGAAATTTGAGTAGTAGGTGAAGTAGCTCTCCTGCAGCCATTTGTAAGCGGGCCACAAGTCTAGAGACTCATCCTGTCCAAACTTTATTTTGTATAGCAATACAGAATTCTGTTTCATCGGGTTTGTTCATGCCTTGTCTTAGGCTCTTTGCCACTTGTTTGTTTTATCATATGATATTTTTGATTTCCTTCTCATTAAGTTTTGTAGAGTAATTTATAAATTTCATCTCATTTTATCTTCATAACACCTGTGAGGCAGGGACTGCTATTATTATCCCCATTTTGCTGAGGCAGGCAGATATTAAATGTCATCACTACGTAAGTGTCTGAGGCTAAATTTGAACTCGGATCTAACTCAAAGTCCAACACCCTGTATTGTTCTACTTAGTTCTAGTGCCTCTGTGAATCCTATAATTATAGAATTGTAATAATAATTGCTAACATGTATTTATTTCTTTAAGGTTTGGAAAGTGCTATATATATACATATATGTATATATATACATACATATTCTTTTTAAATATTTAGGGTTGAAATATTTCCATTTCCTAGGCCTTCTGCTTCTATGAATTAAAAAAAATTTTAATGGTGCTCTATTTTGGCATCATTATTATTAATTCTGCTTCCTCACAACCCCATTCCATTAAAAAAACTGAAAAAAAAAGCCTTTATAGCAAGTATAGTTAATCAAAACAAATCTAAAAATGTATGCCTCTTTCTGCAACTTGTAGTCTCATCTCTCTTTCGGGAGGTGAGTAAGAAACCTCTGGAGATATGGATGATCCATGCATTGCAAAATTCTAAAGTCTTTTAATGTTGACTTCTTTTCAATGTTATTTTTCATTTCATTCACATCAGTTAATACTACCCATGATTCTTTGAAATTATATCTCTTGTCATTTTTTTGTGGCAAAATATTTCATTATATTCATATACCACAATTTCTTCAGTGATTCCCCAAAAGGTGGACATTCCCTTAAATTTTAGTTCTTTTTTTTTCTGCTTTTAATCTTCCTTTTAGGATTAGAAAATTTATTTTCCTTACTAATATATCCCCCCCCCCCCCATTCTTTCTCTTAATATATCCTTTCTTCAAAGCTTGTTTTCCTGTTGAGTTGAATGAGCATGTGCACCCTCTGTGCTTGTGTGCATATGTGTTGGACCTTCCTTTGTTTCATGTAAAAGTAAGTTTTAACTCTGCTTCTTTCACCTCTTCACCTCTGTTTTAGACTCTTCTCGCGCGCGCACACACACACACACACACACACACACACACACACACATATATATACACATATATGTATATATATGCTAATATTGAAAAATTTCAAGTTCTATCCTTCCTTTTCCTCTTTTCTATCTTAATATATCTTTTTATCCTTTTTACCATTTCTTTTCTCTTTCCTCACTTAAGCACCTTAGAACAGAACCAATCCACATTTGTGTTCTCTGTTTTTTTCTTATTTAATTCCCCCCCCCTTGAATACATTAAGATTTTGAAGGGACTCTTGTATCTTCTTCCACCATTAGAATTCAGTATTATATCATTATATAGTTCCTTCTATTTGGAGCAAATAAATTTAACTTTGAAAGTTCATCTTAACTCTTGTGATTGCATTTCAGCGTTCCTCTTCAACTCTGTTTTTTTTGAAAATATTTGACAATCTTTCGTTCCATTAAAGTTCCACTTTCCCCCAGGGGTTATACTCATTTTTTCAGGGTTAGTTATTCTTGGTGGTCTGCCTCTTCTTCTTTTTGGAATATTTTATTCCAAGATCTCCTCTGATTTATAGTAGAAGCTATTAGAACTTGTGTAATCTTGACTAAAGTTCCTTTTTACTTTCTGAATGTTTGTAGTATTTTTTCTTTGCTGTGGGAACATTGGATTCTAGCTATGCCATCCTAAGACTTTTCCTTTGATAAGTGGATTTCTTTTCTATATTCACTTTGTCCCTGGTTGTATTAGTCTGGCATTTTTTTAGTTATGATTACTTGAAATGTAGTGATCAGGCTTTTTTTTTTAAATCATAACTTTCAGGGAGTGAGAGGGAAGAAAGAAATAAGCATTTCTATAATTTCTACAATAGGTCAGGTTCTAGGCTTTTTACAGATATCTAATTTGGTCCTCACAACAATCATGCGAGGTAGGTGCTATTATTATCTCTATTTTATATTTGAGAAAATTGAGACAGAGTCCAGTGCCCTATCCACTGTGACACCAGCTTCCTCAGAAAATGATTCTTAATTTGGAAGATGCTTTTGATAGCATATATTTTGAATTTTTTATGTTTTTTCAGCCTTTTGCTCTCCTAATATTTCATGCTATCATGTAACCATTGATTTCTGTTTGTTCTTCCTTGTAGAAAATTCATTTGTCAGTAAGTCTTTTTGAAGTTATGGAGTTTTTTCCCCCTCCTTTTTGGGTAATAATACATTAGATCTACAATAAATTTTCTTTTATACTTTTGATGTCTTTATTAATTTATACATCTCTACAGATTAAATTCCTGATTTGGACCCTTGTGCTAGGGACAAGCTCTCTCCCCTGCTACTCTTTTGGGTAGGGGAGTCAATGTACTGTGTCACCTGGGTTCCCATGTTGATCTCCCTTTTCTTGGGAGTAGGCTAGACCTGGATCTATGAGGTACAGAGATCTACATATTTGGGATCCCCCATAGTATGACAGATTGCTAGGGAGTTCCTCTTATAGCCTTTGACCCTGAGGCTGTCCCAGCCTGAGTGTGGTTGTGCTGCACTGGGTTGCTGTTTCTTCTGTCCCTTTCCTGGGGATTTCTGTGGGAATGGAGCCAATTCTGATCACACTGGGAACTGTTGCTTATTTGCTTTTGTTGGTGCTTGTTAGTAGCCTCTTTTCCTATTAATCCTTGAACTTCTGGTTGACTTTCTGCATATTTCTTATACAGAAGAAGTCATAGTTTCTACTTCTCCTTTTCCTCTTTTTCTACCTTCATATGTTCTTTTTATCCTCTCTTCTCTTTTCCCTCTTAGAACAGAACCAATCCGCATTCATATCCTCTTTTTTCTTATTAAAATCCCTCCCTTTGAGGCCATAACGTTCTGAAGGGACTCTTGAACCTTCCATTATTAAAATTTCAGAACTATATCATCATACAGTCCCTTCTATTTAGTGCAGATATATTTAACTTTGAAGGTTTGTCTTGACTCTTGTGATTGCATTTCAAAGTTCTTATTCAGCTTTGGTCTCTTTATTAGATATGCTTTAAAATCCTCTATTCCATTAAAGATCTGTTTTGCCCTAGTGGAACTATACTCACCTTTTCAGGGTATGTTATTCTTGGTTGTCTGCCTCTCTCTGTTTCCTTTTGGAATATTGTAGTCCAGGGTCAATATGAAAATATTTATTGATTATTCCATTTGTGTAGGTACGTCACACTCTACTGATACAAATTGTAACCCTCTTCCTTTCTTGGCATGTGATCTTATTTTTTCTTTCTTTTTTTTGGTTTTTTTTATTTTGTATTATTACAATAATCTTGTTGTGAGAGTAAACATAAACCCTTCCTCCCCCCAAGAAAGGTGAAAAACCTCAAATATAGTGAGAGAGAAAAAAGTATACTTCAGAACTTTAGTCAAGATTACACAAGTTATAATAGCTTCTACTATAAATCAGAGGAGATCTTGAAATAAAATATTCCAAAAAGAAGAAGAGACAGACCACCAAGAATAACTAACCCTGAAAAAATGAGTATAACCCCTGGGGGAAAGTGGAAATTTAATGGAACGAAAGATTGTCAAATATTTAAAAAAAAAAACAGAGTTGAAGAGGAACGCTGAAATGCAATCACAAGAGTTAAGATGAACTTTCAAAGTTAAATTTATTTGCTCCAAATAGAAGGAACTGTATAATGATATAATACTGAATTCTAATGGGGGAAGAAGATACAAGAGTCCCTTCAGAATCTTAATGTATTCAAAGGGGGCGTTAAATAAGAAAAAAACAGAGAACACAAATGTGGATTGGTTCTGTTCTAAGGTTCTTAAGTGAGGAAAGAGAAGAGATGGTAAAAAGGATAAAAAAGATACATTAAGATAGAAAAGAGGAAAAGGAAGGATAGAACTTGAAATTTTTCAATATCAGCATATATATGTATATATATATATATATGTATGTATATACATACATATATATATATGTATATATATATATATATATATATATATATATATATATATATATATATACTTCAGTCTGTATTCATATTCCAATGTCTTTATCTCTGGGGTGAGTAGCCTTCTTTATCATATATCCTACCAGAGAAGTTGCTTCAATATTGTTCCCACAGTTTGCTATCATTAGTTATATTTCCCTCTACTCTGTTCCTCCTCACTCTCATCTATTCCATTCTCCCTCTCTCTAATTTCATCCTATCCCTGTTCAGAAGTGTGTTGAATCTGAGTACCCTTTCCCATGATCTTCCCTCTCTTCTATTACCTACTCCCCCCCCCCTCCCGATTTTCCCTTATCTCATCCCTTTCTTCTCATTTTTCTCTAGGGTAAGATAGATTTCTATACCTTATTAACTGTGTATGTTATTTCCTCTCTGAGACATTTCTGATGAGAATGAAGGCTCACTCATTCCCCGCCCCCCCTTCCCCTGTTCCATTCCATTTTGAAAGCTTTTTCTTGACTCCTATGTGAAATATCTTAGCCCCTTCTTCCTCTCCTTTCTCTTTCTCCAAGTACTTTCCTTTATCACTCATTGACTCCATCTTTTTACTATATTATACCATTATATTCTGCTCCTTCCTGTACTTTGTCCCCCATATAGGCTCCTTCTAACTGTTCTTATAAATGAGAAGATTCATATGAGTTATCTGTATCTTCTTCTCATGCAGGAATACAAACAGTTTAGTATCATTAAGTTCCTCATAATTAACCTTTCTCATCCACCCACTCTATGGTTCATCTGAGTCCTATACTTGGAGATCAAACTTTCTGTTCAGCTCTGGTTGTTTCAACAGGAAAATTTTAACGTCCTGTTTCATTGCAAGTCCATCTTTTCCTCCTGAAAGATGTCTGGTTTTGCTGGGGAGTTCAATATATTCCAAGCCCTATGAGCTGCCAGATCTTGTATAATCCTGACTATAGAGGTAGTTGAATTGTTTGTTTCTGGCATCTTTTAGTATTTTCTTTTTGATTTGGGAGTTTTGGAATTTGGATATAATATTCCTGGAAGTTTTTCTTTTGGGATCTCTTTCAGGAGGTGACTGGTAAATTTCCTTAATTTCTATTTTACGCTCTGCTACTAGGATCTCAGAGCAGTTTTGATGTCTTATTTCTTGAAAAATGAAGTCTAGGCTCTTTTTCTGCTTGTGACTTTCAAGTATCCCAATCATTTTTAAATTATCTCTTCTGGATCTGTTTTCAAGGTCAGTTGTTTTTTTAATGAGATATTTGACATTTTCTTCTAATTTTTTTTTGGTATAGTTTTATTTCTTCCTGATTTCTTGCAAAGTCTTCAACTTCCTTTAGTTCCATTCTGCATCTGAAGGAGTTATTTTCTTCAGAGAGCTTTTTTATCTCCTTTTCTAGTTGGTCAATTCTGTTTTTTAAGGCATTCTTCTCCTCATTTGCCTTTTATGTTGCTTTTTTACATTTGCCCAAACTGGTTTTTAACATTATTTTCTTTAGTCTATTTTTTTGTATTTCTTTCACCAAGCTGTTGACTTGGTTTTCATGATTTATTTGCGTCGCTCTCATTTCTCCTCCCAACTTTTCCTCTACCTCCCATAATTGCTTTTCAAAGTCTTTTTTGAGCTCATCCATAGCCTAAGCCCATTTTTCTATTTCTCTTGGAGGTTTTGGATACAAAAGTTTCAACTTTGTCATCTTCTGAGTATGTATTTTTGTCCTCCATGGAACCAAAGTAATTTTTTATAGTTAGATTCTCTTTTTCTGTTTGCTTATTTCCTCAGCCTATGACTGATTTACTGCACTTCCAAGACTTTGGTGAGTTTTGGGGACAATTTGCAAGGATCTTAATTCATCCAAGATCTTATGTGGATGACCACAGGCCCTTCCCTCTGCCCTGGAGTTGTGAGGAGAGTCCCTGCTTGGCTATGGTAGTATTGGAGCCCAAACTGCAATCTGGATCTGTGTGTGTGGGTAAACTGCAGAGTCCTGCCCAGAAAGAGCAGAGAGACCTCTGCAGTCTCCCCCAACCCCCTTACCATCTGTGGGCATGATATTTCTGGAAATGCTGAGTGGCTCTGCTGATTCCTGCTTGCAGGTTCTCACTGCAGGGCTACTCTGAGGCTGGCGTTCCACTCTGGTGCAGCAGAGTTATCTCACCATCCCTTCCAGCTGTCCCCAGTGATTCCTGGGACAAGAGGTCTGGAAATTGCCTCTTCTACCATGGACCCAGGTGCCTGGCCTGGTTGCACTGTGGCTGCATCTCTTTCCAACCCCTAGTCCCAGTGAAACAGACCTTTCCTGCAGAACTTCCAAGTTGTCTTGGACTGGGAAATTGGATCATTCAGTTTTTCTGTGAGTTCTGTTCCTCTCAATTTTGACTAGAGTCATAATTTGATGGCTTTTAGAGTTTTTTGGGAAACGAGTTTCTGGGAATTCCTGCCTTCATGCTGCCATCTTGTTGGCAGATAATCTACATGAGTTTCTGTGACCAAAAATATTTACCTCTTTTCTAATATTCTGGTGATGAGACTTTCTGAGCTAATTTAGGGTGGTCTTTGTAAAACAGGCACATAACCCATCATTGGACCCATACTTTTGAAACCGTTTGATCTTTGTAGTATCTGCCACAAGTTGAACTTCACTAATATAACCTTCCAGAAGCTATCCAACTTCATTAGGTGACACAGTTGGGATTAAAAATAGTTCCATTGATGGGAATGGATTAGCCACATCCAATAAGAGGGAATTCATTTGAGATAATAAAGGTTTATGCTTATGTTTATTTGCAGTCATAGAATGATAAGATCATTGAATTTTATATTTCAAATAGACTTCAGTGATCATTTATTCCATACTCTTATTTTTTTGTTAAGTAGTTTTTTAGGGGTGTCTTAATTACCCACTTTGAGGTTTTGTTGGCAGAGCCTGGAGTGCTTTGCTGCTTCTTTCTCTAACTCATTTTACAGATGGGGAACTGAGGCAAACAGGGTTAAGTGACTTGCCCAAAGTCACATAGGTAGTAAGTATTTGAAGCTGGATGTGAACTCAGGAAAATGAGTCTTCCTGACTCCAGACACTCTATTGTTCCAAGTAGCTACCTCATGCTCTCATTTTACAGATAAAAAAATTGAGACCTAGAGGAGGGGAAGTGACTTGTTCAGGGTCAAACAGTTCATTAATGATAGAGCTAGGATTCACTGGATCACTGGGAGTAAGTAACTTTAGAGGGTTACTATTGTAGTAACTGGACTGAGAGCTCTGGAAGTGCTGGGTGGCTCTGCTGGTTCTCACTACAGGGCTGCTCTGAGGCTTTTGTTCCACTCTGGTGCAGCAGAGTTCTCTCACCATCCCTTCCATCTGTCTCTGGTGATCCTGGGGACAAGAGGTCTGGGAACCGTCCCCTCTTCCATGGACCCAGGTGCCTGGCCTGTGCTGTGGCTGTAGCTCTTTCCAACCCCCAGTCCCAGTGAAACAGATTCCTGCCTTTACGTCACCATCTTGTTGGCAGGTAATCTACATTAGTTTCTGTGACCAAAAATATTTACCTCTTTTCTAATATTCTGGTGATGAGGCTTTCTGAGATAATTTAGGATGGTCTTTGTAAAACAGGCACATAACCCATCATTGGATCTATACTTTTGAAACCATCAAAATCCATTTTAGTTCCTCATTTTGTAGATAAGGAACCTGAAGCCCATAGAAGAAACTTGGCCAAAATAACATAAATGATTAGTGGATATTTGACTATATAACCAGAATTTGATCCAAATCTGGTAACACAAAATCTAGTCTTTCTTTTACTATGCCTCATGGGATTCTAGAATTGGTTACTTTGACTTTTCTTGCCTTAGAAATAATGGACCAACTACTCCAGTTTATCATATAGCATTCCATTTCAGTGTACTTCAGCATTCAGAATAATTAAACATCACTTAGGTTTATTGGTAGATTTTTTCTTCCTACTTTCTCAGTTATATATTATACCAATAGATAAACAGTTTCTGTAAAAATCACCCTTCCCCCCCCTTCGTAACCACAATAAGAAATTCAAGGTGTAACCTAACCTTGATGTAGTCAGTAATCTAACTGGACAGGTGTTGTTCAGTCATTTCATTTGTGTCCTACTCTTTGTGACCCCATTTGTGGTTTTCTTCACAAAGATACTGGGTTGATTTGCCATTTCTTTCTCTAGCTCATTTACAGATGAGAAAACAGGCCAACAAGGTAAAATGACTTGATCAAGGTCATACAGCTGGTAAATGTCTGAGGCCAGATTTGAATTCAGGATTTCCTGACTCTAGACTTGGCACTGTATCCACTGTAACTCCTAGCTACCTAGATTGGACAAGTGTATTGTTTTACCAATTTACAATTCCCTTCAGATAATGAATTTGCTGGAGTCAGTGTACTGTCCACTAAACTGAATCCCCAAAGTTGGGTTGATTGGCAGCACTTGGACAAAACAGATCTTTACAATAGTGGAACTATACACAGATATTTAATGTTTTCTTGTTGTCTCTGTCACTAAATGGTGGAAGACATATGACTAGATAAATTTACAAGTTTCTCTTGTAATTTGCATTGATAAATAAATTTTTGATACTATGATCAGTTTGTTTTTTTTTTTTTTGATATAGATGCAGATTTCAGTCTGGCACCTAGAAGTTTCTTTAATAGGTCTACTGTGTCATTTCTCTACACATTTGACTCCATTAGTTCTCTTTTTTTCTTCACTGTTCAACATTTCTATAAAACCCTTTACAACCTGGCTCCAAAAATGCCTTTCTAGTCTATTTTGAAATTAAGTGAGCAAAAAGCATTTATTAAGTGCTTACTGTTTATCTTTGCCAAGTTCATAGAATACAAAAGCTAAAGTGAAATGTTTGTATTCAAGGTATATTCATTCTAGTGATACATCTACAAAATGAATATAAAGCAGTTTTATGTGGGCTGGAGAAATACTTAGCTAGTCAGGGTAGAAAAAGCATCATGTAGAAGGAGCCTCTTGAGATGAGTCTAGCAGGGAATTCACGATACCTAAAGGTAAAGAGGCAAGGAGAGAGTACAGCTAAGAAGGAGATATAGATAAGAAAGAAACAGCAGTTAGAATGTCCTCCTTGGGCTCATAACCTGGAGAGTTAGGTCACAAGGTAGAGGGGAGAGTAACATATAAAAGCAATGGGAAAGTAGGAAAGGATAATACATTCTGGTTCACCCAAACTAGTCTTGTTGCCCTTCAAAAATGACATCCTATCTCCCATTTCTGTCTTTGCACAGACTGTTTGTTACCCTTGGATTTTCCTTTAGAACTTGACTAAAGTGTCATCTCTTTACTCCGAAATGTCTTCCTAATCTCCCTTGAAAGTTTCCGTGTAATAAAGGGTCAGTTTTGGAATCAGAAAGATCTGAGTTCAGGTCCTGCCTCTGACAATGATAGCCTCTTAATCTTTAAGACTTTAAGTTTTAGAGTAATCAGTAAATCAGTCAACATTTATTCAACACCAGGAACTCTACAGGGCACCAAGAGATATAATTACAAAGAATGACACAGCACCTAGTAAGAAAAGGACCATTTTGTACTTCATATTTTTTCTTATCTGTCCTTGAATAGATGTTGCCTGAATCAAATTGAGACCTGTTAAAAGTCTTTGTTTAAAAAGGCCAAGTTGCCTGCTGTAGCCAGGACCATCTCCCAGTTGTCCTAATTTGTATCTGGCCTCTGGACCCAGATGGCTCTGGGTGGAAGGTGAGACTGGTAACATTACATTGTGCTCTGTCTCTTAAATATACTTCACTGACATGTCTTGGCATCACCTTCCTGATGTCATGGTCTTCTTCAAGATTGAAGGATAAACATCACCAACAACATGGTCTGTAGGAACAGATGCTTCCATACCACCTCTTTTACTGCTAGTTCCCAATAGATTCTATTACCTGAATATGCAAGCAACTGGAAGATTCCTGTATTACTGTAGATTAGTAAAATAGGAAGAAACCTAAGTCTTTGAGATATGTAGTTTGGGATCCCAGACCAAGATTTAAGACTGCAAGGGCAAATGGGTACATGGAAAATTCATTGATGTTAATAACAACAATTAATAGTAACAATTATGTAGTCATTTAAGATTTACAAAACACTTTGTACACATTATTTTGTCCTAAGCCTCCTTTAGGATGATGAGAGCTATGGACTTTGGATATGAATCAAGAGTTTGTTGAGAAAGAGGATTAGGGGTTCTGTAGGTCAGTGATATTGCATTTGGTCAGGAGGCTTCAACATTTGCAATCATGTCATGTTATTTAGTGTGACTAGTCCTTTTGATGGAAAATAAGAAGTCTAGTGCATTGGCTTCTTTTCCTCATTGAACTTTTGTATATGTGCCTATATTTAAAAATGATTATTTGGGCAAAGAACAGAATTTATTATTATTTTCTAGTGTCATCTAGTACTGAGAGATGGGTGGAGCATAATCAGGAATGGAGAATAATGATTCATTGTATTTATGGATTTCAGATTACAGTACAATTCCCAATACATTGCATTAGTTTATTAGTTTTATAAATTGATTTGCCATTTAACTCCTTGTTTATCACATTGGAATAAATATTTTTCTAGTGCTCTTTTTCAAGTCATCAATAATATTTACTCTCCATATCAAATATATTATTCTGCTTATGAACGATGGTAAATTTCTTAAAGGAGAGTCATAGCAGAAGCAATGTTTACATGTTATTTATATCCTATGCCTGACACTAGGAGCAAAAAAGTATTTTGTGATTAAAACAGTGTCATTGCCACTTATCTTTTAGAACTCTTACAGGAAGGACATAATGAATAAAATAATCTAGTTAGATATGTTCTGTCAATTTTTCATGTAGAGGCGTGAGTCTTAAGAAATCATCTGTTGAGGTGACTAGGTGGCACAGTGGATAGAACACCGGCCCTGGAGTCATGAGTACTTGAGTTCAAATCCAGCCCCAGACACTTAATAATTACCTAGCTGTGTGGCCTTGGGCAAGCCACTTAACCCCATTGCCTTGCAAAAACTAAAAAAAAAAAAAAAAAAAAAAATCATCTGTTGAATTTCACAAGTTCAGAGAAGAAATACAAAATATCTACCAGAGGAAGTAAAAGTAGGTCAGACTGAGAGAAAGATAGACATTTGCAGTTGTAGGACTTAGTTTGCAAACACCTGAGCCAGCGTGTACCCTACTGCAAATCTACTTGGTTCTCCCTTGTTATAAGCTAGAGAATAGAACCTTGAGCAAATATTATAGGCAGCTCATTAGTTCCATAAGCATGTACCAGATTATCTTATTGGAACTCTCGGCTATTAGCTTTGGATATAATTTATTAGTTAAAGGACCACAAAAGTATTACACTAATGGAAGAACTGCCATGTAGAAAGAAAGGAGTCAAGGCCTTTATACCTCTTTGAAATAATACAAAATTTAATTGTAATACCTAGGGAACAATGGCTTATATCTTAGTTTTTAGTATTCCATGTTTCTGATCAGGTGAAGGCCAGGAGACTCATAGTTATGATTCATCTATTCAGCACTGTGTGCCTTTTTACACCTTCATTTAGTGATCAGATCATAAGAATGTTGAGGCAATAGAGTAATTAAAAAAATGGGCTGATGGTACAAGCTTAGCTCAAGCTGTAGAACTGGGTGTGATTAAAGGCTCAATACTGCATTAATATGGATTTCCTTCTTTGATGTACAACAATCTATTATCTCACTGTTGTCCTGTGCATGGCCTTTGAAAGCATAAAGAGATGAAAAAGTGTGCTCATATATACATAATATATACATACACATACACACGTACACATACATGCATATGTATCCAATATAATACATATATATATTCGATAGAAATGCTCTTTCACTTGTGACTAGAACTGGACAAATGTACATAAACATTACAGTTTATGTGGACTTGAGGCTGTTGTCATGTCAAGCTTGTTATTTAGGTAAATAGTGTGTAATTTTTTGCCGAATCAGCAACTAGTAGGCTGCCAGCAATTTTTGTTTTAGTCACATTATTGACTGGCAGCACTATTAATGACACAATAATTGAGAAATAATAGTCATTGTTCTCATAAAACATGATCCTTATATTGGAACCAGCCGGGCAGAGGACTTGCATATGCAGACTGAAATAGAGGAAAGAATGACTAGTGAATGTTTCCAGCTTTTAAATTCATCAGACCCCTGCTGCTTAAATTGCCCCAGCTGTTAATGCTGGAACCATTACAGTAATGGACTCAGTAAATGAAGGAGAACGAAGACACGCACACTTTATTACCAGAGGGGCAATTTTCTCTTCATCTGTAATAGCAGTGGTGCCTAGTATTGATCAGACCATCAAGATACTAATCCTCTGTAAAATTACTTGTTATAACTGAAAATGTGTTAATCCAAATCAGTCTGTGTCCTGACTGTCTACTTACTATTGAATACAGACTATTAGATGGTTTATTTTTCATGATTTAAAGCCTTTGCCCTGAAAATGGCTGGAGCTTCCTTTGCAACACTGAGTGCTTAATCTTAGCTATAGCCCAGGGTTGTCTTTTTGTTTTAAACAGAACATCACCCACTTAATTAAGGAGTGAGTGTCTGTCTTGCTGTCTGAGTTATGCCAGTGTTTTATGTTCCTCTAGATTTATTAAGCATCTTGTTTTACATTCAGCCTGTGGTTTATGCTGTAAATAAAAATAGGCACATCTTGCACATATTAGAAATGTGAAGGTACCAAATGTCAATACAGTACCAGGGATGTGAGATGCTTTGATTTATATTTCAGGCACCAGATTGTACTTTGTCGATTGAACCTGTTAGCAGGGTTCATTCTACAATCTTAGAAATAGTAGGAGTGTTTTTGTTGTTTTTTTTTTTTTTACATCATTATCTGGAAAAGTTTATGATCAGTTCTGCATGTTAGACATATAAAACCTCCTAGTGATATGACTAAAAAGAAATAAGATCATTAAAAGAACCTAATGCTTCAAATTTTGTGTAGCCATATGTCTGTTGGTTTCCATAAAAGCCAACTTGGGAAGCTATAAATTTTACTGCCATTGCTCAAAATATAACGGTTAGAATTGGTTTTTTTATTTTTATATTTTTATTGATATATTTTGTTTTGATACATTAATCGTATCGCATTTTTAACAAAATGCTATTAAAATCGAGTTAAGCAAAACTGTCTAATATTACTTTTTTTTGGCATTCAGTATAATGCTACTCTTAAAAGATACCTTTTCTTCCTTTTTTTTTTTGGTTGCTTTTTTTTTGTCAAGGCAATGGAGTTAAGTGACTTTCCCCAGATCACACAACTAGGCAATTCTTAAGTGTCTGAGGCTGGATTTGAATTCAGGTCCTCCTGACTCCTGGACCAGTGCTCTATCCACTGTGCCACCTAGCTGCCCAGATACCATTTCTTAATAGACAGGAAGTACTTATTTAATGTCTCTTATCTGCAGCTGGTATTGACCATTGTATCTGACCTGAATTCTGTTGTCTTTTAATATTGTTTGCAATTACATTATTTAAGCCATTGCATATATGGTTATGTTTTCCTTACACTATGTTTTTAGAAGTTAGATCTTCGAATGTGAGTTTTTTGAAGGCAGTGACTCTATTTTTTTGTCTTTCTTTGTATCCCCAGTGCTTAGCATTGCCTTGGCACATAGTAAACATTTAATGAATGCTTGCTGGCTATCATTCAACTCATACAAATTTTCCCATGTTTCTCTGAATTCTTCAATCTCATCATACCCTATGATGTAGTAATATTTTATTACATCCATTAGCTAGATTTGTTTATTCATTCTTCAGTTGTTAGACACATAATTTATTTCTAGCATTTATATTATAAATAGTGCTTTAATGAATATTTTGATGACTTTCTTTTTTTTTCTTTTTTGAGTTTTTGCAAGGCAGCGGGGTTAAGTGGCTTGCCCAAGGCCACACAGCGAGGTAATTATTAAGTGTCTGAGGCTGGATTTGAACTCAGGTACTCCTGACTCCAAGGCGAGTGCTCTATCCACTGTGCTACCTAGCTGCCCCGATGACTTTCTATAACTAACTTTTTTAGTATGTTAATCCAGTGGTTACATCACAGGGTATATAAACAGTCAAGTAATTTTTATTTCATAGTTTCAGATTACTTGGAACTATTTTTTTTCAAATTATCTTACACCACTAAATATATTGGAAGGATCATTGAACTGGTAATTAAGAGTTCTGGGTTCTAGTCCCAACTCAAGCTTGCTGTATATGTCTGAGCCTCAGTTTTTTCATCTGAAAATGGAAGAGTTAGAATAATTGATCTCCAAGGTCTTTTCAAGCATTCAAATATTATGTAATGCTATGATAGTTTGTTAAACTTACAGATTGGCCAATCTCATTGATTCATAATTACAACCACTTTGAACCAAAAATGATATTTTACATCGCAAGTGCTACCTCTTTTGACCAGATCTTGCTTTCAATAACTTTTGGATATTTCAAGATATCAAAATCCAATCTCAGAATTGAGAATTTGCTGCCCCTGAGAAGAGTCAAAAGAATGTGCCTTTGGCTCCACAGGAATTCCAAAAATTATTTTCAGCAATGGCAGCATCATTGGAATAAATATGTGATCTTGCAAGAACAATACTTGTGGGGAATGATATTCATTTAACATCCTGAAATCAATTGTATGTTCTTCTAATATAACTTTGAAGGGAGAAATGTCTATTTTTATTGCAAATGTTACCTTGAATAAGCAGAGTTTTAGAACCTCCTTGATGCTAGAAATATTACCTGAAGATTTTTCTGAGATACCTCCTCTTAGAGTCAGCCCTTCCTGTAACTTTTACCCCTTAATCCATTAGGATAGAATTGCTATGTGTCACAAAGGAAAGGAAAAGTGAAATACAGACATGCTTTCTCTGCCTGATTCCTGGGTACAAAAGTAAGACAGACATGACTTTGTCAGAGAAATTTCTCCTTGGGATACCTACTCTGAGCAATATAAACCATCTAGGAATGTAAGTGGGCCAGCCTAATTAAATCTAATGGATCTAGTAACATCTTTTCCTCAAATATGTCCAGAAACATTTTCTGCCTTTCTTTCCCACACTTTCCCATAATGCCTCTTACCTTCAGCACCTCTTCAGTGCTGAAGGCAGTTTTTGAGACTCCCTGACTACTAGCCATGGTGCTGACTGTTTCTTTATTCAGAAACATACTTTCTTTATAACATCTATTGTGTTTGTTCAAACAAAGAGTAAGCCAGCCACATTAGTTTGTGTTTCCAAAATCACATGTGAATGACTCTAAAATAGAGATTAATTTTCAGGTAAAGTTAGAAATCAATTTCTTTACTTTGTAACCACACTAAAAATATATATGTGAATATTTGGTAATAAAACTTTCTATTGTTTTGTATTGACCTTTGCAGTCTTTGAATATGCTACTTGAATAAAGGAAAACCGAAGGCATTCTTGAACAGAATGTTGACAGAACTTTGAAGTTACATACATCAGTCTAAATGTTAAATCAGTATTAGAGAAATTATTTAAAGAAAGTGTCTTAAAGTTACCAAAGTTACTGAACTACCACAAGGTTGATATCAAACATGAAATTGTCAAGGGAAATTAATAGAAATGGAAAAAATAGTTCTGGCAAAAGTAGAATGGTTTTTATTAAGGAACTCACAGTCTATTCCTTTGCACAACTGCTGAGTACTAGACTCTTCCACCAGTATTTTTGAGGATTTTAAAAAATGTCAGAAGTTTTAATCTCCCTTTATAGCAAGGTAGCAAAACATGAGAATGCTTATATGTGACAAGTTCATATATGCAAATGAGCTCTTTGTTGACTTAAACTGATTTCTTCTTCATTGCTTGGTTTCAATTTTATATCAGCTGAAGAATAAATATGATATAGTTTATAAAGGGACCTGGTTTTGTTTTTATCCAAAGTACCCTTAATGTTTTTTAATGATCACTTGTTGATATTCTCTGTTATTTAGGAAGTACAATTAATTATCTTGCTCTTTTCAAGTACTTGTTACCATTATTTAAAATTGCATTCCAAAGAACTTTTGAACTTAACCTTGGTTAATTTCCTTCTACAAATTCTACCATATTTCCTTCTACAAAATCCAGCAGTGTGGCATTAATTTATATTTTTCAACTTATTGTTAAATGTTTATTTGATTATCTTAGTGAAGTATTTCACTACCATTTAAAAGGATATTTAGTATAACTACATTGGTAAATGCAAAAGTCCAGGCTGATTTCTTTTTCAGGATCATGGCTACATTGACAAACGTTTGTTGCTTTATTGATGAATTAGGGATGAGTACAAGGAAGTTGCTGAGAAATAGAAAAAAACAAAAAATTGCTACAGTGCAATGTGCTACCTATAATGAAAGATTGAAAAGAAGTACATTGTTTTATGGGAAGTTCAAGTCTTGTTAGAGGGAGAATATTTTCATATGAAGCAGTTACAAAATACATAATAGTAGTTATGTTATTACATTGCATCTTCATTGCTCTTTGAGAATTCCAAAGTTCATCGCAAAGCGCATACCTTTCAGGACTAATTAAGAGATCTAGTGGCCATACAGATTTTTAGCATTGATATCCTTCTGCAGAAAAGATATATTATCTTTTTAAGGAATTCATTACTTGTTCCAGAGATGTCGACCCTGCACCAGACTGCACCTTGCAAGTACAACTGATGGCAGCCTGAACCAAATTAAAATGCAATTGGGAAATATTTAGTCAAATAAATAAAAATACAATAAAACAAAGATAGCATTACATTTAAAAACTCAGGTCAATATGTGACCTTCAGGGATCCTTATGTAAGATTTAGTGGCTATTGTTTTTATTACAGTTCAACACATTGTCTCTTCTCTGATCTTCCCATATGAACCTTTTCTTACAGTAAAGAAAAACAATTAAGTAAAATATGCCAACAATTGGCTGATAGTATGTGCACATTCTATTTTCATAGCTCTCTACATTTCTGCCAGAGGAAGGAAGTGTGCTTCATCTTAGGTTCTCTGAGGCTAAGATTGGTCATTTGAAATTGATCTGAGTTACAGCTGCCTATTTTAACAAAATATTAAGGCATCTTTTTTGCAAAAACACAATTTTGATATGTCATGTGGTTTTCTTTTCAGTTCACTTGTTTTAATATTGTGAGAGTCTAGTTCACAATGTCTGAGAAAAAGGTAATTAATCAGGTAACCAACAAGCATTTCTTAATTGCCTTTATATGAAAGGCAAAAACAAAATAGCACCTTCTCCTGGGGGGGGGGGGGAGATGACATGTATGTCTGTAAGTGTTTATGAAAAAATAAGGCATTTTCTTTGGAGGAGAGGAATTCATCTCTACTTGGGAGGATGAAGAAATGATTCATGTAGAATGAAGAAATTGAACTGAAATGGAAGGAAATAAAAAATTCTAAGTAGTAGAAGTGAATAGAATGTTGGTACATTCCAGGTTTGTGGAATAGTCTAAACATAGGCAAGGAGCAAGGAAATAGTCATATATGAGAAATAGCAAGACCATTTTAGTTAGATTGTAGCATGCATGAATGGAAGTAATTGTAATTACAAAGTTGCAGGTAGTTTGTAAAAGGCTTTCAATGTCAAATAGAACTATCTTTATTTAATCCTAGAGTTAATAGGGAGCTGCTGGAATTAATTGAGCTGGGGAATGATTTGGACTAAGCCTTTATTCACCATTTACAGCCCTTTCTTCCATGCTTAACTGGAAGTCACATCATGCTTTGATAAAAAAAAAAAAAATTGAGACCTTTTTCCAGAAGCTGTCTTCTCCCTCCTCATCAGCTATACTCAAACATCTCCCTCTATTTCCTCCTTCATTCTAGTCTGTCTAAAAAGCTGCCTTTCTTGCCAAAACTTCTCCAAAATAATCCTATTTCTGACCTATTGGAGAAAACAGGAGAAAATTGCTCACACAGTCATCTCTAAACTCTTCAGGTTATTGCTTTCTTCTAATTCAGTAAGGAATTACTGCCTACAAACACATTCAAATCTCGCTATCCATAACACACACAAAAACACAAAACACAGACCTTCAATAGATCCTACCATCTCTTCTAGTTGTTCTGTGTCTCTCCTCTTTTCAGTAAAGTTACTTGAAGAAATTATCTACCAATTATCTACCTCTACTTTCTCTTTGACCAGTCTCTTCGAAACTTTCTGCAATTTGGATTATAGCTGTATTGAAACAATTCTCTGCAAAGATACTAATGTTCCTGTTCTTTGCAAATCTGTTTTCTTCTTAATGTCTTCAGTACTTGACACTTTTGTGTGATTACCTGCTTTTCTTGTGTATATTCTCTTGGTTCTTAATAACTGCTTCCTGTCCAACTTTTCCTTCTCAGTCTCCTTTGGTGAATCTTCATCTATTTCACATATTAATTGTGAGTATCCCTTTGGATTCTGTCCTGGGACTTTTTTAAAAAAAAAAATTCTCCTTTTGTATTCTTACTGATGATCTCATCAGCTTTCAAAAAATTTTTTATAATGACTTTGATTTCCCATATATACACACATCTTTCTCCTGAGCTCTGATCTTGCATCATCTGAGTGAACTGGATGTCCCATAGATATAGAAAGCAAAAAAGTCCTATGCACAGTTTATTATAAAATTTGATCTGTCTCTTATGGGTACTACCATCCTCCCAAGTTCACAACCTAGGAGTCAGTTTTGCCTCCTTATTGATCCATTTCACATTATCTAGTTAATTGCCAAATCTTATAATATTTTTCTTGTATAACATCTCTCACATATGCCCTTTTCTTCTCACTTTCATGATCATTACCCTAGAGGTCAGACCCTTATTATTCTTCACCTAGACTATTACAATCTAATTTTCAAGTCTCTTTCTACTCGGATTCATTTTTCACATAGTAACCTATGTGATTTTTTCCTAAAGGGTAGGTCTGACCATATCATTCCCATTCAACTTATTAAATTTCAGGACGACTATGTTTGATATTTAAAACTTGTCACAAACTGACCTCTTTCTGTCTTCCTTGTCTTTTTATTCACTACTCACCTTTACCTACTCAGTGCTCTAGTTAACTCAACTTACATAAGATACTTCATCTCTCTTCTCTGTGTCTTTATACTGGCAATTCCTATGCCTGGAGTGCTCTTCCTTCTCACCTTTATCTCTTAGAAATTCCAGCTTCCATAAAGGCCCAGTTCAAATACCACTTTCTCCAGGAAGACTTTCTGAGTCCACACCTGTACCTTCCATTTACTCTCACAATTCTTATGTCTCTTTTATGTCATTTGGGAACTTTCTGCTATTGTTTTATGTACTCTTGGGAGTCTACAGGGTTCCCTGCCTTATCAAGTAGTGATTCTTTTATTTCTAAAAGTTTCTCTGGAGGATGGACCGCAGTATTCCATCAGCTTTTTCCTACAGTGGCAATTGATGGATTCATTCTCTATCCCAAGTGACTAATGGTGGGGAAAGGGCAGGTAGGTACTGGACCTTTTTCCTTAGGCCTAGTGGAATGCTATACTCCTTGGCTTCTTGCTCCAGTTCTAGCCATTCCTTAATTCTCTGGCTAATTACTATTGTAGCATAGAGTGTTGCCTCGCAGAAGTTCTTGCCAGAAAAAGCTGCTGCCTTTTGATTTTCATAAAACAAGGTTGGAAATGGGGTTCAGAGTTGAGTTCTACCCCATGGCTTATTTAGCTATGCAGAAGCATGATGCCTAGTGAGAGAGGAGGTTCTAAGTGAGTGCTATAAGAATTGTTGTTTTTTATTTTTATTTTTTTACTGTATTAGAGTTCTTTTTGTCTTTAATATGGAGATAGCTGAAATAGTTTGAAGAGGTTTAAGAAGGCATGAAGATCATTAGAAGTACTGTATTTCCCCATGTATAAGATGTACCCTTTTCCAAAAAATTTGTTATCTAAAAACTGGGAGCTTCTTATTTAATGGTTGTAGATTTTTTTACTTTCATTTCCCACTTTTTTGTGCTTGTTTTTGTACTCATTGTTGTTGATTTTTTTTACTTGCATTTACTGCTTTTTCCAAGTTTGTTGTCTTTGTACTCATTGTTTCACATTTGTTACTTTCATATTAAGGTTACATTTTGTCACACCAGAAATGGCTCAGAAAAGATTTTCACATAGTGCTGAATTCAAGTTAAAAGTGATCCACTTTGCAAAAGTGAATGGAAACCGTGCTGCTGAATGTCAGTTTGGTCCTCCTTCAACTGGGAAAACAATCTAAGACTTGCTACAGGAAGAAAATGCCATGGCAGAAGAAAGCCATGAAAGGCAAGTCAGCACAATGGCCTGAATTGTAGAGATGGATTGAAGAGCAAAGGGCAATTAGAATTCCTGGGTCCACAAAGATGGTTCAGCAGGAAGCCAGAAGAACTGTTGATGAAAAAGAAGTGACTGATTTCAAAGGAGGACACAATTGTTGCTTCAGTTTCTTGAAATGGAATGGACTAAGCATGTATCCATACACCAGACTTGCCCAAAAGATGCCTGAAATTTATGATCAGAAGGTCCTTGAATTTCATAACGAATAAAACTTGAGTTCAGTAGCTTATGTAATACATTTTTTTTTCAAATTTTGGGCCCTAAAATTCAGGAGCATCTTATACATGGGGAAATATGGTATCTATTCCTCTGCTTTCTTGGTCACATGATTTGGAAATTCATGTACTCTCATGTTTGTGCTTATTTTGTAATAAATGAACAAAATGTATACTGATTCAATATTAGCTTCCTGATGCAGTGATGATTTTATATTAAACACATAGCAGGTGCTTCATAAATACTTACTGTTTGATTTGAAGATAGATTAGAACTTTGAGAGACTTGAGATGGTAAAATCAGTTAGATGTTATTCCAACAATCCCAGTGAGAAGTGACAAGGGCCTGAATGTGGGTAGTGGCCATGTGACTAGAGGAAAAGGGTGAGAGTGATCATGTAGAGATAGAATCAACAAGATTTGACAAGATGAGAGAGAAGACATCAAAGGTGACTCCCACTTGTGAACATGGGGAAACTGGAAAGACAGTGGTATACCTGATAGAATTAGTGAAGTCTGGAAGAGTTATGAGTTTGGAGGAAAAGACAATTCTGTTTTGGATGGTTGGAACCCAAGTCATCTAATTTAATTTGTTCCATAGGCACTTGAAAATGTGGAATAGGTGATCAGGAAAGAGATTGGGATTAGGTATGGTGTGGGAGTCATTTTCATTTTGAAAGTAATTAAGCTTGGGGTGGCTAGGTGGCGCAGTGGATAGAGCACTGGCCTTGGAGTCAGGAGTACCTGGGTTCAAATCTGGCCTCAGACACTTAATAATTACCTAGCTGTGTGGCCTTGGGCAAGCCACTTAACCCCATTGCCTTGAAAAAAAATCTCAAAAAAAAAAAGAATATAATTAAACTTATAACCGTTGCTCAGATCTCCAAGAGAGAGAATGTAGAGAGACAAGAAAAGGTGGATAAGGATTGAGCATTGGCAGCTTTAGCTGCTATTAGAAGCATGACATGAATGAAGATGTAGCAGAAGAGATTGAGAAGGAACAAGAGGAGAAAGATCCAAGAGAGAATAATGTTATGAAAACTCAAGAGATAAGAAGAGGAGAATGTCCTGGATGACAAGGTGGTCTTGTCACAATGTTAAAGAGAGATCAAGAAATTTCAATTCTGTGAAGAAACCATCAGATTTGGCAATTGAGATCAGTGATGACTTTGGAAAGAACTGTTTCCGTTGAGTGGCAACATTGGAAGCCAGATTACCAAGAATTGAGTGTTGAGAATGAGGCAATGAGATTAGACATATAACTTTTTTTTGGTGAATTTGACTGAAAGAGAGAAGAAATAATCAATGGCAGCTTGAAAGTATGAGGAAGACTTGGACACTTTTGTAGAACCACCTTACAGCAAATTTTTGTGTTCTCCCATGTAGTCACTATTATGTCTTTGTAGTAACTTTTATTAAGAAATAACTATTTGGCTTCCTGGTCCATAACTGACCAATTTTGGTAAATATATATAACTGCTTTTAGTTCCTCTTAGATATTATTGTACTTGCCGACATGAAATACTAACATTTATGGACAGAAGAGACATAGTCTTTTGCATTTTTATCTGAGATGTTTTCTGCTTCCTATTCTTGAAATACATTTAGACTTTCAGAATATTCCAACTTTTTTTGGCATATGGTGCACTTGCCAGTGATTAGTTCCTTTAGGCTTTTTTTTTTACGCGCAGATACAGCATGTGTCTCCTGTTCTTAAAGGGGATTATAAGATCTCACATACTCAAATGACTCAATACTGTGGAATCTACAGGAAGGTTCCCTTCAGGACCCCATTCAAATTTAAAATACAATAAGGCAGCAGTTAAAGAATGACAATGAAACAAACATTTAAAATGTTTTCCATTTAAAGTTGCATGTGTACTTCTTTTGTTGACAATCTCCCAGTTCAGGCCTTGCATTTACATTTATATTCAAAGGTTGTCCCAGTAACTGAATTTCACTCTGACAGGTGAAATAAATGGAAATAAATATTTATTGAATCTGACTGTGTTCCAGGTACCTGTGTGTTCAGTACTTTTAAGTGTATGTATGTATATATATATATATATATATATATATATATATATATATGACGAGGATGAAGTCTCTGTCTTCAAGAAGCTTGTTGTCTAATAGGGAGGAGCTAAGAACTAACTATCAGATAGAGAATATTAGGGAGCAAAAGAGAGCTATACTGGAGATGTTCAGAGAAAGATGTCATATCCAATTGTGATTGACCTAGGATAAATGTCTTGGAGGAGATAGCATTTGAGTTCAGCTGTGGGAAACAAGTGGAGGAAACAGCATGAGCAAGGCTATGAGTACAGGTCCTGTTTAAGGAGGTATTAATAGTTCTATTTTACTGATAGTAGTGTGAGTATAAGTAGGGAAGAACTGGGAGGGAAAGCTGGGAAAATAGTTTGAACCAAATTGGGGGTGTTGCTTAGATTCTGTGAAGAGGAATTTAGACAAATTAACTAGATGAAAGGGAAAGTTTTTGAGAAGGAAATATGACCAGAGTTAAGCTTTAGTAAAGTGAACCTGGGAGCACTAGATGCATCAGGTTGGAGTGGGCACAAGAGACTGGAGGTCCAGAGACTACCAGACTTCAAGGTTTTTGCAGTGGTCCTCAAGTAGGATAATGGGAGTCTAAGCTAGAATGATAGCAGCTACAAAGAAAATGAAGGTCATATTGAAGAGATGTTGGAAAGAGACAATCTGTGGCATTTGGCAACTAATTGAATATGGGGGTAAGGGAGGAGTCAAAAAGGACTAAGAAGATTAACCCTGATTCATTGTGAAACTGGCAGTGCCTTCAGAAAGAGGAAAATTGTAAGAAACCAATTTCTAGTAAGCAATTGGAGGTATGGAATTGGTGCTTAAAAGAGAATTTTGTTTAGGAAATTCCTATTTGGATATCATGCAGAGAAATGATACTTAAAGTTGTAGAAGTAGAAAGAAATACCTCTTCATTATATTTAATTTTGCACACACTATTATATACCCTTTCAGGTTCTATAATGGTTTCATGTGACCAGTTTGTCTTTCTAAGATGTGCAAGCTACTTTAAAGATGTCATGTGCTTCTTTTACTTTTGCTTGCTAGACATGGAATTCAGTAATTGTTTAACAACAAAAAATTGTGGTTGAGGTTTTTGGACTTAGGTTTAGAGTTTAATTGCTTATTCTTTAGAAAATCTAGGATGAAAATCATATAGTAGATTGGAATGTAAGAATACTCTTTATATAGTCTTTAGGAAAATCTTGAATTGTTGTCACCCTATACTCTTCTCTGGGTTTTCTAAGTGTTATATCTACACAACTTACTTGATCAGATTCATTTTGTCATTTCATCTGCTGTTCTTCCTCCTGTTTTTATTTAAGACTGTAAAGTTACTTTAGTGTAACTGCTGCTGTCACCTTTGCCCTTAGCTAATCAAATAGTTTACCTTGAGGGAAGCATTTATCTCCCACTTTCATTATTATTATTTTCGTAGCTGTAAAGATATATATTTTATGTCTGCAGAAGGCTGTAACAGTGAAACGAGGTATTGATCTGCTGTATTTAGCAATTTCTTTCCACCTTGCCATCGATAGCATGTCAGCATCTGTCTGTACTGTGGTTGACCTCACAAATAGCTCTTTATGCTCCCATTGGATTCAAATGATATACTATGCTGAAAACTAAATCAATGAGTGATTATAAAGTTTTTAGTATTATTTCATGACCAGAAGGCAACTGGTACTCCCTGTGTTGAATAGGTGAGAACACAATGAATATGGTAAAATGAGCTTGACTGGCTTTTGTTCATCAAAAGGTGAAAGCACTGCAAACTTTCATTTGAAGATCTCAGAGCAGCTAGGCATATGAATGAAGGCTTTTAGTAACATTTTTTTTTCACTTTCTGAGATGTGTGTGTGTGGGGGGGGAGAGCTTTGTCTTTTCTAGCTTCTCTGAGAAGTGTTCAACAAGCTTTTCTGAGATTATTTGGAACATTTAACATGCTGATTTTATTTGATTGTTTTAAATTAAGTTATTGGATGAATAAATGGAACCTACTACTTAAATCTAATCACTGCTTATCAGACTTCAGTACCAAGGACAGGGCCACCTAGTTGGTTGTTGGAAACTTGTTAAAGATGAATTGAGGACCTATTTTCAGTAGCATAAAGGGTACTTCCTGAGTCATGATTTTTCACTCAGACTATTTGTGAGAGCAGAAATGAGTTCAACATTTCCTAAGATTGTTAGATCATAGATTTGACCTAGATAGAGTCTTTGAGGCTCCCTACACCAACCATCTCATTTTACAAAAAAAGGAGCTGAGACTTATAAGAGCTTAACTTAACTTGCCAGAGTCATATGAATAGAAAGCAAGAAGTAGAATTAGGATTTGAACTTAGGTCTTTATGACTCCAAATCCAGTCCTTTTAATATTATATTAAATTGTCTTCTCCTTCCATCTAGTAGTATTAGCTATGACTCTAGGTATATTACTGTTGTAATTTTGGTGAATCTGTTTTTGAGGTTGGATAGATATAATTTGAACAAAATATAGAATGTGGATTTTGCATTTAGCAATTTGGGCACATAGAAAAGGCAGAAAGCTTTTTTTTCACTTAATCTTGTAATTCTCTGTATCAAGTAATATAAGAAATTCTAGTTAGTCATATCTGTTAATTATCCTGTATATTGCTCAGTCTCTGACAAGAGGTTCCAAGATCTGCTCTTTGGGTGATATAATTGTCCTCCATGACATCATCCTTCAGAGATTCCTATAAGTAGTAAAGGTAATAAAAACTAACACTGTTGATTATTTGTCTTTCATTCTCAAAGGGTGATGTCTTGATTTGCAAGTAAATGGAATTTAAATGACAAAATCGTGCAAAGTCATCAATCTCCCTCTCTTTTCTAGAGTTATTGAAGTCCAGTGGCAAGATAGGTCAGGATAACTGGTGAATGCATTGGGAGACCTTAGCCTTTTTAAGCTAGACCTCTCTCTGATCTCAATTTTTTTACGGCAATGCTCATTCAGTAATTAAAGACTCGATAAGAACGGAGGCAAGGGATGGTTAGGTGGTACAGTGGATAGAGCACTGGTCTTGAAGTCAGGAGTACCTGGGTTCAAATCCGACCTCAGAAACTTAATAATTACCTAGCTGTGTGGCCTTGGGCAAGCCACTTAACCCCATTGCCTTGAAAAATCTAAAAAAAAAAAAAAAAAAGAACGGAGGCAAAAGATGGTCTAGTTTGCCTTCTCAAAGACTCACCATATTGACTAATGGAATAAGAATCTATTATGCCAGGCTCTTAGGAAAAAGATAAGACAAGGTCTGTTGTCACAGTATACATCTGCAATATACATCGTTGCTCTTTAGGACAATTATTACCTATAACAAATGTTATCTAATAGTGTTATTTAGGTGTACTGAAAAAAATTGTGGATTAGCATCTCAAGTCACTTCTCTGATCCTTAGCTTCCTTATCTCTAAAACAACATAAGTAATGTTGCCCTTTGATATCTGGACACTTTTTTTTGAAGTTAACAATTAATAATATTGAATATCTAATATGCAAATCTCTTAAGGGAAATAGAGTGATAAATAAGACAAGATATCTTTCCTTATAATATATATGTACATTGTTAGTACTTATTACCTTTACTAATTAAAACATTTGCCACAGGTTTACTAGATTTTGAATTGAATAGCACTTGAAGAATACAGAGAAGCATCAGAAGAATTATATGATTAATACAAAATGTAGGAATTAAAACCAAAAAAATATACATAGTGATCATAACAATGTAACTAGAAAGAATAACAACAGAAATGCTTGATTCCTGAAGGAGAGAGGAAAAAATGTGCCTTCTTAGTAGAATTAGAGCTATGGCTAAAGAACTTAAATATACTGATAAATTTAGTTAATGCATTGTTTAACTTTTCTGAATTGCTTTTATATTTTCCCTTTCTCCTTTTTAATCCTAGGTACAACAGATAGCCCTTTGGAAAGGTGATGAAAATGTGTGTGTGTGTGTGTGTGTGTGTGTGTGTGTGTGTGTTAAGGTGATGTAAAGGCAAAAACTAACCAGAAATTTTTTTTTTAAAAGTAGCACTTCATTTATTTGTTGTGGATATGGCTCTTTACATAGACCTCTCAAGTTTCAAAGTAAATTGTGCTCTCTGTTCTAATATACCAGGATTTTGGTAAATAAATACATGTCATAATTATATCTTTCTTGAATTTTGGTGACCAGAACTGCATTTATTATTTGATTGTGGTGTTATGTTAGTGTAGGATATTGAATTATATCCATGTTATTGAAAGTAACTTTTTTGCCTACAAGTTCACTTAGAAAATAAGTCTATCATAATCAAAATAAGTGTAACATATTATAATTAATCTATATGTGTTTACTAGCCTGTATTATTAATCTAATTAATTATTAATCAGACACAATTTAATAATGTATTACCTGGCTTTTTCCTTTTCTGTGCTTGTCAAAGGAGGAATATATGATGAATTGGTATGAGTCTTTTGAATCCAGTAATACATTCAACGGGTAAAGAGAGTCGTGAATGTTATGCCCATGTGCATGGTTCTGTTTTTTTTTAAGGTTATTAGAGGACTGTAATAAACATTTTAATAAGGCTATGATACATAGAGCAGTTAAGTTAGGTAGACACTGAGGAAGATTAAAAAAATCATATCTTATGTAGTCCTTACTTTTGTGGAGCTTACAGTCTTGCCAGTCACCATCTTAGTTGTCCTGTCTGCATTTAAATCTCAGCATACTTGATAAGGAGCTCATATCTGTCCTCTAAAATACTCTTCTTTCTGTCTTCCCAATTTCTCCAGAGAACTTCAGAACTTTGGCATAATCCTTGATTTATTACTCTTCCTCAACTTTATGTTTGCAGTATCTTTTAGAGCCACCTTAGATTAAACCTACTATTTACCTAGGAAAACTAGCTTCCCTATTGGTCCCTTTGCACCTAATTTCTTTACCTTCTAATCCATCTACCATGCAGTGACCAAAATAATTTTTTTTTAAAAACAGAGATCTGTCTCCAGTTCAGAAAGGATACATGTATTTCAGATCAATTTATCAATAATTTTTTTTAGGCACCTACTATATATCAGGATGATGATGAAGACTAGAGATACAGAAACAGAAGTGAAAGAGTATTTGTGCTCAAGGAATAGTTATTAGGAAGAAACATATCCACATGTAAGTAATTATAAGTAAAAAAGTAAAAGTAAATTAAATTCTGGGATAGTTACAGGGGTTAACTGGGTAGGGAGGGAAATCAGGAAAAACCTGTGTAGAAGGTGTCATTTGTCAAGCAATCTTTCACCATGCATTTATTAAATAATCACCTTGGGTCAGGTGTGCTAAGCTATGAATAGTCAAAGGAATAACAATAGTCTCTGCCTTCAAGGGACTCAGATTTCTAAGGGAGGAAACAACATGTCAGAAGTGCAAGATGTATGTAGAGTTATATGTTAGAATTAGTATGGGAGGGGAGTGGGTTAGCAACTGTGAGAACCGGAGAAAGACTCTTGCAGAAAGTAGTAGTTGAATTGAGTTTTGAAGGATGCCAGGGGAAACTAAGAGGTGCAAGAGAGATGGGAGCCATTTTAAGGGCTCAAGAAGGAAAGTCAGTTTAAAAGGCCTTGAGTGAAGAGGTGGAGTACTGTGTGAGCAAGTAGATCAGTCTAGTGTATTTAGGGGAACAGAGTATAAGATGTCTAGTAATAGGGAGATCCTGGAGTCTATTGACTGGAAATAATATGCCATGGCTCCATTTTAAGACAATTAATTTGGCAGATATGAAAGACACTTGAATCAGGATGATTTGTTTGAAGGCTATTGCAATAGTCCAGGTAAGAAAGAGATGTTGAAACCTACATTAAGATAGTGGTTATGAGAATAGAGATTCATAGTGATGAGAAAATAGAAATGACAAAATTTGGTATCAGACTGGTAAGTGGAGTCAGTGAGAATAAGGATTGTAGGGTAACATCAAGGTGGTGAGCCTGGGCAACTGGGAAAAAAGTACCTTTGATGGCGATAGTAAAGTTCAGAAGTGGGGAGAATTTGAAGAAAAATATGATGAGTTGTTTTATGGATATGTTGAGTTTGAGATTCCTAGTCAATTCAGGTCAAGGCATCCAAAGACAGTTGGTAATATGTGGCTGTGGTTCAGAAGAGAAACTAGGGCAGGGTATATATTTAGGAATCATCTGTATAGTGATGATAATTGAAACCCATATGAGCTGGGATTACCATATAATATAGTATGTAGAGAAAAGAAGAGTGCTGTGGACAGAGTTTTGAGGAACACCTACGGTTCGTGGGTGTGATATGAAGAACTAGCAAGGGAAACTGAGAATGAATTGTCAGACAGACATGAGACAGCAGTGTCATGAAAATTATAGAGGAAAGAGTATCCAGGAAGACAAGTAATCAACAGTATGAGATGCTTCAGAGAGGGTAGTATGGATGGGATGGAGAAAAGGCTATCAGAACTAATTTAAGAAGACATTAATAACTTTGGAGAGAGCCATTTCAAAGATATGGCCAGAATCCAGATTGCAAAACTTTTAGAAGAGAGTGGGAGACGAGGAAGAAGAGGCAATGAGAATAGAAATTATTTTAGGAGAGTAACGAGAGGAGTTAGTAGGATTTAGGGAGAATCTTTTTTTGAAGTTAGGGATACTTGGATATGTTTGTAGGAAGGAGTGAATGAATTAGTTTATAGGAAGGAATTGAATTTAGATAATGGGAATTATAATGGGAAAATAATCTACTGGAGAAGCAAGAGGAGATAAGGTTATGGGTATGTGCAGCAGTATTGACTTTGGGAAGGGGGCCCACTCTTCATCCAAGAGCATGAGTAAAGAGAAGATATAAGAGATATCTTAGTGATGAGAAGTGAGGCAATAGGATATAAAGAGAAGGGGAGAAGAGGGACCTCTTGGCTAAAGACTTCAGCTTTTTTTTGGCAAAGAATTAGTTAAGGTCCCTAGTAGAGAGGACTGGGGGAGTAGGTGCCATGGAAGACTTGAAGAAAGTTTTTTTCTTTTCACAATGATTTTGTTATTTCCTCTAGCACTATTCTACAACATTTGAATGAAGAACAAAGGAAGTATAAGGTTAGAGTATTGGGATTTGGAATTTGTCAAGGTATAATATGTGACAGGTCAAAGAGAGTAAGGGTTTTATGAGCAGAGGATAGTTTAAATTGAATTGTCTTACTGGCAGGTTGATATGAGGAATAGAGGAAAGTGTAACTAATGCAGAAAAACTGAGGAGTAAAGGGAATGGAAGTCATGGTTAGGATGAAAAACTGTTTTTGGGGGTTGTAAGGTATAGGAAAAGATGAATTGTTAGAAGGTTATTATCAGATCATGTCAAATTTTGAAAAAAAGCTTGAGATTCTAAGGGGCAAAGTTGAGGAGGTTTCAAGACTGAGGAACTTGTGTAAAGGTATTGTGATATGAGATTAAATGTTTATTAGGAACAGTCAGTGGACAGGTTAGAACATAGAGTGTGTAAAGGGTAGTGATGGATCATTAGTTTAAAAAGATTAAGTGGGAACTAGCTTGTGAAAAGGTTTAAATAGTAAAGAGATGAGTTTGTATTTTATTTTAGAGATAATATAGAACTTCTTATGTGAGGAAATGATATAGTCCATTTCATTTTTATGGCACCTGTGTGAATGAATTGGAGAGGGAAGAGACAAGAGGCAAGAAGATCAGTTAAGAGGTATTTTAGTAATGCCTGAAAGAGATATTAAGGGTCTGAACTCAGGGGAAGAAAATGAGAAATGAAGTAGAATTGGCAAGTTTTGGAAAATGGATGAAGGAAAAGAAAAGGAAGAAAAGGTAAAGAAGAAGAGTCAAGCGTGATTGCACAATTGAATACCTTGGTAACTGGAATAGTGGTGCCATCTTCAACAGAAATAAGAACATTAGAAAGAGTGAAAGTATCACTCGATTTAGTCAGAACAACTGAGTTCAAGTCCTGGGTCTATTTAATTTAATTGTTTTATAATCTTGGACAAGTCACTTCAACTCTAAACCTCATTTCCTTGTCAGCATAATGAAGATATTAGCATAAATTATTTCCGGGGTCCTCTCCAGCAAGGTCCTTTCTACTCTATGATTTTATGACTAGTCTGACTCTTTGACTTTTATGTTGAGAAAGATTGAAGACAAAAGGAAAAGGAGATAGCAGAGGATGAGATGGATAGATAGTGTCTTGGAAACACCAAATATGAACTTGAACAGACTTTGAGAGATAATTGAAGATGGAAGGACCTCATGTGCTATGGTCCATTGGGTTCATGAAGAATTGGACTCCAATGAATGACTGACTGAACAACAACTACTGACTATTTGAATCTACCATTTTAAAAAAGAATTTTTACTCATTAAAGATTTCAAATATATCTACAGTAGAGTTGTGTCTCTTTATTATATTATTATATAATTTATATAATTAATATGTTAATGTGAAAGCAAATCAAAATTTTCGTTCCATTTTATGAGCTAATTTCTTAGATTTTGCTATTTTAGAAAAATAATACTATCTAGAAAATGAATTTCTGTGTGCAATTTAGGGCTATGCTTTAATTATGGGTTATACTTTATTACAGGTAGCAATAAAATTGATTAAACTTCCTTAACACTGTTTTTCCTTATGAAGATCTTAGTACATATGTGTCTAAACATAGCATACTTAAACTCAGTGACTGAAGAGTTATGCTTTAACTGTATACTTTGCATGCATTTGTGATTTGAAACAGGAAAAATAACTCAGAATATAAGACAGCTTGAATGGCATGCTGTCAGTTTGGCTCTTCATGAATTGGCAATGGTCTCATTTAGGATCTTCAGATATGTCTCTGCCTGGACAGAATGAGAACATTTTGCATGTTCTTCAGGAGACAACCACTCCTTGCTGCCTCACACTATGCAGTGGTGCATGACAGTTGCCCTTCATTGCTGTCTTCTTGGAGCTTAACCTTTGACCTTCTACTTAGTTGCTGTGCTGCAGTTGGATCAGGTTGAAGATGTTCATGAATGACGGGCATTGGCCTGCAACGTGCTTGTCATTATTTGACTGTCAAAAGGAGCCTGCCATTGGCTTCCATCAAGGTTTGAAACCTATGTGCAGCAGCCCATATTACTTAACTTCCAAGGCTGTCAACAGGATGATCAAATGTGCATAAAAAAAATCAGAGAGCTGAATATATCTTCAATCAGAAGATAGGAAGACATTTTTTTTCTTCTTTCTCTTTTTACATTTTTTTGGTTAAATATATTCAGATGACTTTCCTAGGGCCAAGAGGTTGAATCTGTTGCCAGGATGAAAAAAGTGAACTGTTGTCTCTTGTGGTCCAAGTTTCAAATAGCACAATTTAGATCTGAACAGCTCTGCCAGTTAAACTCTCAGACTTGTCTTGCGTATCCTATCAGCTTTCAGGCAGCGAGGTAAGTGTCTTGATGCTAGGCCAGTGGTGTCCGAGGTTAGCTGTCAAGAAGGAATGTTCCTTTTGTAGTTTATGTAATGTAACATAAGAGAGGGGAGGTCAGTGTGTGATTTGTGAAGCAGGAGTAAAATTTAACATGACCAGAGAGAGAGGGGTGCTGGTGATTATTGACTTATTTCAGATTTTTTTTTTTCCCAAGAGAAAGAGAAAGCTTAAATGACACCAATAAAAATCAGTCACTTCAGATGTGTTTTGATATTATGGCATGGATTTTTTCAGATAGAGGAAAGTAGAGAATGATATTCATACTTGTACAAGTTGGGAGTAGCAATAATACTAGTGTTCTGCTATATAAAGGATTCTAATCTCAGTTGTTCACTTTCTTTGAGGATTATCATTAATGATTTATGGAGCTTTAAGGTTCATAAACTGCTTTATTTATGTCAATTCATTTGATCCTTACAACTATCTTGTGAGTTAGATACTAGAGGAATGGTGATCTCCATTTTTACATGTGAAGACAATTATTTACTTGTTCATGTTCACATGGCAGGTGTCAGAGGTGAATTCAAACTTAGGCATCTTCTGACTTCAAGCCGAGAACTCTTTATGACTCTAATAACAACAGATTTAATTATAAAGGAGATATGTAGATTTTCCTAATGGAAATAAGTAGACTGAAAAATATTGATAAATTAACCAAATCATTGAAGGAAACTTACATGGTAATATTTGACAAGATAATTACTTGTGGACAAGTATCTTATTTAGTTTCCATTAATGTCCAGTGACTACTGACTTTTAATATTAGAAAAAGTGATGGAATGATTTTTTAATTTAATACAAGAATTTTGAAAAGAAATGAGGTGTTATCAAAAGCTTTGGCTCAGTTTTCCAAAATTTTGGTTTAAAATTAGTAAATCTAAAAAAAAAAGTCATCTAACCTCAGCTCTTCATGGTCCATCTCCTCATCAATAATCATTGCTTATTCTGTCTGGCTAAGTACTGGAGATACAAAGTAAAGCAAAAAAACACAGTTCTTGCCCTCAAGAAGCTCATGTTCTGGGGAGGCTAGGTGGCACATCGGATAGCTTTGGACATTTATTTATTAGCTGTGTCAGTCTGGACAAGTCACTTAACCCTGGTTGCCTCAATGTCCTCATCTATAAAATGAGTTGGAGAAGGAAATGGTAAAGTACTCCAGTATCTTTGCCAAGAAAATCCCAAATGTGATCACAAAGAATCAGACAAAACTGAAGAAAACAAATGTAGTATTATGTTAGATAGGTGTAAGGGAATGTATCATTGATATCAGGAATGAAGGTTAGTAGTGAAATCACTGGGGCAGCTAGGTGGCCTAGTGGATAGAGCACCAATCCTGGAGTCAGGAGTACCTGAGTTCAAGTCAGTCCTCAGACACTTAATAATTAACCTATGTGGCCTTGGGCAAGCCACTTAACCCCATTTGCCTTGCAAAAAAAAAAACAACTAAAAAAATGAAACTCACCTTCTAATCTAAACAACCTGCAAACACCTCTGAAGATATTAAGACATGTGCGTGCGTGCACATACACACACACACACACACACACACACACACGAGTGTGTAAATAGGGAATATTCTTTTTTAAAAAATATTTTATTTATTTAGTTTTTCAATTACATGCAGTGATAGTTTTCAACAACAATTTTTGCAAGGTTTTGAGTTTTACATTTTTTTCTCCCTCCTTCCCTTCACTCTCTCCTCCTTCTGAAAGAAAAAGATCCAACATAAATCATACTTGTATAATCATTATAGATCCATGCTAGTTATGTTGTGAGAGAAAAAAATAGAGAGAAAGATAATACATAAGACAACTTTAAAAAATTGTAGATACTAAGTTTTGGTCTGCATTTAAACTCCATAGATCCTGTTCTGGATGTTTTAGAATTGTCTTTCATTATCATGCTGCTGAAATGAACAAGTTCATCATAGTTGATCATCACATGGGCTTGCTGGTAGTGTGTATAATGTTCTTCTAGTTCTTCTTCATTCAGTATCAGTTCTTGCAAGTCTTTCCAGGCTGTTCTGAAGTCAATGGTATATATACTTAAGGAGAAAGCATTTTGGGAGGAGGACAGTGACTTGGGGGAAGAGAGAAAATGAAGATGGAGGAAGAAGACATCAATAAGGGAATCTTGCGTTGCAGAAGGAGGGATTTGAGTAGTCTTGAAGGAAATTAGGGAACCTTTCAGAGGCAGAGACAAGGAGGGAGAAGAACATTCCAAGAATGGGAAACTAGGGATATAGATTGTTGTGTGTGATGAACAACAAGAAGGCTTATGTCACTGGATGGTAGAGTACATGGAGTATATCCAGTATAAGAAGACTGTAAAGAAAGCAAGGGCCCAAATTGTAAAAGACTTTGAAATTCAAAGAGGAATTCTATGTATGGCCCTGGAAATAATGTCAGTGGAGTTTATTGAAGAATCAGATGGTTAGATCTGCACTTTAGGAAGCTCACTGTGGCAACCCAGTGGAGAGTGGACGTGAGTGGGAGAGACTGACCAGCAGCTATTGTAATAGTCTAGGAATAGGTGATGAGGGGTTGGCACCGGGGAGCTAGCTGCATGAAGAGAAAGAAAGGGGTGTGTATGAAGTGTGTTGGAAAGTAGAAATGACAAGAATCAACAACTGTTGGCTATGGGGCCAGTATGGATGAAGGACTAAGCTGTCAGGACATAGTAACTGAGAGGATGGCTCTACCACTGTCCTTGTTAAGAATTCATCTCTCGTGAATTTTGTGGTGGTAGGAATGGAATCTTGAGTTGGCTTTAGTGATTTCACTATTTTCTTTTTCGTTTTTTGTTTTTGGCAAGGCAATGGGGTTATGTGACTTGCCCAAGGTCATACCACTAGGTAATTATTAAGTGTTTGAGGTTGAATTTGAACTCAGGTCCTCCTGATTCCAGGACTGGTGCTCTATCCACTGTGCCACCTAGCTGCCCCTGCTTTATGATTTTCAAAGCATTTTATATGTTAACTCATTGATCCTCCCAAAAACCATGTAAGGTTGATACTTTTGTTATACAGCCTCTCCTTTAGGAACTCTTGTGATAAGTACAAATAGGGAAATTTTGTATTAAGTAACTATGTAACACAGTGTATAGAGACTGAGCTTGAAATCAAGAAGACTCTTCTTCCTGAGTTCAAATGTGACCTCAGACACTTAATAGATGTTTGACTCTGAGCAAGTCACTTAACCCTGTTTGCCTCAATTTTCTCATTTGTAAAATGAGCTGGAGAAGGAAATGGCAAATAACTCTGATATCTTTGCCAAGAAACCTTCAAATGTAGTCATGAAGAGTTGGTTATGACTGAAATGAGTGAACAACAGCAAAACCCCAGTGCCTTTCCCAAATATCTTTTGATTAAAAACAATTATATTTCCTTTGAGAACTGTTTCAAGTAGTGTTTTTGAGTCAGCCACAGAAACCTATTTTTTAGCTAGAAATTGATTTGCTTCCCAAGCAAATTGCTTTAAATTCATTCAAATTAAGCTTGGTAAATCCAGAGCTATATTTCTGATGGCATGGGAGGGATAAGGCAGAACAATGTTTTTTGGTGTTATGTATTGTTTGTAGCTCCAGATAGGACAGTGTTAATTAACTTTTTTTTTTTTTAGTTTCTGCAAGGCAATGGTGTTAAAGTGGCTTGTCCAAGGCCACACAGCTAGGTAATTATTAAGTGTCTGAGGACTGATTTGAACTCAGGTACTCCTGACTCCAGGGCCAGTGTTCTATCCACTGCACCACCTAGCTGCCCAATTAACTTTTTTTTTTTTGCAAGGCAAATGGGGTTAAGTGGCTTGCCCAAGGCCACACAGCTAGGTAATTATTAAGTGTCTGAGACCGGATTTGAACCCAGGTACTACTGACTCCGAGGCCGGTGCTTTATCCACTACGCCACCTAGCCGCCCCAATTAACTTCTAAAGTATTATTATTGTGTCTTTAATTTTTCCAGGGTGACTGAATGAGTATAATTTGAGATTTCAGAAATTGGAGGATTCCAGGGAAATGGAAACTCTGGATAGGATAGAGGAAAGATGGGCTATGAAAATTTAAGAAGAAAAAAGAGGTTCATGCTATTGGAGGATCAATTGACTCATTGATGTGATTGCTCCTACAAGTTTCACAGTTTGCTTCTGTAATTTCAGAGAACATTAGAAGCAACTTGGTGGATCAGTGGATAGAGCTATGGGCCTGAAGTCAGGAAGACTGGAGTCTAAATATAGCTTCATATACATTTACTAATCATGTGACCTTGGGCAAGTCACTTAACCTATATTTCCCTCAATTTCCATCTGGAAAAGAAGAATAATATTAGTACCTACCTCATATGATTGTTGTGAGATGATGATATAATGTTTTTAAAAGGCACACAGCACTGTGCCTGCCTCACAGTAGATATTATTTAAATAAATGCTTATTCTCTTCCCCTTCTGCCTATGTGTATAGTGTGCAGTTAATTGTTCTGGCTCTGCTTCTCTGTTGACATGTGAGAAGTCTTTAGTCCATAGTGTAAATGCTACTTTTTTGCAAGTGAAACATGCATTTTAGCCAAATTGAAATAGGGATAGCATTAACTACAACAGTGTTCATGAAAAGAATAATTATAAAATTGAATGCTGTGTAATTTTAATGTGCAATCTTGACTTGAAGTGGGAGGGAGGTGGTAGAGATTTAATTGTAAATGAGTACTGAAAAAACAAAAGTCAAATTTAAGTATATTTATATGTGTATACATGCATATATATCTATATCTTTTTTAAAAAGACCAGTTCACCTCTGTTCTGCATTTTGTAAGCAGCTTATCTTACTGAGATCCCTGTGGTTTAGGAAGTATGAATTCAAACCTCTTCTTTATTTTGACTTCAGTTTAGTAGTTGTGAAATATCTGTATTAAGCAAAGTAGAGGTTAAGGCACCTTAAGGGCAAAGATTTCTTATCTACTTTTTACTAGTGATGGTGTCAACATGCACTAAAATGTGATGACCTACTCTCCTTTTTGATAAAAAGAAAATGACCTGCTTGGTTTGGATGGAGAGAGAGGTGCCTGAGGCAGATTACATTGTCACCTCTCATAGTATCAGCAGGTATGAAAATAAAAAAAAAAGAGCAGCTTATATCTGTTTACCATAGAAATGTTTGACATTTCTAGCTCCTGATAAAATGTACTGGGATTGGGGGAGTGATAATGGGAGGAGGGAGAGAGGGAGGAAAGAAGCAGGAACATAGCTGCCAAATAGATTTGAAGACATTTCAGAGTTGTCCTTATTGTTTGAATGCCTGGTGTATGAGGAAGGAGGCCCATCTGTTAGTGCCTTGTGGCCTCAGAACCGAGAGATACTATCTCTTTCAGTCTGTCTTACTCCCCAGCCTCTTTTGGAGTCAAGATTCTTGACCTAGCTAGAGTTTAACTGTATTCTCTAAAGTGTAATCTGAGACTAAAGCTGCTTGTGGAATTTATGTGCTGTGCTTCTAGCCTTAGAAAGCAAGAGACACAAGTCATACCTCAAAGCAGGAGGCTTTCCTCCTCGGCATTATAGACTCATTTGCCTCTGAGAACAGAATAAGAAAACTCTGGCAAGTAAGGGAGAGGTGAGGTGAGTTGGGCTTTTGAAAAGGTAATTGTATGGATTCACTTAAGACCCAGAAACATGTATCTTTCGGAAGAGCTTCAGAAAATGTTTTAAAGGACAGCTCAGAGTATCATAGAAAAAGATTTTTTTCATATCTGACCTGGAAACTTTCAACATTATTTTATAATGGATGTTGAGTGAGAATTATCTCTTAAGATACCCATACAAATATTTGTACCCACAGTCAGTGCCTTAACTTACTTTTAAGTCAAATGAGAAGAAGTATTAATTTAATGGAAAACTCACCAGAAAACAATTGTTTTCAAAGAAGTCTAAGACTGTACAGGAAACATAGAGCATGGTAATGTAGAAACAGTGATAGATTTGGAGTAGACCTGACTGAATTCTAGCTTTAATATTGCCTATGTGACCCTGGACAAGTCTCTTAGCCTCTTCAGGCATAGCTTCTAATTTGTGAATTACAAGGAGTTATACCAATATGCCTCTGAGGTCCCTTATGGCTATGATGCTATTGTTCCAGTATCCTATAATCACTAATAAAATGCATAAGTTTGTATTTTGGAGCACTTGAGGAAATGTTAAAATTATTCATAAGAACCTACTTAGAATGAGAAAATATTTTAAAAATGTGCACAGAGAGGAAAAAAATATGAAAGTATTGTTATCAATTCTAGTGTGGCAACTGAGCATTTTCTAACCAAAGCTATTTTTAAAATGTTAATTGGACTACTGCATGCCTGCTCGAAAAGTTAAGTGATAGAGAAGGCAAATAAGATTATAGTTTGAAAGCAATGCACATCCATTTAAAGGGTCGTCTTCCCAAATAAACAAACCATTTCTGATCTGGCAGCATGGTTTTTAAGCCAAACTTTTCTTCAGGAGTGTCTTACTATTTTATAACTATTTTTATTAATTACATATTTGCCTTATCTAACCAGTTAATCTCTATGCTTCTTTGAGCAGGAGCTTTGTTTGTCTACAAGAATATTACTATATCCCTATGAGCAACAAACAAAATTGCTAAGTTCCATACATAATATAGTCATATTATGGAAAGAGTTGCTAAAGTGGTAGCTTTTTTTTTTTTTTTTTAGGTTTTTGCAAGGCAATTGGGGTTAAGTGGCTTGCCCAAGGCCACACAGCTAGGTAATTATTAAGTGTCTGAGGTCGGATTTGAACCCAGGTACTCCTGACTCCAGGGCCAGTGCTTTATCCACTGTGCCACCTAGCCGCCCCTTTCTTTCTTTTTTTAAAATTATTTCTGTAGAGAAAAAAGTACAGGTTCTTACCTAGCTATGTACTTAGCATGAATTCGTCAAGTTGTAGTGAATTATTGTTCACTATCCATTAAGTTTCTTTTGTGCCTTTGTTTAGTTGCTAAATGAATAGATTGAAGTTTTTATTTTGCAGACAGGCCAAAGTGATAAGAGTTTTGTGGCTCTATAATGTAACTCTTTAAAGAAGAAGACATATAAAGGCCTTGAATAGAATTTACAACTTTCTCTTGAGTTCACAGTGTTACTTGATGTCTCTCAATAAAGGGAAACAGCTGCCATGAGGTATGCTTTAATGTAGACATGGTGAAACAGAAAGAATGTAGGTCTTAGAGACCTGATTTGAATCTTGTTTGAAAATTTGTGTGACTTTTTAATGCTTGTGGTATCTAATGCTGTTGTATCAATTGGGGTAGTGGAAAGTGTGCAGAATCTCACAATCCAAAGGGACCTCAGCAGGCAGCCCTTCTATAACAGACCCAGTGAGTGGGAACTCACTGCCATCCATAGTGGTCTGTTTCACATTAATTAGCTTTAACTGTTTGTAAGTTTTTCTTGACATTAAGCCTTTAATCTCTTGCTGATGTTTTAAACAACTCAAGTTTAAGATTTTACTTAAACTCCAGTTAAATTTCTTCTTTTCAAGTCTGATCCAGTATTCTAGTGAGTCAAAAGAAATTCTTTTTAGATCCTGACTTTGTTATCCAGTATATTAATTATCCCTGATTTTGGGTTATCCCATATTCAGTTGTCAATGACTTTGAGTACTATATTTGTACATTCCATTGGAGACCTTCCAAATTGAAATCCAAGTTGATTATTCTCTTAGGTTCCGCCATTCAACCAGTTTCAGATATGCCGTCTTATAGTTATTATCTTAGTGTAGTCTGTGTCTCTATCTTGCCAACAAGAGTAGCCTGACAGATTTTTGTCAAATCTTGTATTTGAATTTATACTTGTAGAGTTTTCCTGATCTGTGTAGGAAACTGTCAAATTGTAACTTGAGGTATAATTCTAGCTTTGCTGCTTTAGCTTGGTGTTAAAACTACTTGTACCATCCATAGAGGTGTATTGAGGAATGTTCTGTGTACCCTTTAAAATACCCTATAATTATATTATTGATGTTGTTGTTCTTCTTGTTATTAGTAATTAAATGAGCACTGTCTTATATCCAGGGCATTTGGGGTCTAATTTCTGCAAATTATTTCTCTCTAAGCCTTGTAAAATGTGAGTAGGACATTGAATTTGAGTCTGGAAGACCTGGGTTTGAATTCCTGACTCAAACATTTAATATTAGCTTTTCCCCTGGTTAATTCACTTTTGTTGTCTCAGTTTCATCTGTGAAAGGAGGTTGGACTTGATGAAGACTTAGTTCTTAGTACCATTGAAATCTATGAACCTATGATAAAGTAAGTCAACAGTCCGTAAGAGTTCTTCCGATATGTCAGTTTTAAAAATCTTCTGGAATTTAAAGCTGTCTCCTCGGTGTATTATATGAATTTATACATGTTTTTAATGTGTAGAAAAATGAACAAAGTCATCTGATACCTGTGGAATTGAGGTGTCATTGAATTCTTGAAGACTATGCCAACAGAACACAGTTTTGACAGGTTCTTAGTTACTGGAAAGGCTTGTGTACTGTCTAAGCAATAGGATTTATCTGTTTTCAGAAGGCAAGCCAGCTGAATCTGGAAAGGCTCCTCTCCATTGGTGTTGTAACTTGGTGTTACATTCTTTGAATCCATGAACTAAAAAAAAAATGAAAAATATGCTTCAGTACTGTGTAATCATCTAGTTGCCTGACTATAGTGATAGGGCTGAAGTTAAGGTGAAAAGAAGGTGCTAAGATTCATAGTTTTTAGGCTATCTACAAATGTTAAATAATCTATTTATAATTTAAATGTGAGATCCTTGTTCAGTGACTCTAAGAGAGCATTCTACTAGAGGAAATTAATCCTTGCAATCTTGACACTCTTAATATAAACCAAATCAGAATGAAGTTATAGCAAAATGGAAAGGCACAGGTTATCTTCTGAAAGACAAATCACAGAGAGTTCCTGAAGTTGGTTTTTATCATGTATCCAAGGGCAGTAAGAAATGTAATTTTTTGGTATGTTTGTTTACTCTATATTGTGGTGCACATGATAAACATATCTACTATGAAAATAGTTGTAGTTTTTGATTCAACATCTGTAGCAGATGAGAAAGTAGAGAAATTCTGGGAAGATTTAGATTAAAACTACTCCAGATTAAGTCAACATATGATCAAAATCTCAGTTCAAAGGTGGGAACAGTGGAAGATGTACAACAATTGTTGGAAAAAATGTTTTAAGAATAAAAAACTTGTAACTTAAATAGAAATCTAAAGCTAAAACCTAAAATCAAAAGCTTTTCTATCATGGATATTTTCTTTGAAAAAGAAATTCAGGAATTACTCGACATGGAAATCACCTCCTTACATTGTTTTAAAAATAAAATTTATTATAATATATTAATTACTAATATGAGACTATTCTTATTCATTGTCTGTATAGTCAGGCCACACTAAAACATTAGAACAAAGATCAATTTCAGACTAAAAGAATGATTGAAAATGAGAAGAGTGCATGACATTCAATTAAGGCAACTTTAGCTTGATCTTTTTAAATAAGCTGAGAAATTAGAACTGGATTTAAAAAAAACCCCGAAGGACTGTTACTATTTACAAATAAAGTTTAATCCATCTAATGGTGAAATAAATAATTTGTCTCAACAAGGATGCCAGAAAAACTTGTCCAAAATATTTGATCTTCTTGCCAGTCAATAGAAATGTTAATTTAGAATATAAATTTATATTATATTTGTTGCTCTTACAGAGGAGACTAATAGAAGATTATAGTACCACTTTATAGAACATTTAGAAATGGTAGAGGTTAGAAGAGACACAACTAGGCAAAATAATCTGAAGACTTTTTTAAGAGTAAAATTGAAAGGAAAGGGAAAAGATCTATAAGGAATTTTTTTTTTTTTATAATAGACTTCTGTTCCCTATTATAAAGATAGTGGAGCCATCATGTTTGGACTGTATAACATCTTTGGCCTTAGTGTGCTATGTGAATAAGTAGAAATGGCATTGGAGTGCAAAACAAAGCCAGGAAGAAGAGCTGGAATAAATCAATTATACATAGAAATCTGTGCTGGAGGTAACAATTTTGAGGACATTGAAGGATTGATTCTTAAAATATCATAGAAAGGAGAGAACTAAGATTTGAAAAAAATAGTCATTATTACTTATAAAATGATGACCAATAACTACCCACCCTTTTCACTACTTTGCCATATTTACAAAGTGTTTATGAAAATAATCTACATTCACAACAAGGACATCTTTAAAGAAGATATGAAAAAGGGGCAAGCAGATTTTTCTAAGTATTGACTGAAGGGAACTCTGGGAATGTTTTGTTTGGAGAAGAGAAGCTCCTCCTTGGGAACATGATAGTTATCTTCAAGTATTTGAAACACTGCCATGTAGAGGAGGGATTAGACTAATTCTTTTTAGCCACAGAGTACAGAACTGGGAATAGTGGATGGAAATTATAGAGACAAATTTAGGATTGGCTTTAGGAAGAAAGTAGAGATATCCAAAAGTGACATTGACATTGACTGTCTACAGGAACTAGTGTATTCTCTCTCATTAGAAGCCTTCAGGCAGACACTGGAAGTTCACTTTTCAGGTGTATTGTACTATAGATTATCCCTATAATTCTTTGATTCTGTGAAATGCTATACCATGCCATAATCCTGTAGTCCTATAGTCACACAACTAAACTAAAAGGTCTAGACAGCTTGTACAATTCTATGTGGGATAAAAATCCATTAAGAAAATTTTCAGAGACTTGTCTGAGCAAAAGAATTTATTTATTTACTTTTCTCAAGAAAAAGACAGACTCCAAATCTCTCACCAAAAATGGCGATGATCAAGAGTCTGGACCAAAGTTTTTTTTTTTTTTAGGTTTTTTTTTTTTTTGTAAGGCAAATGGTGTTAAGTGGCTTCCTAGGTAATTATTAAGTGTCTGAGACCAGATTTGAACCCAGGTACTCCTGACTCCAGGGCTGGTGCTTTATCCACTGTGCCACCTAGCTGCCCCTGGACCAAAGTTTAGTCAAGCAAGATTATATAGGTCCTAATGCAGGTCCCCCTCCCTAACCACCTTCTCCTTTAACCCATTGGCTGAGTTGGAGGTACAATCTTATTCGAGGAAAATCTACCCCAGCAACAGACACAGGGAAAAAAAATGAGATGTTTTCCATAAAATTTTTCCCACCAGATGGTGATGTAACTTGGGACCTTCAGCACTATCTTAAATGAAGTAATGTCTGTGGTAAGATTGTTCTCCCAGTTTGCAAAAATATTTTTCTCATAAAGTAGGTAGCTCTGTACCTCCTTTGGAATGCAAGGTTTTCTTGACAAAAACAGTTTTTGACTCCAAGAGGACTTCCCCAGGCACTTTCCTACACATATATTTCAACATATATATATATATATATATATATATATATGTATATATGTATATATTTTTTTGCATCTAAAGTCCTCTCATACTGTCCTTGATACACCCTCAGGTTCTCTCCTCTCTTCCTGTTCAATTGTGATGCATTTTCATATTGGAATCCCCATACATACACTAAACATGATGGAGGAAGATGAACTTGTCCAGTCTCTCTTTTTTTCCCTGAGACATTCACTAGCTTTCTGTATCTTCAGAGTCCATTCCAAAAAATTCTCTCCAATTTGGATGACTTATTGAGATCTCTTCTGGTAAGGGAGCTTCTTAACACAACATAGTATTAGACTTAAACTCATGTTTTCATCAGACAATAAAATTCTAAAACTATTACAATTTACACTTTTATTTATTCACTGTCATGTAAATATACATACTTCACTCTAACAAAAATAAAACTTCCATGATTGTTTACTGCACAAGTGAATTTGCTAAAAATTGCCAGATTAATTTGTGTTGATAACATATATACATTAGATTGTCATTTTAGTAATATACATATACATATGTACTATATGTATACATGTATACATATACATGGAACATATGACATATACATTAGATTATCATTTTAGTACAAAAAATGTCCATCAAGTGACATACAAGCATGAGGTATCAACTCCATGCTTCTTGTTAAAAGAATAACTGAAGTATCCTTAACCAAAATAAATTTCTTTCTTCCCAAAATGTTTCTTAAATACTATAGATGATTCTTCTCCTGATATACTAAATTGACTTACATTCCCTTCCTAAAGCATAATTTAAAAATGCTATTGCACAGAATTATATCATGAGCTTACAAAAACCTTTTTATTCTTCTTGCCTAAATATCTTTCTAATATGGAAAAATCAAGAGATCTTAATTCTTCTCTCTCTCTCTCTCTCTCTCTCTCTCTCTATATATATATATATATATATATATATATATATACTCTCTCTCTCTCTCTCTCTCTCTCTATATATATATATATATATATGTTTATATAGCTAATAGCAGAGGTTAAAACCACACATTAGTCTAACTATTAAGCTCCAGTTGACCTCAAAATGTCCATATTAGATTTGCTTATAGCTATATACTATAAAGATCCAGGATATCAAAGGAAAATTCCTTTACAGATATAATTTGGTGTAGGTAGTCATAGTCAAATGCCTTAAGCCAAATTTTAGATTTATCTGGTTAAATGTCACATTTGGGGAAGTCAAGTCAGAAAGGGTCCAACCTCAGGTTATTGAAAAGCCACATCTTCAACTTTTTAATCCCAATGCATTTCACCTGTGTAGTTACCAAACCTTTATTGGATTTCTGAGCTTCAAAAGAGCATTGACTCAACAGCACTTCTTTGCTGATCATACCTGATATCAGATACAAGAAAAGCCAATTAAAAGTTCAATGATATAAAGTAGTAATTCTATCTAATTAGTTCTCCAAGTGAATTCAGTTAGAGAATTGAATGCTAATTATAATCTGGATGGGGGGGGGTCACAATCAGCCCACTTGCCTACACATATCTATTCTGAGCATCGTTCTGGGTTCCTGTCATTAGAATATACTAAATAGGGCTATTTTCTAAAGTTATTCAAAAAGCAGCCAAGTTTCTCCAGCATCCAATTTAGCCTTCTGGTGGTACTAACTTCTAATCTCTGAACCTGCAATCATTTGTCTGAAATCATATCTGCTTTATTTCTAGATAAAGATGCTATTTCAGAGGCTTCCTGGCTAGAGACCCCTCCTTCTAGCCTGCTGTATTACACCCTCTTTGGCTAGAGATTTTTTCCAGAATTCTCGCATCACAATTAGCCAGAGATTGTCACAGAAAAATTTCAAATTATTTTTATCTTTTCCATTTTCTTCAGGTGCTTTTACTTCAAAGCAGACAACCACAGTTGATTCATATATATATATATATATATATATATATATAATATTTATATTATATACATATATATCCACAGTTCATATGCATATATATGTATAAACCATAATAATTCCAATTTATATACATAATTGGAAAGTTCCTATATAAAAAATTCCCTGTGATAAACCAGGTTAATTATTAGCAATGTTTGAAATACAAATCATTACTTTTAGAATCCTTTTAATCCTTAGAACATCTTAGGGGACTTTAAATCTTTAACATGTGTTATTAATTCCAAATGTAACAAAACAGTAATAAAAGTAACACATTAATTGCTAGACTTTACAAAACAATCTTCCCATTATTACATTTATACCCAGATCTACAGATCTAGAATAAGGTCCAATACATTGTTTAAAAATTTCAAAGATCCCAGAGAATCATTTCTTTTGTTATTTTCCCTCATTATCTCTGCAAAGTTATTAATTCCAGGCTTTGATATCATTACAGTAAAATAGCTTATATTTACAAAAGTAGATCACATAGCTGGTAAAGACTTTTCAACATCCTACTCATCAATAAGTTACCTAACTATGGGTTACATAGTTTTCCAATTTCCCAATCAATTTTTAAAGCCCCTCACATTTATTCAATATTACTGGAAAGGGTATCTTGCAGTTAAAATATACTTCCTTATATCTTATACACTATTCTTCTGAGTTTACCATTTTGCTTCTTTAAAAGTGAACATGCAACTTTTTTTTTTAGGTTTTTGCAAGGCAAGTGTGGGGTTAGATGGCTTGCCCAAGACCACACAGCTAGGTAATTATTAAGTGTCTGAGGCCAGATTTGAACTCAGGTACTCCTGACTCCAGGGCTGGTGCTCTATCCACTGTGGCATCTCATTCTTAAAGCAAAACAGAACAACAGGTTCTCTTAAAGTTAACTTTATAACTGAATATCTATTATACACGAATCTCTTTTACATCTCTCTTTCATAAGCTTATTTACTTTATTCCAAATATACTCTTATTTTCAAAAAGAAAGTAAAATTCTCCATGAATTTAGTTGTATACATATAATAATTTCAAAAACCCAATGTAAACTTTTTGCCCATGCCCATATTGCATTTACATATACATTTTCTTCTTTTTAAATAACAGATATTAAGTAAGTTACTTTGATCTTATATATATAAATATTCCCATTCATAAATATGAAGTAGAAAAACAAAGCTTTTCACAAACTCTCTGAGACAAAAAGACCTTGAGAGATATAAACTGTTGGCAAGATATTCTCTAGTTTTCTCATAACAAATCTTTACAGGTGTGATAGATGAAACCTTAAATCATTCATTGTTTGTTGTTACAATTTTAAACTCTCAAAAAAGGTTTAGTTTGAATCTGTTCTTATACAAAGTTTATTAATTATACATAATACATTTCAATTTCATGTATATTCCCTTTATTCTCTAGGAGTTTTGCAACACAGAAGAATTCTTAAGACCAGATGTTGCAAAAAAAACCCTTTTTATGATTACAAGATTTTCTTTATACTTCTCTTAAATTCCCAAAGTCACATCCAAAATAACCTTAAATTATTTTGTTTTCAATATCTAAAAGTCTGCAAATTCCTTTTATCTTTATCAGTACAATTCTGACTTCCTAAGGCCTCAGCTTATAAGAGCTTTCATCCTCACTGACCAACATTTCTTAATATTAGAACATTTGGGAATATCACAACCTCACAATCAAAATTGTATATTTTTACAAAATCCTTAATGCAGTTACATATATTTTATATTATTTTATACAGAAGATCAGCCCATTATAGTTATTTAACTGAAGAAGCCATAATAAAATATGAAAAATTAACATTTACCTAACAATTGCTTTCATATCAAACTTTTCATATTATAGGGTTTATTTCTTTCCAATCAATTCATTGGAAAGTGGAAGTCTAGTGCAATTTTCAAATTATCCCAATGTCATTTAAACACATATTTTTTATTTTCTCTTTGTACATTGATTTTTAAATCACTTCTCAAAGCTCCCAAAAGCTATCCTTTTACTTATTAAAAAGTCAAACTCACTCATACCCTTTTTCTGCATGCTTTAAAAAACTGCCGTACTTCACAAATATTTCTACCCCTCTTTTTATTCTATTCCCAGTTCTTTCAGAACCCAGTATTCAGACTGAATGACTTACATTTTCCCTGAATATATTATTCCACTATTCTTTTCCATTAGTTCTTTTGGATTTTAGTTCATCCTGTTCTTTTTTTGAACTAGATTTTACAGCTGTATAGTCAACATTGTAATGCATGATTCTGATTCCGCTTTTCAAAATACACTTTTCCATTCAAAGGTATTAATATTTAACACTTCTTGTTTTTAACTGGTATACCTTTTGACAAGGCAGCCACTCAAAAAATCCTACAGGCTAATTAGAATATCCCCTGCCCCTCCTCTTCAGATAGAGTAAACCAGATAACTTCTCTCAAAAAGGGACAGTCCTAAATCTTTTTTTTTTCGGGGGAGTGGAAATCTTCTGTTCTTAAATCCTCAGTTGTCTCATAATTTTCTGTAATAATTAACATTATCAGAATCTATATTGTTATTATAAAGGAAACTTGGATTCATTCTGTTAAAAGATCAACTATTTAGTTTCCCTTTTTCTGGCATTTCCTTATAATCAAATTATATACTTTAGAATCGGGGCAGCTAGGTGGTGTAGTGGATAACGCACCAGCCTTGGAGTCAGGAGTACCTGGGTTCAAATTCGGTCTCAGACACTTAATAATTACCTAGCTGTGTGGCCTTGGGCAAGCCACTTAACCCCATTTGCCTTGCCAAAAAAACCTAAAAAAAAAAAAAATGGACCTGGCTCTCTCATCTTCCTGAAATTTACTTCCTCAAAGCAATTCTTTTTTATGATTTCTTTTAAGGCCAAATAGTCCCCCCCCCCTTTTTTTTTTAAAAATCAAGTCTTCATGAAACAATTTCCTCTCTTAGTCTTTTCTAAATAAATTCCCTTTTTATTCCCATTAAGGTCGAGCTAAGAGCCAGGCAAGCCACGGAGAAAAGAAGTGGAGGGGGCGGGGGGAAGGAAGGGGGAAAAGGCATTCTGACAGTACAGAATAACTACAAAGAAGCAGGGGAAGTGAAAAAGTCAACTACATCTAATTATTTTCTGTATTTTTCCTTTATACTTTGTTATTGCATACCAATTACTAAGTCTAGATCCTAGAGCTCTCTGCTGGCACTTCAAGGGGTAATGCCAGTTCCTAGCTGCTTAACTTTTGATCCTCCCATCTCACTTGAGGTGACCTCTGGACCTCTGAAGACATGGACTGCTTGGAGCTTGTCTTGGGACCTTCTCTACAGACCATGGAAGGTATCCTCTGCTTCTTTCCTCACACACTCAAGGTGCTTGGAAGAAAGGCAGAGCTGTCAGGTCACTCAGGAGCTCACTGAATCTTGTCCAGTCCTGGACTCACAGGTCTTGCCAGAGTTTGTGAACACAAAACTTACATGACCTGCATGATATCATTTCCTTGTGTGAGCTCCTGTGGTGGAGCCCATCTCCCTTATTTCTGTCTCTGTGGACTTTAAGTTTTGTTCAAACTAAATTTCTCACACCTCACGGGATCTGCCTAGGCCCTAAATCACAAGCTTGCTGAAATTATCAACATGGTGTGCCTGCTTGTATCTGTGTTTAGAACAGTCTTGAGGGGAGGGGAGGGGGTTGTTTTCTGGCCAGTGCTCCAAAATTGTATGTGATTAAAAGTCAAGTAAGAAAATTTTCAGAGACTTGTCTGAGCAAAAGAAAGTATTTATTTGCTTTTCTTGAGAAAAGGACAGACTCCAAATCTCTCACCAGAAATGGTGATGATCAAGATGCTGGACCCAAAGTATAGTCAAGCAAGTTTATATAGGCCTTAATGCAGGTCCCCCTCCCTAACCACCTTCTTCCTTAACCCATTGGCTGGGTTTGGGGTATAATCTTATTTTAGGAAAATCTACCCTAGCAGCAGACACAGGGAAAAAAATGAAATATTTTCATAATATTTTTCCTGCCAACAAGTCTGTGATTAGACTGTCCTCCCAGTTTGCAAAAATAGTCTTCTCATAAAGCAGGTGGCCCTGTGCCTTCTTTGGAATGTAAGATTTTCTTGACATCTGAAGTTTGAGAGGACTTTACCAGGGACTTTCCCATACAATCCCATTTTGCTTATTATTGACTGTAAAAGTTTTTGATTCAGTGGCCCTCTTAAAAGGTTCACTTCCACAAGTCTCCCTTATGCATTTGTTTTAATTATACCAAATTGCTTGAAAGTCGTACCAACAGAGATGATGCTCTTTGACTCACTAATTAGTTAATATCAAATGAGAATAAAACAGAGAAACATAGGTACATGAAAGGTATTTTCTATTGTTGGGGAGGATGTCCTGCAGAGAAGTCATGGAAGGATCCCCTAGAGATGGAAAAGTTCTCTTAGTTATCAGATAACATTGTCCTGAATTCATCAATAATGTAGATTTTTTTAAAATGAGAACAAAAATCACTCAAAAGGGTTTACTGGAACTATAAGGATAAAAGCACAAGGAGATGAAGAATACTTACCATCTATGTTATACAGTTGGATGAACAACTCATAAAGTTGGTGCATAAGTACCAGACTGAGGTTGCAGGTGAACAATAATCTGTACTTAGAATTGAATGGTAGAAGGAGAATAAATTAAATTGTATTTGGAAATCTGTGTGTATTAATTTGAATAATCCTAAGCTTTTTCCTGAAAGAAAAGCCTGTCTTCTAACAGCTTCTTTGCATTGAATTTTAGAAGCATTGAAATTATGCATCACCCAAAGGACAGTGAAGGACGAGCAGTGGATATAAGCAAATTATAATATATTTTTAGCCATGAACTTTGAAAGAGAAGTGGCATAAGATGTTATTGCAGTCATTTTTTTGAGGGGAAAAAAGGTGTGATACTCAGATGATAAGAGCCAGAAATATTTTTGGAGCTTCCATTGAAAACAACATGAAATCAAGAGAATTTGAGGAAGGCCCCTAGCATTTCTGGTGGACCTCCTCAAGGCATTTCTGATTGTGGTATGCATCTTTGGGGACAATAACCACAGTAAGATATTAAATATGACTGCAAAGATGATGTTACTTTAAAGATTTAAGTTTGTAATTATTCCCATGTCTTGTAATCAGTTTGTATTTATATTATTTACATCACTGTCTTTTAAATTGCTTATAAAATTCTACAGGAAACTTTCTGTTAAGTGACTGTTCAGTGCAGTGATTATTGAATACACAGTTTACTGAGCGCTACACTTGTATTCTATAAGGAAATAGTGAGCTAGTTTCTACCTTTGTGGAGTTTATACTGCAAAGGTAGAATTATTTTGATTTGCATATATATATATATATATATATATATATATATATATATATATATACACATACACACACAGACACATACACACACATATATTTATATTTATATGTCACAACTAAAGGTTGTTTTTTTTTTTTTTGACAAGACAATGAGATTAAGTGACTTGCCCAGGTCACACACACAACTAGTAATTATTAAGTGTCTGAGAATGGATTTGAACTCAGGTCCTCCTGACTCCACCTAGTTGCCCTGCAACTAAAGTTTTGATCTAACATCCACAATAGGGAATGGGTTAGGAATTCTTTAATTAAGATCTGTTTTATACTTCTGTAGCCAATTATAATATTTTGCCAATTTGAAGCAAAGATTTCCTCCTTTATTGTCAATGACATTCAGTGACATTATTGGTTTGACTCTCATAAATATATTAGATCTTGAACTTATCATAATTCAGTAGTTTCACTTACTGTTCCTGTCATCTAGACATTTTCTTAAGGGAATAATAAAAAGATTACCCTTAATAATATTAATAAAAATAGGTCTAATTCATGAATTTATTAGTGGTACCAGGATCTTCTTTGGATTGTAGGATTTAGGGATATATGAGAGCTTTGAGGATCTTCTCTGCCAAGGATAGGATCTATTTCATCCAACTTAGATTTATATGGACATATACTATCATACATTAAAATAGCATTGAACTATTTATTAGAAACACCTATTTTTCTTTTTGAGGTAAAAATGGATGAAGATACTCAAAGCATGAGAAGGATAGATATTTTCACATCTACTCTGGTGTGGTGAGAATAGCAATACCTTTGACTTATTGACTATTTACATCTTTATCTTTGGAAAATAAATACAAGGACAAAAAGCCTTCTAAAATATTATAAGTTTCTAGAGAAGTAGAATAGAGACTAGGAAATGGATATGTGATTCCATTTGTATGGGAAACTACCTCTAAATCAGTGGAAGTTGGTATCACCTCTACAGTTTCAATCTTAGAAAATTGTCAGTACCACTGAGAGGTAAATTGCCTTGCCCAGGGTCACAGTATATGTCAAGGGTGGAATTTGAAACCTTCTTTGTCCAAGGTTAGTTCTTCATTAATTACGCCATATGCCTTCTCAAAGTTAGTAAAATAATCAGTGTGATTAAAATATGTGTGACTTGACAATTCCATGTAAAATTTAGGTATGTTACACTGAAACTAAAAATTTTTACAAAGCTCTGTTGCCATTCTGGCATGAGCATTTACAAAATCAGTCACCTCTGATCTTTATATTTTCTATTTATGCAGATTTTAATAAGAAATATCATGAAATTTTAAAGATTTCCTTCTTTTGTTGTTTCATTTATGATGTTGAGAGCTAGAAATGGATTTAAAACACTTATTACTTAATGTTGCTTATGAAATTAATTGACAGAGTACACTATCTGTTGTGCATTTTGGAGGTAGATAATAGTGATTCAGATGCATTTTTCAAGAAATTTACTTGACATGGTACATTCCACTGTGCTGTAGTGAAAAAGAGTCCTGAAATTGGAATGAAAAAGAGTCCTTGATTTGGAGTGAAAAGAACTGGATTTGAATCCTCTTTGTGCTTTTCACTTGCTGTAGAACCATATGCATTCATCCCCCTTGACAATAATAATTAGTAGTTTTTATAAAATGCTTTTCAGAACATGTAACTATTTCATTTGATCCTCACTATTAGCAGGCTACTACAGTTTTGGAATACCCCACTTTATAGAAAAGGAAATTAATTTTAAGTGACCTGTCCACACTCCTATAACTTGGAAGTGTTATACAGATTTGAAGCTAAATTTTTCTAACTCCAGAGTCACCATTCCGTTATGCTAAAGTATGCCTCCAATATTTTCTCAGAACCTCAGTTTCATCATCTACAAAATGGGAATGATAAGACTTTCACTCCTTGCCTAATGACATTGTTATGAAGAAAGTACTTTGTAAACCTCAAAGCACTATTTAAATGCCAGTTTTTATTGTTAAAAAGCAAATATAACATTTTCTGAAAATGATAAAGGTAACTTCCCAAATGTGATGAAAAACGCAGATATTACTCAACCATATAAATAATAGTACCTGTAAAAGAGGGCATTGTTTAGATATGTAAGTTGAGAAATCTACTTTTTTTGTGTGGCTTCCCTTTGCATTTGGAGTGACATGTCTTTAACTTAAATATTACCCTTTGGAAAGCGTAAACTTTTCCATGAGAAGAAAAATTTACCTATTTTGATATAGTAAGATAACTCTTCAGTTTGAAAAAAGAATCATTTCAAGCCATAGGGTGAAGTGCAGTAGATATAGAAACAAAAATAGAGCAGTCCCTTATCTCAAAGAGCTGATGTTTTTCTGGAGCAGCGTATGGAATATGCATCACAGATAAATGTGTGTTATAACAATTAGAAGAATAATGCTTATGCATACTTTATACAAAACATTTACAACTTCTGTCACTGACCAAAGAGCAAAATGGATGAAAAGCCTTAGTTTTGTAAAGAGCAACTTACTGACTCAGTAATAGTTGACCAAGTTTCCTGAAAACACCATAAGAAAATTGCCTTTGTTTTTTTGTGACTAAGCTTTGACTTAGTTCTGTCATGACTTAATCATTTTCTGCAGATATAAAAAATATACTCAAGTATACTGAGATCACTAGAGTATTTGGATTTAAATCACGCCACCAGCCCAATAATGTCAAGGAAAACTCCAATAAAATGTGATATTTTTTAAGATAGTTTTAATCCCATTGGCTGTTTTTTGCTTTAAACCATCATTATCTTTTTCTAAGTGGTTTTATTTTCAAATTAAGGGAGAATCATTGATATTATCAAGCTATAGTGGAACCACTGAAAAACATTAAGCGACTACTTCATCTCATGCAATCTTTTGCTAATGGTATCTGTATGTCATTTGGATGAGATAAATATAAATTTCTTAATATATGCCAAAGAAAGCTAGACATAGAACACTCATAGAGTCACTAATAGATCAAATTGATACAATAGTCAGAGTTGATACTTATAAATTAATTCATTGGATTCTTCCAGGCAAGACACATTGAACCTAGAGATATAAACTGTGGTTGGATAATTTAAGAGATTAGTCTTTTGAAATAAAATCTTAATGGACTGAATACATTAAAACAATACCTACAAGAAACTAATATTAATATATTCTTTTGATGTTATACAGTGGACCATGCCAGATTTGAAAGTATCTCAACAAGAACAAATACAATGTTAATAATACACTGGACCTACCACTGTAATATCTACAGTGATTTAACATTTTTTCACTGACAGATTTTTAGAGTACATCATCAATGTCATAAATTACAGAAATAGTTTTAGAATAAACGGACATTACTTCAGTAAATAGTAATAAAGTGTTAAGTGCCTGAATTTGTTGCATGAAAGTGGATTACTTCTGGATTGTACCTATGAGAGGATTAAGATATTAAGTAGAATCAAAAGGCCCTCCATGGGTAAGCTCTGCATCATAACATCTCAGTTTGAATTTAGAGGTCAGTGCAGATTGGGCAAGAAACTAGAAGCTGTACAATGTTAACACTGTAGGCTACAATTATTTAGCATGTAGTGAAGACTTAGGAAATCATGATCTGGTAGCCGGAATGATCTATTAGGTATCTCTATCTTTCATGACTGATGACAAATTTTCTCACTAAAAATATAGACCTCAAAATATCTTGGAGGAGTCAACAATAGAGTGTATTGGATATGAAACATTCTTATTGACTAAACTTTGTAACCCACAATCACCAGGATATAACATTGTTCCATTAAAAAAAAAACTAAAAAAAACATTTCTAATATGCACTGCCTTCTAATTCTCATAATCTATGTGTGGAACAAAAAACTTTCAAGTCATGGAAAGCTAGCGAAGAAATGAAGATCAGGTGGAAACAGGACGGGACCCATATCTCTTACCCTATTCATCCAATCTGTTTCCAGAGTTATACTGAGGGTGTTTTCAGCAAATCTACAAAAAAGTAAGCTTTTATCCTAACACTGAAAATTTTTTTTTATTTAAGGCAATGGGATGAAATGACTTGGCCAAGGTCATACAGCTAGGTTATTAAGTATCTGAGGTCAGATTTGAACTCGGGTACTCCTGACTCCAAGGCCTGGTTGGTGCTCTATCCACTGTGCTACCTGGCTGCCCCTATCTTAAAACTTTTATTCAGATACAAAAAAAGAAATTGTTTTACTCCCTTGTGCAATAAATATAATATAGTCCTTAAAACAGGAAACAGTAACATCTGTCCTAGAACCATTTGTATTTGAACTCCCATCAAACGATGAGAATTATTATTATTATTATTATTATTATTATTATTATTATTATTATTATTATTAGGATTTTTATTTGCAAGGCAATAGGGTTAAGTGACTTACCCAAGGTCACACAGCTAAATAAGTATTAGATGTCTGAGGTCTATTTTGAACACAGGTCCTCCTGACACCTGAGCCAGTGCCCTATCAACTGCACCATCTCGCTGCCCTGCAGAATTATTTTTAACACCATACCCGAATATGATCTCCAAGTATAACAAAGCATCTAATTAATCACATGTTGTACTTGGGTAGCATCAAGTGATATAGGTCTACTGAAGAAACATTAAATACCTCCAACTTATGCAGCCTTTTCCCAATGTTAGAAATGTCACTTGGTTTTAATAAATATAAAATTCTTAATGTGTGCCCAGAAAAGATAGCACTTTAAAATTTTGTACTTGAATTAGGAGGTCAAATTAAACAAATGAACAAGGATGCTACTTAGGATACCTTGAACCTCCTGAAGACAGTACAGAAGAAGCATAGAACTATTAAGGAGTATTTGGGACTGTTTATGCAAAGAGGCTTAAGACTTAAAGGGAAATTGCTATTTAAAACACTTACTTGCACCTGTGCAATAAACATTTAGAAATGTAAAATGGACCATAACAGATTTTGACGGTATGCAAACAAAAATTAATATTATATTAAATATGTGGGGTCCATCATGCTAAGGCAGCTATGGAAGTATGAACACTTCTCATCAAAATAGAGACAGAGGAGATTGATAAATATACTCAAGAGTATGTGATAATTTTAAAGCTTAGAGATAAATTCAGTGAATGATAGTAGTAATGCCTATGATAGGTACAGACACTGGATTTGTGGATTGTAACTGAAAATGGTTAATTTCTGTGTTGTGTAAAATATAATTGCTTCAAGAGGATAATTAAAAGGCATTCTAGGTTGACATATACACATGAACTTTAACCAACAATATGGAAACCACTTGTGTGACAATGTGCAAGTCTCTTCATCCCTCTTGACATCAGTTTCCTTGTCTATAAAATGAGGAAGCTGGATGGACTAGTGGGAGCTGGTAAAAAAAAAAGTAAACTAAAATCCAGTTTGACTGGTATAGCTCTAGCCCCCAGTATGTATGTGTGTGTGTGTGCGTGTGTGTGTGTGTGTGTGTATGTGTACATATATGTATACACACATATGCTAAGGCCAAACTGACCTCCAGGTGGGGTGGGGGCACACCCACCACTTTCCACCCTCTGTGACAGAGTTCAGTTTCCTAAGTCCCTATTCCTCTTTACTCATTTTCTTATTAGACCAAAAAATAAAATAAAAATTGAGAGAATACTCCCCAGGAGTGTAGACTACCCCACTGCCTTCCCTCAGGGGTTATGGGACAGCTTCCTAAATAGTCTCATCGCATCTCTTTTTCTAAAACTAAGGCTCAATTCTGAGTAGTGTTTTTGAACTGCTTCCTCCCCCCCCTTTTTATTCATTGTTATGAGGGCTCGTTTAGTCATTTTTCAATTGAGAATTCCTTTTTTTTTTTGGTTCTTTGCTATAAGAGAGTTATCTATGTTGTTGTGAATAGTGGTTCCTCTTGATTTTATACCTTTAGGTTATGTCTCTAGAAGTATTATCTCTTTGTCAAAGGGTTTGTTTAAGCTTAGTGATTTGGGGAGATATAGTTAGAAATTGCTTTTCAGAATGGTTGAATCAATTTACAACTATATCAAATAGTTTGTTAGTTTGTCTGTCATCCCTTAGACCTCCCTAAATAGTTGTTGTATTCCATTTTTATTATCTTTACTAATCTGATAGGCTTGATTTATAACCCTAACTTGCTTTATTTTGCATTTTGTTTATTATTAGGGATTTTAAACATTTTTTATATGGTTGTTGATAGCTTGGCTTTTCTTATTTTGGTAACTGTTCAAATCCTTTGATAATTTATCTATTGGGGTATGGTCTTTGTTTTTATGTACTTGTTTCTTATCCCTATATATTTATTAGATATCAGATCTTTATTAGAGAAATTTGCCTTTAAGGTTTTTCTCAGTTAACTATTTCCCTTTTAATTCTAATGACATTGATTGTATGTGTGTGTATGTGTGTGCATGCACATGTACGAATATGTAGTTCAAATTTGTATAATCAAAGTGTCTATTTTATCTTCTCTGGTCCTTTATATCCCTCTGAAAATTTCCCCTAGTCATATTTGTAAAAAGAATTTATCTTGTTTCTCTATTTTATTTATGATATGACCCTTTTTGTCTAGATCATATATCCATTTGGAGATAATCAATTTATGAGTATTTGGTAAATCCTACTATATTTCATCTGTTTTATACTTGTATCCTCATTGATTGCCAAGTATAAAGGATGAAATAATTCTGTTAGAAACTTATATTCTAATGATAGATTCAAGAATATATATTTCACAAATATAAATTTAATAAAAACAAACACCCACGAGTATATGTATATATACATACATATGCACACACACACACACACACACACACACACACATATATATGTATATATATATATATATATATATAATGTATAAATAAAATTAGTTTGGGAGAGAGTATTGCAAGTAAGGAACTAAGTAAAAGCTCCTTATAGAGGGTAGTACTTAAATTGCATCTTAAAGGGAATAAACAGCTACTCTAAAGGATGGGTTGCTGGTTTAAATCTGTTTTCTGCCAGACTGATTTCCACTTTTCCTATCAGTTTTTGTTGAGTAAGCTTTGGATCTTGTCCAACTCTTCATGTCCCCATTTTGGGATTTTCTTGGAAAAGATACTAGAGCAGTTTGACATTTCCTTCTCTAACCTATTTTAGAGATGAGAAAAGAAAGAAACCAACAAATTGTCCAAGTTCACACAGGTAGTAATTATCTGAGGTTGGATTTGAATTTAGGAAGATGAGTCTTCCTGATTTCAAACCCAGTGTTCTAATATACACTGTGCCACTTAGTTGCCTTTTTTTTTTTGTTGAGAAATTAGTCTTTTACCCTATAGCTGAAGCACAGTTGCTTCTGGACCTGTGTTCCCATTCTGGCCTACTAATCAACTTTCTGTTTGTTTTTTTTTTACCATAACATTATCAATTAATATTGATGATTACTTCTTTGTAGGCTATATTGAGGTCTGATACTTCCTTTTCCCTACTATTTTTTAACATTTTCCTTGGAATTCTTTTTTTTTTTTTAGGTTTTTGCAAGGCAAATGGAGTTAAGTGGCTTGCCCAAGGCCACACAGCTAGGTAATTATTAAGTGTCTGAGGCTGGATTTGAACCCAGGTACTCCTGACTCCAGGGCCGGTGCTTTATCCACTGCGCCACCTAGCTGCCCCCCCCTTGGAATTCTTGATCTTTTGTTCTTCCAGATGAGCTTTGCCATCATCATCATCATTATCATCATCATCATCATTATTATTATTACTTTTTATATATTAATCCTTTATTATAGTTTGATTGGTATGTCACTGAATGGGTCTTTAGGTAAAATTGCATTTTTATTGTATTGGCATAGCCCAATCATAAGCAAATAATATCTTAGATCAACTAATGAGTCTTTAATTCCTTAAATAAAATTTTATATTTATGTTAACATAATTACTGTGTTTGCAAGTGATTATATTCTGTAATTATTTTGAATTGACTTTCTTTTTCTTTCTTTTTTCATCATGCTTCTTTTTGAATTTTACATATTTTTTTTTACCTTACATGGTGTAATGAATAGAGAGAGCCATTTTTGAAGCCTGAAATATTTGGGTTCAAGTCCTTCTTCTGATAGTTCATGGCTGTGTGACCCTGGTGAAGATGCTTAATCTTTCAGTGCCTTAGACAAATCTCTTAAGACTTACTTGAATAGAAGGTGCTAACCTGCATTGATAAAGAGAGTTTCCTCATCTAGGATTTCCTTTGTCAAAGAAATCACAGATCCAGGATCTATCCACTTTCTTTTTTTTTTTCTCACACTTTAGATTTATTTATTTATTTTGAATTTTACACTTTTCCCCCCTAGTCTCACCTCCCTCTCCCCACCCCCCATAGATGGCACTCTGTTCATCTTTACATTGTTTCCATGGTATACACTGATCTAAATTGAATGTGATGAGAGAGAAATCATATCCTTAAGGGGAAAAAATAAAATATGAGAGATAGCAAAGGTACATAATAAGATAAGTTTTTTTAAAATTAAAGGTAACAGTCTTTGGTCTTTGGTCAAACTCCACAATTCTTTCTCTGGATACAGATGGTATTATCCATCAGATACCCAAAAACTGTAGCCAATTTTGCACTGATGGAACGAGCAGGTCCATTAAGGTTGATCGTCACCTCTTTGTTACTCTTAGGGTGTACAATGTTCTGGTTCTGCTCATCTTGTTCAGCATCAGTTCATGGAAATCCTTCCAAGCTTCCCTGAATTCCCATCCCTATGGGGCGGCTAGGTGGCACAGTGGATAGAGCACTGGCCCTGGAGTCAGGAGTACCTGGTTCAAATTTAACCTCAGACACTTCATAATTACCTAGCTGTGTTGCCTTGGGCAAGCCACTTAACCCCATTTACCTGGTAAAAACCTTTAAAAAAAAAGAATTCCCATTCCTTCTGGTTTCTAATAGAACAATAGTGTTCCATCACATACATATAACCACAGTTTATTAAGCCATTCCCCAGTTGATGGATATTCACTTGATTTCCAATTCTTTGCCACCATAAACAGGGCTATTATGAAAATTTTTGTACAAGTGATGTTTTTACCCTTTTTCATAATCTTTTCGGTGTATAGACCCAGTAGTGGTATTGCTGGATCAAAAGGTATGCACATTTTTTTTGCCCTTTGGGCATAATTCCAAATTGCTCTCCAGAAAGGTTGGATGAGTTCACAGCTCCACCAACAATGTATTAGTGTCCCAGATTTCCCACATCCCTTCCAACAATTATCCTTGTCCTTTCTGGTCTTATTGGCCAGTCTGAGAGGTGTGAAGTGGTACCTCAGAGGTGCTTTGATTTATGCTTCTCTAAGTAGTGATTTAGAGCAATTTTTCATATGACTATGGATCACTTTGATTTCTTTATCTGTAAGTTGCCTTTGCATATCTTTTGACCATTTGTAAATTGGGGAATGGCTTGTTTTTTTAAAAATTTGACTCACTTCTCTGTATATTTTAGAAATGTATCCTTTGTCAGAAGTACTAGTTGTAAAAATTGTTTTACAATTTACCACATTTCTTTTGATCTTGGTTGCAGTGGTTTTATCTGTTCAAAAACTTTAATTTAATTGAAATTATCTACTTTGTTTTTAATGATCTCTTCCTTGGTCATAACTGCTTCCCTTTCCATAGATCTGACAGGTAAACTATTTCTTGATCTCCTAGTTTGCTTATAATATTGTTTTTTGTCTAAATCCTGTATCCATTTTGATCTTATCTTGGAATAGGGTGTGAGGTGTTGGTCTAATCCAAATTTCTGCCATACTAACTTCAGTTTTTCCAACAGTTTTTAATTGAAGAGAGATTTTTTTTTAATCCCAATAGCTGTATTCTTTGGGTTTATCAAACAGCAGATTCCTATAATCATTTCCTGCTATTACACCAAGTCTACTCCACTGATCCACCATTCTATTTCTTAGCCAATACCAGACAGTTTTGGTTACTGAGGCTTTATAATATAATTTTAGATTGGTAGGGCTAAGCCATCTTCTTTTGTACTTTTCTCATTGAATTCCTGGAAATTTTTGACTTTTTATTTCTCCATATGAATTTACTTACCATTTTTCCTGACTCATTAAAGTAATTTTTTGGGATTTTGATTGGTAGGGCACTAAATAATTACGTTAATTTTGGCAAATTGTCATTCTTATTATATTAGCTCTACCTGTCCATGAGCAGTTGATATTTGCCCCAGTTATTTAAATCTGATTTTATCTGAGTAAGAAGTGTTTTGTAATTGTTTTCAAAAAGTTTCTGAGCCTGCCTTGGCAGGTAGACTCCCAAATATTTTATCTTGTCTGAGGTTACTTTGAATGGGATTTCTCTTTCTAGCTCTTTCTGCTGCATCTTGCTAGTCATATATAGAAATGTTGCGAATTTATGAGAGTTTATTTTATGTCCCCTGACTTTGATAAAGTTGCTAATTATTTCTAGTAGTTTTTTAGATGATTTCTTGGGATTCTCTAGGTATACTATCATGTCATCTGCAAAGAGTGAGAGTTTTGTCTCTTCCTTCCCAATTTTAATTCCTTCAATTTCTTTTTCTTTTCTTATTACTGAAGTTAACACTTCTAATATAATATTGAATAGTAGTGGTGATAATGGGCATCCTTGTTTCACCCCTGATCTTATTGGGAATGCCTCTATCCTATCCCCATTGCATATAATGCTTGTTGATGGTTTCAGACAGAAACTGCTAATTATTCTAAGGAACAGTCTATTTATTCCTACACTCTCTAGTGTTTTTAGCAAGAATGGGTGCTGTATTTTTTCAATAGCTTTTTCATCATCTATTGATATAATCATATGATTTCTGATAGATTTGTTATTGATATAATTAATTATACTAACAGTTTTCCTAATATTGATCCAACCCTACATTCCTGGGATAAATCCTACTTGGTCATTATCCTAGTGATAACTTGTTGGAATTGTTTTTTACTAAGATTTTATTTAACCTTTTTTTTCATCTATATTCATTAGGGACATAGGTCTGTAATTTTCTTTCTTTGTTTTAACTCTTCCTGGTTTAGGTATCGGCACCATATTGGTGTCATAAAAAAGAGTTATGCAGAGTTCCATCTTCACCTATTTTTCCAGAGAGTTTATATAGAGTTAGAACCAATTGTTTCTTGAATATTTTATAGAATTCACTTGTGAATCCATCTGGTCCTGGAGATTTTTTCTTAGGGAGTTAAATAATGACTTGTTGAATTTCTTTTTTCTTTTTTTTTAAATTTTTTCAAGGCAATGGTGTTAAATGGCTTGCCCAAGGCCACATGGCTAGACTAGGTAATTATTAAGTGTCTGAGGTAGGATTTGAACTCAGGTACTCCTGACTCCAAGGCCAGTGCTCTATCCACTGCACCACATAGCCACCCCTGAATTTCTTTTTCTGAGATAGGGTTATTTAGGTATTTAATTTCCTCTTCATTTAACATGGGCAACTTCTCTTTCCACTTTCAATCACTATTAATTAACACAATTTGAAAACCTTGTATAAACCTTTAGAGGAGTTCATTATGGGAGGATGTATGTGTTTACCAAGTTCTTTTGACTTTAGTTGCCCCTGTATTCTTCCCCCTCCCAAACAATCATCCCATATACAAAGTAATATATTTTTAAAGAAAAAAAGAAAAAGAAGAGGAAATGAGTATAAATGATCAATGTGTTGAAAAAAGTCTGATAATATATGTTTTGTACAATGGTTGTAGACTTACCACCTCTGCAAAGAAATTTTTAGTGTCTTTTCATTTCTCTTCTTTTGAGTTACACTTGTTCTTTATAATTTTGAATATTAAAGTGAATATAAATATTTACTTTTGTTTTTTTGTTTGCTCTTTCCATTTATTTAGTTTTTGTGTGTATATATTTTTTGTTTTTGTTTATTCACTGTTTCAATCCATGTCCATTTTCCTGTGCTTCTCTGTATTCATCATATTTGTCATTTCCTACAGCACAGTTAAGATTCTATTACATTGATGTGCTACAATTTAGCCATTTCCCTATTGATGGGCATCTACTTTTTTTTCTCTCCCCCAATTCTTTGCTCCCACAAAGAAAGAACTGCTGTAAATATTTTGGTGTGTGTGAGGACTTGCTTCTTAACAGTGACCTCCTTGGCAAATAACCTCCAATGGAATCTCTGAGTCAAAAGGTATGGGCAGTTTTGTCTTTTTTCTTTTTTGCATAATTCTAAATTATAGTTTCACCTGCAATTTACTACTGTTTACTTCTTTACAACTGTTTTGATACTGTCTATTCCCATCTTTTACCATTCTTATAGCATAACTTCTTGACAAGATTAAGAGACAGTTTCTTAGGTAAATGTATTGTCTCTTACTATCATTTATAAAATGGGCAGCATTAGATCACCTGTGCTCACCTATCCTGTATTCTTAATTAGAAAAGTTCTATTTTGACGAAAATTGTTTATCTAGCATGGCATATTATTAGATAGATTATGGCACAAGTTTTGTTGCTTCCTGATTTTTTCTTTTGGGTAAAAAAAGAAAAAAGATCATTAGGATGGTTTAGGGTAGAAGAGCAAGGGGAGAGGAAGGACAATGTTTAATTAAGTTCTTTGTTCTTTTGAGACCTGCTCTTTAAAGGGTCTTCTGGAGGATGGGGGGGAATGCAGAAGTATATTGTATGCTGTTGGCTTCTGCACCTCCACATCTGTATGTTCAATTGAGATTCCTGTTCCGCCAGTCTAGACCCTTTACAGGATTACATTCTCTCTCTCTCTCTCTCTCTCTCTCTCTCTCTCTCTCTCTCTCTCTCTCTCTCTGTGTGTGTGTCTTTGTGTGTTTGTGTGTGTGTGCGTGCGCGTGCATGAACAGAGGGATGGATCTCTTTCAGTTGCCAACAAAAGACATCCTCCTTTATCATAGAGCCTAACGTGATATTTGACAGTTCAGAGACAAACTGGGAGTTTGGTAGAATGGAATACAGTACTTTACTCAATTAGCTGCAGAATGAAAGATGGGGAGACAGAGTTGTTTTGTGTCTTCTGAGACTGCTGGGAGAGACATGTCGGCCTCTTTTCTCTGAGTTTTGATTCTGTATTAATTTTAAGATTTCCTTAATTGGTTTAAAAAAAAAAACAATCAGCACATGGTGGATTTTCTTTGGCAGTGGAATAATTCAAATGAGTTTAGTATATCCTCCAGTTGACTTCCCAGTTGTGTCAGTGATTTTTGCCGACCACAGGAAAATGTATAACAAATGTGAGATGAGAGTACCTTGTCAGACAGGGAGCACTTCATGTGGGTAGCCTGAGACAGGAGCAGGAGAGACCCAGCGCACTAACAGGCTAGCTCACATGATCTGCCTACCGGGCTGACAGTTCTCGTCTTTGTTCTCCTTGCCGACCCACTTTCTGCAAGTGATTTGTGACACATTTTGTGGTAGATCAAATGAGTCCCTGACACCTGATTGCCTGGTGTTGCTTGTTTACAGTTGCCTTCCCAGGACTCCTAGACTAGTTGGAAGGCTTAATGTACTGCAATTAAATTTGCATCTGCTTTGTGATGGGAATGTAAGGCATTTGTCCTGGTATTTGTGAATCTCATCCTGTAACTCAGGCTATCATTGACCATAAAGAGTCTAAAGAATGAGAGGTTTGGACAGCTACACTAATATTTTATCTCCTTCTACTTATTTAATTATGCATATTAAGCAAGTTGATTCCTGATTTCCTGACTTCCTTTTGTTTGTCCAGGTTTCTACTAGGAAAAATAAAGCCTTAATGTAAGTGTTGTAGCTTGAAGGAGATAGGAAAAAAGAAAACAAATACCAATCAATCTGCATTGGTTCAACACCCTTGGAGTGTGCCTTTCTCAGAGATGCTAATGAATAATTAAGTATAACCAAACACAATCTGCTGGTGGTATGGTGTTATTCACACTCACTAATAAATAATTCCCTTTGGCTTTTATACAGCAGCTCTAAGAACTGACTTCTGAGACTCCAAGATCGGCTATTTGTCAGTGTCCTTGGGGCATTATGAGCCAAAGCTCAACTTTGCTATATACTTTAGAGTTGGACTCCTAAATTCTCCTGGTTCCATTTGGAAAGATGTTTTTTATCTGTCCTAGTCCTTCCTTTTCAGAATAACAGAGCGAAGCCCTTTTGTAAAATTCTGAACCAATCTAACTAAGCTCTCCATCATATATTTGATGCCTAATACCCAATTCATAAGCATGGTGGAATGAGTGGGAGGGTGCTAGATGTCCATGTCAAAAATACTAGTTTCAGTTCTTTCAGCATGTATATTGTTAGAATAGTAGAGGTGGAAGGGACTTAAAAATCATTGTTTCCATACTATTATATAAATATGTAGATGAATTGGAAGACACTTCAGTGTGTATTTGTTGAGGAGCTTGTGAAGAATCTAAAATCTTTAATTAATAAAAAATTTTTAATCTTAGTGATGCTCCTCTGGTGTCTGCTTTTATTTTTCTTTCCTTATACTTTTCCAGATTTCAGGGCTGCTTACACAACATAATTATGTTTTGATATATAGGGATTTATGCTCTGTACAAATTGTCCTATTATGATGCAGGTCTATTTATTTTTCCCTGGTGTAGGTGGTAAGAAAGAGAATGTTCTGGATGAAGAGGATGATGAAGATAATGATAATGAAACAAACTACTGGATTCACTCATCATCACAAACAAAATTGTTGTCCACAATGACCCCGATATAACATTGACCAATGAAATTTTAAGAACAAGATTTTTAATAGACATCTCTGTACTATATCATCTAATCTCCATATTATATGAAAGGACAAGCTTACAAGAGCAAAAGACTTGAAATTATTTGGAATATAGATCATTTCTATCTCCTCTCTGCCTTTGGCGCAGTCCCTAAAATTCTTTATACAATTAAAAAAAGTTGTTTTTTTTATCTACCTACACGTTAGTTTACCAGACATTAAGTGACAATTTTGACCTAGAATCATTCTATATCTGAACTTCTTTCTTTCATGATCACAAATTTCTCCCAGAAATAAGCCCTATCTGTTTAATGCCAATACCCTAATGATGATGTTGTATGGCTGTGAGTGATAGAATGCAATAGTCTGTGAAGAATTAAAACCAAGTACCTCTCAGAGGGTAGTGGAAAGGTGAAGGAGGGATGTGAGCAGGCTGCAATTTATAATATAAGGAATCATGAAGAACTCGAATAAGGAAATCATCAAAGAAGTCTATGAATGAAAACAATAATAGACTGGTCACTTGTCAAAATGAAGGATAGTGTGGAGCAGTCTGTGTGCTCTACTGACATCCTTGCAATATTGAAGACATATTCAAAGGGCCCTCTTCTTTCTCTCCCCACCCCCACCTCCAGAATGTAGAAAAGAACTTAGGAGAGAAGAGGGGCAGGAGTTACAAAGGAATCACATTATTTCCCCCTCCCTTCTATATTTTAAGGGCTTTGTTTAAGTCAGTTTTTTGAAAAGGTTAACCTACAAGTCAGAGAACCAACTTTAACTTACTCCTTTAGATTGATGATTTGATTTATACTAGCAATATAGACTTCTAGTTTTTACAAATTTAATTGCTTATCTCCCTGTATGGAGGTCATTTATATAATATAGCCCCTTATTCATAGAAAATCTGAGATTCAAATTTTAGTTATTACTTTTTTTAACCCCAGTCTTGAACTTTTCAATCTCAAAATAGCTGTGTTGAATTCAAATTTGATTTTATAAAATCACCCTGGCTTGTGTCTGTTCCTCCCATTCTCTACCTTAGTCCATATAGATTTTCAATTTATTTAACTTTAGAGTCATACTAAAATTAAATTCTTAGCCACTATTGACACAACAATTATGTGGTTCCAGAGTAATTTTAACACTGTTTTGATGACAACAAATAGTATCAACAGGGCAAGAATTATCTTGCCAGGACAGGATCAACCTGGCCACAATTATTTTAATTAATTACATTTAATTAAATTAATTAGGTTAATTCAAATTAATTTATCTCCTGTGAAATGCTAAATGAAGTTTATGGTCATAATAAACCTGTACTCTTAAGGTTTCAAGATGTGATAAAGTAAAGCTCACCCAGGCATGGCCTTGTATTACACAAATGCTTCAGGAAGGTTTACTGGGTAGTTAGCTTGTTTTAATTAGAGCCTAAATTTGGTCTCTGATCAAAATAATCTGTTCTGATGAGATTGGGCAAAGTATGACTATGTAATGAGATTTACAGCTCCTGCTCTAGAAACTTATACAATTTTTGCTGATTTGAATATTCTCTCCTAAGTGTTAAATCTCTGTTTTTCCCTTCACATGTCACTAGCTTTGTATAACTTACAAAATGCTTGCAGGGAATTTTCTGTTCCCAAGAGAACCCATAATCTGACTGTAACTCTTACTTTTTTTTTAGTGTTTGGTGCCATTTTCAGTTTATGTCTTTCCTAATTACTGTAAACCCTCCTGTATCCCCACATACAAGATGACTGCCCTCTTTGGGGTGAAAGGCAGCTCTTGTTTTCAAACCCCGGAGACCATGCCCACTGTGATTCTTTATAAAGTGTCTCTTTAGGAAAGACCCTGACCAATTGTTTTCCCAAACTTAAAAAATGTAACAGTTACTCCCTTCTTTCCCAGTTTTCCTTGTCTAGAAGTTGCCCACTCATTTATAGCTAGGTTTTATGCATTATTATTATTTTTTTGCTTCAGAAGATCTAACTCTCCTAATAAGGATATTATTTTCATGTACAAACCACCTAAGCATTCTCTGTAGTCCTCCCTCTGGATACTGACCCATTCTCAGTCTGGATCTGCTTTCATCCCATTAACTTAGTTCACATACTGGGGACACCTTGTTTTGTGTGCAGTACACATCCTTATGAAAAATTGCCTGCAAATTGAATTTTTAAAGTAACATGTTAGGGTAATTTCATGCTTAAAGGATTCCTCTTGAATCTTTTTAAAATTCCTTTTTTTTCAGTCACACTCTAGTTTATTTTAGTTTATTGGTTAAGTTTGTGTGTTTGCCTGTTGGATTTTTAAAAGTGAATCATATGCATTTTGGTTATGTGTTTTTCTTTTTTATTGAAAGAGGTTTTAAGATGGACTTTACCTGCACACAGGAAGTCCATCCAAGTGTCAACGTGGGTAGCTCACCCCACAAAATCCAAGCTTTTGAGAATATATGTAAAAGAGCTTTGAGAATCTGAGAGTATAAAATCTCAACATCTCATATTTAGAATTAGAAGGTACTTTAAAGGTCATTCGATCCAACCCTTTCATTTCACAAATGATGAAACTGACTCTCTGAGAAGTGAAGTGACTTGCTCAGTCAGGGTGACACAGGTTTTAAATTTCAGCAGCAGGATTCAAACCCAGTTCTTCCTCATTGCAAGTCCTATCCTCTTTCTCTTCCTCTTCTTTCTCCTTCTTCTCCTCATCTTCAGAATGGAGGACATGAATGAATCTGCATAGAAAAACATTTCTGCCCATCTTTATTCTTTTTGGTCATTTCCTCAACAACTTGCTGATAATTTGTTAATACAGCTTTCTGTGTAGCTTCCTAACTTTGAAATAAGAATTGGAGCAGTAGCAACAGGGACTCTGAAGACAGCTGAATAGTACCAATAAAAAAGTGATTTTAGAGAGAAAAAGCAGTCCTTTCTTAGTTATCAGTTCTGACTTGTTCCTCTTGATACTTGTGTGTGCAATGTGAGTTAGAAGAAGTAATTATTTTTAGCGCACTGACTATGACCAAGATTAATAGCTCCTGAAAGACCTGTAATGAAAGCCTGACCCAACTGCCTTCTACATTATTCTTTATTTATCCTGCTCTCATCACTATCACCTTTGGGCAATAGCAGAATGTCATTTATGTGATTATTGCCCCCTAGAAGGTGAAAGGTCTTCCTTAATGATGGGGAGGTATGATTGGGCTTCAAGTATAAGAAACTTGGGCAATTGATTTGACCCAAACAATAGTGAGATTGTGTATTTGTGTAGGAGTCACAGTAACAAGATACCAAAATATGTGAAAAATAGCATAATGCCTGCAGTTGTAAAGTTAGTGACCTTGGAGTGTACTTGAAGGGTAGGAGGATATAAGAGAAGGTCCAGCCAAGCAAAGTAAGTATGTTTTGTGGGTGAACCAGAAAAAAAAAGTAAGTTCTAAATACTAAAGTTCTTGACACTGACAAATAGTTTGACACCAGAAACCTATGGTTGGATCAGAAGAAATGATATAATAAAATAGGCATTAATATCTGCTTTCCTGTTATACCTCTCCATGTGACTTACTGCTAAAATTTTCCATATATGGTATTTCCTCCATTAGAATATGAGCTTTCACTGTCTTCCTTTTTTGTTTGAATCCCCAATATTTAGCACATTGCTTAGCACACTGATAAGCACTTAAAATTCTTTATTCATTTCTTGCAGATACCTTTCTTCTGGAAATAAATTTTGATTGTATTTGGTCTGCTTTCTGGTAACATTGACTCCCTTTCCAGGATATAGTTTTAAGAATCCTTAAACCTTCCATAACTCTCATCCTTTGGGCCCCTGGCCATCTGACTAGAGTGATTATGTGGGACAAGTTCCTTGGTAATACTGTGAATTTCTATATTAATACTGTATAAATTATTGTTAACTTGCTAATTAAAAGATTCTAAATTTTATGATTATTTTTTCATTATTTCTCTAGGTTGGATGATGGTATGGGGGGGATCAAATGCCAGTTTACTATATAACATTCATTAGCATTAGTGAAGTTAACTAAGATATGGAACTTTTCAGTGAGATTTTTGTTCCTTTGTATTTATTTTTATCTAAATCGAAGAATGGCAGGTTCTTGTCTTGTGTTCAATGAGTAAAAGTCCACTCAGCTGGAAAACATAACAATGTACTCTCTGTGTACTCAGTTTGACTGCTTTTCACTACACACTAGTTGCTGTTTAACTACAATGAAATTTGTGACCAAATGACAGGGCTGTTAATCTGAAAACAAGTTTTGTATAAATGTTGTTTTTGGCTAGAAGGCATATATGAAGAAGTCACTAATATGAGTTTTAAGACTGAAGCAGAATAATGTCCATGTTCTTAACTTGTTAAAATTGTTACCAGATATTTTGAAAAATCTATAATCACTTAGTTTTTAAAAATATATTTGACTAATACAAGAAACCTGCAGGGACTGTGCTGCTTCCATCCCTAAATTTCTTATTTGGCACATACAGGTACAACCTAGACTAGCACTTTATCTGAGACAAAAGGGCTCCCGTGCCCTTTTCTAAACCCAAACTTGAGGAACTCTTATCTTACTGCCTGAAAAGGGCCACTTACAGAATGCTTTTTGCGTTATATTATTTGATCCTCATCACGCTCTTGGGAGGGTTTGCAGAATGCTTCAACAGTGTTGGGAGAGTGGTATTATAACTGTCTATTTACAGATAAGATAACTAACTAAGTGAGGTTATGTGACTTCCTCAGGGTCAAATAGCTGATAAGTTTCAACTGCAGGATTCAACTCAGGTGTTGTATTATCCAAGTATAATGTTTGATTTACACAGCCACCAATTGTCAGTGACATTTTGAGAATGATTCTAACTTGGGTTACTGGAAAGATGCTGATGTCTGTCAAAAATAAGGAAGTTTGGGAGAGTACTATGTTTTGGGTAAAAGATAGTGAGTTATGTTTTGTATGTATTGAGTTTAAGATGCCATGCCAAGGCATCCTATTTAAAATGTCCCTTAGAGACTTCTGGCCAAGATGGTGGAGAGAAGACAGGCACTGTATTAAGTGCTCCTAGTTCCCCTCAAAAATAACATGAAAGAAACCTCTTAACAGAAATTCAATCAACAAAACTCAGAAAAAGAAGCTATGAAAGAACACCTGCCAACAAGTTCTGTATCAGGGGACCATGGATAATTTAATGACATTGTGTTTTGTATGATGATCCAGGAGCAAAGACTGAGGAGTCAAACTGATAGGAGACTTTTTTTTAGAGAGAGAAAAACTATGAAAATCCAGAGAAGAGAAATATCTAGGAAGAGAGGTGACTGAAAGTATTTAATACTGCAGAGAGGGATGTGTACTACGGACTTTGGAGAGAACCATTTCATTTGAATGATGAGGTCACGAGCCAAATTGCAAAGGGCTAAATACAAAGAAATAAAGGCCAGAGAAATATATAATATAGCTTACTTTAAGGTGAACTTATCTAATGTCAATTAACTTTAAATGGGCCATCTTTCATATTTTAATAGAATGTATCATTCTACTGCTGTACAGTGTTGCATACTCAGAGAATGCCTGGTCTGGCCTATATATATATGTGTGTGTATATATATATATATATATATATATATATATATATATATATATATAAATATAAATAAATAAATATATAAATAAATAAATATATATATACACACACACACATTTTTATTTATTTATTTATATATAACAATACCATCATTTTACCTAAATTCACCCTTTCTGTTGAAGAGACACTTTAATAGCTGCACGTATTCTGTAGTTATGCATTTCTGTGAGTGCTACAGACCCCAGCATACAGTGTTTAATAAATTATTGAACTCTGAAGAACCTTTGAGTAGCAGGGGCTTTATGTGACTGAGCAGCAGACATGAAAAATGCTATTCTCCAGAGTATCTAACAGACAGAAATAGAGGCTTGATCAGACAATATAAGCACTGAGTGAATGATGGTAATACCATTAAATATTTACACCCACAGAGCTTCCTGTTGGTGGGGAGGAGCCTGTGTGTGGTTATTATTACTTTGTTTGTACCAAATGCTGAACACCTTCCCCTTTACATATTTCCTTTAAAAAATAAAATAACAATCCAAAGATATTCTTAGGAGCTCATCACAAAAAGATGCATTTGTTAACTAAGGTAAAGAATTAATATATCAGGAGCTGAGATTGCTCCTAGATCTTAGAGTATAGATTCTGACCCCTCTAAATACTTTCCCATCCAGAGTCTCTGAGAGATGGGGTATTTTTATTAAAAGTGAATTTTTTTTTAGTATTCCTAGGTAAGCTCCAACAAATGTCTGAGTAGTGTAAATGGTTCATTTTTAAAAAGTGTGCTCCGTCTTTCAGTATCTCACATTCAGAAGTTTCAATCTCAAAAGAATGGGGTTTGAATCCTCTATCACTTGAAAACTTTGTGACAAACATTTAACCACAGTGCAACAGTTTTCTAGCATATAATATAAAGGGGTTGAACTGCATAACCCCTAAGTTCCCTTCTAATTTATAAATCTATAATTCTGTGACTGAATTTTATCTATTATGAAGAAATTTTAAGGCAGAAACTGGTTTTTAGATTTTTAAAACTAAATTAAGTTCCTCTGTAGAATTTAAACTTCTTAAACTTTGCATTTTTGGTTTTTATATCCTTAGACTCTAGCAGAGTTACTGTTAATATAATAAGGCACTCAATAAATGTTTAATTTTGATTTAAATTGAGTATATTGTTTATTTTTCTTGGAGTGCTATTTTAAAATGAGTTGTGATGGATTTTAATTTTTTTACACTTCATTTTTGTTCTGAACTTCAACCCTAAATAAAATGCACATCTCTATATACACTGTAGAACCGATACATAAAACTGCATTCTCCTATTATATAATGCTTCCCTTCCTTTTAAGTATATAATAACTTTTATAGCTATCCTCCTTGTGATTCCATCGGGTGTTTTTTTTATTCCTGATTTCTCTCTTTTGGGGGGGGGGGATGGGATAGGGATGAAGAGAATGGTATCTTTACACTGATCCCTTTCTTCTTCTCTCCTTCCTATTGAGAAAAGAGGAAACAAAACCCGTATGATGAATTAATAGTTAGACAAAGCAAATTCCTTTCCACATTAGCCCTATTCACAGTGTCAGGAGGTGACTAGTATACTTCACTTAGAATATTGGTTAGTTATTTCATTGATCCAAATTCAACTTCCTTTATCAGACTTTCAAAGTTGTTTTCCTTTATAGTATTGTAATTCTATTATTCTTCTAGTTCTTTTTACCTCACTGCATCAATTTGAACAAGTTTTCCCTGTTTCTCTGAAACTATCTCTTACATCATTTCTTATGGCACAATAATATTTCATTGTATTCACATACCAGAATTTGTTTTGTTATTGACAATCTCTTAATTTTTAGTTCTTTGCTACTAGGAAAAGAACAACTATAAATATTTTTGTAAATATAAGGTCTTTTTCCTTTCTTTGCCCTATTTGGGGTATAGGGATATTACCTTGTTAGATTAATGATGTGTAGACTCTTTGGGTATAGTTCTATGTAGTCCAGAATGACTGAACCAATTCACAGCCTCTCTAACATTTATCATTTTCCATTTTTCTCATCCTTTTCAAACAAGTGAGATAGAAACTCAGATTTGCTTTGATTTTCATTTCTCTAATTATTATGGTTTTGGAGCATTTTTAATGTAGTTGTTGATAGTTTGAACTTCTTCCTTTGAAAATTCCCTTTTCAAATCCTTGGACCATTTGTCTACCAAGAGAATGGATTTTGTTGTTAGAAATTTGAAAGTCAGTCTGTGTTACAAAATTTTTGTTTTTCTCCAAGTAACTATTTGCTTTCTAATTTTAAGCACATTGGTCCTGTTGATGGAAAAAACTTTTTAGTTTAATGTAACGAGTATTGACCCCTTCTGTGATTCTCTCTATTTCTTGATTGATCATGAATTGTGCTCCTATTGACAGATCTGACGTAATTGTTCTTCTAATTTGTGTAATCTTTTATATCAAAGTCTGGTTGGAATTCTTAATTAAAAATTGATGAAATAACTTGATATAAAAAGTGTTCAGCTTTGTCTTAGTTGAGCTTTGAGAATTGGGAGATACATATCAGAGTTTTGTATGCTTACAATTTCACATCATCTTCAGATTCAGATATAACAGACAAATTGGACTTATTTTCCCCAGTACTTTTTGAAATTTGTCTTGAAGGGATAAACTTGGATTTAATTATATCATGTTATTTAAATGAATTTGCTATTGAGGATAAAATACAATTGAATAAGACTAGTAAGCCATTTATCTTGGAAAGGTTCATTTTTTCTGGTATTTTCAACCCAGTTGAAAAATTTTAGCTCAAAAATTTGATTATTTAAAAAATTTTCAAGTTCATATATTGCAAATATGTATACAGAGTATATATATGCATATATATATATATATATATAGATGTATGTATGTATATAGTCTTTTCCAATTACAGTGTAAGCTTCTAGAGACTAACGACTGTCTTGATTTTTCATTTTTGTATTCATTTAATATGGTATGGAGGTAGGTGATCCTAGAGACCTGAGAACTCTGCCAGCATAGCAAAGTCCTGCAACCAAGTCCATCAAAGGCCTCTAATATAAGCCCTAGAAACATATTGTTAAGCAAGTCAGAGAGGCTTATCCCCAGTAGGAAATATTTTATTCTGCCAGAGTATCTCATGAAGGTTATGTAATAAAATGTGTTAGAGATACAGTGTACCAGTCATGTTGAAGTCAAAAATCTTTTCCAGGAGGGAAGTATAGTTGATTAAAACACAGATTTTCTTTTTGTGTATGTGATTTTTGCATGTGCAGTAGAATTTTCCTAATAGGGTAGGTCAGGTTAATCTAATATATGCTTTTCTGGGATGAATGTTTATCCTACATAAACTGCTTTACTTATCTGTTTTCTAATAGTAGCAGTAAGGTAGTATAGCTTCTACTTTCTTAGCAGAATATATTTCTTGTTTGAATTGCTTAGAATGAAACCTCAGAAATATTTGATCATAGAAAGTATCCAGGAAGTAGCCCATCCAGTGCAATCTCATATTTCAATATATGCTTTTAATAGAAAAAGTGAATTAATTATATCCTTATGTGGAATGATAGAATAATAAAGAGATATGCTGGTTATATGCTGCTTTAAGGTTTATACATATTATCTTACTTTATCCACATAACAACTCTTAGAGGTATGAGAAATATCCTAGGGTATATTCTTATTTACAGACGAGGAAACTAAAACAGTAGTCAAGTGACATGGCTGAATTGTAATTAGTAAGGCACTGACTCCAGATCCAGTCCTCCCTCCACAGTCCCCCTATATTGATATCTATGAATGCTCATCTAGCTTAGCAGCAATCCCAGTTTTTTTTCCTCTTTATGGAAAAAAAAAGTTTTAGATATCAAGTTAGAAAAATGTCACCCCTCTGACAATATCTTGCATATAATAGACCTTTCATAATTTGGTATTAAATTAGAAGAACTGGTTGCTGGTCTTGGCTGTGAAACTTGGGCTGGTGAATTCACCATCCTGAATCTGTTTCATCATCTATAACGACTCCACCTTTCCCTCATGGGATTTTTGTAAAAATAAAATGAGATGGTTTATGTAAAACACATTCTGAGTGGAAATGTAACCTATCAATCATTTCTAGAACAGATATTCTCTAGTATTTGTCCTCTAATTATAGGTAACTATTGATCACTAGCTCTCCTGAGCCAAAACATTCTTCCTCTAACCTTTTTCAAATTCTCAGTATTGTAATGGATAGAAAATGGCACCAAGAAAGAAAAAAGAAATGTTTTCTGCAGCCAGAAGCAGATGACACACCATGAGCTAGATTTTTCATGGCAGACTTGTAAGGAACAAGATAATCTCATTGTCCCTCATGCTACTTAAAATAGAGGCAATATTGATTTTATAGTAGCAGTTCAGGTCCTAAGGCATGATATTGATTAAGGGTCTGATGAGAATTTGCAGGGTAGACTTCCATATCTGCATCTCCCCACTAGGCCAGGCCTCTCCACTGACCCCTAATGATAGACGTGATGTTTTTTAGGCATTCTTGGCCATGTTTAGTCTAGCCACTGTCCAGAAGCATTTATCTAACCTGATGGATGGCTTAATCCAACCTGTCGTATTACCTTAATCTGACCTTAAAGATGGGAATTTAACTCTTTTGCTCTCAGCATATGTGAATGACATTAACAAATTTTGACACATCTTGGATTTTTTTTCTCTCCACAGAAGTGGATCGTATGCTGAATATTCTGAATGGAAATTTTCTATGTTAGGATATCTGTTGAAAATGCCTTTGCCTTATCTCATGATTTTTTTCTTCTGGGGGAGAAGCTTTTTTGGAGATGTCCATGGATCTTTTCAGTTTTAACTCTGCTTTAAGAAAAACTCTTGCTTGATTATTGTTATAGGACATACTTTCTTTATTCCAGTGTTTTATACCATATAACAATCATGTTCATAAGCCTTGTTGAATAATTTAATTATTCATCAGAGACTAAATTAATTTTTGGCTTGAAAGCATATGTTAAAAAGATTCTATAAAGTCACCAAAAAGAAATAACACATGAATGCAAAAAGACTGATGGATTTTCCTTTGCTTTTCTTTGAAAACTTCTTTCTGGTTTGTTTCTATAATGTTAGACTGTAAACTCATTCCCTAGAACAAACCTATAACTTATTTACCTTTCAGATCTTTTATTTCTGTTTTATGCAGAATGACTCATGAGGACAACAGGAGAGACAACATTGCCCAGTGGGAATGAGGAGATGGTCCTGGACTGAGCATGATGGCATACATTTTGCTTTCTCCCTCCTGCCTCTCAAGGGGTTAGATTTAGGTTAGGATTAAAGAGGAAGAAGGGAGGGCCTCTTGGACTATGCCTTCAAATTGGGAAGAAAAGTGGGATCTCATCTTTACCTCCATCTTCTAATTCACTCTGTTGTATTTTTTTTATAGCTTCCTCCCCATTGAGTTTAAAGTTGTTTCACACACACACACACACACACACACAATTGTAAAACTTCTTGAGGGAAAAGAACATGCCTTCTACTTCTCTTGTACAATTCTAGGTCTTTAGTAGATTATTGTTGGTTGATTAATTCCTTCATTATATTTAGGATACTTAGTCTATTTAGCAATTATTAATTATTTTACTCCAAAATATTTTAGGATATTAGCTTTGGGATGATCCTAGATCATCCAAACCCTTCATTTTACACATGAGGAAAATGACACCAAAAGAGTTCAACTTATTTGGTTATTGTCACATCGCTTCTTATTTTTTCTCTAGTCTGTTTCATTCTTTGTGACTCCCATTTGGGATTTTCTTGGCAAAGATACTGGAATGTTTGTCATTTCCTTCTCCAACTCATCTTACAGATAAGGAACTAAGGCAAATAGAGTAACTTGAAGTGTCTGATTCTTGATTTGAACTCAGGTCTTCCTGACTAAAATCCTAGTACTCTATCCATTGGGCCATCTAACTGCCCTAGTCACATAGCTAATAATGAACAAAACCAGTATTAAGTCCTTTAAATGCTTTCTAATTATTTAGTTTATGTCTTTCTTGAGGTATTTTTATGTTCTTCCCCAAATATAGTCTTATTTAGAATACTAGCCAACTCTTTGGGCAGTTCTCATTATAACTGCTTGTATCTCTGGTCTCCTCTTAGTTTTTGGAGGAAACTCATAGAGTCCTTTTCTAGTTGTAGCTATTAACTCACTTCACCCTCTAGGTTCCCAGGACCATAGAGTATAATTATGATATCTCTTTGGGTAGTGACAAGTAAGATATATCCCTTCTTTTATGATGATGAACTTTAACCTGGAGCCCTTAAAGGGTCAGTGAAAAGATTTCAAGGGGACTCTGAAATTGTATGGAGGAAAAAGTATATTTTAAAAACTAATCTCTTGGTGATTTTAGCATTTCCTTTAATTATTTCAAAAGCATTATCCTAAAAGGTGATTCATGGGCTTCACTAGACTGTCCAAGATACAAAAATATGTTAAGAATTCCTGTTTTATGATATAAAGATCCTAAATAAATTTCCTTTAGGTCATACCTCTGAAGAATATAACAGTAACATATATGGCAGAGACAGAAAGTAATGAGGAGATAGCCCTTTAAAGTGGAGAAATGAATCTTTTTGGTTTATGAGTAGGGAGTAATGGAGGGGAAAGTGGTTTGGGAACAATCTGAACTATGTATTTAATCCATACTTGTGGTCGGCTGGTGAGGCTTCTGCTTGCAAAAAGAAAATCTCAAATGTCTAATTTGTTTCAAAACGTGTCTTGTTCTTTTGCTTAAAAACAAGAAAATGTTTACAACCACATTTGGAATTCCTTCTCAAGTGTGCATTTGGTCATATCACCCTGGCTACCACCAGTTCATGACTGTTTATTTTGGATGTCCTTTTCTGACATTCAGCTAACAACCCACAATGTAACTAATTCTTGGTTCTTTGGAAAAATACAGATTTATAAGTCAGTTGCTGGAGGGATATCTTGCATCTTTGTAAAAGTGAAATACCATATTCTGTTATTCAAAGTATTCTACTACATATATAGCTGTACCTGCTTTCCTCATCTAAGGTAGAAATTAGGGCTTATAGTAACTGCCATGAGGTAGTTCGAGGTTTTTCTCATACATTAAGCATGTATAAATCTAACCTGTTGATGATTTGTGAAGTTAAGTACATAACTAGGACTTGGGTTTGATCTCTTGTTGGTGAGAAAGATGGAAGTAAATAATACTGTAACTGAAGGTTTCTTTTCCCTTCCATATCCCTATTCAACCCCAGAGAAGTCAGAATACACAATACAGGATTTTCCCCTTTTAGTATGTGCTAGCATACTTCACTCGCCCAAGATGGCAGATTAGAAGTGCTAAAGCACCAGCTTTGTTTGTTTGAAGCTAGATATTTCTTTCTTCAGGGTTTTTTTCCCCCCCTCTTCTATTAAGATACATGCTACTCTGCTATCTCTGGCAAGGAATTATTCAACAATGAATTCAGCATCTCTTTATTAGCTTTGGTGACCAGAAATGCTTTAGAAGAGAACTTCTTTTCATTAATTCAATGTTCGAATAAAATTCATTCCCCTGCCTGGTACTAAAGTTTACTCTACTCCAAGGAGAAGTCAATCCCTCTGATTCCTTGAAGAATGCCATCACTTGCCATCTTGTAAGTTCTCTAATACAGTGGTAACTCACTTGGGCCATGGGAGTTTGGGTTGATGCTTAGCTCACTAGTCCTCCTTCTAATAGTGTATTGAGTAGCTGGGGTTTTTTGAGCTGCTGTCAAATCTCTTTCAACCAGACTATTAGCATGAGAAAGACATGTGGGTTTCTGTGGCAGTGGTGCCCTACTTTGGGAATATACTATATTTGTGTGGAATGTACAGCATGTCAGAGATGCTGCATTAGGTTTCAGCTGCCTGGAAACAGCCTCTGTGGGAAAACTCATTTTAGTTTAAAAGTAGACTGGAATGACTCAGAGGTTAAAATCCATTGTTGCCAAGTAATTCTTTATTTTCAATAATTTTTTTTGTATAATCCTAATATTAAATTTGAACTTTGACAATTTTTGTATTTTTAAAAAAATGGATACAAAGAATGATATTTACTTTGATTTTCTTCCATTCCCCATTTCTCTCCACTTTGTTTCTCTTTCCTGGAGTTCATGGAGCTTAGTTCTTACTTTGCATAATTTCAAGAACAGTATGCCTTCTTCCACAAGATGACTCTGGGGAAATAACTCCCAGGGCAGTTTTAATGGGGATATGATACTACTAATACTTACATTTATTCTGTGCTCTTTCAGTACTTCTAAATACAGTTATAATATTTAAATCTTAACTTGTGTTCAGAACATGTCCATGTTGAGATAGTCAATTTCCTTTGGGGTTGTTTGAAGAGAAGAGCAGAATTTTTTAAAAAAAATGCCTTGAGGAAGAAAAAAATTGAGTGGGAGAGGGGTAACACTTGTCCCACGGAATTTTATCTCTTCTGCTTCAGTCCTTTTTTGAAGAATTTGGCTTTCTTCATCCTTAGGCTGATTATAAAGGATAAACTACCCTAAAGCATGAGATGAGATAAAGTTTAAAAGCACAAGTCACTAGGTGGCACTGAAGCATCATTATCGGTCTGGCCAAACCTGGGACCACTTCTTCCTTCCTGCTGTAGCCAGCTGCATTTCTAGGTGTCAGGGAAATTGTTTTATTGTTAAAGGGCATAGTGTAATATATTCCTCTCCATCCAAGGCAGCCATTTAATGCCCTGAAACATGCCCCTCTTGTGGCTATGGCCTGTTAACTATGCTGATTTGGTGTAATAATTAGCAGAATTTCTCACTAACAGGGGTACTTACCAACACCTCACATTTTAGTTATGTTTTTGTACGTGATGGACTGTGCATTCTGTAGAAGAAGTTAAAACAGGTCAAAACCTAACCTCTGTCCAACAGGGTTCCTTTCTAAACAATTATTGTGAATGAGTTTATATTAACTTGCTTTTTTGAACTCTTCCGAACCCAGGCTGTGTATAATATAAACATATTTGAGCTTTATGTAATGGGCCAGTGAAGGTTTGTAAACACAACACTGTTAATTTTCCAGCTTGTAGAATGAGAGAAAATAAATGAATAGCCATAAAAAATCCCCACAAAAACAAAAACCCGACTTCACCAAACTATGAACATACAGTGTTTGGTTATATTTAAATGATAAAATTTTCCATGGATTTTTTTTTTATTATTCCATAATTATCAGGCCTTACTTAATGCTCTGTGGCTTTGTAAGCTTCCCTAAGTTCCCACTATTTCCATTTTTGTAATTTTATTATTAGAAATGAACTCTTAGTTCAGAACTTCTATCAGATTATTGCAATTGGGGTCAAGTAAAGCATCATTTTTGTTAGACCACTAATCTGCTCTGTGACTGGGGGAGAGTCACTCAACTCCTCTTTGCCTCTGTTTTCTCATATATAGAATGGAAGTTATAATATTCACTCTCTTGATTTTGTGAAGAATTATCTATTTCTTTGTCATAAAACATTGGAGAAGTTTACCAAAGAAGGGGAGGCTATAGAAATCTTTAAGAATAACCTATCTATCCTTAGTCCTACCGTTTCCCCCTCAATATAGATTTATATCTTTGACCTCTTTCTGTTTTTAGAATTCTAGTACTGAATATATGTAGAATCACCTGTCCCCCTAAAACCAACTCTTTCTCTCAGGACAAGAATGTGATGGAGTCAGTTTGAATCGATTTCTGACAGCTGATTTATCGTTTGTTGATTGTCTAGACTTAAGTGGTGGAGAAAATGTGAATAATGCACATTAAATTTGAAAGTGAGTTATCCCCCCAGAGAGCTAGTTGTTAAATATGTACTCACAAACTATTGCTCTTACATGTGTCATAGTGACCAGGTTATAGTAATCAATAAATTGTATCTGATGATAATGATAACTCCCCTGTTTCAATATCACCTTTTTTTCAGTAGCCTAGTTTTGAAAGTTTGTCATCACCAACACCAATTTTGTCCTAATATTTGGCTTATCACCAAATCCTGTCTTTTTTTGTATGTTAATGACATCTACCCCTTCTCATTTTCCTTTTAATTTTTTTAAATTAATTTATTTTCAAACAAAAATTCTTCTCTCACTGCCAACTCTCACCTCCTGATTGAGAAAGGAAAAAAAAAGTCAAAATCTATTTTTGCAAACATGTAGTCAAACAAGATAAATTCCTTCAATGACCATGTCCAAAAATTAAATCTCAGTCTGCATCCTGCATCTGTCTATAATTGTGGTTGGCCACTTTGATGATGGTACCTACTAAGTCTTTTCAATATTATTGTTGTATAAATTGTTCTCCTAGTTTGCTAACTTCACTCTATATCAGTTAACCTAAGTCTTCACAGGTTTCTTTGAAATTTTCCCTTTCATTTCTTAGATCTCAATACAGTAGTATTACATCACATTTATATCCCATAACTTGTTCATCTATTCCCCAATTTATGTTTACTCCCTCAGTTTTTACTTCTTTAAACAATACAGAGTTGCTATAAATATTTTTGTACATATGGATCCTTTTGATTTATATTAGGTATAGACCTAGTAGGGATATCTCACAGCATTGAATAGAATGCACAATTTAATAGCTTTTGAGGCATAGTTCCAAATTATTTTTCATAATGACTGGACTAGTTCACAGATTCATCAATAGTGCTTTAATGTAAATATATTCCCACTGACAGTCAAGCATTTGTCATTTTCTTTTTTTTTAATCTTTGTAAATCTGATGGTATGAGTTAGAATCTCAGAGTTACTTTAATTTGCATTTCTCTAATTAGTGATTTAGAGCATTTTTTCATTTTACTATCGATAGCTCTGATTTCTTCTAATGAAAACTGCCTTGTTTATCTTTTGATCATTTATCATTTGGAAAAGGGTTCCAATTCTAATAAATTTGATTAAGATCCTTACATATGGGTGCAGTGGATAGAGTACTGGCCCTGGAGTCAGGAGTACCTGAGTTCAAATCTGGTCTCAGATACTTAATAATTGTGTGTGTGTGTGTGTGTGTGTGTGTGTGTGTGAGACCTATGTGTGTGACTTTGGGTAAGTCACTTAACACTATTGCCTTAAATTAAAAAAAATTTTAAAAGATCCTTACATACATGTTAGAAATGGGACCTTAAATTGAGAAGTTTGCTGCAAATTTTCCTTTCTATATTCCAGTTTCTTTCCTAATTTCCATTGCATTCGTTTTGTTTGTACAAAGATTTTTTAATTTTATGTCATGAAAATTATCCATTTTACTTTCTGTTAATGTTTCTATTTCTTCTTTTTGGTCATGAACTTTTCTCATGCCCCTATACCTAGTAGGTAATATCTGCCTTCTATAATTTATTTATGCTATTACCCATTATGTCTAATGCTTAAATCATTCCCATTTGGAATTTATCTTGACATACAATGCCAATTGTGAGTTAGTTTATACCTAAATTCTGCCAGATTGCTTTTCAATTTTCCCCTAAGTTTTTGTTGAATAGTGAGTTTTTGCCCCAGTACCTGGGATCTTTGGGTTCTGTTCTACTGTTCAATCTCTCTATTTCTTTTTCTTTCTTTCTTTCTTTTTTCTTTTTCTTTTTCTTTTTCTTTTCTTTCTTTCTTTCTTTCTTTCTTTTTTTTTTTTTTTTGGCAAGGCAGTAGGGTTAAGTGGCTTGCTCAAGGCCACACAGCTAGGTAATTATTAAGTGTCTGGGGTCGGATTTGAATTCAGGTGTTCCTGACTCCAGGGCTGGTGCTCTATCCATTGCGCCACCTAGCTGCCCCCAAGCTCTCTATTTCTTACCCAGTATTAATCTGTTTTGGTGTTTTGTACTTTATAGTGAAATGTGCTATCTAGCACTGTTAGACCCTCCTTTCCCCCACTTTTTCCCCCATTATTTTCCTTGAGATTCTTGACCTTTTGTTTCTCTATGAATTTTGAATTTTTTTCCTGTGGAGAGTAATCTTTTGGTGGTTTTATTAGTAAGGCATTGCATAAGTAAATTAATATAAGGTCATTTTATATGATTCTGGCTACCCATGACCATTAAGTTTTTTTCTAATTATTTAGATCTGCATGTATTTCTATAAGTACTGTTTGGTAGTTGTACTGATTTAGTTCCTGTATGTATATTGGCAAGTAAACACCCAGGTATATTTTCTGTAGTTATTTTTAATGGAATTTCTCTTTCTAACTCTTCCTCCTACATTTTGTGCTAATATACAGAAATGATGATTTGCATGGATTTATTTTATATTCTGCAATTTTCCTGGAGTTATTATTTGATTGAATTTTTTTTACATATTAGTCTTCAGACATTCTCTAAGTAAACATCATATCATTGTAAAAGAGTGATAATTTTATTTCCTCTTCTCTCTGTTTTTTCCTTTTACCCCTTCCTTTTTGTGCTTATTGCTATCACTTGTAATTTAGATCTTTATAACTTTGCCTTTGAACTACTGCATTCACCTCTTAATTGTCTTCCTGCCTTTTTGGTCTAGTAACTCTCCCATTCCCTTCTATATACTAGCATTTAGGTAAATCTTCCTAAAATGCTTCTTGGATCATACCCATTTGCTGCTCTAAAATCTTCAGGTGGTCACCCTTTGCCTCCAGAACAAAATACAAGTTCATTAAACTTGTGTTCAAGACCCAGCTTAATGATTCTAACCTGCCTTTCAAATCTCGCCTTCTTTAAATTCTCCACCAGAACTGTCCTATGCACTATCCTGCTAACTTGTCTAGAAATTTTGTTGGGGAGTTATGCAGATAGAATTAATATAGGGGAAATTTCAGAGGAAACTTGAAGGCACCCAAGAAGATGAAGGCTGTATTGTACTATGTGGAATTCACCCAGTATAATTTTTCATCTGGTTTTGAACTCCTCTGGGTCTGTTGAGGGCCTTCTGCCTTTTCCTTCTCATTATTCATCACATGTTGCAGGCAACTGACTCATGACTCATGATTAATCCATTGCTTCTGGCCCTTCCCTGAATGAGTAGCTTCTAGTGAAGTCTTAGCTTGAGTCAGGATCATCCCTTGAGAATTTACATTTTCATACCTCTGTTCTTGTTCTCTGACTGAAAAGCTGTCTGTCCAACTGTCTTCTGTCTCTGTCCAGATTTTACCAATCACATTTCCAGCTCAAATCCCACTTTCACTGTGAAATCTTCTTTGACTACTCCAGTTAACAATCATCTCCCATTCCTCAATTCTGCAGCATTCAACATTCTATGTTGTTAGATATTTTAATGTGTTTATAGCTTATCTTTGATATAGATCCTGTATTAGACATTGTCAATGAGAGTGGTTAATATGTTAGGTGAACATATATCTCCCTGTTTAATACCTCACTTAGTATTAATAATCAGAAGATTTATTGGACAAAGTCATCTCAATTGTTACATCTTTTAAAGAATTGTGTATGATTTTAACAAAAGGAAACATCTTATTGGAGGAGAGCCTGTTCTCCTAAGTCAAATGCTTTCTTGTTTCTTTTCTTTCTTTTTTTTGCTAGGCAATGGGGTTAAATGACTTGCCAAAGGTCACACATCTAGGTAGTTATTAAGTATATGAATCCGGATTTGAACTCAGGTCCTCCTGACTTCAGGGCTGGTGCTCAATCCATTGCATCACCTAGCTGCCCCTTAGTGTTAAATGTGTATGTGTATGTGTGTGTGTGTGTGTGTGTGTGTGTGTGTGTGTGTATTTATGTATTTACACACACCTTCAGTGGGTTCTCTGCCACTCAGTCAATTGTGTAACTTTATGAGTTATTGGTAGCTATTGATAGCTTCTTGATCACCTTTTTCAGTAATCATTAGGCTTTTGATTTTTAAAATAGAACACATGAGTTTTGTTATTTTTCACAGAAATGCCATAGATACTCACCAATACTGTGACCCTGAACAAATCACTTGATCTTCCTTTACCTCAGTTTTCTCTTCTATAAAATGAGTATGATAATAGTGCCCACCTCTCAGGGTTTTTATGAGGATAAAATGAAATATTTGTAAAGTATTATGCCAGCCATAAAGCACTTTGTAAAATCTAGCTATTGTTATTATTATCATTAATTACATGCATTTAGTGTCTTCCCCTCTTTCAGATATATTTTTTTCCAGGGTGATTAAAATCATTTTTATTAAGATATCTTAACAAAATGGCACAACTCTCTCATGGTGGAAGAGTGCGGTGGGGAAATCCCAAAAGACAAGTACTTTTATGCACTTTGAAAGGTTTTGTTCCTGCCCTCTCATGCCCTCTCATAGCCTGGAGTTACAAATCTAATCGATATATAGGTTCCTATACATTTTCCCCACCCTGATCATTATACTAATAATGAGCAAGAACAGCTCGATCTCCTTGAGCATGCACAAAGGAGGTCAAGACTCCAGGTTAACTTAAACAGGTGGGGAGTTTTTGTTCAAATGGTGGCTAAATCTTTCATAGTAACTCAGTACCTGCCCTAAGGCAACAATATAGTCAGACCTAGTCTTTGTAATGTAAACTTACAACCCTCCCTTCACATTCTTGTGGAACCCAAAACCCCACATTTTCCTCACCATTTCCCCCTTTTCTCTTATAATTAGAATTTGGGTTCCACTTTGTATTAGGGATTTCTTTCCTAAATCACAACTCTTGTTACTGACATAACTACTGACTTTCTTCTATCAAGGTTTTTACTTCCTCATTATCAGAGACATGGACCCATCCCATTTTCCAGGTTTGTGTGGTAGCACATGCCAACTTTCTGATGTCTTTTGCTATTTGCCCATTGGCATTCATCTTTGTGCATCAACTTGATTCAACTTACCACAAACTCCTCCAATCAACAGATTTGTTTGCATAGCTTAGCCAGCTAGCAAGTCGAGGCCCTAGGTGTCTAACTGGTAATTTTTCCACTACAGTTTAGAATCTAATCAGGATATAAATTGGGGTTAAATAGCCCCAACTTCCATCCAGGCCCTTAAGTCTAGATAACAACTCCCTGTCCAACTCTTTGGACAGAAGGGTGTAGGCAGTAGTTCCACAAATCCAATAATGTCCCTTTAGTGCTGGTTGGTCTTCTAAGAATAGTTTCCCCGTTTCCAACAAATAGATAATACTATTCATCCTTACTTCCAAGGGGCCCTCCTAAGTAAGCCATACAATCCTCATGATGATAGGTACATTTCCAAAGTTTCTGTACCTCCTTCTACTGGCCAAGTTTTTATACCAATGTCTTTAGATAGGTCTTCCTGGTTTCAAAATTGATCAAAATAAATCCCTGATTTTGTTCCATTGGACCAGCCCCAAGAATAGCTAATATATCTAGTGATGTTCCTTGAATTATTTTTCTTGCAAATAGCCATTTCCACACTTTCCTTGCAAGTGCATACTAACTCATAATTACAGTTTGCTTAACAAGTACCCCAGTTTTCACATTTTAACAAGGGATCCAAGTACCATCATTACATTTCACTTGAGTCTCAGTCACCTATCTTTTAAAATTGTATAGTCCAGAATATATGTACCCTACTTCTGGACATGTCCAGACATTTGCTACTCCTCAGGAAAAAATATCCTGGCTAGACTGGAATAAACAATAGTTACTCTGAACTGACTCAGTCATATACCACTGGTATTTCTCTGCTCTAGATCAGAATCCTGTGCCACAGTGCACCTCTGACCAGGGACTGAGAACCTAGACCAGATTCAGGGGGACTTCCACCCAAGGCCAATTCTCAGACTGCTGTGGACCACCACAGTCAACCACACCAAAAGACTGGGCATTGATTTCTGTCAGTTAGATTCTCCTCCCACCATTACTAATACCCCATTGTCTAAATTGTCTAAATCAGAATATAGGTTCATGTAGGATTAAATACCATCCAATAATCTCCCTTCTTTTCTCTCAATGGAGAACATTTTCACCCTGCCTCTCCTCCTTTCCGCAAGGAGAAGGGTAGAAATAGGGGTGTCATACTTACAGATTCAAGGGGAAGTTGCAGATACAGATCCCCTATTACACAGTGTACACATAGGTGAGAAATGATGGAGATGAATTGGTCCAGTGTCTCTCTCTTCTCTTCTTTTCTTCTCCCCTGGAGACATCCAATGTCCTTCTACATCTTCTAAATCTATTCCAAAAAGGTCCTCTCCAGCTCAGGTGACTTATTAAACCCTTGTCTTCTGGTAAATAAACTGCCTAACATTTTACTTAGATCAAAACACATGTTTTCATCACAAAACAATGAGATTTTAGTGCTTATTACAATATACATTTTGCCTTATTGCCATATTGACACACACACACTTCACTTTAACACAATAAACTTCCATTAGTGTTTTACTACATGAGCAAATTCCCAATGAGAATTATCACATTGACTTAAACTTATGACATATATATTCAACAATCATCTTAATTCAAAGAGTACCCAGCATATGGTTTGAAAATAAAACAATATTAACCTTTGCTTTTATTAAAATGACTTAAATATCCTTAACCAAAATGAAAATTTTTTGGGTTTTTTTTTTGGCAAGGCAATGGGGTTAAGTGACTTGCCCAAGGTCACACAGCTAAGTAATTATTAAGTGTCTGAGGCCAAATTTGAACTCAAGTCCTCCTGACTCCAGGGCTTGGTGCTTTATCCACTGTGCCACCTAGCTGCCCCCAAAATGATTTTCTTTTCAAAATATTCCCATATTTTTCTTTTCCTAGTATACTTATCTGACTCATATTCCTTTCCTTAAACTAGACCTTGAAACTGTAATTATCCTAAGAATTCCCCCTTTCTTCTTCTTACCTCAATATCCTCTTTAAATAAAAATTAAGGAAAAAAATTCCTATCTTAACATGTAGCTGATAGCAAGCATCAGAGCCATATACCTAACCTATCTCTGGCTATTAGATCCAATACATCTAAAACTTCTGTTTCTGGTTTGCTTAGTAACTATAAAGATCCAGGACATTAAAGGAAAATTCCTTTATTGATATAAATATTGAATGTCAGTGTCCAGGCAGAGGTCATTGTGGGTAGTTGAATGTCTTGGGCCAGATTTACTCTTCCTGGTGAGATATTATCCAAATGTGGTTTTGGGGAAATCAAGTCAAAAGGGTCCACCCTCAGGCCATACTGAGAAGCCTCCCCTTTGACTACACATCCCCATCATCTCACATCTTTAATCCATTGGCTTCCTTGGCTCCAAGAACATGACATTTACCCAGTAGCATTTCTTTTTGCTGACCATTCTGGTATCTGACATAAAAAGAGAAAATTTATTTAAAAGTCCCATGATCTAAAATAGTTGTTTTACCTAATTAGAACTTCCAGTGAATTCACTAATTATAGTCCCAATTAATGAATCCCCTACCTAAATCTCTGGGTATCCTTCCTAGGTCTTTGCTAAAACCAGGTATTCTAACTATGACTGGCCCTACAGGCTTCATCTCCTACCTGTTACTAGAGATATTCCTTTGTCTGATATCATATCTACTCTATCTTTATATAAAGATGGTGTATCAGATTCGCCTTGGCTAGAGAATCCTCCTTCTAGCCTGTTGTATTTTACCCAAATAAATGCTTTCTTTGTCCAGGTGATTCTTTCAGATATTTTGATGCCTTCAGAATGATGTCTGCCATTCCTCTGGATTCAATCAAGTCCAGCTGCTTTTTGCTTTCTTTAATGCTATTTCTATCTCTTCATGTAGTATGTTTTACAGTATAGTGTTAGAGTCCAAATGTGATGACTTCTCTGTCACTGATAAAGAAAATTTATAGCTATGTTTTTATAAATACTTTTCTTTCCTTTTTTGGGGGAGGCATTTATTTATTTATTTCCTTCTTAAATACTCTTGGCACAGTTGATGCTTTGGCATATTAGCTTGCTACTTTATTGGTTTCCATGCAATGTCAAGAGATATAAGGAAAGTCCCCTGAAAGTTGGGTTAATTACTTTTTTTTTTTATGTTTTTGCAAGGCAAATGGGGTTAAGTGGCTTGCCCAAGGCCACACAGCTAGGCAATTATTAAGTGTCTGAGACCGGATTTGAACCCAGGTACTCCTGACTCCAGGGCCGGTGCTTTATCCACTATGCCACCTAGCTGCCCCGTGAATTACCTTTTTGGAGTATTTCTTGAAGGATCCAGTCATGAGACATTAAATGGGAAAGCATGAATGAATTGAAATTTACCCTGTTTGAAAAAGTTGCACACATTAATGAGATCCTAACTTCCTTAAAGTGTTCAAATATATCTCATTTTCTTGTCTAGAAAGAAATGTGAGTTGAGAACCAAGTCTGTAACATTTGTTTTATCTTAATTTTGGACCTGTTTTAGTACCATTGTTTTGATATTTAAAAGGACATAATAGATACCATCTTTTTTGACCTGGTCTGTTCCCAGGTGAGGGTTGGGATCCTATGGTAACAAAGATTCAAGGGAATTTTTTTTTTTCCTTCTTTGGTTCAGGTTGGCCTTTGAGTTGGTATTTTCATAAGTGTAACTATGGTATTTTCATAAGTGTTTCTTTTTTGATAGAATAATGGCAAATGTATAATAATATGGGTCAAAGACTTTGGGGATGTCTTGGTAGCCTCTGCTAGTGTCTGATAACTTAGATATACATGTATATATACATACATATTAACTAAGATATACATGTATACATGCATATATACACACATATACATGTATATGCATGTATATATGTGTGTGTGTATATATATATATATATATATATATACACACACACACACACACACACACACATTTGTATAAGAAAGAGCCTTCTCAAAAAATAATCTATTTGGGGCAATATGTGAAGATTTCCTCACTCAGGTGCCCTTTTACAGAAGTTTTTATTATTTTATTTAATAATCCCCTATGCTTCTTGGAATGATGGCAGACCTCCCTAGGTCATCTATCCTTTCCCTTTATGTATGTGAATAAAATTTAGATAGAAAAAACAATTAACTAATGAGGTAAAAGGATCCTGATCTTCTAGTTCAAGGGTTCCACCCTTCACTCACTATCTTGGGTGGTTAGAGTATATTGTTGAAATGATTATTGGGTTTACTCAAGAGTTTTGCCTTTTTTATTAAAAAAAATCCTATTTAAGTTCTTTAATGTGGAGGAGAGGAGGTTATGTAACTAGAGTTGCCTCTTAACAGGTCCTTATTGTTAAAGAAGACTGATCCCTTTGTGCTTTAGAATGTTTCAGCTTGGCACACAGAAAATGTTTTAATTTAACTGACTTGCTCTTTGATACATCAATTCTCTATTGTGCTTTGAACTTGGTGCAAGTCCTAGTTTACCTGCTGAGCTATTTAGTTGTTTGGAAACTTATGGGGAGGGGTTCAAGGGAGTCTGGTCACTTCAGATCCGTATATATATATTTTTTTTCTGAAGTCTCTCAAAATTTTTAAAGAAATAAAATACAAATAGTCTCAGATTTTCTCTGAATAGGAGCATATTCTTTTCTGTAAATCTGCAAATGCACCAGGAGCCCAGTTCAGCTTTATGGTGACTATAAAGTATCAGTGTCAAAAGTCCGGCTTGAGGAAAAGGAGCTGGCCTGCATATCCAGGATCAAAAGATTGAATGAAAGACCATGTTATCTCCTGCTTTGAATCACCTTTGGGCAGTTATATGCAGGGTTTTAGAGAAGAGATTGGTTTCCCAGAGGAGATTCTTGTAATTTGATCTGTGAAAAAGTTGGTCTGAGTATATAACTAGGGATCAAAAAGTTAGGAATTTGAGAAAAGGTAATTTTGGCTCTTGAACCTCCATGCTCTAGTGTTCTTGACTCATGAAGCTCACTTATTACTCTAGGAAGAATTTAGGAAAAAAAAAGGATTGGAGACTCATTATCTAGTTTAATGCTAACTGGTGTAGCTATATCGACAGGGTCTCTTTGATTGTAAAGGGGGTCCTGGTGCTGTGTGCAGTAACAGGAGTCTAGTTCAGAGCTGGGACTTGGTCTCATTTCAACTCTATCTTTCTCTGGCTCATTGTTTTCCTTTAAAAAGAGAAAAACTTTATTTCTGAATCTCAATAAAACAATCACCTTTTATTTTTTATCCTATTCCATGGTTTCTGGTTTCCTTTGCCCCAAGACCTGTGCTTGAGGCATAACTCCTGGTCTCTCACCTGGTCTCTGTCTCTAGTAATCATTGTACTGTACAATCTGAGCCTGTGGTTTTGCCTCAGGTAAACTGTAGAGGTAGACTCATAAAATATTTGCAAAATAATTTGAAATTTATCTCTATGTGTAGATGTCAATAGCTAACAATTTAGTAGTGGCCTATGGAGATGTTCAGATTTAGGCCATGATAGTTTGTGAAATTTAATGCTCTGACTGCTTTTGGCTGTATTTCTATCTGTTACATTTATTCCTCATTGATTGAAATTTAAAGGCATACATTAGCAAGGATATATTTGTATCAAAATTCTCAGAGGAATTATTTAATAAAAAATAACCACATTCAACAGAGGCTTTTCTTGGCCAATAATTAAAACTAAACAGTTTTGGAGAAATAGTCTACTTTTTTTCTTTTTGGTTTTTGCAAGGCAATGGGGTTAAGTGACTTGCCCAAGGATACACAACTAGGCCATTATTAAGTGTCTGAGGCCAGATTTGAACTCAGGTCCTCCTGAGTCCAGGGCCAGTGCTCTATCTACTGTACCATCTAGCTGCACCTGCTTTGATTTTTGAAAGATAATTCTTTAGGTTTGTTATAATAGTTACCCAGTAAAGTAGATGCATCATTAATATGATTAATTTTAAAAAGCACCAAAAAAACCCTTATGTAAATTCTTCATTGTTTATAAAATGAAATCTGGACTCTGTTGTTTCCCAATTGGTCTTACTCCATTACTCCTTGAAAAGAATCCTGAACTCCACTCTTGATGACTTACGCTCACCAGATAATACTTGGCTTATTTCTGAATTTAAACCTGGAGTATCTCCTTCAGACTTCCCCCACCCCTCAATTCTCTGTCCTTACTCTTTCTTCAACTAAATCCTACTCTTTCTTAAGCTCAAGTCCCACTACCTTTGTGAAATCTTCCCCTCCCCTTTCAAATCTACTTAAATTTCCTTAATTATATTTCCTTTGAACCCCTTTAAGTTTCATAATATTTGAAGCTTGAAGGGCCATAAAGAGCATCTAATCATACATCCTTTCATTTTATAGTTGTGGAAACTGAAGCCCAGAAGAGTTAAATATTTTGTTCAGTGTCACACAGGAAGTAACAGAACTGGGATTTGAACCCAGTTCTTTGATTCCAAATTCAGTTCTTTTCCATTAAATCAGTGTCTAACACATGGCCCTTGGAAGCTTGAGGCCTTATTGTACGAGTGCAGCCAGTATCAGATTAAAATATGGTTCCTATCTGATTTTAATGTGTTGATATATTAATAAAAAAGAAATACACAAACATATATGATTTTCAAAGTCATTATATAGCTCACAGGGATCCTTGTATGTAGTTTAGTGGCTTCTGTTTTCTATTTGAGTTTGACACCACTGCAGTCCATCATAATTCATTTTGCATTTAACTTTCATATGAGTATACATCTCTTATCTCAAAGAGATTGTAGGATCCTTTAGGGAGACTATGTTTATTGAATTTTTAAAAATCCATTTATAGTACCTGGTAAATACCCAATAAATAACATACTGAATCAAATTGGGGAAGGGGAAAACCAAATTATGTTGCCCTATACCTTTTACAAATGAGGAAATTGAAGTTCAAAGTCATATCATTAATTAATGACAGACAAGATTAGAACCCAGGTTTTCTGAATCATGTCAATCAACAAGCTGTATTAAGCACTTGCTCATTTATTTTATACCTGTGATTATTTTTTATCTGTGCTCCAAAACCTGGGTTAGGTTTTGAAACAGTTTTATCCCTTCCACCTCCCCCCTTCCTCAGCCCCACCCCCAGCCCCGCTATTCACCTGCTGCCACCCCTACCTCCAGCAATCTGGAAAATCATGCAAGATGTTTTTGGTTCTTCTTTCATATTACAGAAAGTCTGTTTTTGTTTGTTTTTTTCTTTTATGGGATGTTTACAGTACCTTATTGTAAAATTTGGGTTAACTAATTTTTTCTCTCTCATCTGTTAGGTTTCCCATTTTATTTGAGGCTTTCATAAAACTTCCCCCCCCAAAAAAAATTCCCATTTAATTTCCTATGTTGATCTAGCATATATTGAAATCACAGAGGGGCAAGTCCTGATGGAAGAGGAAGGGACATCTTCATAATGACTAATTGAAAATAAAATAATTCCTTCTCACAATGAGCTTTTAATCTTCAAGTGTGAGCATGGAGGACAAAACCATAAACATATATCTATGAAATAAACATAAAATAAATACAAAGTTATTAAATATAAGGTTATTTGGAAGAGAAGGCATTAGTGGTTGGAAAGATCAGGAAAGATTTCATGTAGAAGGTGATGTTTGAGCTTATTCTTTTTTGTTTGTTTTTTGCAAGGTAATGGGATTAAGTGACTTGCCCAAGGTCACACAGCAATGTAGTAAGTGTCTGAGGCAGGATTTTAACTCAAGTCCTCCTGACTCCAGCACTGGTACTCTCTCCACTTTGCTACCCAGTTGTCCCCTTGAGCTGATTCTTAAAAGACAAGAGGGATTCTATGAATTACAAGGTAAAGGGAATTCATTCCAGGCAGGGGAACAGCCAGGGAAAAAGCATGGAATCAAAACTGTGGAGGAAGAGGCACAAGTACACTTTACTGAAATCACAGAAGGGGAGCAATGTATAGAGACCGGAGAACTGTATGGGGAAAAAAGACTGTAAAACCTAAACAGAGGAGTTTCTGTTTGATTCTAGAGGCAATAACCAGTCACTGGAGCTTATTGAGTAGGGAGGTAACCTTACTCCTTTTTGGTAGGCTCTCGAGACACAAAGGAATAGGAAAGATAGCTCTCCTCTCAAATTCTTTTGATTTCTGTGAAGCTCACATAATCTTTGACAGGGAACCACAGTAATTTGGGTTGAATTTTTTTCTTGATATTTTATGTATTTGTTTTTCCAACTATATGCATATACTAATTAATTTTTTTGGCAAGGTTTTGAGTTTTACAATTTTTCTCCCTCCCTTTCTTCCTTTCCCTCTCCCCTTGACAGAAAATCATATGATAAAGACTTTACATTTATAGCCATGCTAAACATGTATTGTTATTGATCAGGTTGTGAGAGAAGAATCAGATTCAAACAGAAGAAAGAAAACAGAGAGAAAAGGAAATGACAATATATGAGGCAACTTTTAAAAACTGAAGATAATAAGCTTTGTTCTTCATTTAAACTCTGCAGTTCCTTCTCTGGAGATGAATGATGTTTTCCTTCACAAGTCTGTTAAAATTGTCCTTGATTATTGACCTGCTGAAGTGAACAGGTCCCATGGTTGATCATCATCCCATGTTGTTAGTGTGTACAATGTTCTTCTGGTTCTACTCATTTCACTAAACATTAATAATTCATACAAATCTTTCCAGGCTTTTCCGAAATTTCATCCCTCATGATTTTTCTCCTTTTTTTAGTTTTTTTTTTTTTTTTTTTTTTTTGGCAAGGCAGTGGGGTCAAATGACTTGCCCATGGTCACACAGCTAAGTAATTAGTAAGTGTCTGAAGCCAGATTTGTACTCAGGACCTCCTAACTCCCAGGCTGGTGCTCTTTTCACTGTACCACCTAGCTGCCCTCCTCATGATTCCTTTTAGAACAATAGTGTTCCATTACATACATATAATATAATTTGTTCAGCCGGTCCCCAATTGATGGACATCCCTTCAATTTCCAATCCGTTGCCACTACAAAAAGAGGTGCTATGAATATTTTTATACATGTGGGATTTTTACCATTTTTCATGTTCTCAGTATTGCTGGATCAAAGTATATGCACATTTTTATTGTCATTTGGGCATAATTCCAAATTACTCTCCAGAAAGATCGGATCAGTTCATAACTCCATCAACAATGCACTAGTATTTGGGTTGGATTCAATACTATTCAGTGACCTGATTGAGTAGTGGTCTGTTATTTCCTGACATTATTTCTCCCTGACTAGGTAAAGGAGTTGAGCACCTACTTCATCCTCAGTACAATGCTTCATTAACTAACTCTGTAAGCATGTGCATTCTGGGCTCAGGCCTTACTGTTTCTTCATCACAATAATTTTTCTCCAGAACATTTTATTAAGTGTTTTTTAGTTCATGAAGCTAGGTAGTTAGCCCTGCACTCTGACACCAGGGTTAAAAAAACAAACAACTTCATGTGTACAAGATAGCTGGTGTCTTGTTTGTTCTTTGTTTTTGAAGAGGACCATGACATCAAGGAGGTGATGTCATGACATGCAAGTGAATTGTATTTAAGAGAGAGGGGTTGGGGGCAGCTTGGTGGTGCAGTGGATAGAGCACTGGTCCTGAAGTCAGGAGGACCTGAGTTCAAATGTGGCCTCAGACACTTAATAATTACTTAGATGTGTGACCTTGGGCAAGTCACTTAACCCCGTTGCCTTGCAATTAAAAAAAACCCAGAGAGAGAGAGAGAGAGAGAGAGAGAGAGAGAGAGAGAGTGAGTGTGAGTGTGTTGAGGGGCTGTGCAAAGTCAACAGACTCTTTCTCTTCTTCAGAGTCCAGTGAGTCCAGTGGCCAGAAATGGATCAAGATGACTAGAGATTACCTTGGATGTAGTGACCCTTGTAAGCTAAGGTTTTTAGCAGGTATCAATTTGACTGAGATAATGTGTACTCAGTGTATTGACTAGGGATGAAAAACATGAAGCAAAGAATGGTTTCCTGGCTAGTAGGGCTATTTCCCTCTTTGTATTTATTTGTATCACCAGTGCCCCGCAGAGTTCCTGGTGTTTAATAAATGTTGATTGATTTTTGATTACTAAGAGCTTTACCAGACATAAACTTAGATGTTAGAGCTTTGCCGGATATGAGTGATCTTTCTGATTCCAAAACTGAATTTTTATTCCATGAAGACTTTCAAGGGAGTTAAGGAAAGACCTCATGGAGGAAACAGATGCCATTTAAGCCAAATTCTGAAGGAAAATAAATCTGGGTAACAGCCTTTTCAAAGATACAGAAATGAGAGGTGGGGTGTCATTTTTGAGGGGCAGCAAGAAGGCTAATTTAGATGAACCAGAATGAGTTGTCACAATGTGAAAGGGGGAGTAATATATTAAAAATATGAAAGAGGAGGTATGACCAGATAGAAGTTTTTCTGAAAAAAGATCTCAGTTTCATTAACTGAGAGGCACTTAATAAATGCTTTGGAGGAAGATCACTGTAATGAAAAAACAGCAACTGTAAACATTGTATACTTGTCAGCTTTGTGATTTGCAACTCAAAAATTGATCTTTAGGCATAAAGAAGGCATAATGTCCAGGATTGCTGAGCCTGGCCAAATATGTGGCAATGTCATCTGGCCTGAGCACCTCATTTTTAAAGAGAGGGATCAAGAGGGAGAAGACTTATGATTGCATTCCATATGAGGAATGGCAGAAGAGGAGATGTTTAGCCTGAAAAGGGAAGCTTTAGGGATGCTATCAGAACAGGTGTCAGGAATTTGAAGGGCCATCCTGTGGGAAGAAGGATGAGACATTCTGCTTTTGGCAGACGGTAGTGAGGGAGAATTATACTTGAAGCCATGAGTTGGCATCCTGTCTCCTATACTTATTAGAGTTCTGTGAGCCTTGGGAAGTTGATTAACCTTTTGGGCCTCATTTTCCTTATTGATAACTTGGGGTCTGTCTTATGAGCTTGTTGTATCAGATGAGATGATAAAAAGCTTGGTGGCTCAGAGTGTATAGGGTTATGGATACTGACTTCCAATCTGGCCTCTTTGCCTCAGTTGTCTTATGTGTAAAATGAACTGAAGAAGGAAATGGAAAATTGCTCTAGTGTCTTTTCCAAGAAAACACCAAATGGGGTCACAGAAAGTCAGGCATGACTGAAAATGACTAAGCAACACAGTACTTTTTATGGTTGACCCCAGAGGACAGAACTATCAAGGAACAGGGGATAAAAACTGTATAGAAGATATATAAGGATAAATTTTTTCACAGTTAGAGCTATCCAAGTGAAATATGGGTTGCCCAGAAAATTAAGGAGGATTTTTCTTCAGATGTCAGTCTGTAGGTCACTAAACATTTATTAAGCAACTTTTATAAGGCAAGCACTTTGCTAAGAGCTGGGGGATAGTAAAAGAAGCAAAAAAATAACTCATGTCCCCAAGGAGGTCACAGTCTAATGGGGGGAAATAATAAGCAGACAAATATGTACAAGCAAGTTATATACAGAAAAAACTGGAAATAACAGAAGGAAGAAATCATTAATATGGAATGGGGAAGACTGCCTGTAGTTCCCCAGTTGAATTAGAGCTTCCTTCTTACTTTGGATGTGTTGTATTTCTTGTTTGAGGCTTAAACTTTTTTTGTAATATATAAATGGTAATCACTGAACAAAAATATATATGATAACATTAATTATCTTACCTTTCTTTTTTTTTAATTTTTTTAATTTTTTAATTTTTTTAGGTTTTTGCAAGGCAAATGGGGTTAAGTGGCTTGCCCAAGGCCACACAGCTAGGCAATTATTAAGTGTCTGAGACTGGATTTGAACCCAGGTACTCCTGACTCCAGGGCCGGTGCTTTATCCACTGTGCCACCTAGCTGCCCCAATTATCTTACCTTTCATTTGATTTTTTGCCCTTTTTGTTTTATTTTTTTCTTTTTAAAATGCCATGATTGGGGGGGTGGGTACTCCAACAACAAAGAGCAAGAAACATAAAGAAAGTAAAAACAGTATGCTCCAGACTGTACTCAGAGTTCATCAGGTCTCTGGAGGTTGATAGCATTTTATATTTAATTTTTTATAATGCTGTTTTTCCTCTCTGTGATATTCCCAGCAAGATGAATTTTTGTATTTGATTGTCACAATCAAAACTGGATTCTTCCCGTGGAATAAGGTTGGGCCTATGATTCATTGTTATTCAGTCATTTCAATCATGTCCAGCTCTCCATGACTCCATTTGTGACTTTCTTGTCAAAAATGCAGAAGTGGTTTGCATTTCTTTGTCCAGCTCATTTTGCAGATGAGGGAACTGAGGCAACCAGGATTAAGTGATTTGCCCAGTCATTCATTTGCTAAGTTTCTCAGGGCATATTTGAATTCAGGAAGATGAGTCTTCCTTACTTCACGCCTGGAACTCTGCTGCCCCTGTCTTGAGAATTGCTTGGTGGTGGATCATTAAGAAAGCCTAAAAGTAGATTCTGCTTGTTGTGACATCAGACATTCAAAACCGCTTCTTCAGTTTTAAATTTGGCTTAAGGGGGATTGACTACAACTCCAAGTATATGGTCAGTGGCTTCAGCATTGATTGATGGTGGTCTGTTGAAAACACTATGGAAATGTTCAGCCCATCTCTCCATGATCATCATATCCCTATCACTAATCAATGTGACTCCATTAACAATGAATAGTTGAAATGCACCATATTTTGGCTCATAAATAGCCTTTAGGAAATCTTAAAAATGTTTTTGAGTGTTACTATCAGCAAAAAACCTGAATTTCATCTGTCTTCTTACTGAGCCAAGAATCTCTCTGAGCCTCCTTTGCATTTTAATTTTTGTGGAGTTCACTGCTCCCTTCCTAGAGAAAGATGAGCTATCTATCCTTCTGGTAAACCCTGTGGAGTTGTTGTTTTTCATTTAGTAGTTTCTGTATCCCCCATCATTTTTGTCAAACTCATTTTGATGGATACGAGTGTTCTGGCCCAAGTGAGTTAAATGCATTTACCACACACCAAATCTCTTAAAAACTGCCCGCTCCTTTTCTGCTCCATTGTTATCAGTCATGTGTTGTCAGCTTTGCCTTCAACTTAGCAACAAACTGTTCATGCTCAAAGAAGCACTCTAATCTGTTGATCTTAAGTTTTCTGGAAGTCCTATTGCCTTAGGGACACCACTTTTGTTGAAAGTGAATATTAGGCTTAAAGATCAGTCCACCTCTTTGCACCCTCATATTGCTTTGGTCACTTTCACAATCTATCTATCTCTTCTTACTTTGCTATAGTCTATTAAACACCAGTGTTTTGATCTGAGGGTGCATCCACAGTTTTATTGTGTTCAGGTTAGTGAAAAACAATGTTAGTGATGAGGTCAAGAGATGCCCACGTCTTCAGTAGTATGTGACTGTTTCCATTGATGTTTCTGTTTCCATTCCTTCTGAACTCCCTTCCTTGCCTGTCTGGCATTGAAGTCACCCATAATTTATAAACTTGTCCTTTTTCAGCATATTGATAATGAGGTGTTGCCAGGTCTTCATAAAATTGTTCTTTGACTTCATCAGTGTTTTTTTCATGGGAGGAGCATAGGTACTGATGATAGTGGCATGGTACTTTCCTGCAAGTGTGAATTGCCTTGCAAGGGGCCTGGCATTCACTCCTTTTGGTAGACATATGAACTTGTTGATGAGATTAGCTTGGATTGCAAAGCCAGCCTTTCAACACTCTCTTTCATTGTGGCCACTCCAGAAAAACATGTATCCAACTCCAACTTTGGTAAGGAAGCCTTCATTTGCCAACTTTGTTTCATTCAAGGCTGCTATTTGGAAGGAAGTGATATCTACTGAGTTCTCTTGCCTTAAGAGCTGTTTGTCTTTCAGGTCTACTGGATTTTGAGTTATCCACATTCCCTGTACCAAAAGTGAGAGGAATCATCTTTGCAAATATAGCTATATATATGTATATATATATATTATATTTTTATATATTTGTATATTTATATATATATGTGTGTGTGTGTGTGTGTGTGTGTGTGTGTATACATGTACTCATATGATTTTGTTTGGGGAGCTCTGCCTGTTGCAGTAAGAAGGCTAGAGTTGGGTGAAGCAGACAGTTTTAGGGTACCTTTCTAGCCATTCCTCATTGCAGGAGGTAAACAGTGCAGTCCTTAAAAGAAATTGCTCAGATACCTGGAGGCTGCTGAAACCCACTATTTTTTCAGTCTAGTGAGAAGGTGACTCTATGATCTTGGCTGTCTATATACAAGGTTGTGACTACAGTTGCCAGTATATCCACAGCTGCTGCTTTGTCATTGTCTTGTTGTCACAGGACCTTGAAGTATGGTAAGAATGGCAAAAGAATAGTAAAAAAAGAAAGGTAAATTGGTATGGCAATGTCCTTTGATTTGTGCATGAATTGGTTTAAGTGAGGCAGAGTTGCATGAGACAGAGCTTCACTCTCTCTTCAAGAGTTATCAGAGTCCAGTGGCAAGACAAAATCAAGACAATGGTGATGACCCAGATGGTCTTGGTACCTTTGATATCTAGCTAAGCTCTGAATACTCCCAATGCCTATTTTCAGCTACCTTCTTGACTGTTGGAACAAATTGTTCTCATTCTACCCCTTCCACCAAGGGGAATTCTTCACATGCTTGAGGTGGACATTCTCCTAACTCACAAAAGGGTTGATACCCCTTGTTTACCCTCAAGTTTAAATGATGTAACTAAGCTGCTGAAATGGTTTATTGGGTTATAACCACTAAACATGCTACAGCTTCTTGGGGCCATCAGTAAGAGTTGGATGAATCAGGTGGTCATCAAAGATGGAAAGTAGCCCCCAAAAATGGCTTGGCAGCCCTTTCTAGTCTTCCCTCAACAATCCTACACACACACACACACACACACACACACACACACACACACACATACACACACATCACATATATCTGTATATATATATATATATACATATATATTTGTTTATGTGCATTTTGTGCATATATACACACATATACAAATTGTCATGCATTCATTTGTGTGTATGTATTTATATATGTGTGTAAAAGAGAGAGCTTTACACACACACACACACACACACACAGGCACACAGAAAGCTAGAGACATTAGTAGGCCAGAGAGGTTAGGTGTCCATTACTTAGAAGTAGCTAGTGGAATAGTGACTGGAGCTCTGGGCCTGAAGACAGGAAGACCCAAGTCTATGTACAGTGACCTTGGACAAGTCATTTAACCTCTGTCTGCATCAGTTTCCATCTGGAAAAGAATATTTGTACCTATCTCATAAGGATGTTGTGTGATAATGAGATGACATTTTTCAAAAGTATATAGAGAGCCACCCAGCAGGAGCCACTTGGCCACTGCTTCTAGAGCACTCAGCCCATGGAAGGTAAGGGGGTGGGGGGAGATTGTCCAGTTCTCTCCTCTGGCCCTGGGACAGGACTCTGCTGCTTTGTCCATACTCAGACCCTGGTCACAGTCTGCCCTCCCCCATTTCCATAGAGCAGGGACCTTCCTCACAGCTGCAGGGCAGAAGGGCATAACTGTGGTCATCCACAGTCCAAAACACAAGCCAGGGGAGCAACCAGAGCCTCTCATAAGACCTTGAAGGAACTGAGGTTCTTTGCAGGGGCATACCAATAATACTCAAATTTTGAAAATCAAGTAAGGGAGGTAGAGGAAAAATTGGGAAAGATGCAGGAAAAACCTGAAAACCAAGTCAGCAGCTTGGTGAAGGAGATCCAAAACAATGCTGAAGAAAATAGCACATTACAAACTAGTTCAGGTCAAAAGGAAAAAAAAATAGTCCAAAAAGTTAATGAGGAGACGAGTACCTTAAAAAGCAGAATTGACTAGATGGAAAAGGAGATATTAAAACTCTCTGAAGAAAACAGCTCCTTCAGATGTAATGGTGCTAAAGGAAGCTGACTTTGTGAGAAATCAAGATACAATGCCACAAGATCAAAAGAATGAAAAACTAGAAGAAAATTTGAAATATCTCATTGAAAAAACAACTAATTTGGAAAACACATCAAGGAGAGACAATTTAAAAATTATTGGGCTACCTGAAAGGCATGACCAGGAAAAGAGTCTTTATTTCATTTTTAAACTTTTTTTTTAGGTTTTTTGCAAGACAATGGAGTTAAATGGCTTGCCCAAGGCCACACAGCTAGGTAATTATTAAATGTCTGAGGCTGGATTTGAACTCAGGTACACCTGACTCCAGGGCCGATGCTTTATCCACTGCGCCACCTAGCTGCCCCCCTTTACTTCATTTTTAAAGAATTTCTGCAGGAAAATTGCCCTGATATTCCAGAAGCAGAGGGTTAAAATAGAAATTAAGAGAATCCACTGACCCTCTCCTGAAAGAGATAAAAAAAAATTAATCCTCAGGAATATTAAAGCCAAGTTCTAGACTCCTGAGTCAAAGAGAAAATATTCAAGTACCCAGAAGGAAACAATTCAGATATCATGGAGCTACACTCAGGATTATATAGGATTTAGCAACATCCACTTTAAGGGCTCATGGGACTTAGATATGATATTCTGGAAGGCAAAAGAGCTTGGAATGCATTCCAGAATCAGCTATCCAGCAAACTGAACATCCTCTTCCAGGGGAAAAGATGGACTTTCAGTGAAACAGGGGAATTTCAAATTTTCCTGTTGAAATGGCTAGAGCTGAACAGAAAGTTTGATCTTCAAGTACAGGATTCAGGTGAAGCATAGAGATTGTGGATGATAAGGGTAAATTATGAGGCATTTAATGATGATAAACTCCGTGTATTCCTGCATGGCAAGATGATAGTGATAATACTCATATGAACCTTCTCATTTAAAAGGAACTTTTATAGATGAGGTACAGGAGGGAGCTAAATTTGAAGGTATAATATATTATAAAAATGGAGTAAATGGGTGAGAAGGAAATGTACTGGGAGAAAGGAAAAGGAGAAGTAGAATAGACTAAGATATTTCATGTAAAAGAATCAAGAAATAGCTTTTGCAATGGTTATGGAAATGGGGAAGGTGAGGGCGATTGAGGGAGCCTTCATTGTCATCGGAAATGGCTCAGAGAGGAAACAACATACATACTTAATAGGGTTTAGAACTCTAGAAGAAAAAGGAGAGAAAGAGGATGGAAGAAAGTGGATAAGGGGAAGGGCAGGGATGTAGGTGATGATAGGGTAGATCACGGGAGAGGATAGTCAGATATAATACATTTGCTTTTTTACTTTTGGCAAGGTGGTAGGATTGGGTTGCATTTTTGGGACCAAGGGACTGGCTGATCTCTGGGTCTCTGGGTGGGATGTAGGCTTAGCACCTCTTGACCCCAGGGCTGGTGCTGGTGCTCTGTCTGCTGTGCCACTCTTCTGTCCCACAGCACACTTTTGACCAGGGACAGAGTGAAAAGAAAGAGAAAATATAATAAATGATAGAGGGGGAAGAATGGATGGAGGGAATTACAATTAGTACCTGAAACTTTGGAAAAATATGGAAATAACTTCTCTGATGAACTTATGATAAAGACTGCAATCTACCCCAAAAACAGAGATGATGGTATCTGAACACAGACTGAAGCACATATTTTTATTTCTTTCACTTTATTTCTTGTGAGGTTTTCTGTTTTTGTTTACACTTACAAGACTTTTAGTAATGTGTAAATAAATGAAAATGTAAAATTTTAAAAAAAGAATCTTTTAGAATCCTGTAAAAAAAAGTTGTTGAGTTTTCTTGAAACTTCATTCTTTCAAAGGATTGGAGGTTTAAATTGTTGATGTCACTCCTTCATTTTATACAGTAGCCACAAATAACTGAAGATTTTCTCTGATGTTTGAGTAGTTGATCGTTATGAATATCTTAGGCAAATATGAATGTCTTAGGCAAAGGAGATTCACTTGACTGAATCAATGTAGGTGTCCTCAACTATTCTTATTGAATATCCTTCTCCCATAATTTCCTTTTCATAATTTTTTCTTTTATATCAAACCTTAATCAGACCCATTCTATAACATATCTCTATCCCAAATTAGCTCTTTAATGAGGTTCTAACTACTTATCATCCCTATACTCATACCCATTTTTTTAATCTTTTTATAACATGTCCCTTCACTTTACAATTCAAAATCCTATGTATATATAGAGCTAGAACTAGAAGAGAACTTACAGCCCTATCCTTGTCTCTTATTTTGCAAATGAGGAAATAATTTTTGTTGCAGACAACAGAAATTAAAAAAAAAATATACCCAGAGTCATATAGGACATAAACATCAGAGTAGGGCTTTGAACCTTGCTCTTTTGACTCCAGAATAATTTTTCTTTTTACTGTACCCAGCTTCCACTCTTTTTTTAAAGAAAGATTTTATTTGAGTTTTACAATTTTTCTCCCATTCTTTCTTCCCTTCCCCTACCCCGCACAGAAGGCAGTCTGTTAGTCTTTACATTGTTTCCATGGTATGCATTGATCTCAGTTGAATGTGATGAGAGAGAAATCATATCCTTAAGGAAGAAAAATAAAGTACAAGAGATAGCAAAATTACATAATAAGATAATAGTCTTTGGTCTTTGTTCAAACTCCACAATTCTTTCTCTGGATATAGATGGTATTCTCCATTGCAGATAGTCCAAAATTGTCCGTGGTTGTTGCACTGATGGAATGAGCTAGTCTATCAAGGTTCATCATCACCCCTGTGTTGCTTTTAGGGTATACAGTGTTTTTATGGTTCTGCTCATCTCACTGAGCATCAGTTCATGCAAATCCTTCCAGTCTTCCCTGAATTCCCATCCCTCCTGGTTTCTAATAGAACAGTAGTGTTCCATGACATACATATACCACAATTTGTTAAGTCATTCCCTAAATGAAGGACATTCACGTGATTTCCAATTCTTTGCCAAACAAGGCTGCTATGAATATTTTTGTACAAGTGATATTTTTACCCCTTTTTTCATAATCTCTTTAGGGTCTAAACCCTGTATAGTTTCTAGTGGTATTGCTGGATCAAAGGGTATGCACATTTTTGTTGCCCTTTGAGCATAATTCCAAATTGTTCTCCAGAAAGGTTGGATGAGGTCACAACTCCACCAACAATGTATTAGTGTCCCAGATTTCCCACATCCCTTCCAACATTAATCATATTGGTCATATTGGCCAGTCTGAGATGTGTGAGGTGGTATCTCAAAGATTTTATTTAATTTGCATTAATTTGCATTTCTCTAATAAGTATTGATCTGGAGCAAATTTTCATATGACTATGGATCACTTTGATTTCCTCAGCTGTAAATTGCCTTTGCATATCCTTTGACCATTTGTCAATTGGGGAATGGCTTGTTTTTTTTTGAAAATTTGACTAGTTCTCTGTATATTTTAGAAATGAGTCCTTTGTCAGAAATACTAGTTGTAAAAACTGTTTCCCAGTTTACTACATTTCTTTTGATATTGGTTACAGTGGTTTTGTCTGTGCAATAGCTTTTTAATTTAATGGAATCAAAATTATGTAGTTTGTTTTTAATGATGTTCTCATCTCTTTCTTGGTCATAAACTGCTTCTCTTTCCATAGATCTGACAGGGAAACTACTCCTTGATCTTCTAGTTTGTTTATAATATTGTTTTTTTTTTTTATGTCAAAATCTAGTATCCATTTGGATCTTATCGTGGTATAGGGTGTGAGATGTTGGTCTAATGTAAGTTTCTTCCATACTAACTTCCGATTTTCCCAGCAGTTTTTATCAAAGAGAGAGTTTTTATCCCAATAGCTGGACTCTTTGGGTTTATCAAACAGCAGATTAATCATTTCCTGCTATTGTACCTAGTCTGTTCCACTGATCCACCTAAGTCAATACCAGACAATTTTGATGACTGATGTTTTATAATATAATTTTAGATTTGGAAAGGCTAAGCCACCTTCTTTTGCACTTTTTTTTTCATTGAATCCCTGGAAGTTCTTGACTTTTTATTTCTCCATATAAATTTACTTTTTCTAACTCATTAAAATAATAGTTTTGGTAGAATTGTTATTTTTATTATATTAGCTTGACCTATCCATGAGTAGTGGATGTTTGCCCAGTTATTTAAATCTGATTTTATTTGTGTGAGAAGTGTTTTGTAATTGTTTTCAAAATGTTTTTGAGTCTTCCTTGGCAGGTAGACTCCCAGGTATTACATTGTCTGAGGTTACTTTGAATGAGATTTCTCTTTCTAGCTCTTTCTGCTGTATCTTGCTAGTCATATATAGAAATGTTGAGGATTTATGAGGGTTTATTTTATATCCTGCGACTTTTCTAAAGTTGCTAATTATTTCTAGTAGTTTTTTAGATGATTTCTTGGGATTCTTTAGGTATACCATCATGTCATAATTCAAAGAGTGAGAGTTTTGTCTCTTCCTTCCCAATTCTAATTTCTTCAATTTCTTTTTCTTCTCTTATTACTGAAGCTAACATTTCTAATACAATATTGAGTAGTAGTAGTGATAATGGACATTCTTGTTTGCCCCCGATCTTAGTGGGAACTGGCTTCCACTCTTGTTAGACTAAAGTGTAAAAATTAATGAGGAACTATAAAATGAATTTCAAAGTAAATCAGCTCACAAACAAACTTCAGACCCAGATACAAAATATCATGCATTCAGAATTAAGGGGGATTAAATTTATTTGTAATCCAGTTACTTTGAAAAAGTTTAAGGTTTTAGTAAATTTAGGGAGTTAGAAACAAAAAGGTGAGAGATAAGGATTATCAAATCCATACCTTTTTAACACAGAGGAGCCAATTTCAATTTTCACAAGTCCAAAGAAATGTCATATCTTTCTTAAAAATATTATCTATCCTCATGTGCAAAAAAATTTATAGCAATTCTTCTCATGGTGGCAAATATTGGAAATTTTGAAATTTTTGAAATAAAAAATTATGATCAAACAGATTTCTGAAAAGCATAGAAAGACTTGTATGAATTGATGCAAAGTGAAATGAGTGGGACCAGGAAATCATTATAAATACTCAGTAACTGTTTGATGATTTTTTATGAATGACTCAATTCTTCAGTCATACAATGATCAAAGACAAGTACAAAAGACTCATGAAATCAAATGCTAACCACATCCAGATAAAGAAGCTGATGGACTTTGAATGCAGATCAAAGTATTACTTTATTCATCTTCATGGTTTTTATTCTTCTGAGCTGTTTCATCTTTTACAACTTTAACTAATATGGAAATATATTTTAAATAATAGCACATATATCAAATTGCCTACCATTTTGGAAAGAGGCAAGGGTTGGGAGGGATAGTGAAAAACTTGGCATTCAAAATTTTATATAAGTGAATGTTAAAAATTTCCTTGACATGTAATTGGTAAAAAAAAAAAAATACTATTGACAAAAAAAGAATATTATCTATCCTAAAAAAAGAAAAGTATATAGTACTCTGCTTGCCCACATGGTGGGTATTATATAAATAAATGTTTATTCTTTTCCCTTCCCCCCATCTATGTAGTGTGTAATTAGTTGTCCTTGCTCAGTTTCTCTGTTGACATTTGAGAAGTCTTTGGTTCATAGTTTAAATGCTACCTTTTTAAAGGTGAAACATGCATTTTCGCTAAATTGAAACAGGAATAACATTAACTACAACACTGTTCATGAAAAAATAATAAAATTAATTAGGGAAGCTAGGTGGTGTAGTGGATAGAGCACTAGCCTTGGAGTCAAGAGGATGGAAATTCAAATCTGCCCTCTGACACTTGACTCTTACTAACTCTGTGACCTTGGGCAAGTCACTTTACCCTGATTGCCCCACATCTAGGACCATCTCCAGTTGTCCTGATCAATATCTGTCCATTGGACCCAGATAGCTCTGGATGAGAAAGTGAGGCTGGTGATTTAGCCCAGCACCCCCTCACTCAAATCAAACTCATGTGCTTGTCATGACAAGCATGTCCCCTTATGACATGGTCTTTGAGGATGAAGGACAAACATTATTAGCATGACTAGATTATTGAATATATCATTGAATAATAATTCGAGAATTCTCAGTGATTTCAAGGAGTATATTTAGAGAATACTCAGAGGAACCTTTCACCATGAACCATCTTTACAAATGTGAACTCATTGAATTTCAAAATGAATGACCTTCTTTAGACTTCTCCATGATTCCTTCCTTCCCAAGGTAACTTATCATGTGAGGTTTATTTCATTAACATAGAGATTTAAGAAAAGTATACATATCAGAATTTGTTTGAAAAATTATACAAATAAAATAATTTTGAAAGAGAGAGGTATAGAGGTTAGTGCAATCTTGGAACAGCGTATCACGACAACTGTAGAGGAAAGGGGCTGGCATTTTCCTTCTCTTTGTATCTGCACTTCACTTTGGTGAAGATGACCAGAACAGCATGGGATCTCTGTGTATGCTTGTGTGTGTTTGTGTCCTTCTGGGTGGTTTGTTGTCAACATCCATGCTTATGGAGTCTGAGTACTACAGACTACATCCATTTAAAGAGAAATTATATAGCATTATTAAAAAAGTCTGAATTCTCTCCCCTCCCTTTCAGGGAGTCAGGTCTAGAAGCCATGGTGATACTCAAGATATATAAACTGTGTCCTTCATTATCTGTGAACAACTCAAAGTGGGATAGGGAGAAATTATATAGGAACTATAAATGGCAGTAGGTTTCCTGAAGGAACAGTACCATGGAAAAATTTTCTTGTTAGGAGCTCATTTGGCCAGCAGGAAACACATTTTTTTCTTATTTCATGGATCTAATTCCTTGTCACAAAGATTTCTACAAAACAACTCTGAGTTACTAAGAGGAAAATGACAAATGTAGGAGGAAATATGGGGACATTGAAACACTAACACTCCACTGCTGGTGGAGTTGGGAGCTGATACAGCCATTCTAGAGAATATACTCAAAGGGCTATAAAACTATATATACCCTCTGACACAGCAATAGCACTACTATGTCTGTACCCAAAAGAGATTTAAACAAAAAAAGGAAGAGGACCTATATGTACAAGATATTTATGGTAGTTCTTTTTTTATGGTAGCAAAGAGTTGGAAATCAATGGGAGATGCCCCTCAATTGAGTTACAATTCTCAAGATTTATGAGAATCTTTTCCCCCATGCTAGGATATAGCCAGTTTCAACTTACTGGATAGCAGTTTTTTTCCTTTTACTGCCCCCCTCTTTTTTTTTAACCTGTTCATGTGTCTCTTGAACCTCCTGTTTGATGTCCAAATTTTCTATTTAGCTCTGGTCTTTTCATCAGAATTTTTGGAATTCTTCCATTTCGTTAAATGTCCATCTTTTTCCCCTGGAAGAGAAGGCTCAGCTTTGTGGGATAGTAGATTCTTGGCTGCATTCCAAGCTCCCTTGCTCTTCCAAATATCTCATTCCAGGCCCTTTAATCCCTTAATGTTGATTCAGCCAGGTCCTGAGTGATCCTTACTGTGGCTCCTTGATATTTAAATTGTTTCTTTCTGTCTGCTTGTAGGATTTTCTTTTATCTGATAGTTCTGGAATTTGGCCACAACATTCCTTGGTGTTTTCATTTTAGGGTCTTTTCTGGAGGGGATCAATGTATTCTTTCAATAGCTACTTTGCCCTCTGGTTCCATGATATCAGGGCAGTTTTCCATCACTAGATCCTGTAATATTAAGTCCAAGCTTTTTTTTCTCTTCAGTGTTTTCAGGAAGTCCTATAATTCTCAGGTTTCCCCTCCTAGATCTATTCTCAAGGTCAGTGGTTTTGTTGATGAGGTATTTTACATTTTCTTCTATTTTTTTCTATTTTTTGATTTTGTTTAACTGGCTCTTGCTGTCTCATGGAGTCATTAGTTTCTGCAGACACCATTCTTTTTTTTAGGGAGGAGTTTTCTTCATTAACCTTTTGCAACTCCTTTTCCAATTGGTCCATTCTACTTTTGAAAGAGCTTTCCATTTGACCCATTGAGGTTTTTGAGAGAATTATTTTCTTTTTTGCATTTGCCCAATTGAGGATCTGAGAGAATTATTCTCATTTTGTATTTGTCCAGTTTATGATGTGAGAGATTTATTCTCATTTTGTAATTGTCCAATTGAGGATCTGAGAGATTTATTCTCCTTTTGTATTTGTCCAATTGTATTTTTTAAGGATTTGTTTTCTTGTTGCAAGGTATTAATTGTCTCTCCCAAATTTTCCAGTTGATTTTTAAACTCCTTCCTTATTTCTTCAAAGAAGTCTTTCTGTGTTGAAGACCAGGTCGTTTTCTCCTCAGAGCTTCTAGGTCTCTCTGAGTTAGGGTCATTCTCTTCCAAGAATTTTCTATGGCTCCACCTTTCTGTTGACCCTTCTTCATTTTGCTAAGACTTTGAGTTGGGGAGGAGCTGATTCACAGGGGCTTGGGATCCCTTAGAGGCTTTACTCACTGAGTGCAGTTTCTCTGGCTGGCCAGTAGGAGGTGCTGGTTGTTTTCTCTGGAGTGTCTGTGACCTAGATTGAGGCCTTCTCCCTTTGCTTGAAGGGAGGAGTTGGAGCTATTGCATTCTTTTGCCTTCAATCAATGGTGGGCTTTACCCTGGCCTGAGGTCATTCCTCTGCTGGCCTGGTTCTTCTGCTCACACACCTGGGCCTGAGGCAGAAGTAGTCTGCAAATGTTTGTTCTAGGAAGAGGCCTCAGCATTAATGGAGTTGTGGACTCAGACCAGAGGAGCCCAGGGATGGTGTCTGCAGCTCTCCTGCACTGGAACTGCCCGCCCCCCCCATTGGCAAGCTCCAGAGGGACAGCACCAACACCAGATCCGCTGCTCCCTAGTTGACTCAAGCCGCTGCCATCTATCCCCAACACTGATCTAGCAGGTCGGGCTCTCAGGCCCTCAGACTCCTGGCTGTACTTCAGCTGCTAATCTGGCTGATCCCGGGCTGAACTGCCCTCTGAGCCCAGACTCACCTGCCCGAATTTGGCCAATGCTGCTGCCGGAGACAAATCCTGAGGTAGATGTTCTTTCTTCTGGCTTTTCTTTCTGGGTTTTGTGGGTCGGATTTCTGTTAAGAGGTTTTCTCCATTTGATAGATGCGGGAAGATCAGGAGACTTTAGAACTGTGCCTGTCTTCTCTCCGCCATCTTGCCCGGAATGCCTATTATTGTACTTTAAGAAATGATGAGCAATATGCTTTCAAAACATCTGGAAAGACTTAATGAACTGATACAAATTGAGATGTGGAAAATTCCTTTATCTAGCAAGATTGAGTCTTTCTGGTAACACATTTTACCAGTAATCTCTGTCCCTCTGATTGAACTCTTTGGCTGGAGAGCACAGCCATGAGCTCTAGGAAAAAAAACTCAGCATCTTCCAATTTCCTATCTGTTGCATTGCTTTTAGATTTATTTGGTCTTTTCCATTGTGCTCCTGAGTTTGGTATTTGTTTTCCCATCTTCCTCCTTGTGTCCTGCTTTTCAGTTTCTTTTTATATGAGGTCTTCTCCATTAGATTGAGAACTGTCTTTTTTTTCAAATGTGTATTTGTAGTCCTAGTATACAATGGCTAGTATACAGTTGGTGCTTAATACATTTTTATTGTCAGACATTGGTACTTCTTGTGATATACATGAGTCTGAGTGAGCTCTATATAGTTAGATGTTAATGTGCTATTATTACACATAAGCTGCTGGGATTTTTTTTTTAACAGATAGGATTAGGGCAGTGCATACAGCATATTTTTTGGCAAATCAGAGTTTTATGAAAGTGAAATCTGAAAATATAGCTTTTTCATTTGAACAAAAATAGAATTCAGAAGAGATTATCTGACATCTAGTTCAAGAGATAATACACTTTCTCATAAACACAAACAACAGTGAAATGCAGTTAAGATGTCTGATTTATTATTCCAGATTCTTTTTGACTGCCGTGAATTCAGTGATCCAGTTCAACAACCTCTGTTACTATGAAGTTTTAATAGTTAACAGTCAGAAACTGAGTGGTAGAACATAAGAGCTAACTGCAAAATGTTAATAGCTCTTCCTTTGGAAATATTAACTTGAAGTCTTTCTGTTGCTGGCCTGGCCTTAAGGTATAGAGTGTGACTTGGAACATTGATCCTTTATGCAGTGAAAGGAGTGCTTCTAATTTAGCTTCTACTTCAGCAATATTTACTTCAGCAAGGTAACTTGCTTATTCTATACCATCACTTTATAGCCCAGAGGGAAAAGTGAGAAGAAAATAGTCCTTTTTGGTAAAGGGTCTAAGGTATTCTTTTTTTTTTAAGGTTTTTGCAAGGCAATGGGGTTAAGTGGCTTACCCAAGGCCACACAGCTAGGCAATTATTAAGTGTCTGTGGCCAGATTTGAACTGAGGTACTTCTGACTCCAGGGTCAGTGCTCTATCCACTGCGCCACCTAGTTGCCCCCTAAGGTATTCTTAATGAAAAATGCAACCAGTAAGTTGGTTGTTTATTTTAGTCTTGCTGTCAGACTTCCAAATGTTGCCTGTCCAGCACGCTTGTGATATATGTTGATGAGACCTAAGAGAAATCAGAACTAAAAGTAAATTAGGTTATCCCTTTTATTGCCTCTGAGTTAGGTTTCCAGAGGAATTTGTTTCTTTGGAAAATAATTGTTTATTTCAAAACACTTTTGCAAATTTTTCCTTCTAACTTACATTAATTTTTGCCCAGTGATTCTTCCTGGTCTTTTGATGTCAGAGAATTTTATATTTTCATAAGATGGTGATTACAAGTTTGACAATTTCTGTAATAAGTGATGTTTCTGGTCAGCTTCAGGAAAACCAATATGTATGTATATTGTACTAAAATTTGTAGAGAAAGTGGAATGACATTGCAAGAAGTGTATAAGACCAATATAGACTATTGACAGATTCAAAAAATCTTCTAAACCCAAAGGTAATTTTTTTCTTTTTAACTTATCTTCAAGATCAAGATATTTAGTTACCTATTCTGTGAGCCACTACCTCATTTCATCTGACCAGAATCATAGATGGAATAAGAATATAGTCAAATCAAGTCAATGTATATTGTATATATTTATATATCTATATATAGGTAATAAGGCAACCAAGAGTATTCAGAAAGACTTTTCATAATGAATGCTAGTAGTAATTTAGACCAATAGGGAGGTAATAATGGAATAATGAGTCAAAAGAACTAAAGAACTAGTGACCAGCCAACCTAGAAGACACTGAATCACTGCAGCAAAGCTTATTGGGAAGTATATTTTTATAACTTATGAATTTGATATTTAAAAACAACTGTTGGAGAGTTTCTTTAGCATCCTTGAAGGTTCTTTGTGGTTAGTATATATTTTTCTCTTAAGGATAAAATTCCTTCACTCCATCATCCCAATAGGTTTTGTTCAGTATTCTTAGCTATTGCCAAATACTACTGGTTTTGTACATTGAAAAGAGGTCTCATTTTTTGTTGCTCTTCTGAATTTTGTTCTGTGAATTTGTCCTCTAGTGCTGTTATGAAATTTTAATAATATGTTTTAATAAAATGGTGACATAGAAATTATTATTTTCTGTGGGAAGTGATATTTCTGTTTCCTGGCAGCTTCTAGAAAAATGACTTTGTAAGTTGATGAAATTGAATTTATCCTCTTTGATCTATGTAACTTGAAGAGAGATTAAAGATAGATTTTTATTTTTTCCCTTTGAGTTCAGGTCCTCTGACCTTCAATTTGGATATGAATGACTTAGTGAAAAGCCTGATCTCATTGATTGTTAGGCCTCAGGCTGGAGTATTGTCATGCCATGAGTCAAGCCTGGGGTGGTTCAGAAAATAAATAAGGTTGCAAGCCTTGGCAATTTGCATAAGAAGAATTGTTTTATTAGGATTATTATTGTTTACTTTTTATCAGAGAAGCCAGCACAGGTACTTAGTTATATAATTGGAAGAGTAAACTAGGGAACATAAAATACACATACTGAATAATCATTGTTAAAGTTACAGAGTTTGGTAAAATATTCAGTGCTTTAATCAAGAAGTAGTGATAAAATGTGTATTGACTTTTAGGTACTCTAAAATTGGTTAAATGAAAACAAACAAAAATATCTTCATTGTATTATAGAATCTCAAAATAGTTATTTAATAACTCAGCCTTAAAAGTTGATTTCTTCAACTTTTAATCACACATAGGCAAAACTAATAGCTGATACAGCTATATCAGCGGTCTTTTTTTTTTTTAGCAAGATAGTCTGTCTGTATAATCCAGATGTCCCTAAAATGAAAAAAGTGCTGAAAATGCATATTTCATTGTGTAACTCTCAGACAAAAGACAGAGCAGAAGGGCACAGGAATGCAAAAGAGTATTTATTTAATGGCTAAACTCTGGACTAGTAACATGAAGTGCGTTTTCCTTTTGATGGTAAGCCATTCCATGGTCCTTTGTCTTTTGCAGTGCTGTACAACAGTTGGAGCAAACTGTTCTACAAAAGCAGTACAGCTTGAACTTAAAATTAGTTCACGAATTGACTCCTAAAAGAGAAGTGGTGCCATTTTATAAAATTGATATCATTAAACAATTATTGCATTGCCAATCACAAAATAGATGCCCACAACCCTTGAATTGGAAAGTGAATTTAGGTTAGACTAGCTCTCCAAAACTTGAGGTTAACAGAATTTGACCTTTCCACCTTGATGGGAGAGGCCAGGGTCTTTTTTCCTGCTTACAAAGTTTCTGGGAATTTATAGTATTATAAACTATGGGGCCAAAAAGAAAATGGGACAGAATTAAATAGAAGGGCATGTTTAGTTTTATACAGTATTTCGAAATATGGGTAATGTGCTAGCAAGAAACAGATGATTTGATCAGTAATTATCTTTTTAAATCTTTTGGGTAAGCAGTTTTATAAGTTAGCATGCTCCAAATCCTAAGTAAATCTTGGCTTGTTTTGTACTTTGTCACCTTTTGTGTGTTTTTGCTTACGTTGTTCTTTTGGAGCCTTCCACATGTGACTTCTAAAATCCCTTCCAGCTCTAAAATGTATGGTCCTTTGCTTTCTGCTAGTTGAAATCTTTCCCTTTCTGCTAGTTGAAATCCTTCCCATCACTTAAAAGCCTTCCTCAAGTAGTACATTCTCTAGGAAGTTTAATGTTTCTTGATTTTGAGGTTGGAGATGACTTTCTTTTTGACCTCTGATAGTGTTTGGTACTTATGGTACAAATTTTATATGCTCTGTTTTGTATTATAATTGTTTGTGTATATATGTCATATTCCCCCTTTTAACTTTTTATACTGAGACTTATTTATTGGCATTTTCTCAATGCCTCATACACAGTACATATTTTGTAAATGTTCTATTGAATAAATCAACTGTCAAGAATTATCCTTAGGAAAATATGCCTGCAGTTACATGTGATAAAGCTGCAGTTTCCTCATTTTACAAATGAGGGAACTGAGGCCAAGAGAGGAAGTGACTAATTCAGGGTCACACAGTAAGTGGAAGAGATCGTCTTTGAAACCCACACTATCTGACTTCAAATCCAACACTCTAGTTACTCCTTCCTCTCATTTGTTGAACTGTGTAGTGACTCCTGATTTTCATAATAGTGAGTCTAAGTTGTACATTAGTATTGTTCAATGATGAATTCAGCAAACTCTTACTAATTACCTACTTAGTTTAATTTACTGTACTAAGCCCTGGGGAGATAAAGTGATTAATAAAGGTTAGTCCTTAACCTTCAATGAAATATAGTGAGACATCAAAAAAAAATCCATTACTTATGCTGAAGATTAAAACAGAAGAGTATTTTCTGGATCATACTGCTAGCCAGAAAATTAAATGAGAAGTATTCTGTTTAATTATAACTATCTCTTCTCTTTTCTCTCTCTCTCTCTCTCTCTCTCTCTCTCTCTCTCTCTCTCTCTCTCTCTCTCTCTCTCCCCCCCCACCTCCCTATCTATTTATCATCTATCTATCTATCTGTCTGTCTATCTATCTCTATTTTGTATATGTTCCTTTTCCATCATTGTAGTTATTGTGCATATTGGTTTTCTTGGCTCTGCTTGTTTCCCTATATATCAGTTCATGCAGATCATCGCATGCTATTCTCCATTCATCATACATATTATTTTTATTAATAATATTTTATTTATGTATTCCAACCACATGCAAAGATAGTTTTAACAATCATTTTTATAATTTTTTTTTTTTTAGGTTTTTGCAAGGCAGTGGGGTTAAGTGGCTTACCCAAGGCCATACAGCTAGGTAATTATTAAGTGGCTGAGTTCACATTTGAACTCAGGTACTCCTGACTCCAGGACCAGTGCTCTATCCACTGCACCACCTAGCGGCCCCCCCCCCCATTTTTGTAATGTTTTGAGGTTCCCATTTTTCATTCTCCTTCCTTTCCCTCCCTTTGCCTTGACAGAAAGTAATCTAATATAGGTTATACATGTTTAACTATGCTAAAGATATAACCATACTAATCATATTATGAAATAAGAATCAAATCAAAAAGAGAAAAAATAATACTTAAAACAACTTTTAAAAATTGAAAAATGGAAAACTGGTCTACATTCAAATGCCATTGTTTCTTGTGGATGTGGATAGATTTTCCATCACAAGTCTTTCAGAATTGTCTTTGATTTTTGTACTGCTGAGAGGAGCTTATTCCATCATAATTAATCATCACACAATATTGCTATTAGTTGTAAACAATGTTCTTCTGGTTCTGCTCATTTTACTCAGCATCAGTTCAAGCTAGTCTTGCCAGATTTTTCTGTCCCATTCTTTGTGATTTCCTATAGAACAACACTGCTTCATCACATTCATATACCACTATTTGTTCAGCCATTCTAATTGATGGACATCCCCTCAATTTCAAAATCTTTGCCACTATGAAAAGAACTCCTATAAATATTTTTGTATATGTGGGATTTTTACTCTCTTTTGGGATCTGTTTGGGATACAGATGTAGTAGTAGTGGTGGTGGTGGTGGTGGTGGTGGTGGTGGTGGTAGTAGATAAAAAGTTATGCACAGTTTTATTACCCTTTGGGCATAGTTTCAAATTGCTCTCCAGAAAGGGTGGATTAGTTCACAATGCCACCGATGCATTAGTGTCCCAGTTTTCCTACATCACCCCCAATATTGATCATTTTCTTTTTTTGTCATATTGACCAATATGATAGTTGTGAGGTGGTACCTCAGAGTTGTTTTAATTTGCATTTCTGTAATCAATAATGATTTAGAGCATTTTTCATATGTCTATAGATAGCTTTACACATATTTCTTACAACATAGTAATATTTTGTTGCATTCATGGCACCTTGTTTGGCTGTTCCTCAATTGATGGACATCTATTTTGTTTCCAGTTCTTTAATATGACAAAAAAAATGCTGTTATCAGTGGGACATAAGCCAAGTAATGTAGTTTCAGACTCAAAGGATATAGACATCTTAGTCATGTCATTTTCTTAATTCCAAGTTTTTTTACAAAATAGTTTTATCATTTTACAGCTCCATTATCAATGTTTTAGTTATAAGTGTCATACTCCAACCATTTCAACATTTCATGTTGTCATTTTTAGTCATCTTAGTCAATTTGCAGGGTGTGAGGTGAAACTACTAGATTCTTTTAATTTAGATTTCTCTTATTAATAGTGATTTGGGTTATTTTTCCAAGTAGCTATAAATGCTTTTCAGTTCTTTTGAGAAACTGTTAATCCTTTGACTATTTATCTATTGAGGAATAGCTTTTAGTCTAATGTATTTGTTTATGTATCTTGTATAAAATTCACTTGTGAATCCATCTGGCCCTGGAGATTTTTTCTTAGGGAGTTCAATAATGGCCTGATGAATTTCTTTTTCTGATATAGGGTTATTTAAGTTTCTAATTTCCTCTTCATTTAATCTGAGCAACTTATATTTTTGTAACTATTTGTCCATTTCACTTAGATCTTCAAATTTATTGGCATACAGTTGGGCAAAATAATTATGATTATTACTTTAATTTCTTCCTCATTGGTGGTGAGTTCACCTTTTTCATTTATGATACTAGCAATTTGGTTTTCCACTTTTTAATCAGTTTGAACAGAGGCCTATCAATTTTATTGGTTTTTTCCATAAAACCAGCTCTTGGTTTTATTTATTAGTTCAAAGGTTTTCTTGCTTTTGATTTTATTAATTTCTCTTTTATTATTTAGAATTTCTAATTTGGTATTTAATTGGAGGTTTTTAATTTGTTCTTTCTCTAATTTTTTTTAGTTGCATATTTAGTTCGTTGATTTCTTCTCTATTTTATTCTTGTAAGCATTTAAAGATATAATGTATATCCCCTGACAGCCGCCTTGAGTGTATCCCATAGGTTTTGGTATTTTGTATCATTATTGTCATTATCTAGGATGAAATTATTAATTCTTTCTATAATTTGTTGCTTGATCTACTCATTCTTCAAAATGAGGTTATTTTGTTTACAGTTAGTTCTGGGTCTATATCTCCCTGGCCTAGTATTGCATATGATTTTTGTTGCATTATGATCTGAAAAAGATGTATTCACTATTTCTGCCTTTCTGCAATTGATCCTTAGGTTTTTATGCCCTAGTACATGGTCAGTTTTTGTGTAAGTGCCATGTACTGCAGAACAAAAAAAAAGTATATTCCATTCTATCCCCATTCAATTTCCTCCATGGGTCTATCATATCTACGTTTTCTATCTATTTACCTCCTTAATTAACTTCCTTCTTGTTTATTTTATTATTCAATTTATCTAAATTTGAGATTGCGATGTTGAGGTCTCCCACCAGTAGAGTTTTGCTGTTTATGTCTTTCTGTAGCTCTTTCAATTTCTCCTCTAAGAATTTCGATGCTGTCCCATTGAGTGCATATACATTTAGTATTGAAATTATTTTATTGTCTATGGTACCTTTTAGGAGGATATAATTTCCTTCCTTATCTCTTTTAATGCTATCTATTTTTGCAGCTGCTTTGTCTGAGATAAGGATTGCTACCCCTGCTTTTTTCACTTCAGCTGAAGTAAAATATATTTTGCTCCAACCTTTTACCTTTACTCTATATGTAACTCTCTGCTTCAAATGAGTTTCTTGTAAGCAGCATATTATAGGATTCTGTTTTTTAATCCACTCTGCTATCTGATTATGTTTTAAGGGAGAGTTCATCCCATTCACATTCAAAGTTATAATTACTAACTCTTTATTGCCCTCCATGCTCTTTCCTTCTGTTTGTATTTTCCCCCTTTTCCCCTTTATCCATATTCCTCAGTGTTTTGTTTCTGAATGCCGCCACCTTCAGTGTTTGCCCTCTAAAATCGACCCCCCCCCTTCCCCCCCTTCCCTTTTCCCCTTTTAATGCTGGAAAGGTAAGATAAGTTTCTTAACTTGTTTAAGTGTGTCTAAGTTAACTTTAAGCCAAGTCTAAAGAGATGAAGATTCAGATTGTTCTCACCTCCCTCCCTTCCTCCCCTCAATTGCAATAGGTCTTTTGTACCTCTTGATGTAATGAGATTTATCCCATTCAGTCTCCCTACAACCTCCCTTCTCCTTACTGTCCCCCTTTTAAAGGAGGTACTGTTTTTAAATCATTCTGAGTCACAGAAAAGGCATGAGTGTCCATCACTTTTGGCTATGTATATTCTCTCTAATAGAATTTTCCTCAAGAGTTATGAGACTCTTTATCCCAAGTTGGTAGATTCTCAAGAGTTATGAGACTCTTTCTCCCAAGGGGTATATAGCCAGTTTCATCTTATTATATAGCACTTTTTAAAAAAAACCTTTTCATGTGTCTCTTGAGCCTCCTGTTTGATGTCCACATTTTCTATTTAGCTGTTTTTTTCATTATGAAATCTTGGAAGTCTCCCATTTTATTAAATGTCTATCTTTTTTCCTGGAAGAGAAGGCTTAGCTTTGCTGGGTAGTGGATTCTTGGCTGCAGTCCACGCTCTCTTGCTCTTCAGAATATCTCATTATAGGCTCTTTGATCTCTTAATGTTCCTGTGGCCAGGTTCTGCGTAATGCTTACTGTGGCTCCTTGGTATTTAAAATTTTTCATTCTGGCTGCTTGTAGGATTTTTTCTTTTATCTGATAGTCCTTGAATTTGGCCACAGCATTCCTTGGTGTTTTCATTTTAGGATCTCTTTCTGGAGGGGATCGATGTATTCTTCCAATAATGATTTTGCCCTCTGGTTCCATGATAGCAGGGCAATTTTCCATCACTAAATCCTGTAATATTAAGTCCAGGCTTTTTTTCTCTTCAGCGTTCTCAGGAAGTTCAATAAATCTCAGATTCTCCCTTCTTGATTGATTCTCGAGGTTAGTGGTTTTGCTGATGAGGTATTTTTATATTTTTTTCTTTTTTCGATCTATTGGTTTTGTTTAACACAATCTTGTTGTCTCATGAAGTCATTAATTTCCTACAATTCCATTCTTTTTCTTAGAGGAGAAGATTTTTCTTCCTTTATTTTTTGCACCTCTTTGTCCAGTTGGTCTGTTCTATTTTTGAAGGAGTTTTCTATTTGCCCAAATGTAGTTTTGAGAGAATCATTTTCTTTTTGCATTTGCCCAATTGAAGATCTGAGAGAGTTATTCTCATTTTGTATTTGTTCAATTGCTTTTTCCTAAGGATTTGTTTTCTTGTTGTGAGATGTTAATTTTCTGTTGTAGTGTGTTAATTTTCTCTTGAGTTTCTTTTCCCAAGTTTTCCAATTGGTTTTTAAACTCCCTGATTTCTTCAAGGAAGTCTTTCTGGGCTGGAGACCAAGTCATATTCTCCTCAGCAGTGCTAGATCTCTCTGGGTTAGCATCTGTCCCTTCTAAGTATTTCTCCATGGACCCCCTTTTCTCTGGCCTTTTTTCATCTTGTGTTGGGAGGTGGGGAGCTGTCTCTCAGAGGTTTGCTTTTGAGGATCCTAGAATATTTGTTCACTTCGCTTAGTAATTCCAAGGGCCAGCCAGTAGGGTGTGCTAGTTGCTTCTCTGGCCTGAGGTCCTCAGCAGCAGGGTCTGACTTGACCTTGAAAACTGGGCTGGGCCCTGGGGGAGGGAGTTAATCTCTTTCTGTTGAGTGAGCTCTGTGGCTCTGAAGGGGGTGGGGTGGGGGGTTGTTTATAGTTTGTTCTGGGCAAAGGGCTCTGCTGAACCTATGGAGCTCAGGTCCCTGGCCCAGCTGGTTGTTCTCCAGGCCTGCTCTGTGACTCTGTGCTGGAAATCACCCTCACCTAGCTCTTCTTTCCCTGGTCAAAGACTCCCCAGCTGAAGCTGGATCTCACACCTGCCACTCACCGAAGTTTCCAGGGCTGAGGCTGACCCTCTGACTGACCCTTTGGCCGCCCCCAGCTGCCATCCCTAGCTCTGATCCTCTGCTCTCTTCTCTGCTCTCTTCTTTGGATTCACCCATGGTCCCCTGAGACAGACCTTTTTGGTAGGTATACTTCTCCTAGCTTCTCTTTCTGGGTTTTGTTGATCGAATTTCTATTTAGAGGTTTCTCTCATGTTATTTCTGAGGGGAGAGAGAGAGAGAGAGAGCACTATCACAGTGTATGTCTTCTTTCCACCATCTTGGCCAGAAGTATCATGGTTTGTTTTTTAATATCCATTTTTTTTTTATTTTTCCAGCTGCATTTAAAGATAATTCTCAACATTCATTTTTTTGGTAAGATTTTGCATTTCACATTTTTCTCCCTCCCTTTTCACTCCCCCCTCCCCTTGATGGTGAGTAATCTGATATGGATTACACATGTATAACTATGTTAAACATATTTCTTATTAGTCATATTGTGAAAGAAGAATCAGAACAAAAGGGGGAAAAACCACAGGATAGAAAGAAAGACATAAAGCATAAAACAGTTTTAAAAACGGAAAATAGTATGCTTTGGTCTGCTTTCAGACTCCATAGTCCTTTCTCTGGATGTGGATGGTATTTTCCATCACAGGTTCTTTAGAATTGTCTTTGATTACTGTGCTACTGAGGAGAGCTAAGTCCATCATAGTTGTTCATCTCACATTGTTGCTGTTACTGTGATCAGTGTCCTCCTGGATCTGCTCCCTTCACTCAGTATCAGTTCAGGTGAAGCTTTCCAGGCTTCTCTGAAGTCCTGGTGGGGCTTGGTTAGGAGTCCCTCATTGAAGGGGTCATGGGATGTGTGGGGGGGGGTGTTGAGTGAGCTCAGGGTATCAAGTCATTGTTCGTTTTTAGCCTTCTTTTGACTTCAGGTATCTTAATCATGGAGACAATTCATCTTTTTTTTCATTTTTTTATTTTTTTAGGATTTTGCAAGGCAGTGGGGTTAAGTGGCTTGGCTTGGCCAAGACCACACAGCTAGGTAATTATTAAGTGTCTGAGGTTGGATTTGAACTCAGGTACTCCTGACTCCAGGGCCGGTGCTCTATCCATTGTTCCACCTAGCCACCCCCCCCCCCCCCAGAATTCTTAACATGACCATAAAAGTGTTCATTATCTTTCCCAGAAAACATTCATTTTTCTTAAACTTCCCAATTACTGTTGAAGGTACCATAATTCTCATACTTGGTGATCTTCATCATTGTCAGTGCTTATTCTTACCTCATGTATTCAGTGTTTTGCCATACTCTTGTTTCTACCTTCACAGCATCTTTCATATATGTGCTCTTTTGTCTACTTACACATCTGCCACCTGGATTGCAGATCTCCTCACTGACATTAAATTTCTCATTGGTCTCCCTGTCTCAAGTGTTTCTCCAGGCAATTCTCTGCTAAATTGTCAAATAGGTCTGACCTCATTATTCTCCTACTCAGTTAACTCTAGTGGCTCCAATTACTTCCAGGATTAAAAAACAAAAATCCTCTTTTTGCTTTTTAAATCACCTGTCTATTCTTTCATTTCATTTCATTTCATTTCCCTTCATGACCCTTTCTTATTTTTCAGTCTTCTTACACTTTATTCCCCTTTGTTTATGCTAGAATTCAGCATCACTGGCCTTCTTGCTGTGTATTGCATACAACACTCAAATCTCCCAACTTTTTGTCTTTTCATTGACTATCTCATGTCCAGAATTCTCTCTTTTCTTACTTCCTGACTTCTTTCTTCAAAATTCAACTCAAATCCCACTTTGCTGAAGAGCTCTTTCTGCCTCTGTGCATTGCTATCACCTTTCTTCTTTGCCCTCTGTATATCTCATTGAAACATTGTATTGGCACAGTGGAATGTGATCTTGTTAAGGACAGCATCATGTTTTTGTCCTCCACTCCTAGGCACAGTGCCTGCCTGGTTATGTAGCAACTTAAATTTATTAAATGAGTTGCTTAATAAATTTTTGTTGACTGACTGAATGAGATCCCACAATGAAGAGGAATATTTGGCCCACTTAGTTTAAATCCATAAAATTCTTACCTGAATTTTATATGAAAATGAGGGGTGAGAAGGTTAATTCTTAGGGGGATTGTTAGGAAGAGGGAATGTTGTTAAACATTATGAAGTAATGACTTAAGTAATTACCATTGTCTCTGGGCCCAGTGTATCTAGAATAGGTCTTTGGGTGGGAAGCATTGCTGGAGCATCATATTTTAATGAATAAGAAAAGTTGAGAGAATGAGAAGAGGATTAGAGTCTAGCCTCTTCTAGACCTTAGTTTGACCAGGTAACCCATCTCTCTTCCCAAATGGCAGAGTTTCGTTGTGATGGCAGAGTTTTGCCTTTAACAAGCCTTTCTAAGAATCTCTATGGGGTGCAAGTAGGGGTGAATAATGTCAGAGTTCGAGAAATATTTGTTAGTTTTGGCTTTAAAGCAATGGTTCTCAAATTTTTTTTATTGCTCACACCACACTTTTTTTTTCCCTTGATGTATTGAGGTAGACTGTTTTTTGTTGGCAACAAGGAAGGGTTCCAATCCAACTCCAGACCCATTTGCTGGCTCTGTTTTTTTCTTCTTCTTCTTCTCACATCTCTCACCTTTTTTTCAGGGAAGAATGTGACTTAGTTAACCCTGAGATAAAGTAGGTATTGTGGCCATCTTAATGTCAGATAGCAACGTGCCCCCCTCTCTCTCCCTTCTCCTTCCCTCCTGTTTTTGCAGTCTAGTTAAACTTAGCTCTTTTTAGAATAATGTTTTAAATGTATAAAGTAGAATGCATAGGGTTTATAAAGCAAATTAATTATATTAAAATATAGTTATCCAAATATTGTTTTAGAAGTTAATGGACCCCAGTCTTAGAACCCCTGTTCCAAGGTATGCTGTTAAGAGGCTCTACTGAGGTCCTTCCATGGGTGCCTGCTTACTGTCCACTTCATTTCAGTTGGGTTGGGCTGGGTTGTAATTGGAAGTCTTTCTGGGGCCCATATACTTTTGTATCCTGCATATTTTCTAGGATAATATTATGTAGTAGATACTCAGTATATTTATTTAGTGAAGAAATAAATGAAATGTTAACATTTCCCAGTAGAATAGCTTTTCTTAGAATGCTTTGGGTATAACTGCTATTTGCCTTTAAAAATACAAAAACAACAAAAACTACAATTGTAAGGAAATATACAATCTCTGAAAGAAAATTTTGAATTGTTGCAACCCAAACCAGACCCACTCAAATGATTTTAATGATATAAAAGGGATATAAAACAGTTTAGGATTTTTATTTTTTTAATAGATTGAAGCCTAAAACAATCTTTTTAGGGGCCATATTCTGTTGTGTCTTTTCATAGATTACATAATAATTTTTTTCAAACCATACATCCTATTTGATAGGTAAGGAAAGTGAGATAGTCCCCTTTTATTTGCTCTAATTTGTCTTTTGATTCAAAAACTAAGTATTAAAATTGAAGTTTCTGACATCTGACCTTAAAATTTGTTAGGGAGTTTCAAATTAAGATGCTTTTTATGTCAGATTTTTGCTGCTTCTTTTACCTGTTTGGAGATGTAGTGGGATGTCATCCTGGTGGTTGGGGCCTTCTGCCTCAACTCTAGCCAGGTGGTAGAGCTGAGACTTTGATTTCTCTCTGGTTTTGTATGTAGAATTTGTGAGTAGCTTGATGTATTTGACATCTGTGTGACAGCTTCTTGTATATGAGAAGAGCAGTGTGTTGCAAGGCCCAGCTGTGTGTATTTATCTGTACATCAAGCTGAGAAGCTGCAGTTAGCCAGATCTGACAATCAAATGTGAGCTCCTTCTACCTCTACTCAAGAGTGCATTTTAATGTGCTGTGTGTTTGCCAAGGGGCTGGCATTCGACACACACAAGGAAATTGTCAGGTTTTTCCCCCTTCTGTTTGCTAGCCTGAGTTTCAGATGTTTCCCCAAATAAATGCTTCATTGTTGAACAAAAGTATGTTTTTTTAAAAAAAACCTCATATTCTCTTTGTCTTTAATATGAAGTCCGTGGTAAGAAAATATGAACTTTTTCTTTAAGCAATCAGAGTATGCTAATTAAATGGCCAGTTGAATTAATCAAAATCTGCTTTCTTGCTTTCACCAAGATTTCCATGACCCTAAAGAAAATGAGAGATGGAAAGTACAGAATCCATTTGTTGTTTATAAATTCTAGCACTCTCCTAGACAGTTTCGTCAGTGAGTGAATTGCACTTAATGTTGATATACAGTAATAAGCTCAATTGTGCACACTTGAGTTGGAAGACTTGCTGACCCTATTTCTATTGTAGTGCGTTGTATAATTATCCCCAAGATATTGACATTTTCCAGATCCAGTATGCTGTTTAACAATTTTACTTTCTATGTAGTAGGAACTGTCATTTGCACTTTCAATTTATCCTTTTAAGGGAGCCCTCCAAGTTGCAATAATATGTACTTCTCTGATGAGTTGATTGTGAGTTAGTTGATAAGCTTTGGGGGGGGGGGGGGAATTGATTTAACTGAAGTGTGAATTATGAACTGAGAATTGACCTCCACTGGCACTTGTTAACCTTTGTGAAAGGTTCACTGTTTTTTTAACCTCATTTTGGGGAATGGTGTGTAAATTCTCTTTTGACTCTTTCGTATGTGTGCTACCACATATACATATTTAACCTCATTGAAGGAGACCCATAAATATGTGTTAAGGCAGTGTTTATAGGGTGGGAAATATTTTAAGAAATGTAAACCTCTCGCCATTTGACATATCCAAGTGTTCAGATGTAATATGTTTTTCCTTTTTTTGGCTTTTATAAATCATCTTTGCATGTTTAGTTTGTGATGAAGACTGGGAACTAATCAAAGATTTCTGATGCAATTCTGGTTTCCAAGAGTTTGAAGGAAAAAATTGATTATTACAAAGCGCATGCATTAGGTACAGTTTGCAAAATGCTTGAAATCTGGATCTCTGTACATTCATTCATGTCTTTATATGTGCAGATACCATTGAACCAAGAATCTGCTAATTTTCAAAGCAGGAAAGAAACCATTAACAGATTCCTGGACTGTGCCACAGTTTGTGCTTTTATTATCTAAGCTGATTGTTTATTTAACCAAGAATTGTATCAGCTCTTAGTCACTGAAGACTGTTTGCCACTTGAATAAAATGATTTCCTATGGAGAAGGCCTTAATTTAGCTATAATTAGAGTAGGTCTGTAGATTAAAAAAACACACTTTACTAATTGGTCTTTCTTGATGGAAAGGGGCCATTTTACAGTTCTTTTAATTGCACATGTGTATTCTTGCTGATATTTTTGCCATTTTGATTTACATAATAAGGGCAATAGACTACTGGCAGGAGTTCTGCTCACAAGGAACTTGTTTATGCATTTTTTTCAAGTGACAGTATTTAGGGGGAAAATAGAGGCTACCCTCCTGTGCTTGAATACTCATATAATTTTTTTTTTTTGCCATTTTGCTTTGCTTTTCAACTAAAGTCTTCTTGCAATGTCTCTTTTCTGTGGAGGTGATTAGAGGTGGCATTAGATTCTTTAAATGTATATCAATAGATTGTAAGTTCCTACCATTCTGTCAGATCTAGGTCATGTGATAGACTGTGGATGTCATTCAAGGATTAGTGTAGAAAAATTTGATGGTTGTGTGCATCAGCTAAACTTTATCCACAGTTATGAAATCTTTAAACCTTATCATTGCATGAAACCATTCCACTTAATCATAGGAGAATTATTAATAGTATTAATGGAAAGATAATCAATTTGATGAAATAATAGTTCACTTTGAAGTTTATGATATATTAGAGTATTTCTTGGCTAAGTAAACCTTTTTTTTCTTCATATATATATTTCCTCCTGAATAATGTGTGTATATTTGTATTTTTTTAAACAGAAGCAGAAGCTTCTTAAAGAACTTGGAAACAGATGGCTTCCTTATCTAACCCCCAAAGATGCTGAATTCCACCAGCTGGTAATGTATTTTAATTATATTTTATATGATTGTAGTTATGTGCTTAGAATTGTGATTTCCTTGAGGGCAGAGACTTATTTTTTGTCCTTGTAGGTCTAGTGTCTTGCACAGAAGTAGGAGCTTAGTCAATACTTCTTCTATTGAATGGAATGTGCTAAGATAAAGACCTGAAGTCATAGAAAGTCAGAGATTTAAGGAGAGGTCACAAGGAAACTGAACCCTAGGGTGGTTGATTGACTTGTCCAGAGAAGTTAATGAGTGGCAGACCTAGGTCTAGAACCTAGAACACCGAACGCCAGATTTCTAGTTTAATGAACTTTTTCTCTCTAGCTTATTCCACTCTGATTGAAGTAGAAACTTAGATATGAAGGCAAATAAAAGAGACAGGTGATTATAGAGGAGGAAAGGAATTCTGGGATTTCTCCCCACTTTTTCTTTTATTAGGGAGACAGTGGAATGGATCTTGGATTTGGAGCCAAGGGATCTTTGTTCAAGTCTTGCTTGTCTTACATGGTACTTGTGTGATCTTAGTTAGTCAAGTCAACTATCCATCTACAATAGAGTTTGGATTATATAATAGCTTCTAAGGTCCTTGTCAGTTTTAAAATCTTTTATCCCATGGTTCTCTTATTTTTTTCTTCCCCCTCTTTCAATTCCTTTGATCTTCACAAATATAATTATTTCTTATAGACTGTCTTAACTTAATACAAAAAGTAAAGTAAAATCAATCTGTTGAACCAAAATTCTATGTTAGTTTGCAAAAAATTTGCCATAAACTTTGTAACTGGGTTCTGTTTTTATGAAAGCTGCCAGAAGTTGGTGACAAGGATCCTGCCTATTTTTGAATCTGTTCCTGAGTCTGTTGTATTAGACTTAAGATGATTATCTTAATTAGTTATTTAGGTAGATCCATGGTCTCATCAGGGATGGTCTGCATTATGGTTACTCCCCTGGTATGTATTACAGTTCTTCTAAAGCACTCATTCTTTAATTTAGTCATTCATGCACTCAAGAAGCATATAAAAAACAACATATATACAAAGCATTAGACTAGGCATTGAAGAAACAAAGACCAACAAAGTTTCACTCTCAAGGAGTTTATATTTTCCTTAGGGGGGAAATCTCACAGCATTTCTTGCTTTGAGAGATCCTAGTCTAAGTATTTATATAAATTCTCAGTAGATTATCCACCCACCTCATTGGAGACTCCTCTCTGGTTCTTTAATAATTTTCATTGTACAACAATAATCTTGTAAGGATAACTAATATATTCCTACCATAGTAAAGAAAATGCTGAACTGTATATGCCCTCTCTGGGTCCTATCATTATTGTGGTATTTTGAGAAAAATGCAGACTGTCAAGTAACTTTTGGATAAGACAAAACATTTTTTAGGGAGTAGGAACCTGGGCCTGTGTTTTCATTAATATGGGGACCCCTAGTGTGATAGCTAGGTGGCACAATGGATAGCATTATGGACTCAGTCACGAAGACTTGTTTTCAGATTGACCTTAGACAATAGCCGTGTTACCCTGAACAATTCACTTAACCTCTGACTCAGGTTTCTCTTCTGTAAAAATGGGAATAATGATGCACTTACTGTAAAGTGCTTTGTAGAGTACCAGGCCCATCCATTAGTACTTAAGTTGTTTATATGTCACAGAGGAGAGAGCTCTGGACCTGAAGTCAGGAAGACTCATCTTCCCAAGTTCCAATCCAGCCTCAGACCTTTCCTAGTTTGGGGACCCTGGGCAAGTCAGTCAGCTCTGTTTACTTCATCTGTAAAATTATCTGGAGTAGGAAATGACAAACCACTCTAGTGTCTTTGCCAAGAAAACTTCAAATGAGGTCATGAAAAGTCAGATCTGACCAAAAAACAACTGAACAATTGTAAATGTTTTTAAAAAAGAAACTTCCATTCACATCAGCAAGTCATCTATAACTTAGAATGGTAGAAAGTTGGTTCCTTGGGACAATAAGAAAGCCTGTGGTTACATAGCCAATATATAGCTGAGGCAAGACTTGAACCCAGATATTCTTTATTGCAGGGCTACCCCTCTATCTATTAGACCATATTACCTCTCAAGAGTAAGCATATTATGCCCTCAAGAACTATAAATTACTGACAATGTCAAATTAAGATGTTTAGTCAAATGTTTAAATGTTTAGTCATGTTTGGTCGAGAAGGTCATTTGTCATTGTCAGGTAGGTCATTAAATGATAAGAGTTATTTGGCAGAGTTTAAAAAATTTAATAGAACGTTTTATAAATCCCTCCAAAATTCTCCTAGGCAACATACTATCATATTATTCTATCACTTAAAATTCTCTGAAAAAATCAGGAGTACCTGAATTCAAATCAGGCCTTAGACAATTAATAATTACCTAGCTATATGTTGGGCAAGCCACTTAACCCCATTGCCTTGCAAAAACCTTAAAAAAAAAAAAAGAAAAAAATTCTCTGAAAAGAGATTGAAGTTCATAAAATAGCATGAAGTAATATTTGGTTCCAATGACCATTGTGCCCAAATCTTATCAGTGTTTCAGTGTTGGAATGTTGCAGTTGATAGAGCACTGGCCTTGAACTCAGGAGGATGGGGGTTTGATTCCAGTCTCAGACACTTGCCATTTAATGGCTGTATGACCTTGGGCAAGTCACTTAACTGTAATTGTCCTGCATCCAGTACCATCTCCAGTTATCCTGATTAATATCTGGACACTGGACCCAAAGGGCCCTGGAGGAGACAATGACTTAGTATAGCGTACCTCCCCTCCACTCAAATCCAATTCATGTGCTTGTCATGCCATCACCTCCCTGATGTCATTCTCAAAGGAGAATGTAGGACAAACATCATCATCAGTCTCTCTAAAGAAAAGCTTTTTTTTTTTTTTTTGCTTTTTTTCCCCCCACCGTGATTTGAACTTTTATCCTAGGGATTCTTAACTAGGGGTGTAGTCTAGATTTTAGGGGATCTCTGAACTTGGAAAATAAATTACATCCTTATTTTCATTAACTTTTAGCTGAAGCTAATGAATTAAAAAGAAAAAGAAAAACAAAACAAAACAATGTTGTTCTGAGGCGTCTACAGGTTTTGCCATATTGGCAAAAGATTCCAAGATAAATAAAGGTTAAGAATCCATGCTTCTATGTAAATGTTTGCATTGTTTTCTTCATTGTAAATGATGTTTTTTGGAGAATTCTGCCTGAAGGAAAGTCGAGTGGACAAGATAATAAATACTTAAAGCAAATTCTTGAAAAGGGATTTTAGTGTAATAGTTCATAATAAAGTAAAATAAAATAAACATCTTGAACTGACTTCAGGACCAGATATAAAGTATGGGGGGGAGGAAAGAAATAAGGTACTCCACGTTGTTGTTGAGGAACAGTCTCCTATTGAAAGATGCTCTGATTTCAGGGGAATACTTTCTTAGACTAGCTCTAGTTGGCAGTGTTTTGCATTTTACACTTTATGGCAATTTGCACCATATTAGTCATAACATTTTTGACACCATTTTAACTATAAAATGGTTGTAGCTTGGCACCTATCCCAAGACTAATGTTCTAAAACTTTCCCTGGCTCAGCCTACAGTTGCATGAAGCTAAGTAGTCTCCCAAATGAAATGAACTTCTGAAGTCATTGTTTTAACCTACCCCCCCAATGTGACGTGATTTGCTTTGCCTTAAGGTCATACAAATGAATTGCAAAGAAATATAGGTTTCTGGCATGGGACTTGAAGTAATAAGGAAAGTAAATTCCCATTGGGCATAGAAAAGGAAACAATTACCATTCTGAGAGGCATAGTTTCTTTTTCTGGATCCAAAGAAAGATAGCAGTGGTTCTGACTAGGCTATTTTATTTTTCCTTCTTCCTTTTTGTAGGCAGCTATTCCAGATCTGCAACTAGCTTCTGTCTAGTTTTAGGAAGGTGTCCCAAATAATGGTAAGCTGAATCTTCTTCCTGGGTTGTGTTTTCTCTGTTTGGTTATTTAAAAATAACCATGTATCTCTCCCGAAGCTAACTTGAACTTGGGGTCTGACACTGATGCTGAAGTATTAGTAGCATCCCTGATCCCTGACCATTTATTAAAGGTTGCCTGAATTTTCCTTATTGCAGTTGTTGACTGAAGTGGCATTCTTCTGGCTAGTATCCAAAACTTGGGTTTGAACTTTATATTTATTTATGTCATTAAAAAGCATTTTTACTTTGCTTTTAAGAGAATAGATTTACTTGGGGTAAGGTTTTGTGGAGCAGCTTTACACATTATATAAGGTGCACTTAAAGTGATTAGAGATTAGTACAGCTTGATATCTTGGCCTTTTGTGGATTTTGGAACGATAAAAGAGAAACCTTGATAGATGTTCTGTTTGCATTTTTATTTCATTTTTTCCAGTGGGTAGACTAGTTCATAACATGGTGGATTGATGACCTTTAGTATTTAACTCTACATGTATTACTTTCAAGATATGAAAACAGAAATGAATCAGTATTTTCCTTTTAAAAATAACAGATTTTAAAATTTTCTTTTGCCTTTAAATCTTTTAGATTTTCCCATGTATGATTTCCTCCTTTTCCCTCTCAAAAAGTTATCCATTATAGCAAAGAATTTTTCTTTTGAGGAGAGATGAAGGGGAAAAAAAGCAAATTAATCAACACTTTCTTTGTATTCAGTTTGTAGATTATATAAAGAAAAATAAAGTATAAGAAGCCTGGAAAGGTTGGTTGGACACAGACTATAAAAACCTTTAAATGCTAAACAACATAATTTATACTTGATACTGATGATAATGGAAAACTAGAGTTCACTGAGTAGGAAGAATGATGTGGTAAAGCATGTTCTAAGAAAATACTTTGGGCAATTGAAGGGAAGAATTCTTAGAAGAGAAAGAGACTTCAGGCAGGGTTACTAAGGCTGCTGTAGGAGTTCATTTGAGAGTTGATGAAGGTCTGAACTAAGGTAGGTGGAAAGAAAGGGACATTTATAAGAGGTATTATAAAAGTGGAATGTTGTAAAATCAGTGGGTTAGATAGCGGGGTGAAGGAGAGTGAAGTGTTAAGGTTCACATTGTAGTTGTCAACCTAGATGACAAAAAGTATGATGGTGTCTTCAAAGGAAAAGTTAAGTTTAGAAGATAACATTTGGCTGGGGGAATGGGTGGAAGGAAAATGAGTTTTATTTTTCATGTTTGAGAAGCCTTTGGGAAATGTAGTTTGAAATAGATAGTTGGTGATGTATGACTAGTGCTCAAGAAAGAGACTAAAGTTTTATATAGAAGTATCTCCTTTGTAGAGATAATAACTGAATCATTAGAAGCTGATGGCATCACCATGTGAGATAGAATTGAGACTAAAGAGAAGAGGACCCAGAAAAGAGCCTTGGAGGATATCTGTGGTTAGTGGGTTTGAAATAAATGAAGGTTCAGGGAAAAAAGAGACTAAAAAATGATCAGTCAGTAGTAGGAGGAGAACCAAGACATAACAGGATTGTGGAAAGGAGAGAGTATTCAGGGGTTGATGATCAACAATGTCAGATGCTACATAGAGGTCAAGCAGCATTAGGATTAAGAAAAGATCACCAGAATTGGCAGATCACTGATAACACGAGAGAAGTCAGGTTAGTTTTGAGAAGGTATATAGAAAGAAGATGAAAAAGTCTCTTTGAGAAAAAGTAAACCAGTTTAGCTGGAATGTACAGAGTAGGAGAAGAATGATACAAAATAATTTTGATCAATTAGATTGGAGCCAGAATGGTAATGTTTTTAGATTATAGAGTGGAGAGTGCATATATTTTTTCTTAGCTATATATGTAGCTATTAGAGATTTTGAGCAAGGAATGACATAGTCAGGCCTAGGCTTGAGTGAGATAATATTGGCAGCTTTGTAGAGGATGAATTCAACAGTTGAGAAGCTAGGAATGTAGGGAAGCCAATTAGTAGGACACTTCTTTGTATCTGTCAGCCCCTAGCCCAGCACCAGTACCTCATAAATATTCATTGAACAATTAAGCTAATTAAAGAATTTGTGGTATTTACCTGTTTTAAAGGGAGTTGTTTTAGAAAGATCAGATTTAAGGCTGTGGTATGCTGGCAGCCCTGGCATGCCCTTGTTAACATTTCTGTATTAGATGATTGATGGACAAGATGTGTATTCATCTGTTGTTAGAGGGCAGATTCCATAATGCATGTATCTCTTGCAAGGTGCCAAGCAGGTGTGGGTTTTCATTTAACAGTGAAGTTGCCTTAAAATATAATCTATTTAAAGATATTTCCAAGTACTAATAGCTAGGTTTTTGGCTCAGAGATTTCAGCACTTCTAAGGTAGGCATTTGAGAATGTTGCTAAATTTGAGTAATATTTACTATCTGGAATTAACAAGGAAGAAAAAAGTAAAGAGGGGTTTTCTGGTGAAGACAGCAATGTTAAAAGGGATAAGCGAGCCTAGCTATCCCAAGAAAATCACTAAGGAAATATTTAAGGCATGATATTAAAGGCATGATCAATAAAAGCCAAAGAGAAATGAAAGGAAGCTCCACCATCCAGTTGAGCACTGCTGGAGGAGATATGTGGAAGACGACTGGCCCTCTGTGCAATTTTGTTCCAGGCAAGCCTGAAAAACTGTATAGATCCCCCTAAACGGGATTTGAACCCAGCAGGGCTTCAAACATCACCTGTAGAAACCTCATCAGGAAACACCACCAGCTTCTGTTAGATCACTATGCCTGGAGGCAGGATCTGGCAGTATGTATGCTTGAAGGCCTGCTATGAGGTCCCAAGCCTTCTGCCAGAGTCACAGAGGGAGTCAAAGCTATCCTTTGATAAGACTCCCTAGAGAGGGAGATGGTAGTGCCTATGCTGTGGAAACATACCCTAACGTAAACACAGTCTAGAATCTTTTATGTATGAATTATTGGCAAGGTACCCCAAGGAATCAAGGAGGTAGGAGCAAAGCAAAGGAGGTCTAAATTCAGTGAGTTCTGATAATGTAAGCATGTAAGTTATATATGCTATAGTTATCAGAGACAACTCCTGGTTAATGATTGTATAAGGAGGAGATAGATGGGGTACAAGGTAAGTTTGCATTGGACTTCTGGAATTGAAGTATAGGGCAGGGCCTAGACGTAACTTTGGATCCAATTTATGTCATAGAACAGGGTTGTTGAATATGGTGGGCTGGGAATCCAGGAACCAATCAGTCCATCAGAACAACATCAGGGCAGAGGCAGCATGATTCAAATTACATAAGGAACAGCATCATGAATAACTTGCCTACTCAATAAAAGACAATGGGAGAGGAATGAGCTTCCTGCTAGCAAAAAAGTCACAAGTCTAGGAAATGAGGCTGCAAATTTGAGTACATAGATAAAATTTTGAACAGTCATTTATAGTTGATTAGAGTTCTAGACCTGGAGTCAAGAGGACTTAAATTCAAAAATAGCCTCAGGCACTTATGAGATGTGTGACAATAGTCTCTTTTACCCTCTCTGCCTTACTTTCCTAATTTGGGGGTGAAGGATGGGGATAATAAAAAATGAGAATAACGATTGCCACCTATCTCCTAAGGTTCTTGTAAGGATAAAATGGGATCATATTTGTAAAGTTCTTTGTAAATATTAAATCTTTTAAGTATCTTCATATAAATAAATAACTACTATTGTTATTGTTGTTGAATACAATGGAAAAGATGCCTAAGATAAACGAAGAAGAGATTAACTTCACAATAAGTACAAGTAGATACTTAAAAAGAAGAATGGCTTGAACAGAAAGATTCCAAAGGTAAGTAGGTGAAATAAAGCCAGAGGTTTTTAAAAAATGAAATTAGAATTCCTGAGGGGCAAAATTTATGAACAGCATAAAAAGCTTAGAATCAAAGGTGGGGGAAAAACCATGACTTTAAGTAGTAGACTCCCTGAAAAGTAAATTGGAGCCACCAGAACTAAATAGGTCATTGAGGTAACAAGAAATATTAGAACAAAGTCAAGAGTTAGATATTAGAAGTTTTTAAAAAGGTTAAATATCTGCTATCAAAAACAACTTCTCTGGAAAATAGGACAAAAATAACTTAAAAATCCACAAACTCCTTGAAAATTATGCTCAAACAAAAAAAAAATCCAGAATGCTATGTTTTATAAAATCATGAAAGAAAACTGCTTATATCAATTAGAACCAGAGTATAAATTGAAAGTAGACTCAATCAGTCACCTAAAAGGAACTCAAATTGTTCAGAGGAAGAAGCTCAAACTATCATAGCCATATGAAAAGTGCTGTATATTAGTAATATTTAGAGAAATAAAAATTTAAACAACTCTCAGATAATATTTCATTCTCATCAGATCAGCAAAGTTGATCACAAAAGGAAAACTACAAATGCTGAAGGCACTATAGAAAAAAAAGTACGTTAATGTACTGTTAGTTGAGCCATTCTAGAAAGCAATTTAAAACTATGACCCAAAAAAATCTTTTAAAAGTATGCATATATTTGGTCCCAGTGTTGTCACTATTAGGCCTATACTATGCATATTTTGTACAAGAACAAAGCAAGATGAAAAGTACATATATACAAAAATATATCAGGTCTTTTTGTGGTGGCACATTATTGGAAACTAAGAGGGCAGTATCCATCACTTGGGGAATGACAGAATAGCAATATATATGAATCTGATGGAATACTATTGTGCCACAAGAAATAAAGAGATGTATGACTTCTGAGAAGACTTGCATGCACTGATTCTGAGTAAAGTGAGAAGAACTAGGAGAGTAGTTAATAACAATAACAACTATATTGTAAAGACAATTTTGAAAGACATAGAAACTCTGATCAACACAATGAGCAACCATATTTTCAGAGGAATCATAAACATACTTGCCACCCACTACCAGATTGAGAGATGATAAGACTCAGAGTGAAGATGCACATACACACACACACACACACACACACACACATATATGTATATACCAAGACATATACACATATATATGTGTAAATATATAGATATTTATCACAACACATAGCTATAGATTTGTAGCTATATCAATAGATCTTTTTATATCTCTCTTTGGGCATACTAAAGTGAGAATTATTTTTTGCATCCCTATGCATGAATGTAATAGTTTTGTTTTCTCATTGATAGGATAGAAAGTAGTAAGAGAAAAATCATTTTAAAATAAAATTGGGAAAAAAGTATCACAAAATTGAAAGTATCCAGAAATCTTTTAGCCAAAAATCCAATCCTTCCAAATCAGAGCAAAACCTTTGCAAATACCCAGGAAGGAAGAATTCAGTTCAAGCAATCACAGTCAATTATTATGGAGAATAAATATTGAAATACTATATACTACAAAAGTCTTACAATCAAGACTGACTTATCTTGCAAAACTGAATATAAATCTGCAGAAAAAAAACAAGTTAACCTCCTTTTGAATAGATAGAAGACTTTCAAGCATTCCTTATGAAAAAAACCAAACCTGGGAATATTTTCTGAATGGTAAATGCAGGAGACAAGATATATCTAGGAAGGTAAATAAATTTAAGCTATTGCAAGGGATTAAAAAGATTATTGAAGTACTTATTCTAGAAGCAAGAGAAGATATCTTCTTTCAGTAATTTCCTATCTTCAAAGGTCACAGGAGTAAAGAAATTTATACCCTCTGCCTAGGGAAGGTTTTGTATTGTTGATTTAAGAAATCAAAGAAAAGGGACAAAGGAATTATGTCTCATAATTGGGATGTGTGCCAAAGGAAAATTGTACAAATATGGAGAAGTATTAGGGAAGTAGGTATCTTGTGGAGTTTCAGTATTAACTGAATTGGGCAAGGGAGAATTAAAATATATTACATTCAGTAAGTTAATAGACAGGGATAGGCAAAATAGAGAAGGGGATTTAATAAAGTGAGAGTAAAATTGGGGAGGAAATAGTGAAAAGCAAAACAAATGTCAACTATAGAGGGTAGACTGTATATTAAATGAAGAGGGAAAAAAATGGTAGAAAAGCAGGTCTGAGGAGTGGGACCAGACCTTTTCAATTACAGATCACTTTTGTTGATCACATTTCTTTGCCCTGCCATTCCCTTCCTTTTTGATAAAGATGAAGGCAGAAAGAAGAAAATATTGGCAGATATAATAGAAGAGAAAAACTTGAATAAAAACTGTAACTGTGGGTGGGAATGGAATATACTTACTTGAATGTTATGGAGGAAGGTCAATAGTCAAAACATTTATAAAGTTCCTACTATGTTGCCAGTCGTGTTAAAGTTTGGGGATTCAAATATGAAAAAACAATGTCTCTGGTCTTCAGGAACTTATAATCTTTTTTTTTTTCAATTCAGTAATTTCATATGTGCAAAAGTAGTTTTTCAACATTTATCCATTTACAAATTTTTGAGTTCCACATTTTTTTACCACTCTCTCTTCCTTCTCCCCCTCTATGGCAGCAAACAGTCTGGTAAAAGTTATACACAAATGTGTCTGTGTGTGTGTGTGTGTGTGTGTGTGTGTGTGTGTGTAAATTTCCATTTAAGTCATGTTGTGAAAGAGGAATTAGAACTAAGGGGGAAGAAAAAAGCATGAGAAAGAAAAGAAAAATATAAAAGAAGTTTTTAAAAAGTGAACATAGTATGCTTTGCTCTACATCCAGATCCCACAGTTTTCCCCCTCTGGATATAGATGGCATTGTTCCATATTCTAAGAATTGACCTTGATTTCTGAACTTAGAGAAGCTGTATTCATCATAGTTGATTATTTCACAATATTGTTGTTAAAGTATACAATATTCTCTTGGTTCTGCTCACTTCACTCAGCATCAGATCATACAAGTCTTTCTATGCTTCTCTAAAGTCCAACTGCTCTGGTTTTTTTTACAGAATAATACTCTGTACTTTACTTGAGGAACTCTTAACCTAATGACAAAGAAATTATACTGAAAAAAAGGAGAGGCAGAAAATGAAAAGGTTCCAGCATAGATGTATGGTAGAGAAGTCCTGAAGTAATATAGCCAGGTAAGAAATGAGAAAGTTTAAATTGAACTCTCTCATTAAATGGAGGTTTGGAAGTCATGGCCTTACTTTCCAATTAGAGAGGTACAGGGTAGTGTGGATGAAATAGAATATCTAATGATGAGATCCTACAGGATACTGTCATTTTCTCAGTAATGGGAGTTTTCTGGGTCATGGTGGAAAAGTCAGAGCAAAGTTGTACAACCAAGTGAGACTGAGGAGGGTAGCAGATTATTAAAAAGTCTCATAGTGTTTATAAGAAACATACTTTAAACATGAGATTCCCAGAATTCAAAGAATAGATTGGAGCAAATTTTATTATGCTGTTGAGGAATGTAAAAGTGCAGGGATGATACTCGTGATTTCATAACAGTGGTAGTAGTAAAAACACCAGCAATTAATATTTCCATAGTATTTTAATATGTATAAAGTACTTTGCAATGTTAAAAACAGACATGGTTAAAAGATATAAACAGGTGCTACAATTTGCTTAAATGCATCATAGATAAAATTATATTTATATTTAATTTATGCACTGAATAGTGCATAAGGCTTAAGTTCATAAGTGCACTTGAATAGAATTTTTTAAAAGATTTTATTTATTTTGAGTTTTACAATTTTTTCCCCTAATCTTACTTCCCTTCCCCCAGCCCTCACAGAAGGCAATTTGCCAGTCTTTACATTGTTTCCATGTTATATATATTGATCCAAATTGAATGTGATGAAAGAGAAATCATATCCTTAAGGAAGAAACATAAAGTATAAGAGATAGCAAGATCAGACAATAAGATATCAGTTTTTTCTGAATTAAAGGTAATAGTCCTTGGTCTTTTTTCAAACTCCACAGTTCTTTCTCTGGGTACAGATGGTATTCTCCATTGCAGACAGCCCCAAATTGTCCCTAATTGTTGCATTGATGGAATAAGCAAGTCCATCAAGTTTGATCATTGCCCATGTTGCTGTTAGGGTTTTCAGTGTTTTTCTGGTTCTGTTCATCTCACTCAGCATCAGTTCATGCAAATCCTTCCAGACTTCCCTGAATTCTGGTCCCTCCTGGTTTCTAATAGAACAATAGTATTCCATGACCTACATATAGCACAGTTTGCTAAGCCATTCCCCAACTGAAGGACATTGACTTGATTTCCATTCTTTGCCACTACAAACAGGGCTGCTATGAATATTTTTGTACAAGTGATGTTTTTACCCATTTTCATCATCTCTTTAGGGTACAGACCCAGTAGTGGTATTGCTGGATCAAAGGGTATGCACGTTTTTTTGTTGCCCTTTGGGTGTGGTTCCAAATTTCCCCTCCGAAAAGGTTGGATGAGTTCACAGCTCCACCAACAATGTAATAGTGTCCCAGATTTCCTATAACCCTTCCAACAATGATCATTATCCTTTTGGGTCATATTGATTAGAATTTTTTTAAAAAAATCATTAGATATGATAGCTCTCCAACAACTAATAAATGAGAATCAAAAGAAATATACAAATTACTTAGAGGTGTATGATCATGTTCTAGGGCATATAAGACTTCTAAGCATATATATAGAGTAGCAGAAATTTTAAGCTTTTCCTTTATGGATAACAATGCTATAAATTGTAATGAATAATGGACATTTGGAAAAAGCATTCTAAATGAAGTGAAAACTAAATAATATACTAAATATTATATAGGTCAAAGAGCAAATCATAGAAACAGTAGATAATTTTATCCATAAAATGGCAGTACTAAAACTTTTGAAATGAAGTTAAAGCAGTCCTTAGGAGAAAATGTTTACCTCTAAGCACTTTCATTAACAAAGGAAAAAAAAGGACAGATAAATGAATTGTAAATACTACAAAAAATTTAAAAAGCATTAATTTTAAAAACCTAAATTCAAGAATAGAAATATTGAAAATCAAAGAAGAGATAAGAAATTTACAAAATTGAATTGAGAAGCAAATCTAGGAACTCTTTTTAAAAAAGCTAATAAAACAGAAAAACCCGTAGCTAATATTATTTTTATTAAATGAAGAAGGAAAACTAAATTATCATACTAAAAAATAGAAAAGGACACAAAAGAGATGAAGAGGTAAGTTACATTAAGGCAACAAGTAAATAAATATTAAACACTTACCAGACATTGGAAATATAAATACAGGCCAAAAAAAAAGGTAGTCCCTGCTCTCAAAGAACTTACATTCTAATAATGGAACATAATATAGAAAAGAGATCTGAAAATCCAGTAGGGTGAGGGAAAGGAGGGAAGATACCTCCTAAGTCTTGAAAGCAGAATTGCTGAGAGAAGGTCCAGTGTGAAGACAGTTGAATATTTGATTGCAAAATTCTGAGAGTCAAAATCAGAGCCAAGAAGATCACAAAGGATAAAAAAAAAAATTGGAAATAATTAGAAACTGTTTCATCTATCTTTTTTTGTCAATAATAAGGAAAAAAGGAAAATATTTACAGAATTATAGACAAACTAGAATAATAGAAAAAATGAGAATTTAAGTAGCCTCATTTCCAAAAAAAAGAAGTTAATCAAGCCATAAATCAGTTCCCAAAGGAAAGATTGATGATTTATATGTGAATTTTATGAACCACGCAAGGAGCAATTAGTTTTATTATTACATGGTTTGTTTGCAAAAATAGAATAAGAATTCATCCTATCAGACTCCTTCTACAAGACAAATATGAAGCTAATACTTTAATCTGGCTAAGGTAATTCAGGAAAATAAAATTATGAGTCAGTATTTCTAATGAACATTGATATAAAATATTAGGAAAGAGATTGCAGCATTATATATGGTGGTATACTTTGATTTATTCCAGAAATGCAGAGCAGGTCTAATATTAGGAAAAATGTAAACACAGTAGATCATATTCATAATAAAAATGGCAAAAATACATATTAATAGTTACCTTTTTAAATAAAATACAACATAAAAGTAATAAATATATAATTTCCTAATATGATAAATAATATCTATCTAAAGTCAAGAACTAACTTTATATTTATAGTATCCAGATCAAGGGAGATTATTATTTGTATTGTCCAGACTACATTAGAAAGTGGAAGGTATATAGAATAATGAAGGGTTCTTAGAAAACATGTCATAATTATTCACATAAGGGCAGGATATATTTGATCTGTAGACTGGAAGATTTATAGATGGGCATGTCTTAACATATTTGGAAGGTCATTTAAAATATGGAGGTGTTTTCTTTATAGCCCTAGAGGGCAGAACTGAGACCAATAAGTAAAAGTTATGATGAGTTTGTTGCAGTATAAGGAAGATCTATCTTTCCATAAATGAAACATTGCTTTTTGAAATAATAATCTGGCTCTACTATATGACATCCCGTGACAAACTTATTAGAGATTGGCAAAATAAAGTGCAGTGAGAGTTATAAAAAGGGGGGGGGTCTTTACCAGTGAGGTGATAAGTGAAGGCTTTATGGATGAAGTGACATTCGATTTCAGTTGAAAAAAAATTCTGTACATGATGAATCATAAGATAATAGCTGTATAGTTGGAAGAAAACTTTGAAGCTCTTAGTTGCAATCCTCTAATTTTATCAATGAATATATTAAGGTACAGAGAAGTTAAGTTCCTTACCCAAGTACACATTGTTAGTAAGTTATAGAACCACAGTCTAAATCTGTTAGATCTTCTGTGTCTAAATCCAAGATACTGTCAAGAGTACAGTGTTGTCTATAAGTTGGAAGACATTCCAAAGGACAGTCTTCACAAAAATAGAGCAGCAAAACAAGTCTAGCAGATGTTTGGGACAAGAGAGTGCATATATATCAGTTTAACTGAAGACAAGGTTAGAAAGGCCATAATAATAATAATAATAATAATAATAATAATAATAATAATAATAATAATAATAATAATAATAATAATAATAATAATAAATAATAATGATGTACATTTTTATAGCATTGTTTTTCAAGATATTTTGCTACCAACAACTCAGTGAGGTAAGTAAAGCAAGTATTATTGTCTCATTTTGTATTTTAAGGAAAGTAAGAGTTGGAGAAATTCTGTGATCTGCCCATGATCATATAGCATGGAAGTATCTGAATTGGAATTCAATCAAACCTCTCTCTTCAGATCAGTGTTCTGTTTACTATGCCACATTGATAGATTGTGTGTGAAGCCATATTTTGGAGTGCTTTAGAATCAGAACTTTACTTACAGTATAAAAAGACACTGAAGAGCTATCAGTTGAGGATTGACATGATCAGATAAATATACAAGAGAGGCTTTTCTAGCAGAAGCATGAAGAATGAATTGGAATGGGGAGATTGTGGTAGCAGAAAGACCGATTATGTCTCTGTAGTTATAATCCAGGTGGGTGGTAATGATGACTTATGTCAGAGCGATATTAGTGTGCATTAAGAGAAGACAGTGAAGACATTTAATGTTGTAGGGGTATAACTGAAAGGATTTAATAACTGATTGAATGTTAAAGATTTAGGAGAGAGAAGAGTCAAATATGACCCCAAGCAGATGGTTGATTTTAGGGATGCTGCAGAGAAGATTCCTTTTTTTTCCCTCTCTCCCCAGTAGGAGGTTGGATGAGATAACCTTTAAATTTCCTTTAAATTCTATGATTCTCTGATTGATACCTAATTATACAGTCCCTTGAGTTTAGGCCTAGAAATGCTTTTCTCTTTTAGGCTGTTTTCTGCCCAGTATCCAAATTGAGATTCTTGGAAGATAAGAAAGAGTGTGAACAGACATAAGGGAAGAACCTTAGAAATCAAAGTACTAAAGGACTAATAGAATTGTTAATTATCTGGGTCTGATTAGGAAACTCTGATTATTCATCATTGATTTCATTTAATTCATTGAAATTATTTTGGCTTTGAAGTCACAATTCTTTTTTGGAAATAATGATTCCTGATGTGTAAAGAAAAGCATTTTATATGGAAAAATATTATCAATAGCTATACATATACTCTATTTTTTCTTTTTTCCAGTGGCAGGAGAATTATTCCAAACTAATTCTCCGAGAAGCCAGTAGGATCCCCGAACTGCTACATAAGGAAGTTCAGCAAGCCTTCCTCACCTTGCGAAAGCATGGCTGTTTATTCCAGGATCTAGTTCGAATCAAAGGAAAAAATTTACTCACACCAGTATCTCGTCTTCTCATTGGAAATCCAGGGTATACCTATAAGTATCTGAATAGCAGACTCTTTACTGTACCATGGCCAGTAGAAGGTTCCAATATAAAATATACTGAAGATGAAATATTTGTAGCTTGTAGAGCTTTCTTTAAGCTCAATGACTTTCTACGTAAAGATACAATTCAGGCTTTGGACAAACTACACTTGATCAAATCTGAGCAAAATGAAGATAGTACAGTCTTTGGAATGGTACCAGAACTCTCCAAGAGTGATTTGAACATAGGAGATGATATAGAACTCAAGAAGAGAACAACCTACAATTTGACTTTGTTGAATTACATGGATCCCCAGGAAATGTCCTACTTGAAAGAAGAGCCTTATTTTGGGATGGGAAAAATGGCTGTGAGCTGGCACCATGATGAGAATCTGGTAGAAAGGTCAACAGTGGCAGTATACAGTTATAACTGTGAAGGTACAAAGGCTATGGAATGACATCCTTGAGTAAATTTGGGCTTAGGTCCTATAGCTTTCTTATTAATCAGCTGGACCTGATTAAGAAACTCTGGTTACAGAATCATTCACCATCTAATTCATTTAATCCACTGTCATTATTCAGACTGTGGTATCACAGGTTCTTTTTTATTTTTAATTTTTTAAAATTTCCTTCATTTTTCAGCATATCCTCTTTTTTGCAAGATATAACTCTCTGAGTCTAGATATATTCTTGTTCATTATAACTCAGAAAAATATTACATTTTCACATACAAGCAAGACTCATTTCCTTTCACCCATGTTCAGGAGAGCCTCTATTTTATGTAGCTGGCCATGTCTGTAAAACCTTGAGCAGACTGCAGTGCTGCTCTAATTAACTTGTTGATAAAGGGTCAGGAAAACAAAAATCAGTCAAGTCTTTCTAGAGTGCTAGAGGTATATATGTCTAATCTTGCAAAAGTACTTGATTACAGTTGACATCACTGTCTTTATAGGAGCAATTTGTTAATTTTAGACTTGCCCTTGGCCTCCTAGTACTTTTCATACCGACTCTAAAGCCAACTCACGATTCACTCTGCCACACTACCTATTGATTCTAGTCATTTATAGAATCTCCTTGTGATGTATGAGTCTTTCCTTGCCAAAAACATGCAGGGCTGACTTTGCAGGCAGGTATTCCTATATTTTCAGTGTTATGCCCAGATCTTTACCCATGTAATCTTGCATGAGAATGCCCACTAGTTTTCCTGAGGCTGAACATTCTCCATGAGACTCCTGAAATTTAAATTAAATCAAATATCAGTTGACCTCTTTGAAATAAAGGTCTGTAGTACAGCTTCAAAAAGATACTTTATGTAGCTAGGCACATTGTCTTTTTCTTATTACTCCTCTTTCTATGATATGAGGCTAAGATTGCTGATTTTTTTTCTATCAGTACTTCGGGATGGCAGTTAGATGGGGAGTTCAGAAGAGTGTTTCCCTGCTTGGACCTTTACTTTGATCTCTTGAATTTTAGAACAACCATCCAACAGCTAGATATCATCACATTAGGAGTAAGTTTCTCTTCTCCCTGGTCTAAGCACATGTCCCTGACCAGCTATATTTCCTCTGATTCTATCAGTGGCAGAATGTTGTTGGGTTGGGATATACTTCCACAATCTCATTACTTAATCTAGTGATTCTTATTTTAAAAAAATCTTTTTGAATTGTTAGAACATTCCATATGGCTCAAACTTAACATGGATTACTTACTGTTTCTCCCAGCAGTGGTGCCAGCATAGGGTCAAAAAAAGTCATCTTTAGAACCACCTCTCTGATGGAACTAATTTAATTCCACAAATGTTAAGTGTTTTCGATGTGTAAGATTCTCTGTCAGATGCTGAGAATAAAGAAAAAGAAGGCAATTGATACTCTCGCAATTCCTCAAGTGTTTATTTTCTGCTGGAGATGAAGAGTTTAGAGAGCTGGGAGGGGCAAAGTTAAAATACAAAGTATTTAATCAGCCAGCCCCTTGAAATGAAAGTCAAATTGTACATTTAAATTTTAATTCTCTTCATATAATCTTCAGTCCAGGCTGTCTTTTTTACTGTGTTACTCACTCATGATATACTGTCTAGTCTGTCTGGAATGGGTACTTTTCTTATTCTTAACATATCCCTTTCCTGCCACTTAGAATTTCTAGTTTTCCTCAAGGTTCAACCCAAGCCCTGCTGATTGCTTCCCAGCTGTTATGCTTCCTACTCATAATCACCATGTGTTTATTTGGTCTGTAGTTTTATGTACTTATTTGTGAGCACTTCCTGGAAAGAAGCAAATTTCTTGAAGACAAAAAGTATCTTTGTTCTTTTTCATTAAGTCTCTCCCCCCAGCACCTAGCATATACTGTTTATATAGGTGATAGCTGTATAGCTGATAGCAATCATAAGAGGGCCAGGCATAGGGCTTTGGAAAAATTTGAAGCTGGATAAAAACTCTTTAATTTGAAGAGATATGGAGAGGCGTCCACCTAAACTGAGTCTGCAAGCAGGAGAAAAAAACATGCTGATGGGTGGACAGAGGAGGATTGTAAATTCTAGACCTGAGAAACAGTTCACACAATAATAATTTGTCATTGTTCAGTCACTTTTCAATAGTGTTTGACTCTTTGTGACTCTTGGATTTTCTTGAAAAAGATACTGAAATGGTTTGCCATTTAATAATAAAAGCTAACATTTTTATAGCAAAGTAGTGTAAACGGGTACTGAGTGAATTGCCTTACAATTATTTCCTTATTTGTTCTTCACAACAATTGGAGATGTAGTTGCTACCCCATTTTGCAGATGAGGAAACTGTAGCAAACAGCAATTAGGTGATTTGTACTGGGTCACATAATGTGTCTGAAGCTAGATTTGGATTTAGATGTTCCTGTTTCTAGACCAGCACTCAATCTACTGCCCAGGAGGGTAGGAGGATAGAACATAGAATGTCATTTTCAGAACCCAGCTAATAGTGTCTTCAGTAACTAACTAATTGATATCTTTTAGGGGCAATATGTTCAGTTACTAATTAAGATCTTGTTTAGGGGCAATAGTTTCCCTGAATCTAATACAGTTATAGTATCCTAGTAACTTTTTCATTAATCTCTTGCTGTCCCAGTGGAAGAAATTGGGATAATCTAAAATTTTGAAAGCCTCTATTCTCTTTTCTTCCTTCTATTTTCTCTACAAAGAAAATTAGCTTTTTTGTCTTTTTTTTCTTTTATTAAAGATTGTATTTGAGTTTTACAATTTTCCCCCCAATCTTACTCCCCCCCCCCCCCACGGAAAGCAACCTGTCAGTCTTTACTTGGTTTCCATTTGTACATTGATCCATATTCAGTGTGATGAGAGAGAAATCATATCCTTAAGGAAGAAACAAAAAGTATAAGAGATAACAAGATCAGACAATAAGATATCTGTTTTTTTCCTAAATTAAAGGGAATAGTCCTTGAACTTTGTTCTAACTCCATGGCTCTTTGTCTGGATACAGATGGTATTCTCTATCACAGACAGCCCAAAATTGTCCCTGATTGTTACACTGATGGAGTGAGTGAGTCCATCATGGTTGATCATCACCCCCATGTTGCTGTTAGGGTGTACATTGTTTTTCTAGTTCTGATCATCTCACTCAACATCAGTTCATGCAAATCCCTCCAGGCTTCCCTGAATTCCCATCCCTCCTGGTTTCTAATAGAACAATAGCGTTCCATGACATACATATACCACAGTTTGCTAAGCCATTCCACAATTGAAGGACATTTACTTGATTTCCAGTTCTTTGCCACCACAAACAAGGCTGCTATGAATATTTTTGGACAAGTGATGTTTTTACCCTTTTCCATTATCTCTTCAGGGTACATACCCAGTAGTGGTATTGCTGGATCAAAGGATATGCTCATTTTTGTTGCCCTTTCGGTGTAGTTCCAAATTTCTCTACAAAAGGGTTAGATGAGTTCACAGCTCCACCAACAGTGTAATAGTGTCCCAGATTTCCCACAACCCTTCCAACAATGATCATTATCCTTTCTGGTCATTTTGGCCAATCTGAGCGGTGTGAGGTGGTACCTCAGAAAAGCTTTAATTTGCATTTCTCTAATAATGATTTAGAGCAATTTTTCATATGACTCTGGATTGCTTTGATCTCCTCATCTGTAAATTGCCTTTGCATATCCTTTGACCATTTGTCAGTTGGGTAATGGCTGAAAGCCTCTATTCTTTAAGCAGTTTTTTGTCTGTAAAAGAAAAGTTTTTCTAAATTGAAGTCATTGTTAAATGGTAAATGACAACTTTAAAGTGCCACAAAAAATGCTTTTGTGGTCAGACACATTATTCTCTTTAACGGTCTTATTGCATTCCCATAACAAGATACAGTCTTCCTTATAGTTTTGAAACTTGGAATAACATTTGAAACAGTTTTGAGTTTATCTTTTTAATAAGTGGTGTTTGTTGGGAAAAGTAATCAAGTCATATTTTTAGTAAACAAAATCATAATACGCATTTTAAAAATGGTAATATTTACACCTCCCATTGTGTCAAAGGGGCAGCACCTTTGCCTGAACAATTTTGAATTACAGAGAGATCTTTGGCAGGGTCAGGTGATCAAATAGGAAAATCCCATTTATGAGTCAGAATTTTTTTTTCTTCTGGGTCCTGGGATATATATCTCATTTGAGATGAACTATTTTATTATTAGAGACAACTCGTTGGTGCAGTGGATAGAGTTCTGGGCCAGGAGTCAGGGAGAGTTTTCGTCAATTCTAATTTTTTTTAACTTTTTTTTAACTTTTTTTTGCAAGGCAATGGGGTTAAGTGGCTTGGCCAAGCCACACAGCTAGGTAATTATTAAGTGTCTGAGACTGGATTTGAACCCAGGTACTCCTGACTCCAGGGTGAGTGCTTTAGCCACTGCGCCACCTAGCTGCTCCCAATTATAATTGTTAAGAAGGTTTTATTTCCTTTATCCTGAGTTAAAATGTGTCAATACAGGAAGACCTTAGTTCAAATCCAAACTCAGACACTTACTTGTGTGTCATTTGCCAAAGTCACTGAACTTCTGCCTGCCTGTTTCCTCCATGTAAAATGGGAATTATCATAGTACGTACTTCACAAGATTTTAATATTAAGCTTCACCTAAAGCCTTCCTCTAGACATGGTTTCCAATATCATTGTAATGATGGACTGATAGTTTTCAGTATGCTTGCAAGGTGATGAAGTTTCTGGTCATAACAATTCATGAGAATATATTAAGTCATCACTGTCTTTTTTTAACTCAGTGAAATGTTCATATACTTTAAGTGAGCCAATCATAAAATCACAGAGTCTGAGTATTTGAAGAGCTATCTAACTTGTACCTGGGCAATAGTACCTTTTATTACAACCTTCACTTGAATATATTTAGTGATGGATGACTCTTTACTTTTCAAGAGAGTCCATTTTACTTTGGGACATTTCTAATTGTTAAGAAGGATTTCCTTTATACTGAGTTGAAATGTGCTAACAAAAGGTCTTAGGATATGATTTAGAGTAAGCGAAAACATTAGAGATCAAATAATCCAACTTCTCTTTAAAGTGGGATAAATAAGACCCAGAGAAGGGATAGGGTTTATTCAAAGTCACAAAAGTAATAAAAAAAATGATGACTAAAATCCATGTTTATTCTAAATCCAATGTTATTTCTACTGTACTTCTCCAGCTTTTGCTTTGGTCATGCTTTTTTCCAATCTGAGGCCAAAGATAATAAGTTTTGTCTTCTTTCCCCCCAATCTCTATGATAACCCTTAAAACTGTTCAGTGTAGCTTTACTACCTCTATTAAGTATTTTCTTCCCTATAAACATCCCTAGTTTCTTCTACCAGCTTTTTGTATGGCACAGTTTTGAATTTCCCAACCCAAGTCAACAACCATTTATTAAGCACTGACCAAGGGCCAGATATTTATATCAAATACATGTATAGATTACTGAAACTACATGAGAGGTCTCTCTTAGAAACTAAAGCATTTAAAGTAAAATTAATTTTTCTATGACCTCACCTCAAAGGACATGTAGCATCCCCTCTCTATTTTTGAAAATGAACACAAATTGATATACTCTCATTCTCATCCTCCTGTGTTAGAAAAAAATTAAAAATATATGTGCATTATCAAACAAAACATCCCCTCAATTGTGTATATTAAAATATGTTTTATTCTCCACCCTGAATCCATCACCTCTCTGTGATGGATACATTGTATTGATCATAGTTTTCAAAACTTTCAAAATTGTTTTGTTAGTATTAAATATCCTGATTCTGTTCCTTTCATTTTACATCAGTTTATATCAGTTTATAAAAGTATCCAATATTATGTATTTTTATGATATTGATATTGCAGTCTAAATTATTCTGGTTCTGCTTGCTTCACTTTTTATCAGTTCAGTTAAGTTTTTTTGTGTTTTTCAGAAATAATCCATTTATTCAATCTTACAGCTTAGTGATATTCTATCACATTTATATCACAATGTATTAAATCATTCTTCAAATGATAGATTGTTTCAGATTTTTGCTACTACGTTTTCCTTACTACAAAAAAATGCTGCTTTAAATGTTTCTATACATAAAGGGCCTTTTCTTCTTTCTTTGATCTATTTTGGGTATGGTTCTAACAGTGGTACAGTTGGATTAAAGGACATTTCAGTGTTTAGAAACTTTTTGTGTGTAATTCTAAATTGCTTTCCAGAATAGTTGTACTCAGTCACAAATTAACCAATAGTGCATCAATGTACCCATTTTTTCATTGTCAACATTTATAATTTTCCATTATCTTTGCCATTCTGCTGACTGTGAGGAGGAATAGAGTTGCTTTAATTTGCATTTTTCTAATTATGAATGATTTGGAGCATTTTTTCATATGAATATAGAGAGCCTAGGTTTCATCTCTTGTGAACTGTGTTTATATCTTTAAATAATCAATTGCAGAATAACGCTTTTTTTTATAAATTTCATTTAGTTCCTTATATAGCTTGATAATGAGATCTGTATTAAAGTAATTTGTGGCAAAGATTATTTTCCTAGTTTTTGATTTTAACTTTATGATATTCATGCAGTTAAAAGTTATAGGCCTAATTTAAACACTTTATCTTCTGTGATCTCTGTTTTATTGGTCATGAACTTTTCTTCTAATTTATAGATCTGATGAGTATTTTTTCCTTTCTTTAATTTTCTTGTGATATGACTTTTTTTAATCTAGATCACATACCCATTTGGAACTTATCTTTGTATAAGATTTCAGTTATTGTTCTGAATCTAACTGCTGTTCTGCTTTCCTCTTTCCCTAGGAATTTTGGTGAAATAATGAATTCTTATCCCAATAGTTGGGATCTTTGTGTATATTGAATACAAAGGTATTTGATATGCTTGTTTCTTTCTGTTGTATAATTTAATCTGTTCTACTGATTGATATCTTCTTTTAAACCAGTATATTTAATAATTACTTCTTTTACCAGTGAAAATGCCTGGCATTGCAACAAGGAAGACTAGTGTCTCTGAATTTTTGTTGTTTTTGCCAGTCAGAGGGATTAAGTGACGTGACCAAGGTCACACAGATGCTAATATCAGGTATCTGAGGCTGGGTTTAAACTCACTCCTCTGAGTGATTCCAGGGCTGATTGCATCACCTACCTGTCCCTAGTGTCTCTGAATTGTAGAATTCATGGCAGAGCACAAGGTTTTAGAAGAGTGAAAAGTTATAAGACTTTATATTTAGTCTAGGAGGTCATAGGGAATCACTGGAGTTTATTGAGAGAGGAGGGTATGTGATATGGTTAGATCTTTGCTTTAGGAAAGCAGCTTTGATAGCTTAGTAGAAGATGCTCTGGAGTGACTATAGTCTTCACATCTCATCTAAAATCCTACCTTCTATAGGAAACCTTTTTGATCATCCTTTAGTGTTTTCCCTTGATTGATTATTTACAGTTTATGCTGTTTATAGTTTGTTTGTACATAGTCATTTACAAGTTATCTCCTCATTAGATTATGAGCTTCTTGAGAGCAGGAACTGTCTTTTATCTTTCTTTTCCTGCATCCCCAGCATTTAGAACAATGCCTATTTCATAATAGGTGCTTAGTTGCCTGACTGGGGCCCACTTTTGACCCCTTTGTATTTGACTTTGACAGTTGATTTTTAAAAAAAACTCACATATACAACTTTATAGTTACTCCTATTAAATTTCATATTATTATATTTTGTTATTTGTATTTGTTGAACTTGCTATTTATATCTTTATTCAAATTACTGTTATTATCATTATTAGTATTGCTATTATTTTTATACAGTGACTAGGAATAATACTTAGCACATAGTGGTTTTTTTTTAAGGTTTTTGCAAGGCAATGGGGTTAAGTGGCTTGCCCAAGGCCATACAACTAGGTAATTATTAAGTGTCTGAGACTGGACTTGAACTCAGGTACTCCTGACTCCAGGGCCAGTGCTTCATCCACTGTGCCACTTAACTACCCCTACAGAGTGGGTTTTTTTTAATATTTTTTTCAAGGCAATGGGGTTAAGTGGCTTGCCCAAGGCCACATGGCTAGGTAATTATTAAGTGTCTGAGGTTGGATTTGAACCCAGGTACTCCTGACTCCAAGGCCCATGCTTTATTCATTGTGACACCTAGCCGCCTCTACTTAGTGTTTTAATAAACATTACTTTCCTCTATCCATTTCCTCCATTCTTCCATTTAGTCAGTCACCAGAGATGTCTTTCCAGGTTGACATTAACTAGTTGTCACTATTCTTTGGAACGTACTTTGAACTAGTTCTAAATCTGCCTAACTGCTTTGAAACTGTACTTTGAGCTAGATCATATGCTTTTGTCTTGGCCATAAGGATATTATGAGAGACTATATAAAATATCTTACCTGAAATCCAGAAATACTTTACCTATAGAATTCTCCTGCCTTGCTCTTCTTGTAGTAAAGTTCCCAGAAAAGGAAATGAGATTGGCCTGTCATGACTTTCTTTGGGTTGTTATTTCTATGACTAGAAGTCACTGAGTTGTAATTTGTGTAGGATCAGTAAAATTATATGCTTCATTCAATGACTCTCTGCTGAAGTCATGGGTAATAGATTTTGTTAGTAAGCGGTCTGGAATTGTACAATTTTTAAACCAGTGATTGGCATTGTTTGTCTAAGTACCACCAAGAAAAATCTGTATAATTATGCAGGAATTGTCAATAATTACTTGTAGATTTTTGTCATAGACCAGATTTTTACTTCCTAAGAACCAAAGATGATTGTTTTTTATGATCCAACTCTCAAAGCCTTGAATTTAGTGCTTTTGGGGAAAAATGGTACAGTGACTTCTGTTGACAATTTAATTCTACCATTTGCATTCTGTTACATTCTGTTACTTCTTTTTCTTATTTTGCCTTAGAGAAAAAAAATCATCAAAAATAAGGGTCAAGATTTTTAGTTGATTCCTATGAATTAATTGGAATTTTGATTTAACTTTGTTACTCTGTTCTAACATGCTATGCAGGTTTTGAGGGCCCACAGAAGAAAGGAATGGAAACTAAGGGTTGACTGGTGACAGATTTGGAATGATGGGCTGATTAAGTAATGTGCTTTGGAAAAAAATTACAGAAACCCTGGGATGTAAACTTATTGTGCTTTTGGGGGTTATAATTTTATTATTTTTAGGAAAAATATTATATTTGAAATGTGTTCCTTTGTGGGAATTTAAAATACGTTCCTTAAAAATAAATTGACTATAAATTTTCATCTATTTTCTGAGGTAGCAAAGTAATTACCTCATCTTAGCACTTTTAGCTTTTCAAAGTTTGTTTATATGTTTTATATCTATCATACCTATGTATAAATACTTAAGAAAGATGAAGAAATTAGGGCAAAATTATATAAATGTCTAATTTCAAGTCATGTAGCAGCTGGCCAACTGGGTGATTCAGTAAAGAGTACTAGCACTGGCAGATGCAAGTTCAAATCTTGCCCCTATAATTACTTTCTCTTAAAGACTCAGTTTTTTCATCTGTAAAATGGGGATGATAGTATTCACCTCAAAGGGTTCATAGTGTGTGTGTGTGTGTGTGTGTGTGTGTGTGTGTGTGTGTGTGTGTGTGTGTGTAAAATGCTTTCCAAACCTTACACATAGATTCTTAGAGGAAATCAACCACTAGTTTTAGAACATCTCGATTTGATATATATATACAGGGTTGCAGAAGTCTCTACATATACTTTCCTTCTTTTATATTTTACTTCCATAATATTCTGGTTTGAAGAGATGGAAAATTAACATTTCTCTCCATTTTCTAGTTTATAATTATTTTTTCTTGCCCATGAAAAATGATACACTAAGGCATTAATTATCATGAATGTGAATATTTGTTTAAATAAAAACTCCCCCAAAACCTTTTCATTTGCCACTGTAGCCATTGTTGGGATATCAGATGCTTAATCTGACAGCTTGACAAAGCCAGACTATATTTTATAGCTTTTTGTAAGCTACAAATAAGTAAGAAGTTTTTGTAAGCTACAAGTAAGCAAGAAATTTTCAATATTCTTTAAGAAATTTCAGATACTTGTTTCTTGGAATTTAATTTGTTTCAAATGACTTGTTTTAAGGTCTTTTGAAACAGTTGCTTATTTCTAGTGAGAGATGATGAGTTGATTTTTTTTGCTATGTGAAAGTTATATTTCTGGTTAGTTTACAAGGCTTAACACTCTACAATATGCATTGGTGACTGTTTCTTACATAACCAAATAAAGCAGATATTGTTGCTGCTTCTCCCACTAGTATCATATTTCGAACTTGTATCACCTTTATCTGTAATATAGAGATATCTATCAGTAACTGTCCAGAGATCTATTATGAAGGTCAAATGAACTGATTTATATAAAGTGCTTTGTAAACCATAAAGCACTGTACAAATATGAACTTTTAGTATATCATTATCTTTTTTTGATGCAATTCAAATTAGAAATGTCCTTGCTGTCTTTAATATTTGTTATTATTATTATTATTATTATTATTATTATTATTATTATTATTATTATTATTATTATGTTAGTAGTAGTATAAAACTTGTGTTGAGTGAATTTTTTCAAGTTAGGTAACAATTGTCTTTTGTTATTGGAAAAATTGTAATTGGCAAAAAAGGATAAAACTGATTTTCTGTAGGCTCTCTAAAAGCAGCATTAAAACTAGTTCAATACAATAGCAGCTAAATGACAAGAATAACAAAATTTCATCATCTTCCCACATGGATTTTATTTTAACTGTGTATCTATATTTTGAAAACTTCTCATTTCATATACTTTAGAGATTATGAATATTCAGTCTCAAAATACATTTTAAAATGGTATACTTAAATTTTTAAAAATTCATCTGTAAATATGTAATGTAGGCAACAGTTTTATTTGTGATTATACTTTAGTTCCAATATGAATTATTTGTTTAATTTTCAAAGATATTTTGAAGAATGTAGATTTGCCATCTATTAGTTTATAAAAGATAGTGAACTCTTTATATATGATTCTGGCTATCCTATCATGCCTTTCTATGTATTTATTTATATTAAATACTTAAGCCAATAGAGATGTGTGGCAGTCTCAAGTATTTACTTGTATAATAAAGTGCTAATTCCTTAAGAATAAACTTTCTATAATTTTTGGTCAAAATGACCTGATCCTGAATTTTGGATAAAATTATAGGAGAACCCTACCTATGGTTTCTTAAGGTATGTGTAATGATGCTTATAGATAAATGACGGTGTTTGTAATGCATAAGGGAAAAATTATCCATCTTGATGTGATTTAAGAGTAATAGAGAACTCACAAGATAAAAAAAAATTTTATTCTAAATAATTAATACTTTAACAATTACAGAAACAACAACAGCTGGATTTGTTATTTTGTGGTGATAGGGTATTCCCAGTAAATAAAGAAATGTCTGGGATAGTTGAGAGGTCAAATGGTCTGGGGTTACATAGTCAATATGTGTCAGACATGGACTTCAACTCTGTCTTTCCTTACTCTGATGCCAGCTCATTATATCACATTGTCTACTAATTAATATAAACTTCTGAATACTACCCTATATGGAGATTATGTATAGCACTAAGAATGAATTAATTAACATTGTCATAGATATTATTTGATTACAACATTAAAATGTATAAATACATACAGCATCTTCACAGTGTTTGATTAATATAATAGGGTTGTTTACTTCCTGCATGATTAGAAGGAATTTTGATGATAATATTTTTACATTTTGAATTGGAGTTTTTTCCTTGTAAACTGGGTTGAAATATTAAACCATTTTCATCACTTCAGAGTCTGAATAATCATTTGAATTCATAATCTTAACATTTAGGTTTATATTTCAAAAGTTTTAGCATTTAGCTATTTTTGTCCCTCTAATGAGATTATTGAGTACATTCAGATAATATATCAAATTCACTGAATTATTTTTAAAAATTCATTTAGGACAATTAAGACTTAAAGGCAAGTAGGATCATCTTGCCTGTTTGTTTCCAAAATAACAAAGGGGTAGGAATAATTGGTTGCAGTTGCTATAGATAATTATAAACCACTCTCACTCAGAAAGTAAGTCTGGGTTTTATGCTGTACTTAAGCAGTAAAACAATACATCAAACGGTGACAGTCCTTCTCTCCCCCTAAGAAAACAAATATCAACCCCACACACTAGAAAAAATTATTTTAATGAGCACATTCCAAAGGTGCTGGATTTATGAGGAGATTCCAGGAAACTCTGATTGAAATTGTCATCTCTGATCATACTTCTGGATTGTTTCTTGAGAACAATGTTGCTGCCAGTGTGAAAGGTGGAGCAGAATATCCTGGGCAGAGTGTTCATTCCCACAGAGGGTACTTGTTTTTATAATATCCATGATCTGATAGAATGCTTAAAAACTATCGTGTTTGCAGTTTTCTTTTCTCAAATTAAGTTACAATTTATCTGACCAAAGAAATATGAAAACCCCCTCTAAGATGTTTGCATTGATTTTTCTCACAGTATTTGCTAGCCCTTATTTTTTCATTTGTGCCCTCTGTGATGAAACAGCCTACAGCAGTGCACTGAGGCTAACCCCTGTGGTTTTAGGAACAGACAGAGAATCAGACACATACATGATTTTCTTTTTTTTCTAATCTAAGCTCAGGGGAAATAACATAATAAAGTACTTAATCTCTTCATTGCAGTTTCCCTCAGATAATAAGTACTTTAAATCTGCAAAATTTGTACATGTTAGCTTATTCAATCTTCACAACCTGAAAGGTTGTTATTATTATCGTCATCCTCATTTTACAGATGAGGAAACTGAGTCACAGAAAGGTTAAGTGACTTGCCCAGGTTAAGTATAGCCATTATGTGTCTGAGGCAGGATTCGAACTCATCTCCTCATCTCCAAGTCTTGTATTTTGTCTACTGCATCAGCTCCATGCCCACTTAAAATATGCTTGACCATCTACATTAAATGACAAATATTTAGATGGTTTAAAACCAACACCAAATTTTTAGATATTGATTTCCCTTGTTATGCATGCAAATAGTAGGGGAATGAAAATATGCACTTACTGATTGTCCAGGAGAGTCTCTTAAAAATGGACATGGAAGTGACCTGAAAAAAAGAAATCTAGATTTTTTTTCATTATACTGTATGGAGAGTTATAGTTACAGTATTTTTAAAAAGCATATATTCCTGGGTAGTTGATATTTTCCCTTTACCCATTTCAAGATTTTCTTTAGTGATTCTTCTGTATTTATAAAATATCAAGGTTAGAATTGTTCTTCTTTCATAAAAGATTTGTTAATAGGTAGACAGTCTGTTTTTCCTTTTCTGTCACTTATTCTGACATTTGTGCTCAATGATCACATAATAATGTGTTCATATTCATAACTTAATTTAGTATGTATATAGAAGTTGTGGTATTTAGGTTGAAATACTCAAAGATGTTATTATGTAAGATGAATGATATCAATTTTGTCTTGGCTCTTTATTCTCCCTTGATAGTCACACAGTAACAGAATATCCAGATTCAGGGAAGGTCCCTCTTGCACATTAGGTGACTGACCTGTGGAGGATTTATAGACAAGCATTACCCAAGATAAAAAAGCATATGTAGATTACAGCAGTTGAAGGGGATACCTTCTTTGATGGAGTCACAGATCTATTGAAGAAAGAGGTTTTTAGACAATTCTATGATATTGTATGTTCCCCCTTCACTAATACATATTACTTTAATAGGCAATATTCATGCACCATATATTATCATGTGCAGACCTCAGAACTTCTAAGTTTTTGAGGCAGTTTCCTGAACACTAGAAATGTTTTTTTTTTAATACCTTGACTTAAAGACTTTCCAGAATAGTAAGATCCACTACCTTTGATAGACTTCAGGCAATAGCTTTCAAGAACCTGAGGCTTCTTCTGTAACTATATAACCATTTTAAGGGGATTTAAAGTAGAAGCCCGGACATCTGTTTTGCTTGTATATGAGTTGTGTTATTCAACACAGGCAAAGAATCTTTTATCCATTTTGGGGGGGGAAGCAATATTTTGTATCTCTGTTACCTTGCTCATATTATTCCTCTCTCTCGTCTTATGAGAGAGCCCTCCTTCTCTTCTTCCTCTATAATGATTTTCTCAATTCTGTTTCTTCTACAAGGCTTAGTTACCACAGATGCTTTTTTCCTGATGATTCTAACCCTGCTGACTATGTGGCATGTATCTACTCTGGCATTCATTTTTTTTTCTTCTTCCAACAGACCCAGAAGTGATCAATGATGATGATGAGCTGAGTCCAGAAGGGAGGAACCCTGCTGTCTGGCACGTTGGTCTAAAGATAGCCTGGGACATAGAGACACCTGGTTTGGCAGTACCACTCCATCAAGGAGACTGCTATCTTATGCTAGGTAATCCTAGAAAAAAGTGAAAAGATTGATTTCCCAATACCTTCCCAATATTTGTTGGCTATTTAATTTTTTCATGTTCTTTATGAGGAATTGAAACATTGGCATAATGGGTAAAATGCCAGATGTGAAATCAGGAAAGACCCCTGTTCAAATTCTTCTTAAAATTCTCACTCTTTGGGTTATCCTGAGGAAGTCAGGTTCTCTTTGCTTTTCAGTTTCCTCATCTGTAAAATGGGTATAATAATTGCATTTTCCTCATAGGGCTATTGTGAAGCTCTTTATATGATGCATATAAAGAGCTCTGTAAATTCTATTATCAGAACTTCAGTTTTTAAAATGTTTATATATAGTGCAAGTGAGGTATATAGTGCCAGTATCATAATCTCAATTTTACTGACACACCTGAGTCTTAACAGGATTAAGTAAATTGTCCATGATCTCACAGCTGTTAGATGGCAGAGCTAGAGATTGTACCCCTGTCCCTCTTTAGAACAGGAGTTCAGATATCATCTACATTTAATGGAACTGCTATATCAGAACAGTTTAAATAAGACCCTTTGACAGATTGGCATTCTTTTGTGGGTATCTTCCCCCCAATACACATACCCACCCTGCAATACTTTTCAAGAGCAAAATTGAGGAACACTCTAGTCCTAATTTGCTGAAATCCCCCATTATGTTTTATACTTTGAGATACCTCAACAGAATTGCTTAAGTGCTGATCTCTGTCAGATGCATACTAACCTGCCCTGAAATTTTTGGAGTATTTCCCTGCCTAGGCAGGTTTTAGTTGTGAAAAGTTTGTTCCAGGATTTGACTTTTCATTTCCTTCTTCTGGCCTCAGGAAGCAGCTGTCCTGACAGCACAGGCCTTCCCTTTGTTCAGTTTTTAATTCTAAAAGAAAAGATGCTTCATAAGTAGTTTACCTAACAGAGCCCTAAAACTTTGCTCCTGCCTTTGTATGTATGTGTGTGTGTGTGTGTGTGTGTGTGTGTGTGTGTGTGTGTGTGTTGTAGTCTTCTTAATGCCTTTTTCCATTCTAAGGCCTAGTGTATAATGAGTAGACTGATAACATTTTTCTTTGACCACAGAGGTTCTCTGTGCATAATTTTTCCATTGTTTCTACTTCTTTGGGGATTCTCTAGCCCTTTAGCTTCCTAGGAATCTGCTCATGTATTTGCTTTGAAGTTAGGAAGCAGTATGTTTTATGATAGCAAATACCTGGAAACAGATTATGTGCTTATAAGGGAAGGACTGAATTAATTGTGGCATATGAATATAATGGAATGTCATTGTACTGTAAGGAATTGTAACTGGGAGAAAAATAAGGCTAGACAGCACTAATTCTGAAAAAAGATCTGGGGGTTGTAGTGGATTGCAAACTCAAAGCTTGATGTGGCAGTTAAGAAAAGTAATAGAGTTTCCAGCTTTGTTAAGAGCTTAGAGTTCAGTGGTCTTCCTCTACCCTGCTCTGGTCTGACCACATACTGTGTTGAGTTCTATGAACCATATTTTAGGAAGATCATTGATAAGATAGAGAATGTCCAAAGGAAAGTAGCCAGGAGGACTAAGGGCCTGCAGTTCATTCCACAAGAGGGTTAGGTAGAGGAACTGAGTAGGGGGATATGATAGTTACCTTCTCATATTTGAAGAGCTGTCACCTGGAAGAGGGATTATATTTTTTTCTGTTTGGCCCCAAGGGCAGAACAAGAATGGAAGATGAAAAGTGGCAAATTTAGGCTTGATAGAAAGAAAAACTTCCTGGGACTTGATTTGTGTATATGCCCTTGTGGTTTGCTGGTTAGGTAAAGGAATGTGTGTCTGTTGCCAAGTGTTCACAGATAGCTGAATTCAGACACTGACAGGAAGGATGGGTTCTATTGCCTGAAATACTGGGCTGTCACCTTTGAGGAGTGTGGGTCCAGCTTCTTGATGCAAAGGAGTTGGTAGACCCATGGGTCTGACCTCAGAGAAGAGAAGGCAATCAGAATGTAGTTAGCAGAATGACACCATGTAGTTTTATAGAGGCTTACTTTTTGAATTTGACCTAGAAGAGATTGGAAGGAACTCCTTAGAAGTTCTCTTAGAGCTGCCCAGTACCATAGTCCTTCTTAGAGGTCTCACCAGAGGACTTGCTTGCTCATGCTTGCAGAGATAGTAACAGTGAACTTTTTAGTTACTAAGACCTATTTACTTTTGGAGAAGGGAAAAATTATGGAAACTAGAGGAGCAGCTACTAAAGGCTCCCACTGGGAACTCTTGGGAGCAGTGAAGACTTCCTTAGGCAGAAGGGGCAGCTATGAACAGTTTGTTCCAATAGCACTGTGAAGCATTTAGAGCTTGGTCAGACATCAAAGATGCCAAGGTCCTCCACTGAACCCCAGGCTATCACTTGTTGTCCTGCCTTTTGTCTTGCCACTGGACTTTGATGACTTGCAAGAGAGCATGAGGCTGATGGCTTTATGCAGCTCTGCTTCACTTAAATCTAAGTCACATATTTTAAGTGCAAACATCACCTGAGAAGTCATTGTTCATCTTCAAAACAAAGAACTGCCATCCTTAGGAGATTTTTTTTTTTTTTTTTTTGCTAAAATGTAATAGCTCTTCACCACTCTCCATTGGAGGCTATTGCCGATAAACAAAAAGGGGGTCAGTGTCACACCCACTTGCCCTCTATTTCAGGAGAGGGATAATAGTTTCTTTCCAAGAAACTGCCCCTAGATATTAAGCTTGTTCCAGTTCCAGATATTGTAGCAATCTAGCCAAGGGAAAACAACAGCTTAAATTTCTATATGGCACTTGTATGCTTAAAAAGTACTTTTCTCAAAACAGGTAATTTAGCATTGTGCCCTTTTTACAAATGAGACACGATGAGATTTTTAGCTTGCTGACTGTGGGGCAGGATTTGAACCATGTGTCCTGATTCTCAGTTCAGTGTTCTTTATGTCTACTATAATGCAACTCTTCAAGGCAAAAAGATATTAGATATGGACTGGAAAGGATTCCCAGGAACATTTTACTGTGAAAGAAGAAACTAATTCCTAGAGTTAAAGTTTAACTTGCTTAAGATAAAAAAGATGGTAGATGTTGAAGGCAGGATTTGATCTCAGGTCCCCTGGCTCCAGAGGCAGTACTGTTTCCATATCACATAACATACTTATAACAGCTATTAGATTTCTCCCATTCCTCCAGATTGTGAACAAGTCTGTTGTTGTCCTTTAATAAGAAGAGATAAAGTCCCTGAGGTAAGCTCTCATTCTAAATTTTTCAACTCTTGCCTTAAGAATTTTGGGAAGCATCTTTTCATAGTGAAATTTTTGCTATTTACAAACGAAAGTCATCCCTTCCCTTTGCTTCTCAAAAAGCTGTTAGGAATTAATGTAACCTTTTCTTACTGCTTTTTGAAAAACAAATAGCCTAAGTAGCTCCATGGAGGAACCTCAGCTTTGCCTGCTGATAACTGAAATCTGAACTTCATAGCACTTATGAAAAGGAAACAGTTTAGCTCAATTTATAATAATATATTGGTCTGCAGAGGAAGTGTAGACTGAACCCTGCTGTCTCAAGTACATACTTCAGGGGTGTCTGATGGGGAACGTGGCGGGTGCCTGTAATAAATCCAACGCCTATGGAAGTGAGTGAAGGCCCCGATGGCTGCGCCTGAGGACACGCTTAACTGGGGTTGTCACGGTTTTACTTTTAAATTGGAATCTTTGCCCTAATCTTGGAGTTAGACATGACCAGATTTGCAAGCAGATTTACAATTTTCACTAATTTTCCAACCATGACTTCAAAACGCACTTAGCAGGGATAAAAATACACTCTAGCCTTTTTCAAAGAAGGATGATTTACTTTGCCCCAGATGTTTTCCATTGACTGAATGCTGCTTGGGAGTTAGGGACTTAAAGCAGCTTGGACACAAGTTATGGGTTTGCTTTTGGTGGTGTGGCTTCTAAAGTTCAGGAGGCATCAAGACATTATCTTTATTAATTAGGAGTTAGTCCTACAGGTAGGTTGTTGAGGGGAGCAAAAGTGAGGGGGGGGTGTCTATTTAAACATGAGTATTTCTATGCAAGCTGTTCTTTTTTTTCAAGGCAATGGGGTTAAGTGCCCAAGGCCACATGGCTAGGCAATTATTAAGTCTCTGAGGTCAGATTTGAACTCAGGTACTCCTGATTCCAAGGCCAGTGCTCTATCCACTGCACTACCTAGCTGCCCTATGCAAGCTGTTTTTTAATGTATCTTCCTCCTTATTAAGCTTTGTCTTCTGTAATCTACTTGAATCTCATTTTAGTGTGATCAAACTTCGAACAATCAGCTGCTCTCCTTACATATCCAGGAGGAATTCTCATAGCATATACAAATGGTGTCTTTGTTTCAGAATTTATGGTTCAGGGGCCTGGGCTCTGCTCCTAAAAACTTGTGTGCACTTGGGTGAGTCAGTAAACATCTAGGCCTCAGGTTCTTTGCTTATAATTATAAAGTCAAGGAGGAAGAGTAGGTGGTCTAATGTCCTCTGACTTCACCTTGGCCCATGTTAAAATTGGATGACAGCATAGGTGATTAAGGAGTCTGAATTCTAAACCCACCTTCCTCAGTGAATTCTGCCTAATTTGACTTGCAGGAAAAGGAAGAAGTCTCATGCCTTTTATCTGTAGAGTTAAATGAATCTGTGTCTGTAAGGGGCTGAATCAATGCTTTGATAATGACCCCCCCCGATTTAACCACAGTCAAGACAGAATTATATCTAGATATAACTCCAAGAGCAGTTTTTATAGATTGTATTAGCCTACCTTAGGAAAGCTGGGGCTTGGAGGATTAATGTGTGAGGAGCAGGGCCTGGAGCAACCTGAAAATTAGATGCAAAATAACACAGAGATTAGCACCATTCTACTTTTTTTTGAGTCTTTCCCTTGGGCCACTTTGTGCAATAGCCCCATGAACTGGAAGGAGAACTTATTGTATGAGCTGCAAAAGTTCTACTGGGCTCCTTCTGGGGCTGACCTCTGAGACTGTGGTATCTTAGTCAACCCGCCAGGTGGCACTCCCTCAGTTTCACCTCCATGCAGAAATACTATTGAAAGCAAAAGTCTTTTGTTGTTTCTTCCTCTGACCCCATCCCCCACTCTCAACTGGCCAGTTGAGGTGAATTGTACATGTAATTTATGACTTAATCATAAATTCAAAATAATTATACTTTACTACATCTCAGGGGTCTTGAAATGTAGGTGCTATGTTCTGCTTTCTGCTGGGGCCCAGAGAGGATAGAGAGACAATAATAAATTATAACTTCAGGCTGCAGTTGGTAAGCTTGAGGAATTGCCATTTGAGTGGAAAGTGCTTGAACAGCCAAATGAGCACCTGTCATGTTTCTTTTCACTTTGAAAAGTAGAAAGGTGACAGCACAGTTTCAGCTGCTTGTCCAATATGAATCTAGACTTTTCCTACCTTCTCTGTTATTGCCATGTTTATTGTAACCTCCCAATCCATGGGATGTTCTTCGCCTCCTGAAATTTCCATTCTAAAATATATGAAGAAATGCAGACCTTGGCAAAAATGCATATAAACATAAACTTGTTGTCTTGGTCTCTATCTCTTTTTGCAGTCAGGTTAAAATTAGAGTGATGTGTTTGTGTGTGTGTGTGTGTGTGTGTGTGTGTGTGTGTGTGTGTGTGTGAGAGAGAGAGAGAGAGAGAGAGAGAGAGAGAGAGAGAGAGAGAGAGAGAGAGATTGGATGAATTTTGAGTAGGGGAGCAGTGAGTCTGCTGCTCCCAGGCACTTTTCTGTGAGATGATTTGCCCTATCCAACCTGAATCTTTTTTGCTCTTTCTCTGCTCCTCTTCACTAATCAATTGTGTCAAAAGAGTAGAACTTGTGGATTACTCACCTAGGAGAAAATCTCCTGCTCTGTGTGAGATTTAATTCACCTAAGAAGACACTAATGGCATTTTTTGAATAGGAGAATTAGTGCATTTCTAACTATTCTTAGAGTTCTTGTCTATACACACCCTGAAACATTTTCCAGTCCTTGAGCTAAGGTGTGTTAGGAGAAACAAAGAGACACACTTAGCACATTTTGCTTGCTAGCTCATATCACTTATTTAGAACCGGAAAAGACTTAGAAGTCACTTTGCCCATTCTTAATAACATTGAGGGATCTGAAACCCAGAGATGTCCTCTCAGGGGGAGCAAAACTAAGATTTGAACTTAAGTCCTCTGACTTCAATTACAACAGTCTTTTCCTTGATCACTTGATCACAATAATTTTTTTTTATTTTTTCCAGTTCCATGTAAAGACAAATTTTAATATTTTTTTAAACAAAATTTTGGGTTCCAAATATTCTCCCTTCCACCTTCCTCTCCCTTCTCCCTCAGATGGAAATCAATTTGATATAGGTTATTTATATATATTGTTTAAAAATTAATATTCATATCATCCTTTTTGTCATATTTTATCTGGCCTTTTTTCCCCTGTATTACCTTGTACTCAATGACCATTCAGATGAAGTGAATTACTCTGCAGTGACTTGGAATATCCTTGTTGGAAAGGACCTTAAGAGACCCCCCCCCACATCATATATCTAACTATGTAGGATAATTACTGCACCCACTCCCCAGAAAGAGGAAATTATCTCTCTGATTCTTAGGAATATCTAGAAAGTATATTTCTCAACCCTTAATTTTTTTGGATATTTAACAGATCTTGCTATATTTCTTATTATCTTAGGGAGATAACCTATATAACATTAATTTTTAAGTTGCTGATAATAGCTTACATTTACATCTTGCTTTAGGTTTATTAAGTTTCCTCTGTAGTAACCTTGTGAAGTAGCTCTTTTTTTGTTGTTTGTTTGCTTTAGTCTGGATTTATGATTTCTTAATGTAAGGAGCTCCTAAACTGTTGCCCATCTCAGTGTAGATCAATACTTTTTCTGTAACCTTGTTTTAGAAAGTTACCTTTAAGGTATCTTGATCAGTTACTGCCAGAATGACTCAAAGGTGGGAACTGAAACCTCTGTCACAATACGGAGGCCAAAACAGGGAAACTGAGGCTCAAATTCATTTCAGTGCAACATACATGTATTAAGTGTCTATTATGAGCTAGGAAATGAGATTACCAAACCTGAAAGGAAATAGTCTTTGCTTTCATTGAGTTCACATTCTCTTTGGAGGACTCAGGGAGTGCTGTGTATCAGGAATACCACCTGGACTGTAATGACAAACATGCTTGCCATGGCCACATCACCAGGTAAGATCATGCATTTTGTCAGCAAATGAGGAAGTTATTATAAAGCTGTAAGATCTTAGTGCTATTCTTAGCTCCATCTAACTTGAATCTCTCTGCATAGAGAGGTTTTTGGAAAATGCCTTGACCAGTATTAGCTTCTTTGGGTAATAAAGTCACATTATCTTTGTATGTTCATCAATTTTTTAATTCAGTGCTTCAAGGAAATGTAAATTTGTTTTCCACTGAGATCTTAATTCCCTCTTTGTCTAAGTTGATATACTTTGTGAGTTGCACTGGCTGAAAATTTATATCCCTTTGTCAGCTTAATGGGGCTACTCCTTGAATGACAAAGCCTATCCCCTGGTTTGATCGTAGACCTGCTAGAGCATGAGCTTTTCTGGTATAACCTTGGATATCACAGGCTCACTTCCAGATCACAGTAAGATGTCATAGGGAAAGAATATTGGTAGAGGGTTGTCACCTTTAGTCTTAAAACATGGACAGTGGCTGTGATGTTCTGATTCTTGGTGCTGGATTGGATTTCCATCCTTTCCATCCTCTGTCATCAGTGATCTTTTCAAAGAGAATGGAGGAAGCCAATTTATTTTCCACAACCTGTGTAACAACTTTGAACTCTTGGGTGTACCAGGGATGATTTTGACTTTCAAATTGTAATTAAATCAGATTAAGCCTTTGGTAGCAGGGCTATATAAGCACACTTAGCAACACTGATCCCAGTAGAATTTGTTTTCTATCAAATTATTATTATTATTATTATTATTTAGATTTTTCAAGTCAATGGGGTTAAGTGGCTTGCCCAAGGCCACATGGCTAGGTAATTATTAAGTATCTGAGGTCGGATTTGAACCCAGGTACTCCTGACTCCAAGGCTGGTGCTCTATTCACTGCACCACCTAGCCACCTCTATCAAATTATTCTTAATCAATTTTAACCCAGTAAATATTTCTATCTTATTTTATTGACCTGAATAGTAGAGTTTGATCAAACTAACACGGAGTGTTCTCTAGTACTTACTGCAATGGGCCACATTTTCTTGAACGCCTGTTTTCCCTACATTATATTTCTAATTGTCCTAACTTTTTAAGTCTTTTCAGGTCTCAAAGAGGAATCAGTAGGTTTCTTTCTAGATCTCCAGTAGAAAACTTGGGGGAAAAGTAGGGAGAGAGGAATGGTGGTGAGCAAATTATATGAAGGAACAGAAAACAGGGTCTCTTACTGGTTTCTGTTTTTGTGCTCTTTACACTTCATTTGGAAAGCTCTGTTCCCCAGGGGACACTAGGATAGGCTGATAAACCTCTACAAAGGGAGAAACAGAAAAATGCTTTCTCTCTCTCTCTCTCCTACTCAGTACCCTACTTTTAACAGGCATTCCCTGTCTCTCAAATGTAGCACCACCCCTTTTCCACATCTTTCCAGTCCCTCTTACCCTCAAACCTCTTTGGAAAATGGTTAAAAGTGTTACAAATTAGAAAAGTGGAGAGGTTTGGGGGAAGAGGAGGAGGAGGAAAGAGGGGGGAAAGAAAGGGGAGGAGGTTTGAGAAACAAAGTCCAGGTTAAACCAGCTCTGTCTGAAGTGGGATTTAATTTCCCTGTGTACATTCAAAGTTGTGAAAATGAATTATTAACCTCAAGAATTCAGTTCCCTCAACACCCTAGCAGGATAGCCAGGCCTTCCAGCAAAGGATAAAAAGCAAGTTTAAACTTTGCAGCTTGGAGTCCCCCACATGCCTCTTTTAGCCTACTGAAAGAGGTTATGCTTCTGTGGAAAACTGAATCCTTGGTGAGATTTATGGAGTTAGACATCTTCTATCCTGAAAAAGGAAAGAACTTTCATATTTACTTCCTTTGAGGAATGACTTATTTAATGATCCCTGTGTGTCCTTAAAACTAATTTATCTTCCCAAATTCCACATTTACTCTTAGTAAACAAATACTTGGTTGGTTCTGGCCAGTTATTAAATAACCATAGAAACATAGAATATCAGAGCAAGAAGAAATTTTCATTACTTACCTCCTTATGCCTATTTTAGAACAGTAAACTGAGGTTAAATGACTTGCCCAGTGTCACCACAGCTGGTGAGTATCATAGTTTAGAATCAAACCCACACCATTTGATGCTGAATTCAGCATTTTTTTAAAATCTGAATTCATGATTTTTTAAAGAAAGATTTTATTTATTTTAAGATTTATAATTTTCCCCCTAGTCTTGCTCCCCCCCCCCCCACAGAAGGCAGTCTGTTAGTCTTTACATTTTTTCCATGGTATACATTGATCTAAATTGAATCTGATGAGAGAGAAATCATATCCTTAATAAAGTATAAGAGATATCAAAATTATAGAAGTTTTTTTTTTTCCTAAATTGAAGGTTATAGTCTTTGGTCTTTGTTCAAACTCCACAATTTTTTCTCTGGATACAGATGGTATTCTCCATCACAGATAACCCAAAATTGTCCCTGATTGTTGCACCGATGGAATGAAGAAGTCCAAGGTTGATCATCACCCTCATGTTGCTGTTAGGCTGTACAATGTTTTTCTGGTTCTGCTCATCTTGTTCAGCATCAGTTCATGCAAATCCTTCCATGATTCCCTGAATTCCCATCCCTCCTGATTTCTAATAGAACAATAGTGTTCCATGATATACATATACCACAGTTTGTTAAGCCATTCCCTGATTGAAGTACATTCACTTAATTTCCATGAATTCAGTATTTTAAAAACTGCATCATGTTGCTATCATTTTCCATTTGGGGAGGATTGATGAAGTGATGTAGGCCTTCTTTTTGCAAGCTAACTATATTATTTCATTGGGTATGTGCTTCTAGTTGACCTGTTTTAGATCCTTACCTTTTTATAGCAGTGTGAATATCTGTTTATTTAAAGGCAAAAGGACCCAGTGTATTTGCCCTTTTGACTATTAAATACAGAAATCCTCATATTTGTAATTTCTTGAATCCTTTCCCAAGATTTGATGCAAGTATCAAGATTGAAGAAATGACTGTAGAAAGTGCCAGAGTGGATATCAATATAAAAGATCTTTGCCATTGATGCACACTTACTTTCATTTAAAGGACCCTTTGTCTAAGTGATGTAATCTAGCAGACAAGTGGGTGGGATGGGGTAGGTGGGACGTGTACAAAGAAGTGGTAAGGGCCAGGAAAAGTTTTGCCTATCTTGCTGGAGTACCTTATGTAAAGGGAGGCTCATACTAGTATGAAATTGTAGGGGCATTAGTGTTCAGAATTTGGCCCCCACAACCATCAGATATTCAAAAGATGGAACTTTTTTCTTCCTCCCTTTTGTTGAGTAAGTTTTATGGACTGAGTTTCTTAGTTGTAGTCAACAAAAGGCAGTTGGTTAATTTTGTTTTGTACTGTCATAGGAATTTTTTTCCTACAAACATCCATGCCTCATGAACCAAGTGGTGCTTTCATGTTTCTTTAACAACAACAACAACAAAAGTAATCTTTTAAGACTGAAACTGTCATTTCAAATGTCCTTTCAGACTCCACAAAGTCTCATACGCTCCATGAATCTTCAGCCACTTTTACACAATTAGAGTTTTAGACAAATTGCAAACTCTCAAATTAAAATTGCTGGGTTCTTTCTGAAAGTCATAAAGGATTAGAGACAGTTGGAAGCAATTTCAAGAGAGTTCCTCAATTAGAGGGTTGCCAAGAGTTTAAATGAAGGTGCAAACCTGAAAGTAATACTTCTAATACTCTTTTTGCCACATGGGCCGAATCAGATTAGTTGCTACTGAAAAGAACAAAAGCACTTAACAAATCTGTTCATTAAGATGATTTCCCCTTAATGATGTCTGTGGTTCTTAGTATTAATAACACAGAAGTTTACTGGGATTCCATTGGGATTTGCAAGACTGATCTTGACTCTTTCTGACTCAGATATCACTGAGTGACTGTTTCTTCATTTCTTATGATCCTGGCTAGAACCCATTAAAATGTTCATTACCCAAGCTGGAGCCAGGGGGCAAGAAAACTTGTGACATGAATGCTTCCTTTTTCTTTCCTATTCCTCACACCTCCCAAACAGGAAAGTATCTTCCTCTAGTCCTGCCAAAATAGCCAAAGTCAGCTAGTCACATTAAGATGGGTATTGTACTGAGTTACGGGGGAGGGGGAAGAGTAAATGAGGCATTTTTTGGACAAGATATTGGATTTAAACTTCTCCTGAAATGATTTGTGTTGATTTTTTGATATCAAAATCAAAATGCTTTGATTTATTCATTTTCTAAATAAATTATCTATTTTATGTCATTTCCAGACTCTAAAATACAGTATATGTAAAGTATATGGGACACAGTATATGTAAATAATATGGAATTGTTATTGCTGGGAATATAGCTATTAAACACCTTTTAAAGACTGATAGTCAGTATGACATAGTACATAAAAAGTTGAACTTCAGAATCAGAAAGGCCCAGGTTCAACTTGAAGTGAACAAGGTCTATGACTCTGGACAAGTAATTTAATTTCTCAATGACCTGGGCCATTTTCCCAAGACTTTTAAGTTGCATAATAGATGGTGATCTAGGTTGCTTCAGGAAGTTACTCTTACCAAGGAAAACATTAATAGGGCTGCATGGGGGGAGGAGAAGATTGGATAGTGTGATATTATATTGTGGATATTTTGAAAACATTCTAGGTTTTTTTTTTTAAATACAAAGACTATCCTTTTCCTTAGTTCTGACTACAATAAATTTATAATTTTTTTAGATATAAGCAGTCTTTAAGGAAGAGAGGAGAAATGGACTGATGATGTTGAGATTGTAGAACCAGGCAGTGTACTGAATGAAATTAACAGAAAGTAAACTGAGGCAATTTTCCATGCTAGACATCATTTATTAATAAGGGCAAAACTGCCTGTCAATAATATGGGTCAGTGGCTTGTCTCCATTTATGCCAAACGACCTGAGCAAAAGGGTAGTTCTTCTTTTATAGGTTATGGAGAGTAAAAACAAAGAAGAGAACAGGGTAGATGCCATCATGGGTCTGAGGGCAACATGATTGGTTAGAGAACTAAGGTGCAGGGGGAAAAATGTGATTGGTTGGAACTTGTTAATGAGAGCTCACAATGATCCTCTTCTTGTTTTCTGAAACTAAGAAACATTTCTTGTTTTGAGTCAAGGTGCCAGATAATGGCCTAGACTTTTGGGCATTAAATTCTTCCAGGGTAGCTTGGTAGTGTAAAGTTATTGGTCTTGATTCCCTTTTGTTTACGTGCATCTGCCAAGATCAGCTAAATTCTTAGGGCAAGTATAGATATCAGTGATTATCAGAAGAATTGGATTTCTAAACTTAATCTATTTGAGGCCAGCTGAATTCTGAACTAAGTTCAGAGATGAAGAACCATCATTCAAGCAGTTACAGGAAAAACATAATTGTAAATAAGATCAATAAGAAAATAATACACAATCAATTCATTCTTCTCAGCATGTGAATTTGTCAAGCAGAATCTAGGAGTTGGTCTGTTGTGGGCTATATTTTCTCAATTTCATGTTGCTTCAAGACAAATTTTATAGTCTTTTTATGAGCTCTTTGAGGGCAGTGACAGTCTTTTGTCTCTTTTTTTTTATCCCTAGTGCTTAGCACATAGTGCCTAGCATTCCCCTTAGGGGAAGCTTGTAGACACAAACATAGGTGCTTAATAAATGTATATTGATTGATTGATTTTTGGCAATGGATAGTAGCCATTTTTTTAGGTTGTTGATTATTCAGAGAAATAATCTATGATACTGGTACAGGGAATAATTTCAGGAAGAGGAAGACCAGATTCTTTTCAAAAAAGGATTTTATAGCTAAAATAACACTTTCTAACAGTATCTTTTCTGAGTTGAGCTCCTGTTGCTATATATCCTGCTTTGAACTTGATATTAATATTATGCTCTCAGTTCTTTCATGATGCAGTTTTAGGCTTGAGTTATGTTCATCTGAAACGTAGTAACTTATCGTATTGACTAGTCCTTTACCTAAAAACTGATGGGGAAAGGAAACCTTTGAGTTGGAGAAGAAACAAGAAGGTCTTGGGCAGAGGTGAAAGCTAACTTTCACTAATCTAGAAAGTTACAAACTTTCTCAGAAATTGAAAATATAGTTGTATTGTGAAAAGGAATACAATAGAGGGGGAGTAAAAACATTTGTGAAAAAAAAATTTTTTTTTAGGTTTTTGCAAGGCAAATCCAGGGTTAAGTGGCTTGCCCAAGGCCACACAGCTAGGTAATTATTGTCTGAGACCAGATTTGAACCCAGGTACTCCTGACTCCAAGGCCGGTGCTAAAGAATTTCTTTAAAGAATTAAATGTCAGTTTCTAAAATAATTTTTGTTCTACTTGAAAACTGAACTTATACTACCACTTGATAGTATACAGTAATAAATAACTTATTATTGAAAAGTATTATGTAATATAAATGTATTATGCAAATTATGTAAAGTATTATGTAAATAATGTAAGTCATTTGTTCTCTTCTGAATTAATTTTTTTTCATATTATGCCTTTAGATGATCTTAATATAACCCATCAACACTGTGTTTTGGCTGGTTTGCAACCTCGATTCAGTTCTACTCACAGAGTGGCAGAGGTAAGTAGAAAAGAAACTCTGCTGTGAATGGGAAGTAACTGAATGATATGTTAAAACACCACCATCAACTAAGGTCCTCTCCTCAACTGGCCTCTGGGATAGATTGAAAAAAATCTCTGTAATAGTATTTGAAAAAAGACAAGCTCTTGTCTCACTAACTCCAGTCTTCCTTCACCTCTTGTTTGAGTTCTGTGGATGCTGTAGAAAATGCAGTGGTGTGATACCTTGAGGCCAAATTATTGTAAAAGGCTGGAGCCAGAAGTGGCTATTTAGGAGGTTCTGTGTGGCAAGGATGTCATTTTGTAATTTGTTCAGCAGTCAAGGGCAAGACCTGGTTGGCCAGAATAGAATGGAAGTGTTTGTGCTCCTGCATGTTTTAGCTCTGTTTGCTAAATTTGCATTTTCCTCAACTTTTCAGTCAGGCCTCTAGGCATTGGAATGTTAATTTGAAGAGGCATTTGTTGTTTTGACAAGGAATTCTCCCTTGTTATACTCTTATCCCCACCTCCTTGCTCAATTCTTTCACCTTTAGAAAAGCCAGGGCCCTTGAGACATGGAACATGAACTGAAGGTCAGCAGACCAGACTGGTTCTTGAAGGGAGCTAGAGTGCCAAAGGCTACAAATAGTGAATACTCTGGTTTTCATGTGTGGAAATAGAGATGAAGCAGATCATTATTTCAGTAAATCTATGATGCTCTTAAGGTAGGTACACTCTTAGCAGCTTAATCTGTCTGCTCCTCATCCTGTACAATTTTGTGGCTCACCTCCATAGAGGATCTACCCATCACCATATGTTAGTCTTCTTTATGAGTTTTTTTTTAAATTTCTATTACTCTTTTGATTAAGTTTTATTGATGCTTTCTGACTTTACATCAGTTATTTTCCACCTTACCCCCTCCAAACTGAACTCTCCAATATGACAAAGACATCTGATTTGGACACCAGTTCTGATAATAGATACACACACACACACACACACACACACACACGTGTGTGTGTGTGTGTGTGTGTGTGTGTGTGTGTGTAAATCTTCCATGAGATAGGAAGTATATGTCAATATATCATTATTTCTTTTCCAGGATGATAATTTTTTTTTATTACTTGGAGACAAAATTCCTTTTAGTGATCTTTTCTTTCACATTGTTGTAGTCATTACACATTTTCTTGGTTCTGCTTCACTCTACATTACTTCCAAGAAGAGAGGGAACAATTAATAACTCTGCCACTCACTGGAGTGTCCTTATAAAGATCATTTTCATTTAGGATCACTTATAGTCTTGAGCTTGCATGACTAGCTATTTGGACTTAGGTTATGAATGTTATATTTTGCCTCATCTTCAATTTAGTCCCAGATCCATTGCCAGGAATGGAAGAACAGGATATAGAGGTGTCTTTCTAGTTCTTAGAATTATCCTTGTTCTTTGATTGATTGTCCTGGTCCGGGCTCAATAATGACTTCAGCATGTAATTACCCTTTTAGAAGTCAAAGAGAATGTATTTGTGACAGTTTTTAGGAATACTATGGTCAAAGTCAAGATTAAGTAGATCTTTGTCTTCTCTGGTCATTTCTAGAAACAGTCTATTTTTTTTAAAAATTTTTTTATTAAAGATATTATTTGAGTTTTACAATTTTCCCCCCAATCTTACTTCCCTCCCCACCAGGGAAAGCAATCTGTCAGTCTTTACTTTGTTTTCATGTTGTATATTGATCCAAATTGAGTGTGATGAGAGATAAATCATATCCTTAAGGAAGAGACAAGTCTAAGAGGTAACAAGATCAGACAATAAGATATTTGTTTTTTTTCTAAATTAAAGGGAATAGTCCTTGAACTTTATTCAAACTCCACGGCTCTTTATCTGGATACAGATGGCACTCTCCTTTGCAGACAGCCCCAAATTGTTCCCGATTGTTGCACTGATGGAATGAGCGAGTCCTTCAGGGCTGAACATCACCCCCATGTTGCTGTTAGGGTATACAGTGTTTTTCTGGTTCTGCTCATCTCACTCAGCATCAATTCATGCAAATCCCTCAAGGCTTCCCTGAAATCCAGTCCCTCCTGGTTTCTAATAGAACAATAGTGTTCCATGACATACATATACCACAGTTTCCCAAGCCATTCCCCAATTGACAGACATTTACTTGATTTCCAATTCTTTGCCACCACAAACAGGGCTGGCATAAATATTTTTGTACAAGTGATGTTTTTACCCTTTTTCATCATCTCTGCAGGGTATAGACCAAGTAGTGGTATTGCTGGGTCAAAGGGTATGAATATTTTTGTTGCCCTTTTGGGCGTAGTTCCAAATAGCTCTCCAGAAAGGTTGCATGAGTTCACAGCTCCACCAACAGTGTAATAGTGTCCCAGATTTCCCACAACCCTTCCAAAAATGATCATTATCCTTTCTAGTCATATTGACCAATTTGAGAGGTGTGAGGTGGTACCTCAGAGAAGCTTTAATTTGCATTTCTCTAATATTTAAGGATTTAGAGCAATTTTTCATATGGCTATGGATTTCTTTGATCTTCTTATCTGTAAGTTGCTTTTGGATATCCTTTGACCATTTGTCAATTGGGGAATGGCTTTTTGTTTTAAAAATATAACTCAGTTCTCTGTATATTTTAGAAATGAGTTCTTTGTCAGAATCATTAGTTGTAAAGATTGTTTCCCAATTTACTACATTTCTTTTGATCTTGGTTACAGTGGTTTTATATGTGCAAAAGCTTTTTAATTTAATGTAATCAAAATCATCTAGTTGGTTTTTGGTGATGTTCTCCAACTTTTCCTTAGTCATAAACTGCTCCCCTTTCCATAGATCTGACAGGTAAACTAGTTCTTGATCTTCCAATTTGCTTATAGTATTATTTTTTATGTCTAAATCCTGTAACCATTTGGATCTTATCTTGGTAAAGGGTGTTAGGTGTTGGTCTAATCTAAGTTTCTTCCATACTAACTTCCAGTTATCCCAGCAGTTTTTATCAAAGAGGGAGTTTTTATCCCAATAGCTGAACTCTTTGGGTTTATCAAACAGCAGATTACTATAATCATCTCCTCCTTTTGCACCTAGTGGCATACCACTATTTCTTAGCCAGTACCAAACAGTTTTGATGACTGATGCTTTATAATATAATTTTAGATCAGGTACGGCTAAGCCAACTTCTTTTGCACTTTTTTTCATTAAGCTCCTGGAAATTCTTGACTTTTTATTTCTCCATATGAAATTTACTTACATTTTTTTCTAACTCATTAAAGTAATTTTTTTGGAATTTTGATTGGTAGGGCACTAAACAGGTAGTTTTAGTTTTGGTAGAAGTGTCATTTTTATTATATTAGCTCTGCCTATCCATGAGCAGTTGATATTTGCCCAGTTATTTAAATCTGATTTAATTTGTGTGAGAAATGTTTTATAATTGTTTTCAAAAAGTTTCTGAGTCTGCCTTACAGGTATTTTATATTGTCTGAGCTTACTTTGAATGGGTTTTCTCTTTCTAGCTCTTCCTGCTGTATCTTGCTAGGCATATATAGAAAAGTTGAAGATTTATGAGGGTTTAGTTTATAACTTGCAACTTTGTTAAATTGCTAATTGTTTCCAGTATTTTTCTGGATGATTTCTTGGGATTCTCTAGGTAGACCATCATGTCATCTGCAAAGAGTAAGAGTTTTGTCTCTTCCTTCCCAATTATAATTCCTTCAATTTCTTTTTCTTCTCTAATTGCTGAAGCTAACATTTCTAATACAGTATTGAATAGTAGTGGTGATAATGGGCACCCTTGTTTCACCACTGATCTTATTGGGAATGCCTCTAGCCTCTCCCCATTGAATATAATGCATGTTGATGGTTTCAGATAGCTATTGCTAATTATTCTAAGGAACAGTCCATTTTTTCCTATACTCTCTAGTGTTTTTAGTAGGAATGGATGCTGTATTTTGTCAAAAGCTTTTTCAGCATCTATTGATATTATCAAATAATTTTTGATAGGTTTGTTGTTGACGTAACTGAGTATACTAACAGTTTTCCTAATATTGAACCAACCCTGCATTCCTGGGATAAATCCTACTTGATCATAATGTATTATCCTAGTCATAACTTGTTGCAATCGTTTTGCTAAGATTTTATTTAAGATTTTTGCATCTATATTCAGCAGGGAGATAGGTCTATAATTTTCTTTCTCTGTTTTAACTATTCCTGGTTTAGGTAACAGCACCATATTGGTGTCATAGAAAGAGTTAGGCAGAGTTCCATCTTTCCCTATTTTTCCAAAGAGTTGATATAGAATTGGAACCAGTTGTTCCTTAAATGTTGGGTAGAATTCACTTGTGAATCCATCAGGCCCTGGAGATTTTTTCTTGGGAAGTTCAGTGATGGCTTGTTGAATTTCTTTTTCTAAGATAGGGTTGCTTAGGTATTTAATATCCTCTTCATTTAACCTGGCCAATTTATATTTTTGTAAGCATCCATTTCACTTAGATTATCAAATTTATTAGCATAGAGTTGGGCAAAATAATTTTGGATTATTAATTTAATTTCCTTCTCATTGGTGGTGAATTCACCTTTTTCATATATGATACTAGCAATTTGGTCTTCTTCTTTTTTTAATCAAATTGACTATGGGTTTATCAATTTTATTTGTTTTTTCATAGTACCAGCTTTTGGCTTTATTTATTAATTCAATATTTTTTTGCTTTTGCTTTTATTAATTTCTCCTTTGATTTTTAGAATTTCTTATTTGGTATTTAATTGGAGATTTTTAATTTGTTCTTTCTATAATTTTTTGTTGTATGTTTAGTTCATTGATTTCCCCTTTCTCCAATTTATTCATGTAAGCATTTAAAGCTATAATATATCCCCTGAGAGCAGCTTTGAGTGAATCCCATAGGTTTTGGTATGTTGTTTCATAATTATCAATATCTAGGATAAAATGGTTAATTCTTTCTATAATTTGTTTTTTGGTCCACTCATTTTTTAAAATGAGGTTATTCAGTTTCCAGTTGGTTCTGGGTCTGTATCTCCTTGGCCCAATATTGCATATGACTTCTATTGCATTATGATCTGAGAAAGATGTATTCACTATTTCTGCAGTTGATCATTAGGTTTTTATGCCCTATTATATGCTCAATTTTTGTATAAGTTCCATGTACTGCAGAGAAAAAGGTATATATATTCCTTTCTATCCCCATTCAATTTCCTCCATAAGTCTACCATATCTAGTTTTTCTAACAATTCATTTACCTCCTTAACTTCTTTCTTGTTTATTTTATGATTGGAGTTATCTAGATCTGAGAGTGGGAGGTTGAGGTCTCCTACTAGTAGAGTTTTGCTCTCTATATCTTCCTGTAGTTCTTTCAGCTTCTCCTCTAAGAATCTGGATGCTGTCCCATTGGGTGCATATATATTCAGTATTGAAATAGCTTTATTGTCTATGGTACCTTTTAGGAGGATAAAGTTTCCTTCCTTATCTCTTTTAATGCTATGTATTTTTGCTGCTGCTTTGTCTGAGATAAGGATTGCTACCCCTGTTTTTTTTTTACTTCAGCTGAAGCAAAATATATTTTGCTCCAACCTTTTACCTTTACTGTATGTGTATCTCTCTTCTTCAAATGAGTTTCTTGTAAGCAGCATATTGTAGGATTCTGGTTTTTAATCTACTCTTCTATTCACTTATGTTTTAAGGGAGAGTTCATCCCATTCACATTCAAGGTTATGATTACTAATTCTTTATTGCCCTCCATACTTTCTTCCCTCTGTTTGTATTTTCCCCTTCCCCCTCCCTTTATCCATATTCCCTAGTATTTTGTTTCTGAATACCACCCCCTTCTGTGTGTTTACCCTCCTATATCACCCCTCCCCTTTCTTTTTCCCTTTTCCCTTCCCTTTCTTTTGTTAGTTCCCCTTTTTTCCCAATCCCCCTCCCTTTCTCCGTCCCCCCTCCCCTTTTCCCCTTTTAATCCTTGAAAGGTTAGATTTTTTTTAAGTTAACTGAGTATGTGTAAGTTGACTTTAAGCCAAGTCTGATGAGAAGAAGATTCAGGTTCAGGTGTTTCTTATCTTGTCCCTTCTTCCCCAATATTACCATAGGTATTTTGTACCTCTTAGTGTAATGAGATTTACCCCCTTCAATCCCCTCCCTCCTCCAGTCTATTTCCTATCCCCCCCCCTTTTAAGGAAGCATTGCTTTTTTAGATCATTCTCTCTGAGTCATAGAAAATTCTGAGGATCTGTCACTTCTAGCTATGCACATTATGTCTAATAGAGTTAAAATTCTTGAGAGTTATTACAGTCTTTCTCCCAAGTGGGGTTAAAGCCAGTTACATCCCATTGGATAGCAGTCTCATGGATAGGTCATGAATGTCCATCATTTCTGGCTAGGTGTATTCTCTCTGTTAGAGTTACAATTCTCAAGATTTATGAGAATCTTTTCCCCCATGCTGGAATATAGCCAGTTTCAACTTATTGGATAACATTTTTTTAACCGTCCCCCACCTTTTTTTTTTTTTTACCTTTTCATGTGTCTCTTGAACCTCCTGTTTGATGACCAAATTTTCTATTTAGCTCTGGTCATTTCATCAGAATTTTTGGAATTCTTCCATTTCGTTAAATGTTCATCTTTTTCCCCTGGAAGAGAAGGCTCAGCTTTGTGGGATAGTAGATTCTTGGCTGCATTCCAAGCTCCCTTGCTCTTCGAAATATCTCATTCCAGGCCCTTAGATCCCTTAATGTTGATGCCGCCAGCTCCTGAGTGATCCTTACTGTGGCTCCTTGATATTTAAATTGTTTCTTTCCGGCTGCTTGTAGGATTTTCTCTTTTATCTGACAGTTCTGGAATTTGGCCACAACATTCCTTGGTGTTTTCATTTTAGGGTCTTTTTCTGGTGGGGAACCATGTATTCGTTCAATACCTACTTTGCCCTCTGGTTCCTTGATATCAGGGCAGTTTTCCATCACTAGATCCTGTAATATTAAGTCTAGGTTTTTTTCCTCTTCAATGTTCTCAGGAAGTCCAATAATTTTCATGTTGCCCCTCCTCGACCTATTCTCAAGGTCACTGGTTTTGCTGATGAAGTATTTTACATTTTCTTCTATTTTTTCTATTTTTTGGTTTTTGTTTAACTGGCTCTTGCTGTCTCATTGAGTCATTAGTTTCTGCAGACTCCATTCTTTTATTTTTTTAAGAGAGGAGTTTTCTTCATTAACCTTTTGCAACTCCTTTTCCAATTGGTCCATTCTACTTTTGAAAGAGCTTTCCATTTGACCAATTGATGTTTTTTGAGAATTATTTTCTTTTTGTATTTGCCCAGTTGAGGATCTGAGAGAATTATTCTCATTTTGTATTTGTCCAATTGATGATCTGAGAGATTTATTCTCATTTTGTATTTGTCCAATTGTATTTTTTAAGGATTTGTTTTCTTGTTGCACGGTATTAATTGTCTCTCCCAAATTTTCCAGTTGATTTTTAAACTCCTTCCTTATTTCTTCAAAGAAGTCTTTCTGTGTTGAAGACCAAGTCGTTTTCTCCTCAGAGGTTCTAGGTCTCTCTGAGTTAGGGTCATTCTCTTCCAAGAATTTTTCTATGGCTCCACCTTTCTGTTGACCCTTCTTCATTTTGCTAAGACCTTGAGTTGGGGAGGGGCTGGTACACAGGCGCTGGGTATCTCTAGAGGGTTTACTTACTGAGTGCAGTGTCTCTGGCTGGCCAGTAGGAGGTGTTGGTTGCTTTCTCTGGAGTGTCTGTGACCTTGATTGAGGCCTTTTTCCTTAGCTTGAAGGGAGGAGTTGGAGCTAAAGAGTACTTTTGCCTTCAATCAATGGTGGGCTTTGCCCTGTCCTGAGGTCATTCCTCTCTTGATTGTCAGCTGGGCTGGTTCTTCTGCTCACACACCTGTGCCTGAGGCAGAAGTAGTCTGCTATTGTTTGTTGTGGGAAGAGGCCTCAGCAGCAATGTAGGTGTGGACTCAGAGGAGAGGAGCCCAGGGATGGTGTGTCCACAGATATCCTACACCAGAGCTCTCCCCCCAGCCCTGTTGGCAAGCTCCAGAGGGTCAGTGCTCCCCTGCTCCCTAGTTGACTCAAGTCCCTGCTTTCTAGCCCCACTGCTGATCCAGCAGGTCCGACTCTCGGGCCCTCAGACTTCTGGCTCCGATTCAGCCGCTAATCTGGCTGATCCAGGGCTAAACTGCCCTCTGAGCCCAGACTCACCTGCTGGAATTAGTCCTGTGCTGCTGAGGGAGAAAAATCCTGAGGTAGATGTTCTTTTTCCTGGCTTTTCTTTCTGGGTTTTGTGGGTTGGATTTCTTTTTAGAGGTTTGTTTCATATGATAGATGGGGAAAGATCAGGAGACTTTAGAACTGTGCCTGTCTTCTCTCCGCCATCTTGGTCAGAAGTCCAAACAGTGTCTATTTTTGACAAGTGTTTTGTAGTTATATTGTTAAGAAATTTTCTGTATCACAGATATGTATTTTGGAGTTATCTTCAGTGGAGTTCTCATATCGCAGATTGTACTGGAAGGGCCTCTGATTTTTCTCTATTATATGGAAGACTGACTTTTAGCTTTAGATAGAATATCATTGAAAGGAAATATATATAATATATATATTTGTTTTATAATATAATTTTAAACTGTTATATTTTATATATTTATCAAATATTTTCTGTATGTATAGATATTGTGTTTTATTGTCTATTCATATCATCATATAGATAATAGTAGCTAGATGTCATCTAATATATTGATTGAATCTAATATTGAACCTACCAAGGATTCCTGGCATAAATCTAATCTAATCATGGTTTATATAAATTTTTTTGTATATTGCTATAGCCTTTTTTTTTAGCTTTTTGCAAGGAAAATGGGGTTAAGTGGCTTGCCCTAACTGTGTGGCAGTTAGGTAATTATTAAGCATCTGAGACCAGATTTGAACCCAGGTACTCCTGACTCCAAGGCTGGTGCTTTATACACTGTGCCACCTAGCCACCCCTATAGCCTCTTACTAATGTTTTATTTAAAAGTTACAAGCTGATATTTATTGGGGATATTTATTGTCTTATTTCTCTATTTTCTTTCCCTGGTTTAATTATCAAGCCCTTATTACTGGCTATACTGAAATCCTATTTCTGCCTCTGTATTTTGCTCTTCAATAGTCCATCCTTACACTCCTGTCACCCTAGACATAAGGGAACAAACTTGAAAATCTCTTGTCTACCTTTCTCCTCAAATCTTGGCTAGGTCTTATATGGGCCTCCTAAGTCACTCTTTCCTACCTCATTTCTAGAGTTATTTTTTTTTTTGTATCATGCTATCCTATATATATTGTAGATTTTATTAATGAAAAATTGAGATTTTTCATTCTTAAATATCAATTCCTGGTATTAATCTATTTTCCTGATTTTCCCATTATAACTTTTAAGCTTTTGATTCACTAAGCTATCAATATTCTTTTTACCTGATCAATAAAAGCTTTTACTTTTCAATTAAAAAAAAACTTTTAGTGAACTTTTGAAATGAAGAAAATCCTGATCAGGACAAGTGTTTTTTTTAAATACCCTTGTATCCCAGATTCATTTTCTTGGCCTACCCTAACCACATGAAAAAAAAAAGTTATTTCTTAATTGTTCATTACTTGTTGTATATAGCTTTTTGCTATTTGTTCATTTTGAAAATATAATACATTATTCATATAGGTATATTTTAGAAAAAATAATTCAAACTTCCCTTTTACCAAAAATTAATCTGTTGTCATTGGGTTTTAGCTCAGCTATGAAGAATTTGTTTTAAGGTGTCAGATGTTGTGCTTTACTCTTTGGAATATCATATTCCAGTTCTTCCTTTGGTTTCTTATAATCATAGAGTAATTCTGTACTTTTGTGATTGTTTCTCTTTGGAAATTGGAGAATTTTTTCCTTTCTCATTGCATAATTTATTCTTTGATGTTATATGTCTGAAATCTGACTGCAGTGTTTCTTAGTAATTTAAATTCTAGGTTTCTTTGAGTACCTGTTCTATGGATTCTCTAATCTGAATTATGCCATCTGTTTACAATATTTCTTGATATTTTTTTCTGAATGATTTCTGAAGAGTATGGTATTTACAGTTTTTTTTAAGTAATGCTTTTCTGTAATGTCTATAATTGTTAGATTGACTCTTTGTATCCTATTTCAAATTCAGTATTTCTCCCACCCAACCTCCAATTTTTTTTTGTGTCTGCATCTCTCCCATGTAAATGATGTTATTTTCATTTGAACATTTAGATATTGAATTCATTTTTTATTCTTGTTATCTATTTCTTCATTGATCTACTTTTCTGCTTTTTTATTAGTACCAAATAGTTTTGATATATTTTTGATGATTTTTGCTTTATAGTATGATTTGATCTGTGGAATATAATTTCCCCTTCTTTCCTACTTTTTTCATTATTTCCTTTAAGATTCTAGACTTTTTATTCCTCTAAATAAATTTTTATTTATGTTGCCTGGCTTTACAAAATACTCCTTGATAATTTGGTTAACATAGGATTAATCTTAAAAATTATTTAATTAATGTCAATATTTTTATTTATAGTGACGTTTCAACCTTGAGAAATTACTATTCTTTGGTGTGTTATGATTTTTTTTACTTCTTTATACAATATTTTATAGAATACTTATATGAATTGAATATGCCTTGATAGATTGGTTCCTGAATTTTTTTGCATTTTAAACTTACTTTAATGACCTTTTCATTTCTATTACTTCATCTTGTAGTGTTTTTATCATCATATAAAAATACTAATGACTTCTGTAGTTTTTATGTATTTTGCTACTTTATCAGTGTTACCAATTTATTCAGTTTGATTCTTTGCTGATTTTGTGGGCATTCTAAGTAAACTATTATTTTAGCTGCAAATAATTTTTTTTGCTATTATCCTTTCTTTATTGGGAATTTTTGATAAATTGAGATTTTTTAAAAAAAAATTTTGGTTTATTCATTTTATATTATTCGAATAATTTTGTTATAAGAGTAAACATAGCCCCCCCCCCCCCCCAAGAAGATGAGAAAACTCAAGAATAGTGAGAAAGAGAAAAAAATGTACTTCAGTGTGTGTTCAGATTCGGATGGCTCTGTCTCTGGGGTGAGTTGCCTTCTTTATCATAGTCCATCAGAGAAGTTGCTTCAATATTTTTTCCACAGTTGATATTACTAGCTGTATTTACTTCCATTCTATTACTCCCCACTCTCATTTATTCTGTTTTCTCTCTCATTTTTTTCCTGTCACTGTCCAAAAGTGTGTAGTATCTGAGTAACCGCTCCCACAATCTTCCCTTTCTTCTATCACCTATTCCCCCCCTTCCCTCCCCCATTCCCCCTTATCCCATCCCTTTCTTCTCATTTTTCTCTAGGGTAAGATGATTTCTATACCTTATTAAATGTGTATGTTATTTCCTCTCTGAGCCTTTTTTGTTTTTGTTTTTGCAAGGCATTGGTGGTAAGTGGCTTGCCCAAGGCCACACAGCTAGGCATTTATGAAGTGTGAGGCCGGATTTGAATTCAGTTACTCCTGACTCCAGGGCTGGTGCTCTATCTATTGAGCCACCTAGCCTCCCCTCTGAGCCATTTCTGATGAGAATGAAGGCTTACTAACATCACCTTCCCCCATTCCACTCCATTGAAAAAGCTTTTTGTTTACTCTTATGTGAAATATCTTAGCTCCTTCTTCTTCTCCTTTCACTTCCTCCCAGTACTTCCCATTATCACCTATTGATTCCATCTTTTTACTATATCATACCATTATATTCATCTTCTTTCTGTACCCTATCTATATATACTCCTTCTAAAAGCTCTTAGCAATAAGAAAGTTCATATGAGTTATCAATATCTTCTTCCCATGCTAGAATAGAAACAGTTCAATATCATTAAGTTCCTCATAGTTAGTCCTTCTCATCCACCCCCTCTGTGGTTCACCAGATTCCTGTACTTGAAGGTCAAATTTTCTGTTCAGCCTTGGTTGTTTCAGTAGGAAAGTCCCCTGTTTCATTGAAAGTCCATCTTTTCCCCTGAAAGACGATGTTTAGTTTTGCTGGGTAGTTGATTCTCAGTTGTAAATCAAGATCTTTTGCCTTCCAGAATATCTTCCAATCCCTATGAGCCCTTAATGTAGATGCTGCCAGATCTTGTGTAATCCTGACTGTAGAGCCACAGTAGCTGAATTGTTTGTTTTTGGAACCATTTAGTATTTTCTCTTTGACTTGGGAGTTTTGGAATTTGACTATAATATTCCTAGAAGTTTTCTTTTAGGATCTCTTTCAGGAGGTGACTGGTAAATTCCCTCAATTTCTATTTTACCCTTTGCTTCTAGGATCTCAGGGCAATTTTGATGTATTATTTCTTGAAAAATGAAGTCTAGGCTCCTTTCCTGGTTGTGACTTTCAAGTAGCCCAATAATTTTTAAATTATTTCTTCTGGTTCTATTTTTGTGGTTGGTTGTTTTTCCAATGAGTTATTTAACATTTTATTCCAATTTTTGGCTTTTTTTGGAAGAGTTTTATTTCTTCCTGATTTCTTGCAAAGTCATCAGCTTCCTCTAGTTCCATTCTGCATTTGAAGGAGTTATTTTCTTCAGAGAACATTTTTATATCCTTTTCCAGCTGGCCAATTCTGCTTTTTAAGGCATTCTTCTCCTCATTTTCCTTTTGTTTTGCTTTTTCCATTTGGTCTAAACATATTATTTTATTCAGTATTTTTTGTATTTCTTTCACCAAACTGCTGATTTGGTTTTCATGATTTTTCTGCATCACTCTTGTTCTCCCAATTTTTCCTCCACCTCCCTTAATTGCTTTTCTGTGTTTTTTTTTTTTAGGTTTTTTTGTAAGGCAAACAGGGTTAAGTGGCTTGCCTAAGGCCACACAGCTAGGTAATTATTAAGTGTCTGAGACCGGATTTGAACCCAGGTACTCCTGACTCCAAGGCCAGTGCTTTATCCACTATGCCACTACACCACCCCTCCTTAATTGCTTTTCAAAGTATTTTTTGAGTTCATCCATAGTCTGAGTGAATTTTCTCTTTCTCTTGGAGGTTTTGAATATGGAAGCTTCAATTTTGTTGTCATCTGAGTATGTTTTTTGATCTTCCATGGGACCAAAGTAATTTTCTATGGTCAGATTCTTCTTTTTTGTTGTTGTTGTTTACTCATTTCCTCAGCCCAAGCCTAATTTACAGAACTTTCAAGGCTTTGAGGTTTTTTGGGGGGGACACCCCACTGGAACCTTTATTCCTCCAAGGTCTTATGCTCTCTTGCCTGTGTTTTGATATGTAGATAACCACAGGCACTCCTCTCTGCCCTGGAGCCCAGACTGCAACCTGGATCTGAGAGTGCTCAAACAGCAGTCCTGCCCCAGGGAGAGCAGAGAGATTTCTGCAGTCTCCCCTGACCCCCCTACCATCTGTGGGCTGTGCTCTGAAGGTGCAGGCTGTTTTCCCCCAATTCTCACTGCAGGTTCTGTGGCCAGTGCTCCTCACTCCACACTCGTTCTGTTGTAGCAGATTTCTCTTACTACCACTTCAAGGTGCTCCCAAGTGATCCCTAGGCTGGGCTGGGTTGCATTGCACTGTAGCCGGGGCATTTTTCCAACTCCCGGTACTGGTGAAATACACCTTTCTTGTGGAACCTCTGCCCCTCTAAATTTTGACTAGAGTCATAGTTTGACAGCTTTGGGAGTTGGGGGTGGGGAAGGAGTTTTTCAGGAAATGCTTCCTTCAAGTTGCCATCTTGGCTCTGCCTCTGCAAATAAATTTTTAATCGCTTAATGTTATGGCTAGCATTTATAGAACTATTTCATATAATAAAGTAGAAAAAAGAGCCATCTTTGTTTTACCTTTACTTTGTTAAACTAGCTTATACAAGTTCCTCATTGAAAACACTGGTTGAACCAGGAGATTGTACAAATTAACAGTAACTTTGTATCATGATCAACTATGATACATTTAGCTCTTCTCAGCAAAACAGTGATCAAAGTCAATTCCAAAAGATTTGTGATGGAAAAAGTCATCCACATCCAGAGAAAGAACTAGGAACTGTGATTTAGATCAAAGCATACTATTTTCACTTTTTTAAAATTCATTTTTTATTTTTCCTTTCTCATGATTTTTCCCATTTCTTCTGATTCTTCTTTCACAACATAACAAATATGGAAATATTATTAACTTGACTTTACTGGTAAAAGCTATGTCATATTTCTTGTTGTCTTGGGTTGGGGAGGAAGGGAGAAAAGAAGAAAAAATTGTAACAAAAATTTACAAATATGAAAGTTGAAAATGTATCTTTACACATAATTGGAACAAATAGTATTATGTACAAGAGAGAAAACAATGCTTCTCCATTTTGTGGTAGCTAAGAAATGGAAGCAAAAAAAGAAGCTTATCACTTGGGAATTGTTAAAAAAAATGTAGTTCAGGAATATAATAGAATATTACTGTGCTGAAAAAAACAAAAACATGATGCATTCAGAGAAACATAAATTTATGGAACAGCTAGGTGTTACAGTGGATAGAGCACCGGCCCTGGAGTCAGGAGGACCTGAATTCAAATCCGGCCTCAGACATTTAATAATTACCTAGCTGTGTGACCTTTGGCAAGCCACTTAACCCCATTGCCTTGCAAAAACCAAAAAAAAAAAAAAAAACCCCAACACATTTATATGATCAGATGATTGAAATAATCTTGGCAAAAAACCTCACTCAATATATAAATATTGAGTACAATAATATGAATGTATAATATGAATGTAAAGGATACCATAAAAAATAAAAAATTAGTGTTGCATTGTACATGTTTTGTATTGATCAGTTTTGCCATTTTTTTTTCCTGTAAAAATATTATTTGTTCTCTGTGTTGGGAGAAACTGGAAAAAAATTCTGGCAACTTAAAAACATTGATAAAAATATTTTAAGAAGAAAATAATACTAGCTTTCACTTATAGATATTTACTTTTTCATATTAAAATAGTCTTTCCTTTTTTATGGTATTTAGGGCTACACTTTGTTAAAGTGTTTTGATCAGAGTCTGTACGTTTTGATACAATCATCATTTTGGGGAGTTTGAAAGTTTTTAATATGATTAATCATGTTTATCTCAATGTTAAACCACAAACAGTATAAATCTGAATTGGTTTTCATGGATAATTTTTCAGGTACATTGTAGTATTTTCTAGGATTTTATTTTAAAATTTGAATGAAAATTCACAAGTGAAATTTGTCCATAGTCATTTTTCTTCATATATACCCATTTGTGTGTGTGTGTGTGCGTGTGTGTGCGTGCGTGTGTGTGTGTGTGTGTGTGTGTGTGTGTGTGTGTGGTATTTTGGATGAATATTTTCTTTCTCCATTTTTATTAATTTTTACAGTACCGTGTTACTCTTTGCCATTTGATAGAGTTCATTTATACATAAATTATCTAGATCATTATTCCCCCTGTAGTTTCTTTATAATTGTTCAATTTAAAAGTTTAAGATTAAGATCCCTTATTTCATGTTTTATTTCATATATATATATATAACTTTTTGCAAGGCAAATGGGGTTAAGTGGCTTGCCGAAGACCACACAGCTAGGTAATTATTAAGTGTCTGAGACCGGATTTGAACTCAGGTACTCCTGACTCCAGGGCCGGTGCTCTATCCACTGTGCCACCTAGCTGTCCTATTTTTTATATTTTTGTTGGTAATCATCCATTTAAAAACATTTGATTTTGCTACCATATAATTCTTACTTTAAAAATTGTATTTAAGAGGTAGCTAGGTGGCGTAGTGGATAGAGCACCCGCCTTGGAGTCAGGAGTACCTGAGTTCAAATTTGGCCTCAGACACTTAATAATTACCTAGCTGTGTGGCCTTTGACAAGCCATTTAACCCCACTGCCTTGCAAAAATTCTAAAAAAAATAAATAATTTTTTTAAAAAATGGGCTTAAGGAGTGTCTTTCCCAAGTTTACCCAGCTAGGCAGTTAAGTGTCTGATTCTAGATTTGAACTCAGGCCCTCCTGACTCCAGGGCTGGTGCTCTATCCTGCTACCAAATAATTCTATCTATTAGGTTATAAAAACTTTTTCACTTCTTGTATATTTCTTGTGATTTTTTTAAATTTTTTGAAAATTTTTTAAATTTAGGTAATTTGATTGCCATCTGTTTGTTTTTTTTAACTCTAAGGTTTATTGATTTGTCAAAGAATTAGATTTTATTTTTGTAAATCTTTTCTGTAGTTATTTCATTTTCCATTTCATTTCTTTCTCTTCTAATTTTTGGGATGTCTTATTTTGGAGGTTTGCTCATTTTCCCATTTCTTAACATTTTAAAATTGTATAGTCATATTGTATGTGTGTTTGTGTGTGTATATGTGTGTGTGTGAGACATTTGGGGTTAAGTGACTTGACTAGTGTCACGTATCTGAGGTCAGATTTGAACTTAGGTACTCCTGACTACAGACTGGTGCTCTATCTACTGCACCTAACTATCTCACATCTTTGTTTAATTGTTAATGTATATTTTTAGAGATATTATTTTCCTCTCTTATACTACCTTAGACGTCTCACAGAAATTTTTTTGTCTTTTGTTTGAATGTTATTCTTTTTCCACATAATCATTCATTAATTGTTTTAATCATTTGTTCTTTGACCCTATCATTTTACAGGATATCATTTTTTAATCTTTTTCAGGTTTGTGTCTTTTGTTCTCTTCATAGAAATCAGGAATTCCCATTATTATTGTTAAGATCTGCAAATATTTTTTCAGTGTTATTGCTTTGAAAAGAAACATTTATTTGTTATTCCTCTGTGCCCCAAATAAGTTCATTTTTTTAATTTAGTATTTTTCCCCCAATATATGTAAAAACAATGTTTAAACAAATTTTGAGTTCCAAATTCTCTCTTTTTTTTGTTCTTATTCTCTTTCCTTCTTATCTATTCTGAATCTTCTTTACTTCAAGAGCTATATAGCCAGCCTTTCCTTTTCTTTTCTGTTTTCCTTTGTTTTCCTTCTGAGGTAGAAGCTGTTGAAATTGTACCAAAAATTGAATTCTTTCATTGCTTATATTTCTGTTATTGTGTTTATAGGTCTTAGCTCATCCTCTATATTTTCTACTGTGTCTTACTCTTAGAAATATTGATTCATAAAGGTACTAATACTGAATAGGTTATTGTGTTTATAGGTCTTAGCTCATCCTCTATATTTTCTACTGTGTCTTACTCTTAGAAATATTGATTCATGAAGGTACTAATACTGAATAGGGACTGGATCATATTGTAGAAGGCTATCTGTTCTTGGAGTAGAATAATCCACCTTCTTTCCTTAGTGCAGTTGTGTTCTACTCCTCTAGACAGATTATTGTGCTTTTTGAGTCTATATTCTACCCTAACACTGAGAATTTCCTGCCTTTGAGTATTTATTTGTACCCCCTTCTGGAACAGAGTATAGTAATGAGAGGTTTTACTCAAGAAAATTGTTTCTTCTTTATAAAGTCAATCTCTTACTCTCCCCTCTTTCAAGAGAATAGTCTTTAGCGATTGCTTTTTCCTCTCTTTGTGTGACTCTCCTATTCCTACCCCTATAGTTTTTTCCTATTATGTTTTTGTCCTTTACTTTCTTAACTTCTTCCCTCCACAATTTTACTAATAAATTGAAGAAACTGCTTGTGAGGTAGGTTTTTAATTAGGCCTTCCTTTTTGGTATTTTAGTCCTGCCCTTGGACACACAGGCATTTATATCTTATTTTCATTCTTCTTAGCCTTTGGCTCTTTTACTTTCAGAACAGTACAAACCATAACACCCCTATTTCTCCCCAACCCCTAGGCATTATCAGTCTCCTTGGGTTAATGTATTGAGGACTGACCAGAGCTGAATTCTAGTACTTTCTCCTTGGTCTTAGAAGCTCTTTTCCCTCTACTCACCATTGTATTGTTCTTCAACCCTATTTCCTCTATTTATTTTCTATTTACATGACTTTCTTGGGCAGAATTGATGACTTCTACATCTTGTAAGGTGAGGGAGGTAGGTAGGTACATACCGATTCGCTGTTATGGGGAGACCAAGTAAAGATCAGCAAAACTTTGCCCTGAGGCAAATTTTGGAGTACACTGATTTTGGGGTTGTCTCTTCTCTACTGCTTTTGACTTGAGCCCGCACTGTTTATCCCCATTTCTCTTTAAATACTTTATATCTATTGACTTATACAAAGGAACATTTACTTTGAAAATATGGCAAGAGCAAAGTTCAGAATTCCTCCCCCTTTTCTGCCTCCCTTCCTCACTCCTCACCTTAAGAACATAGTCTTAGCTCAGTTCCTACATAGTTATTAGTGCAACCATATTTTTTGTTTAATTGAAGTATCCTACTATTTGAGACTTTGAGTCAGGTACTACTGGGCTGAGACGTCGATGCCAAACTGACCAGCTGCAGAACCCAAAAGCTTACCCTCCCAATCTTTCAAAACTCACAAGATGGGAGACGACAGTTTCTTCACCTGGAAAGGAAAGGAACAAATTCACTGGCTTAGGACTGAAGCAAGTTTCTCTGGGCCTTGTGGCTTCAAGGAGAGATGACCATGGTTTTTCCCTATTACAGTATTAGTTTACTTTGGGCCTTGGGACTGAAGGAGTGCAGGCATACACAATGCATCTTAGAGGAATAAGTTGAAACTGGCAAGCCCCATTGAATATCTCTACTGTGATCCAAAAGCCTCCTATCTTCCCCATAGTTGGCTAATCAGGACCCTTTTTCAGAATGTCTGCACCTAGCTCAATGTTTCTCTAGGGAACTTTATCATGACTCTTCTAGAGGACAATTCTCTAGTCTGTCTGCATGGGGAGATAGCTAAAGAGACCCTCTGAGTATGCATGATTTTTTAATTATTAAAATAATTTTTTACCCAATTTAGTATTTGTTTTCTTATATTGTGAATTCAGTTGCATTTATTCTGTTTACATATAAAGAAGATAATTCATTTTTCTGAAGTCTTCAGGTTGTGAAATTTGAAAGAAAACAATTATTATTATTTGATTTCCCTTTTTCTCTTAAGTCCTACACATTAGGCCATCAAGTTTTCAGACAAGTATCTTCTTGTACTCTTTATCAGAAGTCATTTTTCTAAAAGTCATCTAAACTCTATCATTTCTTATTGTAAATCAGGGACAGCTCGGTTGTTCAGTGAATAGAGCACTGGCCTTGGAGTCAGGAGGATGGGAGTTCAAATCTGGCCTTAGACACTTGCCATTTATTAGTTGTGTGACCTTGAGTAAGTCACTTAACCCTGATTGTCTTGCTTCCAGAATCAACTCCAGTTGTCCTGACTCATTTCTGGTCACTGATCCCAGATGGCTCTGGAGGAGAAAGTATGAGGCCAGTGAGGTAGCACAGCCCCCCTGTGTGGGACAAATGCCACTTAAATAAATTTTGGGGATCTCTCAAGGTATGAAGAGAAAGCTTTATTCGTTTCTCAAGGAACAGGCCACAATTAGAGAGATTGAGGCAAAAGCAAAAGGTCCAAGAATCACATTTATTCTAACACAACCCCCCCTCCCCCATTAATGAGGAATGTGGTCTTACAATCTGAACACAAAAACTACCCTAGGGAAAAGAGCATAAAAATTCAAACCAAAACCAGATTTTCTCTTTAGCCCTAGGAATTGAATGATTCTCTGGACATCAACAGATAAAGTGAGGTCAGTTGACTCTTCACCAATATCCCAGAAGTTTGCTTTGTCAGGGGAGGAGGGGCACATAGTTAACCAAATGCAATCTATAATATTTTACTGAAGAAATATCAGACTTTATTCCACTCACCCCCTCACTCAAATCCAAGTCTTGTATTTGTCATAGTATCACCTCCCTGATGTCATGGTCTTCCAGAGTGAAGGACAAACATGATTATTTTTTAACTGAAGTTTTTTTAGAAAGCTATTCCTTCCTTCAGGTTCTGTATGACTTGCTTCTGAAACATAATGGAATTTAACAGGGAAGCCTGTTTTTCTAATTGTATCCTTAAGGCTTAGTGGCCTACAATGTAGGTAGCACTTAATGATTTTGCTTTCATTCATTCATTCACTCACCATCCATCTATTCTTGCTGTTAATGACCCAAGAAGATTGTTTTCCTTCCCTTTCCTCTGTTGATGAGCTTCTATTTCAAACTTAAAACTCTTGGCCTCTTTCCACTTTATGTCTTTTTTTGGTCCATTTAGGTTTAGATAGATTTGTAAGGGTGGTGGTCAATTGATTGCTGATTGCCCCATACCACTTGAAAGTAATTACTCTCAGTAGGTGGGAACTAAAAGAGTCAACTAGACTGCTCGAAATTGGGGGAGGTGAGGAGAAGGGCTGGTCATTCCCCTAAGAAACTTACATGGAATAGGGTGCGATTTCTAGAATCTAACAGTGGAGAGGGAGGACCAGTGACCAGAGTGGAGCCAGAAAAACCTGGCAGCCCAAGGCAGCCAGTGAAAGGAGAAAGAGGAAGACCTTGGGGAGGGTTGTTGACTAGTCTTATAGGAATCTCAAATTGCAAGACTATGTGTAATTACTCCTCATGGACTGAGAGAAGTTTCAGGAAGGGGTCTACATTTTCTCCTCTTTTCTATGTCTGTCTTTGCCTAAACAGTTTTCTTCCCAAGAACTTGACTTTTGTCTCAACCACAAAGAGACAAGAACATAGACAGAAATGTAAAAGTAAGACAGAGCATCCAACCTCTATCCTGATAATAGAAATTTTCCTAACTGGGAGTTTGGAAATATTGTTAGTATAGCCTAACTTTTTATTCAGCATTAACTATCTCAGATAGCAAAAGAAGAAATCTTGAAGAATTAGAAGCTGTTATATGGTTTTTAGGCTTAAAACAAGCTAATCATTATAACTGTTAAGCATAGATAGATGAGCAAATGTCTTATTAAAGCACTCAATGCTAGTGGTATGAACCAGACACTATATATATGTATATATATATATATATATATATATATATATATATATATATACATACATATATATATATATATATATATATATATATATATATATATATATGAATGATAGCAAAATTACATGATACCTTTTTTTTGTCTTTTAAATTTAAATTAAAGGTAATAGTCTTCAGTTTTTGTTTAAACTCCACAATTCTTTCTTTGGATATAGATGGTATTCTCCATCACAGATACGCTAAAAATTGCTCCTGATTGTTGCACTGATGAATTGAACAAATCCATTAACATTAATCATCAACCCTATGTAGCTGTTAGGGTGTACGATGATCTTCTGGTTCTGCTCATCTCACTTAGCAGCAGTTCACACAAATCCTTCCAGGCTTCTCTGAAATTCCAATCCTTCTGGTTTCTAACAGAACAATAGTGTTCCATAATATACATATACCACAGTTTGTTCAGTCATTCCCCAATTGATGGACATTCACTCAATTTCCTAATTTTTTGCTACCACAAACAGAGCTGCTATGAATATTTTTGTACAACTGATGTTTTTATCCTTTTTCATCATCTCTTCAGGGTGTAGACCCAGTTAGTCATATTGCAGGATCAAAGGGTATGCACATTTTTATTGCCCTTTGGGTGTAGTTCCAAACTGCTCTCCAGAAAGGCTGGATGAGTTCACAGCTCCACCAACAATGTTTTAGTGTCCCAGATTTCCCACATCCCTTCCAACATTGATCATTGTTCTTTCTGGTCATATTGACCAGTCTGAGAGATATGAGGTGATACCTCAGAGAAATTTGCATTTCTCTTATCACTAATGATTTAGAGCAGTTTTTCACATGACTGTGGATTGCTTCAATTTCCTCATCTTTAAATTGTCTCTGCAAATTCTGTATTTGTCATTTGGGGAATGGCTTTTTTTTTTTTGAAAATTTGACTCAGTTCTCTCTATATATTTTAGAAATGAGACCTTTGTCAGAAATACTATTTGTAAAAATTGTTTCCCAATTTACTACATTTGTTTTGATCTTGGTTACAGTAGTTTTGTCTGTGTAAAAGCTTTTTAATTTAATGGAATCAAAATTAACTAGTTTGTCTTTAATGATGTGTTCTCCATCTCTTCCTTGGTCATAAACTGCTTCCCATTCAAGAGATATGACAAGTAAACTATTCCTTGATCTCCTAGTTTGCTTATAATATTGTCTTTTATGTCTAAATCCTGTTTCCATTTGGATCTTATCTTGGTATAGGATGTGAGGTATTGGTCTAATCCAAGTTTCAGCCATACTAACTTCCAATTTTTCCCAACAGTTTTTATTGAAGAGAGAGTTTTTATTCCAGAAGCTGAACTCTTTGGGTTTATCAAACAAGAGAGTACTATAATCATTTCCTGCTATCTCTTTTGCACCTAGTCTACCCCACTGATCCAACACTCTATTTCTTAGCCAATACCAGACAGTTTTGATGACTGATGCTTTATAATATAATTTTAGTTCTTGTAGGGGTAAGCTACCTAGAACAGTCATTCTTGAAGGTTATTCCCAGAGATTTAGTTTAAATTACAAATATTAAAATGAAATAAAATATATTTTAGATAAGTTCTTTTCCTTTATGTTTGAAATATTTTATAACTTTCCTTTTTATTAAAGTAAGTCATGTTATTAAAACAAGGAGATATTTGTATGATCAGGTGGCATCCTCTTTTGGACATGACTTTTTTCCTAGGCATGTGGAGAAAGAGCTTTTTTTTAGAAGTTTTTGCTATTTTACACAGAGGCAACAGATAGTTATCTGTCTTGAGTTAACACTTTGATACTATTTGTTATTTAGATTATAAGTTTCTTGGCAAGATCCATATCTTATCCATTGTTTGTAATTATATAGTGACTAATGTAGTTTGGCATATTCATTGAATAATTAATAAATATTTATTATAATTAAGGGAAATACTTTTCTTGTGGGTCTAATACATCTACATCACTTATCTTCACACTTCAAACTCTGGGTTCATATCCTAGGATACTTTTTCCAAGAGAGAAGTAGAGGACCCTTGGAAAATTCTGGTTGAGATGAATGGTCAGTAACCAAATTTGTTTTCTGCTTACTTTACCAAACTGCTCTTGCTTCATGGTAGGGGATTTGTTATCTCTTTGGGTTCAATGCAGAAGGGAAGCAAACCAGTCTTAGTATTCATGCTGTCTTTACCCTCCTTTGCTTCAGGATTTTTCGTACACATACGTTCATTTCCTCTTTTCTGAACTCATATAAAAATCGAAAAGGATCCCAAACTTCTGAGCTCCTCTTTACGTGAAACTTAGGTGATATTGTACCATTCTATTCAGGGTACTTGCTACATAGACTCTTGGGTTTGTGTTTACTGCTATACTTTCTCTAGTGCCATCACTGAGACTCTGCATTGGTACTGAAGTAAGCCCAGGGTAGCTTTCAGATAGAATTACTGCCTCCCATTCACTGTATTTATTAACCTTTCAAATCTTTTCAGATTGTGACAATATAAGCCAAAGATCTTTTCTGACCACTGTGTTTCTGTTTCACATGCTCTTGAGAAACTAGTTTGATCCGGTTATCTTCTCTTCCCATGAGATTTAATGTACCATGAAATAAAAATAAAAGCCTAAAAAATATATTCTGTATTAATTCCTTAGCTCCTTGGTCAGTCAACTAAAAGATAGATGTTTAGAGAGCAAGGCCCTGTGTAGGTACTCTACAAAAATGAAATGTCCTCTGCCTTCAAGGTATTTGCATTTTATTAGTGGAATCAACATGTACAGATGACCAATAAATACAAATATATGCATATCAAAGTTATTTAGAAGGGGCAGGGCAATATTGTAAACATCACTGGGGAAAAATGAGGATAGATTTATTATAGGAAGTGGCACTTCCAAGGAACATTTATTAATCACTAGTATGTGGTAGATAATGTGTTGGTTTTTGGAGAATCAAAGGAAAATAAATATTTGACTCTAGTCCTCAAAAGATTCTAATTAATTGCATTCTAATTAGGGAGTTAACATACAAATGTATTGTTGCATACATAGACCCATAAAATATATACAGTGTAGAGGGACTAAGGTTCGAGAAGGGAGGGTAGAGCAATATCCAGAAAAAGCTTCCTGAGAAGGTGAGATTTGAGTCTTGAAAGAAAACAGAAGGCAGAAGAGAGGAAGGAGAACATTCCTGGTACAGGACGCAACCACTGCAAAAAACATGAAGATGGCGTGTTGAGGGTGAGGAAGAGTATGGAGGACAGTATAAGTAGGTTATAATATGTGGAAGAAATAAATCAAATGAGTGGAAAGATTGGAAGGGGTCAGGTTGTGAAGGTCTTTAGTTGACACAGATTTTATATTAGCTCCTGAAGGTAATAGGGAACCACTGGAGGATGTTGAGTAGGAGGATGGCATGTATAGACATAGGCCTTAGATGCCTTTGACATCAGAGTGAAATATAGATTGGGAGTCCTGGAGGCAGAGTGACCAACCCAAAGTTATCAGGTGAGAAGTGATAAAGACCTGAAACTATGTTAGTGACCATGTGAATAGAGAGAAGGGGAAATAAATGAGAGATGTTATGAAGATAAGAATGCTAAGATTTGATAACTGGTTGCATGTGTGTGGTAAATAAGTGAGTATGAAGAGACAAGGATGGCACCATGGTTATGGGCCTAGGTGCCTAGGAGGTTGGTACTAACCTGGATATTAATAAGAAGATTGGAAATGGGAAGAGGTTTGGGGAGGGGAGAAAGACAATGCTGTATCAGACATGTTAAGTTCGAAATGATTATAGACTTCCAATTCAAAATATCCAAGAGATAGTTGATGATTTGTGATTGAAGTTCTAGAGCCATCTTAGGGCTATATATTTATATTTCTACATATCATCTGTATATGATATCACCAAAGGTCAAGCTTCCATGGCAGAGCCTTCTGGTTCTGAGAGATGGAGTTAAGGAACAAGTGCCTTCCTGGCACAGAAGCCAGCCTGTGTATATACAGGATGGTAAGTAGAAAGGTAGAAATGTTAGAAAGAGGACATAGTGTTACTTGGTCAGATCTTGTCTTGATCCTGATACTTCATTTCTCTTTCAGTGCTCAGTCGGGACTTTGGATTATATTTTTAAACAATGCCAGCTGGCACTCCAGAATGTACAGGATGACATGGAGCCCAGGACTATGCATTTGAGATCTCTGGAGTCATCATTTATCAGGCAGGGGGAGGAAATTCATAATGAGGTAAGGACGGTGGAAGAGAAATGATTTATACAGGTACTTTAGGATCAGTTTAATCAACATCAAGTCTCCGATATGTTTCTTATTTTTATTTGATTTTTCTGGAGTTTATGGTCTTGTTTAAGGAGGATTAGCACCCCTGCTATGAGGTACTGCAGAACCCTTTTTAAGAGATACTTCTCCACCTTTGGTGTCCACTTCAATCCTCCACTTCAAGCTCCAAGAAACTGTAATTTGCTAAGCATTCACACCCTGGGAAACCATCTCTATCCTAAGCATGTGAAGACTTCTAGAGGTACAGACAGATTTTCCAGTAACCCTGAAGGTGGTTGAAGTGAGTGCTATGGAGCACTTAGAACTTGGTCAAAAATTGAAGACACCAAGGTCATAATCCACTGCATCCTGGGCCTCACTAGTCATCCTGACTTTTGTCCTGCTGCTGGACTTAGGAAGAGAGCCTATGACATTGTGCAACTCTGCCTCTCTTAAATCCAATTCATCTGAGAGTCAGGACATCATCTTCAAGATATCATTGATTCTCTTTGAAACAAAGGACAAACAACAAATTAATTTATCTATATATTTTAGAAGACTACATTACTGGTTCTCAGGGCTTAATCTCCTAGGTAAAAGGCAGTCTTTATTCTCAAAGGAATGGCAATTTACATCTATTTCTGAAATTTAAATCCGGATTCATTTCAGTTCAACAAACATTTATCAAATTTAACCATGTAACCCTTTCCCCTCCCATTCACTAAGCTCCACTGACTCCCTCTTGTCCCCAAGATCAAATAGAAATTCTTTTGTTTGGTATGTAATACCCTTCATAATCTGGCCCCTTTTTACCCATCTAGTCTTCTTATTCCTTATAGCTCCTTTCTTTTCAACAATTCAGCGAAACTGTCCTCCTTGCTGTTTCAAGAACTAGATACTTCTTTTCTTGACTCATTTTCACTTGTTGTCCCACCATGACAGGAAGGCTTTCTGTTCTCATCTCCATCTCTTAACTTTCCTGGCTTCTTGTGAATTTTAGCTAAAATTTCACTTTTTACAAGAAGCTTCTCTATATCTCTGTTAATACTAGTACTTTTCTCTGACAATTCTATCCACTTTATTCAGACATATCTTATTGTGCATAGACATTTACATGTTGTTTATGCTTTTTAAATTATGAACTCCTAAAGAATAAATTTTCTTAATTTTCTTTGTATCCTCAGCTCAGTGCCTAGCACATACAGTAAGCACTTAATAATTTTTTTTACTTGAAACCCATCATAGATGATGAAGGATTGGGGTTAAGGGGAATACAGATACAAAAAATGAAATAGCCCTAACTCTCAGAAAATTTGGTTTTTTTAAATTGGATAGTTACAGTCTTTTCACAATTAAGAAAAAATAATATTAGAGGAAGGGAGCTTGACTAAATGGAATCAGAATTTGCTTCTAAATGTCCTTTGAAGGTAGTGTGAGGTTCTTTGAGGAAAACATACATTCCAGTCAGTCACTTAGATTTTATTAAGTACTTCTATTTACCAAGCCCTGTGTAATACCAGGAATAAAAAAAATAATACAAAAGATAGTCCCTGCTCTAAAGGAGAGGGGTTCAGTGGCTTCAAAGATCTGAGCCTTTATTAGTATTGGGATTCCCTGTAAGGGAGCACCAGTGAAACCTTATTTCTAGAATCTAGATTATAGTAACCAAAAAATCTTGCAGGAATCATAGGATTGGAAATTCTAGCAGCATGGTCACTTTCCTGGTTATATTAATAATATGAAGATATGAAGTCAATGATTTTGATGTTATAATTCCCCCTCCCCCACAAAAAATAATGAAAGAAAGAAAGAAAGAAAAGAATACTAAGTCCATGGGGTGGCTAGGTGGCTTAGTGGATAAAGCACCAGCCCTAGAGTCAGGAGTACCTGGGTTTAAATCCGTTCTCAGACACCTAATAATTACCTAGCTGTGTGGCCTTGGGCAAGCCACTTAACCCCATTTGCCTTGCAAAAAAACCTAAAAAAAAAAAAAAAAAACTAAGTCCAACTGGAGGGGCCAGACTAACAGCAGATGCTATTCTTGAATGTAGAGCTTGGCCTCTCTTCCTTTCCCTATCTTTCTTTGACTTCTTGTCATGTTTTATCAGCATCAAATGAGGGGAAAAAATTAAACTGTATACACAGACTGTTTATTCAACAGCCAGAATATTGTCATTTGAACCCATATGCTTTAGAATGTCTCTGACAGATTTTTTTTTTTTTTTTTGCATTGTGCATATGGGGAATGATCAAGAAACCTTAGCTGGGTGAGGCAGGCCAACAACCTGAGGTTGAATGCAGACCTTGAATCTGTGTTTTGTATGTTCCAACTACCCTTTTCTGTGGTGCCTCCATCTTTGATTTTTCAAGGTCATCTCCTTATTTGAGAGATTAATTCCACATGTTGAGGCATATTGTCAAATATTGTTTTCTTACCACACAAGTAGGCCTGAGTTTCAGTGTTTGCTCACTTGTGTGTGCTTAGTTCTTTGCTATTAAATGAAATCCTAAGTGTGTATAATAGCTACCCACTTCTCTTTTGTTTTTTCCCCATCCTTAAAGGCCACATAGATTCCTTCAGTTTATTAATTATGAGATAAAGTTTTGTTGAACTAAGTAAAAATGTGTCAGACTATATGAGCTTAAAAAGTGCTCCTTTTTTTCTATGGCTTTAAATGATTTCAATTCAATTAAAGATTTATTTAGTTCTTGCTGAATGCAAATTAGACATGATCCCTTTATTCATGGACCTTTGAACCATACTAACAAGTCCCCTTGGATTTGGAAAGTCTAGGACCCTGGCATCACATCTGAACTCTTACTTCAGTCTCTTTTTATAAATAGATGAAAGAACTTAGAAGATTTTAAAGAGTTCTTTTAACCTTGATCTGTTATCTCCTTCAAATATACTGAAGTGGGTCATGTTGTATCAAATTGAAACAAAAATATTATATCACTTTTCTAGTAGAGTGTAAGCTTTTTGAAGACAACAGCTTTTTTGGTTTTATTTTTATATTATCATTGTTTAGAATAGTGTCCTCATTGGACTAGCTTAATTATTTTTCAAGTTGAGTTGGAATATAGGTAACATATACTAAAAATGTAGACTATAATATATAGTATATGTTTTCAAAATGAAGTGATTTATGTCTGTCCAAGGTGAGGAAAATTCTAGTACTTAGGGGAAGTCAAGAGAAAGCTGTCTGGATGAGATGGTGTTTAACATATGGGTTAGGAATTCAAGAGTTCAAGAGAGAAAGAATGAATTTTCAAGGTATAGGACTCAGGAAGAGTGAAGCTGAATTTTATTGTTTGTCTCTGTTTTGAAGAGGACCAAAGGAAGAGGAAGGTATAGGGCTTACTTGGATATAAAGAAATAGTCTGATTTGGTTAGAGGATCAAACATCTGCCTGAGAGAATGAAGAGATAAGGCTGAAAAGACAGAGGGAAGCTGCAATGTGAAGAGCCTTGAGTGCCAGTCATTGGGATTTGAAGTTCACTTGGTAGAAAACAGAGATGATTTTGAAAGGAATGGTGATATGAATAGTTTAGTACATAAAGAAGGTTAGTTTCACAGCATCTTGGAGAGAGAAAATGTGACTGTGGAGACTTAGTAGGAAGTTGTATTGTAAAAATCCAGGTAGGTAGTAATGAAACCATGTACTACAGTATTAATAGTAACAATATAGAGCTGAGCTAGAGTTAACAGGAAAGGGGACTAATCAAAATCAAGATTCCTGACAGAGGATAATAATATTACAGATTGAATTAGTAAAGTCAGAAAGAATGGATTTAGAGAGAAAGATAAATTTTATTTTGGGTGTATTACATTTGAAATAGTGGTGGAACATCCATGTGGAGATGGTTTGTAGGCAATTGGAATGTTGGTTTGAAACTTGAAAGAGAAGCAGGGTTAGACTGAAATTACCAAGTGAGAAACAGTATTGAGAAAGGGGTAGGAGTGGGGGAGGGGGGCTAGAGAGTAACAAACTCAGAACCTCCAAACACAACCTGAAAGAACTGGAAAGATGACAAACCTGAGAGTCAGCCTGCCCAGGAGAATGGATTATCAAGTCAACAGTGTCAAGTGTTATTAGAATTGTCTTAAAGTACTAAGACTCTAAGTAGACCATTGGATTCAAGATGAACTGCAAGAGATAAATATGAGCACCTTTTCAGAAGGGTTTGTTTGAAGTGCTCCCTTTTAAATTCCTAAAATATTTCTGAAGGGAGTTTGCTTATTCCACACACTGAAAACTTCAACTTTCTAAAATTGGACTCCTCTGAGCTACTACAGTCAAGAGAAAACTTGTTCTCCTTTTCTTTGTGAATCTGTCTAGTTGCATAATTGTTCCAAAATAAAGTATTATTATACTCTTTGGTTGCCTCATTTTATTGTTGCCTGCCTCTCTTTTTCTTTGTTTGATTTTTTCACTGATCTGTGATGATGTTTGTCCTTCATTCTTGAAGAAGAATGTGATGTCAGGGAAGTGATGCCAGGAAGGTGATGCCATGACAGGCATGTGAATTGGATTTGAGTGAGGGGGCCTGCACTAAGTCATCAACCTCACTTTTTCCTCCTGAGTCATCTAAGTCCAGTGGCCAGATATGAATTAGGATGCCTGGAAATGGTTCTGGATGTGAGACCATCAGGATTAAGTGACTTGCCCAAGGCCAAACAACTAGTAAATGGCAAGTGTCTGAGTCTGGATTCGAACTCCCATCTCCTGTCCCCAAGGCCAGAAACATATCATCTGTTCCACCTTTCATTGACTTTATTGAGTTACACTCTCCTCCTAATCCTCAAGAATAAAATTGAAGGATATTTAGGGTAAAAGACTTGACTGTATTTTACTGTAGTTAAATCTAGGTAATTTTCAATTATCAGAGAATCTTTCCCTTGAAGTAGAGTGATTGGCTTCTCATTTTTTTTATTAATGCTCTTGTGTTTATCATGACTGTTGTGACCATTGTAGCAGCCCTCTGGAGCTATGAGCAAGGCCTCAGTCTCTAGTAACTAGATTTTTTTATTAATCGTGTTTTTGTTTTTACAACTTTTTGCTTCTCTTTCCTGTTAGCAGAGTTTTCATTCATCTATTTCAGGTTTAATTATACAGTGAGAAGCTCAAGTTTATTTGAAAGGAAGGTTTTGCATTTTGTCTCATGTGTCACAAGTATGAAGAATAACCTTGTTAAAAAATGCTGCAAGGTTTATGTGCATTTTGAGTTCACAGAGAAAAATGAAAGATTGTCAGGAATCTGGTGGGTACAAAAGAGAGGCAATATAGATCACCTCCATGGACAGCATTTAATAACCAGTGCTTTTTAATAATTGACTGAGTTGCTTCAGTATGTAAAATGTCAGATGGTGCTGGTGGCATTTACTATCCAGCATGGACTGGTATTCTAAAAACAGGCTTTTAATCATGATGTAAAGAACACTGACAGTGGGTTAATGTTGGACATAAAGGGTACAGTACTTTTACCCCTTTGTATTCCTTTGACTTCCTCTGCCTTTAGGGCTTAGAACAGTTAGGTAATCACATGATTAAGCAACTGAACTCAGATCTTCTTTGTTCACTATGTAGTAATTTCTGTTATATAGCAAGGGCTGGTAGGAAAAAAAAATATCTGGTTAATCAAGTTAATCAAGGTATGTTAGTGAAAGGGCTTGAGTTTGAAGCCTGGTTCTATCATGACCAATGTCATCCTGGGCAAGTGTTCTTGATCTATGTAAAATGAGGTGAGATTAAGTGACCTATACATAAGTCCCCCTTTCTAGTACTAAATAATTGATCCTTGGAGCTTAATTGTACATCCCATACCTGAATTACCAATTTGTTGTTAAACACAATTCAATAAAACATAGCCCTTAAATCAGACATTATTTTATCTTTTTTTGATGATTCAGAAAGCCTCTCAGGATCTCAAAATGTTTATAGGTCATGATCATGAATATTAGTTATCATTTTACTACAGAAATTTGAAAAAGCTTAATAACAGGGGAGTCATAATCACATACATGAAAATTATAAATCGAAGAGGATCTAGTGAAAGCTGTGTTCCTCTAATATAACTCCCTCTGATCACCCTCTTAGAGGCTTACCTTTGCTCTTTTGAGGTTCCACCCACCCATTCCCACTTACATCTTTATTCCATTAGTTATTAATTAAATTCTTGGAGAATTTAACCCCTGGAGAGGATGATAGGGACCATGACCCTGTCATAGTTGGATATTTATAGGTCAGTATTACAGAACTTTGTTTTTTGAGTCTTCAGTAACAATAGAAATTCAGTACCAACTGTCTCACTAGCATTTATGCAACTTTAGTTGTCATTGTTGGTGTCTTTTCCAAAGGGTGTACGACTTCTATTTCGCTCCCTTCTCCCTTAGATTCCAATACTTAGGAAGTCTTATCCTTATTCACACCCCAGGACTCAACCCAAGCAGCTGGGGATACACTTTGTTCCTTAAATTAATTTCAATAAAAAAGTTAGCTGCTTTTCTTGGCATGGGTGGGACCTTATTGAAATCCTGGAAGAAATCCAACATGGTTTTGTCTCCATTTCATTGAGATGAAAAGCAAGGCAATGAAGATAAATAAAAGTACAGTAAATGGGTTTGATGCCAATAAAGATTCTGCCTCCTGGGGATGAACTAACATCATGGATCAAGCTCAACTGGGAACTCTGCAGAGAAACTTGATGGTCAGGTTATAGGAAGGGACTTGAGTTCTTTCTCAGTTTTGTATGTGTTTGTATTCATAATGAACACACAAACCAAAGCCCCCCAAATATTAGTCATTTCTGGGAAAAGAAGAGACTTTTGTCGGTAAGAATAGGTAGGCTCACCTTTCTCATTTTTCTGCTAGTTAGGTCTCTAGATATGATCCTCACTAAGGCCATTAAAGTTTGAAGAGGGTTTAATTTACACAGGTATAAAAGTAGTATATTATCATGTGTTACCACAATTCACTGCTTTTCATAATCTGTTTGGTTTTCTGAAATATCACAGCTGCTAAGACTGGTATATTTTGTCCCTTTTAGTAGAAATCACCAGACTTAAGACCCTAATTCTTTTTTAAACTCTTGAAGCTCTGTTGTTAACTATTATTGTGGCATTAGAGTTTGTTCTTCTCCTGATAAATGCCTGGTTGAACTTGTATTCTCTTCCTTGAACTACACTTGTAGTTCTCTTTGAAAATACTTAGTTTACTTCTGTTACCTGCTATCTTTTTAATACCACAGATAAGTTCAAGCAACTTGTCTTAATATTATTCACATTCCTTTTTTTTTTTTTTTGTTTAAACAGCTTTCAGGGAAATCAGTTCTGCATATCAAACAAACATTTGGTTAATGTAAACTAAAACCTTTTCAGACTTTTGAAGTTGCAATGTTTATACTTGGTGTTCTCAGGTTAGGTATTTAAGCCATTTTCACTATTGTTACACCTTCACAAGTTGCTTTTGTTTGCGTTTGCAGCAGGAAAATTCAATATGGATAAGCAAAAAAAAAAAAAAAAACCCACCAAAAAAACCCAAAAAACTTCTTTGTGGAAACAGGTGATGATTATAACCATGTTGACTCTGTATATGGAACAAAACTACCATAGCAAAGCAAAGCAATAAGATCTATACATTTCTTCAAAGGGTATAGACAAAAAGAAATTTTTTAGAGTATGTATAGTTGGAGGGAAAAATACCAAGTATATTTTCTAACTGAAGTAAATAAGGAAAGACTTGATAATATATTGTCCCACACAATTTTTTCAGTCCCCATCTTTGTCAGCAGTTACATAAGGAGTAAATACATTTTTGGTATATTTGTTACAATTTTGGAACTTATTGGTATTTTTGTTTGTTGATTGGGAGGATGACTAGTCAGACTTATGTATCTTATCATGTATCTTTGAACAGTTGTGTGGGTGTATATATATGTATGTATGTATGTAGGCATGCATGAAGGCAGTATGACAGCAGCTAGAGAGGCAATCTGGAGTCAAGAACACCGTAGTTCAAATTCCACTCTTAACTCATACTTGCTATTTTTTTTTCCTGTTCACAAATCCCTTGGGCAGTTTGATAAATCTGTGGGACCCCTTCTCAGAATGCTTTTAAATGCATAAAATTAAATACCTATGAATACAAAGGACATCAATTATATAAGTTAAATTTTTAATTTCATGAACACATTTTTAAAAACATTTCAGGTGAACAATTTCTGCTCTAAGACAAGTTGCAGAACAGATGCTTATCTGTTCTACAAAGAAGTCTCTTATGCTATTGAAATCTTGGGTGCCCTTTTCAAATCTTTTTATAGAATAGATATATGCTTATAAGATCTAAACGATCTATAGAAATTTGACCTGAACCTGTGATTTAATCAGTAAATGAATCTCTTAGTAGAGAAATTCCCCACATCAATGAATATTAGCATTTTGTCTATAATTTATAGTCTATAGTAAAAAGCTGAAGACCTTGAAAGAAGTGATTTGCCCAAAGTAAGTAACACAACTAGTTTGTCAGAAGTAGAATTCAAACCCATGCCTTTCCAATTCTAGAAATGGCCCTCTAGCCACTGTACTCTGGTGCTTCTTAATTATTCTTGATCTTCATTGTTCATTTCTTCTTTTTCTTTGACTCAAGTCCTGTCTTGAGAATATGCATCTCTCTTTAATAGTGGGTGAATGATTCAGATTGTAATGGTCCTCTATTTTATACATTTAAGTCACTTAAAAAAAAAAACCCTGACATCTTGAAGACTATCTCAGCATGTATTATATGTAACTTAAAAATAGTTTTTAATAAAGATTCTAGGCAAAACCAATCCTTCTCTGATTGTAATCCCTTCCATAATTCAGTTCTCTACTTTCAGATTAAGTGACACCTATGGAGTTTTTTTTTTTTTCTAGTTCAAGGGATACAACTTCTGACCAGGAATTTTCCTTTTCTAATTTCAAAAAATGAATTTGAAGCTCCAAATGAAATTAGAAATTATTTGTTACCCTTCTTTCTGATTCCCATGAAGTTACTGCGTAAGACTTGAATTGTTAAAACATAAAGTTTCTGTGTCCAAAACCAGCTTTAATCATAGTAATTTTCTTCTATTTGTGGTGACCAACAGGTAGAGTTTGAATGGCTAAGGCAGTTTTGGTTTCATGGCCATCGCTACAAAAAGTGTACAGATTGGTGGCATCAACCCATGTCTGAACTGGAAGGATTGTGGAAAAAGATGGAATGTGTGGTAAGTAATTTAATACTGAGGACCATATTTTCAGCTACATATACTGCCACAATGAAAAAAAATGCATCAGTATGCTGATTTCCCCATAGATACTTTGCCCATGATAAATCAACTTTTCCAATCTTAGTTCATTCTTAGCCAATTTATAGGAGCATCTAGGGTTCTGTGGGTATCATTGGGCAATGAAAAATTGTTAAATTTTATAAGTTTAAAGATTAAAATAAGCTCAGGAAAAAGTAATGAAAGGATTGAATAAACTGGGGATAGATAATAGCATTTCATAATAAATAACCTAGGAGCAATTAACCAAGCAGAATAACTAGTAGCTGTTGTTAAATTCCCATTTTACAAATAAAGAAATAGAGTCAGGCATTGAACCAAAGCTCAGGGGGTATCCTAGGAAGGATAGGATCAAAATTCTAAGATCTCTACATTTCTTCCTTCAAACTCAGATCACTGAACTTTGTTGGTTTTTGGCTCTTCCCCACCTCACTTTCCCTCCCCCCCCCCCTTTTTTTTTGCATTTTGCTTCTAATAACACAAAGGATGACATTTTCCCACAAGTAAATTAATGCATAGGTTGTTGTAACACTGAGCCCCAGGCAATGGCAGTTGCAACTAAACCTTCATGCTGTTTGAAAGTTTACACCTGAATACAGTCTGTTGCAGATTAATGGGATTTGGGTGAAAGTATCTTCCTATTCAAATACAGTCTGGGTGCCTATTTCTGACAGTTTCCATTTAAGCAACACTGCCAACTTCAGCTTTCTAACTTAATTCCTATTCATGTTCGGTTGTGTCAGAACTCAGGATTGGAAAATAGGGACATATAGAGTTGGATTAGCAGAAAAAATAAATTTTACTGCATTATTATTGTTGTTGATTTCCAACTAACAAATGAGGTGGGGGTTTGGTCTAGACTTTAGGACTTGAATGTTTTATATCTTCAGGTATTGCTGATATCATCCATATTATGCATTATAAATTCCCCACTAAAGGACCTGTGATTCAATAAGAATTTAAAAATAGAGGAGAATGCATTATTATTTTGTAGATCTTCAGTGAAAACAACCTAAAGGAACAGCCAATTTGAGAATCCTCTAGGGCTAGTTTTTCTGCAGTTGGTGTGGTATTACTGTGGGCTCCATTTGAAATATTGCCTCAGTGTCTCTTCTTTCAACAAGACTAGGATGATAATTATCAGTAGGGACTTACTATTTGGGACAAGACAAGATGAGAAGCTGCTTCTAATTTAAGTTTAATCTTAAAAAACTGTTTTATGACTCTAAGCATTTGAATCACACAGTGAATTTGAGCCATCACAGGGAATTAAGTGGAATGATATTTGGATATGTCCATTCTTTTATATCTGCTATATTGCATAATATCTAAGAACTTGGGGTAGGAATGGAAAATACCAATAAAGAAGAAAGTATTAGAGGGCTGGGTTAGTTAAGGCCCTATTTTATCCCTCCATAGTCTGTCCTTTTTTTCCCCTTCAATTTTAAGCAGTAGGGGGCACTGTTTAGCTACTATTTTGAAACAACAGGATTCCAGACTTTGAGGAAAATGCATAGAAATGTACCATTAACTGTCAAGAATTATCCCTGTTGCTTCAAGTTAGCTGTAATCTCTAAGATTCCATAACACAGGAAATCAGTTGTGGGTTAACAAATTCAACAGCAATTTAACATAAAAAGTACAGTGTTTGGTGCACATTTGGATTCTATAGAATTAGGTTAATCAAAAAAGCATTGCAGAATGTACTCCTTTGGCTTCTAGGCAGTATATTACTCAAAATTATAATAATTTTCATTGAATAATTATGCTTTTTCTGGTATTATAAAATAGTATATGTGGGGAATCTCTTCTAATAAATGGGTTCTGTGTTTTCAAAAACATCATTGATTCTTTTTTCTTTTGGAAGCTAAACCAAAAATCCTTAAACAGGCAATGAATGCATTCACTTTTTACTTAAAAGTTAAATGAGATTTGGAAGTGTTTTCATATATAAAGAAGAACTTAGGTAGAACTTTTTTTTAAAATTTCAGCATTCCCACATTTACTATGTGTTGGAAGGCAAAGGGAGAAGGTGGGGCAGAAGAAGAAAGGAAAATGAGTTCTTAAATAGCTTTTCCTCTATTAATGGTAATTACTTCACATGTTATAACCAGTCATATATTTCAAAAACTTATCATCTGTCTAAACCTCATGGTTCTTCCCATGAGAGCCTTCCCCTGATCCCCAGCCTCTACTTCTCACTCCTTGTTCCATCAAGCTCACATTTTTATCACACTGTTTATTCTTGGCATTTCTCTCCCAGAGGATGATTTTACTCTGCACTTGCTCTTGTGATGTAAATGTTAAACCTTATATTTGAATGACAGTATGATAAAATTTCACATTTTCCTTGAATATTACCTCATGAATTTAGAGGCATTAAACCTGAGGTGCATGGCCACTCTCCCTCTAGAACCCAAGTATCTCTCTAGCCTTTCTCTCCTCTTTTTCATCTTGGAAAAGGACTAAAGTTATTCAGATGCTTGTATTTTATTAAAAACAAATAAAAAACCCCAATAACCACTCCCTTATCCCAGATTAACATATTATCAAGAGATTCTTCAGGGTAAGTGTCCACTGAATTCAAAGAAAGAGTTACCATTTGAAAGCGACTGTATAAGCTTTGCTTTCTGGGTAAAGAGAAGTATGAAAAGCTGAAATCTCTTGTGATGTGAGGAAGTGTTCCTGAAACTGTAGATTCGATGGATAGGCCATTTGTCTCTCAGGGTCTGATATCATTCGTGCCTTGAAAAAACTGACATTTATTTTACCTATAAAAATGTTTTAACACTATCACATGCATGAAGATATAGAAAAAAGAAAGGAGAATGTGGAACCTTCCAAATTGATGGGATTTATTCATTTTTCTTTCTAACTGTTTCATTTCATGTAAGACCAGTGGATACACTGGAATTGTTTCCTGCACAAACATTTAAAAAGATATTACTTATTTACTTATGGGTGAGAAATTGCTTTGTGCTTACTTAACTGGTGTTCCACTAAGAAAGAAAAGAACAGACCCTGATGGTTTGGTGTATTATGAATTGTATTTCCTGCCTTGATAATTTGTTTTTCCGAGTGGTAATGTATTTATATGGCAGTTGGCCTTAAAAACCTTTATTGACTTGAGTGGATAGAAGCCAAGACTAGGATTATTAAAATGTATCCATTTCGAGGCAGTGCAAAATCGCAACATATATAATTATGTTAGGTAGGCTACAGGCTCCATTTAATCCCACCCATTTATGCTAAAATTTGGCAGGAAGAGCAGAGTCATGGCATTGGAAACATTAAGAGATGCAGAAAATGAGTGAGAGTTTTATATAATGGCATTCCATTTGCTTGTTAAAGTTCTTTATGAGGGAATGGTAAAACTTAGGAAAGTTAAAGATGACCTTTTCCTACAGAAGTTTTAGTTATTTAATTTTAAGATGTCCCATGGCATTTTTCTTCTTGGTTTGGGCTTTCTTAAAGCTACTATGAAAGCTTAATTGCTGCAACCCATCCATTTTAGCTTAGATATCTATTTTAAATATAGGCTTTATGGCCATGAGGAAAGAAGTGCGGATGGAATAGAGAAACAGTTTATTTCTAGGGGAATTAACAAAGCTATTATAGGACTGTTAGCTTTTATTTTAAGTTGAGATGTAGAACACGGTAGGTTTTTTTTTAACATAGCATAACTATAATTGTTATCACAGCTACCACAGCTATAGTTGCTATCACAACTAAAGTACCACTGTGCATTATTTTCAAAAAAAATATTAGTTCAAATTATAGACTAATCCCAATTAATTATACATATTAAAACTTATACTTTCACTTTGAGATTCTAGTTTTCAGATCTAATACTTTTGAATTATTGGGCAAGTCCACTACTGTGATTCAGAATCTGAAATCAAAAGTCTGATCATTCAACATTTAGACTTGAATTCCACTCTCCCTTTCTCTGTTGTACCCTAACTTAGCAGAGTGACGCTGACATACGATATACATAGGCTAACTGCAGAGTGATGCTTGAGGCTGGTGGCCTGGGCCCTTGAATGCCAGAAGAAGTAAGAAGGCTGAGATTGGGAGCCATGCTCTTAACATTAGGATACTGAGGATTGCTTCCTGCTGTAATGGTCTAAATCCCTTCCTCTATTTTGTTCATCACAGACTTTTGTTGAAGACTTTAGAAACAATATCAACAGCAAGATGTGTTTGGGTTAGTGAGAGGCAGAGAATAGATTTAAAGAGTAATTTTAAAATAATTTTATTAGTAAGTGTAAAAAATATTATTTGTTTTTCTTCCCCTTCACTTTCCCCTCCCATCTTTTTCCACTTATTTATCTGTTCTCCTTTGTGATTGTATGCATGAAAAAAAACTTTTATATAACCTGTCTTTTTTGGGGGGAAGAGGAATGGGGGACTTTAGCCTCCAAAACAGAGAATGTGCTGAAAACACAAAGAATTGTATTTATAGTTCTCTTTTAAGTGTGTGTGTGTGTGTGTGTGTGTGTTTGCAACAGGATAAGGAAAATTTTAGAAACTGTCTGATAGTGTTCAGGGTAAATACTTAAACCCCTTTAGAGAATTTCACACACAGATACTGTGCAGCAGAAAAAAAGGGATACTTATGTTTCTTAAAGCTGCTACAGCCTCCAGCTTTGTACTTAAAGACAGAGGTGTTGAATAGAATTCTATTGAGGATACATCCAGCGACAATATCTCTTGGAACATCAGAGCAAACCAGTGGGTAGGACTTTCTATTTTTAACCCTTTCATGAGAGAGTCAGTGGAGATTTGAGATTTGTTAGGATGAAGTGTCTGTTCTGTACACCAGGAAAGTGAAGAGTGAAAACCCTTGTGCCTTGTCTCTGCACCTGGGAAGAACAGGCCAAAAATGCTGCAGGTTATGAGACCATGACAGGAGACAGAAAATGTCAGCTGTCGGCATGGCATGGCCTTCCCTTTCCTACCTCAAGTTTGGGTCTGGAAAGAGAGTACTCAGAAGGGACAGGCAGACTTTCAGTTTCTGGTTTGATTCCCCAGGATATTGTTGGGTTGTGCCAATCTTGACTATATACACATAATTCAAATGTGTATGTTAATGTATTGTTATGTCTACTTATGTGACTATCATGTATTCCTTTATTCTTCTCAGAAGAACTTAAGTATGTAGAAATTAAGATTTTTAGTGAAGAAATGGATATGGCTTTATTCCCCTAATGTGCTCACTCACTGTTTGAATTTATTTGCATTCATTTTGACTAGCAGATCATCACTATGTTTTTAGGGGCATTCTCAGACACCCTGGTGCTGGAGTGATGTGTCATTGCTTTCAACATTGGAAGCACCTAAAAAATGCAGCAGACAAACAGGTTTCTCCCCCCCCCCTCAACTTTTTCAAATAATTCAGTTCAGGCTCCTTATTTACATTATTTCAAGTTATCTAACTTTGTACTCATTCAGCTTCAGGCTTTGCAGTTTGTTCCATAGAGCAGAGCTTTCTTTTTTAGTTCTAGCTCTGAACAATATGAAAGAAAAGAAAAATCCCCATCATCTGCTCATCTTTGTTATTGAGAACATTCCCAAGATTTCTTCAAAATCAGTCTTTTTTTGTAAGTGGGTTCCTAACATTATTGCCCTCTAAGATTGTTGTTAAGATCAAATGAGATCATATATTTATGAATTTGCTTTGAGTAAATATAGCTCTTTCACAAATTCAGGGTAGTACGAGTGGAACTTTAGGGAGACCCCAAGATGTGAACATTTGATTAATTGCTGATTAATATCAACAATAACTACCTATAATAATAAAGGACATGTATATGTATTTTTATATATTGAATATCTATATTCACACTTATGTATATAAATATAGGTATTTGAAAATTTTCAAAATAATTTCCATAAATTATTGTTCTTTCTACCCTTTCCATAACAAAATGCTCTCCACTGCTAGAACCCCATCATCCCTGATGATTTCTTTCAAGGAATCTTTCCCTCCATTGATGCTCTCTGTTGGGTGAACTATAGATGTTCCTTTCCCCTTCCCCAACCCCCTCATCCAGGAGAACTGCAGACATGAGAGGGCTTTCTCAACCCCTACACATAGACTTGAACTTAAGACTTAGCACTTCCCATTTTCCTTTTAATGGACCATACCCTCAACACTATTATATTAGTGATCTAGTCCCCACTCCATTCCTCTCTAATCTCCTACTCCCTGCCCAATTCATATACCCACATCAGACTTCTATACTTTAAGTTCAAAATGGTTTTGTTATACACTTAGAATAATTCATGGCTCAGAACGAGTGTTAGTACCATCTTAGGCACATTATGTGGATTGTAACTTTCATGGTTTGGTTTGAGAATCTCACCAATATTAAACTTCTTACATTGTGAAAGATAATTTCTTTATAAATTACCTGTATTAGTCTTATTATCATCATGCTTCTCTTACCATTATCTGCTGCAAGACAACCACCTGGTTGATAAAAGCTGACTCTGATATTGGTTTTTTTTTTTGTGACTTGTTTTTGGTATTTTTGAAAGTGCTTTTGTGCTCATTTGTAGGTTATGCATTTAAGCCTATCTATTTCCCAACAGGTAAACTATGAATGTTTTTTTTTAACTACTTGTTATCAGCCCATCTAAGTGACTGAGAGACAGTCTCAGTTCAGAATTCAAAACACATATTGTATAATTTAAAATTTTTATTTTATACATCTTGAAGAATCTGAATCCCAGAAAAAGTTATTTGACTTATCCAAGGTCACATCGGTAATAAATGGCAGAGTGGGATTATACCTGTGTAGTTAAAATTACAAGTAAGATAGATATTTTCTAGGTTTTAGTATTTGATTGATGACTCCTGTATTTGAAATAAAAGGATAATATACAGTGTGAAGCATACCTATGTGAGATAGAGACAACATAGTGTAGTGAACAAAGGGTGAATCACAGAGTTCAGCCATTGGTAAAGGGAAGATTTCTATACTAGTTGTTCCTTACAGTAATGAAATCTTAGATTCATACATTCAGTGTGATATTCAGTGAAGAGAGCACTGGGCCTGGTGTAAGAAAGACAGGTTCCAATCTCAATGACATTTACTAACTCTGGCTCTGGACAAGTCCCTTATTCTCTCTGCCTTGGAGATCTGCAACTATGCAAGACAAATAGTCTTAAACAAGTTGCCTGATGTCACTGAAAGTTAAGTATCTTGCCCAAAGTCACATTACCTGTGTGTGCTTAAAGGCTGAACTGAAACCAAGGTTGTACTGAACTCTCCCTTGAGTTATAGATATCCTTGCTTCTTGCTTTTTGGAGAAAAGTATTACATAATTTCCTTGAATTTTTGCCTGTTTGCAGGTATTATTATTAACCTTCAACAATAATAATGATACTTTAACAGGAGCTGATTTTATATAGTTTGCAAAATGCTTTGCATTTATTATTGCATTTGATCTTTATGACATTTTAGTCCCTGCCTGTTAGAAATAAGTAGTTCAAGCTTCCAGCTTTGTTTATAAGAACTTGATTTCTGTAATATTTTGTAAAATGACAGTCTTCCTATCAAAGTGTTTTATATAGTAATAGCTAGCTATTAAAAATATCTAGCATCATTTTACCACATATGATTCAACAAATTAAGAGTCCCTTGCATTTTTCATTTTATAAAAATATGAACTTTTAGCCTAGTGAGATGTTCCTGTAACTGGAAGAAGAAATATAATTTATCTGATCTCCAGAACCATGTCCCATGGTAGTGCCAGCCCTGTGGATACTATATGAGTCTTGGATGATTGCAGGAGACAGTATTCTGGCTATCAAGGAATAAATACATTTGAAATCACAATGGTCAAGTTCTGCCTTTTTCTCCCATCCATGTTATTCAGATTTACTTTTATTTGCATTGTATTGAATGAGTTTTCTTGATATTGTAGTTACTGCTCATAGAAAGTCTTCTTATTTTAAAATTTTCTTTAGAAACTTTGTTTAAAACAGGCAAACAGAGCACAAAATCTGGAGTCATCTCTAACAACATCAGTACAGGTTACTCATGAGGATTGAGTCCTTGCATGTCTTTGGAGACCACTACTAAGGAGATTGAATGAAAGTGGAACTAATTTTAAGTAAACAAATATTTGCCTTTAAAAAGAGAGAAAAGAAATACTAAGTCATTCCAGTTCTTAAGAAACAATACTATTATAATTTAAGATGAAAGTTATATGTCTATATATGTTTTGCTGATGCTTTGTATATTTTGTTTAGTTCCTCCCACCTTTTCTTTGATAAAAGGATATATAATCGAATCCCAGAATTTTTTAGCATTTTCAACTCAACATCAGATTCGAACTTTTTTTCTACAAGTCTTATAAGAAATGTAAAAAGAATGGTATTCACCAGACAGAATTCAGGTACAGAGATATGTAAATTCCTCAGAAGAAAATTGACTTTTTACTAAATGACCTGAATGCTGATTATTTCTCTTCCTTTGGGTAGCAACTGCTTTTGATAATGATGTTCATATGAATATTCCACTTAGTTTCTTGTCTACATTTCAGACAGTTATTAGGAAAGAGTTCTGGAAATAACAGGATTTTCTGTTTCTAGTAAGAATCTTGATGATCAAGTATAGCTTGGTATATGGAAATTAACCCATGTCTTACTCTTAAAGCTCTTAGGATCTTCCCTTTGCAATTAATACTGAAGAATGCACAGACCAGAAAATTAATTCTGTCCTTGAAAGGTGAAAGAACTGTCCTTGGTTGGAGTAGAGAAGATACTGGTCTACTGGAATTTGTGTCAAACGGAAGGAATTTGGTTGGTCTTGGACAGGATCTATCTTCATTTGTGAAGTCAGATCATGCAACTACAAAACAATTTTGGTGGGAATAGAGAAGATGAAGCATTAGGTACTCCTTTTAAACTCTGCTCTTTTAGAGGTTTAAAACCTTGCTCACATTTCATTTGAAAAAAAAAAAGGAGAATAACTCATGTCCCTGGAGTTCTTTGGCCAACTTGTTATTATGGGTAGTTAATTTTCTGTCTCTCAAAAGGGATAGCCAAAATATATCCAGTATTTAGAGAAGCTGGGATGTGGCAGGAGTGGGCCTTCAGGCCTTGTTATTTTCTACAATAGGTGAAAGACCTCAGCTTAATCCTCTTAGTAAGCTTAATTACACTATGACTTCCTCTTCTTTTGGTAGAGTAGCCTAAAGTGCAGTTCATTTGGAAAGTATATTACATAGTTGCACACCAAAGCAAACTCGGGCTTTCTATTTAAGATCTGAAAAATTGTGATTCTAATGCCACTATATAACATCCTTGAAAAAAGAGATGAAACCCTATGCTATCTTCACAGTCATATGAGAAGTGATTTCTGAAAGCTAACTATAGTGACATATGGTTATCTTTCAACAAAATTATATCTCATCATTACATTTTACATTTTACTTTCTAGCAGTCCCATGATTAAATTTGGATTGGAGGCAGAGAGAAAGAAAAAAATCCCATTCATTCAGCATATTGAAATCAATATATTGAGCATTTGCTTTATACAGGGCAAGGAAGCTAGGTGACCTGTGAATAGAGTGCTAGACTTAAGAGTCAGGAGAACGTGATTCAAATTCAGTCTCAAACACTAACAGTGTGATCCTGGGCAAGTCACTTAGCCCTATTTACCTTAGTTTCTTCATTGGAGAATGAGTTAGAGAAGGAAATGACAAATCACTCCAGTATTTTTGCCAAGAAAACTTTAAATGGGTCATGAAGAGTTAACAACAACTTTAACGATTCAACAACATATAAAGGTGAGGTGGGTGGAATATATGGATGATTCCTACCTTAAACATCACAAAGTAATAGGGGGAGAGTCAACTTTTATAGAAACAACTATAATATGCCAATATGTGATTAGATGATATGGGCAATAAGTGTTCTAGTAGTACAATATCTCTTTGGTGTGGTCAGGAAAGACTTTATGGCATCAAAAGTGGGCCTTGAAAGTCTTTTTTTCAGCTTTAAGACTATGATCTTATGTAATATTTCAGTATATAAAGATGGGAATAGAAGTAAAGAGCATTTTTAGCAGAGAGAACAGCATGAACAAAGGGATAGTATGGATACTAGGTATTTTTATGATATAGTTTGGTTTGGCAGGAGCAGAGAACATTATTCAGTGAGTGAGCAGAAAAAAAAGAGAAAGAAGGACCAGATTGCTAAAGACCTGATGAAGGAATTTGGATATTGTTTAGAGAGTGTTTCTTTTCTCCCCATTTAGGTACCTTAGGTTAACTTAATTTATTTGCTTTATTGGTGCTATATCTTATATATTAAAGTCTATTTTTTGAGTGAGATACAATGTCTTCTTAGTTTCTTAAGGTCTTTGATGGTCACACATGCACCTTGCTATTTGAAAGTGTTCCTCTGTTTTTAATTTATTAAAATGCCCCAGAAAGTGTTCCTATTCCTCAGTTTATTTTTTTCTGGAACATCATACATGTCCCACTATCCCTGACTGGAAATATATCCCCAGGATCTATCCAAGATACTATTCTCTCTCTCTACAGTCTCTCACTGTTAATATAATCATCCCCCTTAAGTTTAATTATCATATCTTGGTAGATGGCTTCCAGAACTATAAATATAACCCTGATCACTCTCCTCAACTCCATCATCAGCTACTTATTGGACACTTCCAATTTGATATCCTATGAATATATCAAACTCATTAAATCCAAAATAGAGTTCATCTCTTTTCCCAATCCTTCTCCCTTTTACTTAACTTTTCTGAAAAGGGTTTCAATTTTCTAGTCACTTAAGTTTCAGTTATGAAGTTGCTTTCAACACTTCACTTACCCTCATGCTCCATATTGGATTGATTGCCAATTTTTATTTATTTAACCAACATTATAGCTTACATACACCTCCTTTCTGCTCACACAGCCTGACCTAGTCCTTACCCTCATTAGCTTTTGTCTAGACTATTGCAATAACTTCTTAATTGATCTCCTTCTCTTCAGTCTCTCACTTCTCCAGTCCATCATCCATAGAGCTACCAAAATGATATTCCTAAAGGATTTTAACTTGAAACCAGTGCCTTCCTGTTGCCTGTAACATAAAATTCAAACTGCTCCTCCATTTGGCACTTCAAGTCCTTTTTTTACAATCTGAAACTGTCCATTTATTCCATTCTAAGCTTTTTTATATACGTTATTATTATTATTAATGCAGTCCTTTTTTTTTAAAATGCATTCATTTCTTTCCAGATATGCTTCCTTGCTGTTCTCCACACCTAATTTTCCATCTCCATGACTTTGCACAGGCAAAGGCATCCCATACGTCCTTCACCTCCTAATTATTAGAATTCTTAGCTCCATTTAAGGTTGAGCTCAAATGCCAACTCCTTCTTTATTCACTAGCATTTTCCCCCTTCCCTCCCTGAAATTACTTTGAATGATTTTTTTTTTTTTAGGATTTTGCAAGGCAATGAGATTAAGTGGCTTGCCCAAGGCCACACAGCTAGGTAATTATTAAGTATATGAGACCAGATTTAAACCCAGGTACTTCTGACTACAGGGCCGGTGCTTTATCCACTGCACCACCTAGCCGCCCCTAAATAATTTTTTAAAAAACATTTTAATTTATTATTTATTTACTTTAATATTTTTTTCTCTTTAAATTTTAAGTTTCAGATTTTCTTTCTTCCATTCTTTTCTGTACCCAGTGAGAAGGCAAACAGTTGGTTAGCAATTTATACATTTAAAATAATGCAAAATGTATTTCCATGTTAGCCCTATTTTTCAATAAACTTCTTCCATAGTTTGTGTTGCCTTGTATTATATACTTATTGTTCATAGATTATATGGTTTTTTGAAGATAGGGATTGTTGCTTGGTGTATAAAAGGCACCTAATAAATACTCGTTGATTAAGTGTAAAATAACAGGCATGCTTGCCTGGTTCTCTCTTCCAATACCAACATTCCACCCACCACCATTTGTTGGTTGTTGGAGTCTTTAGTCAACACATTGGTGACTACATCCATTGTGTGTCTTAGTAACAATTCAACAACTAGGAAAGATAAACTGAATCCATCAGAAAGTTAAATGATTGCTACTTTTCTTTGTCTTTCTAATCTTTTTGGAAGAATGAAGGAAGGCTAGCATTTATTAATCACCACCATGGATTGCGTTAAGTACTTTATAAATATTCTCTCATTTGATCCTCACATCAATTTTAGGTACTGGGAGATGCTCTTATATCCATTTTATAGTTGAGGAAACTAAGTCAAAGGCAGACTTACCCATGATCACAAAACTAGTAAGTATCTCAACTAGATCTGATACCAGGTCTAGCCCTGAGCCACCCAACTGTTTCTAAACTCCTTCATTTTTTTGACTCTATTGGATGTGATAATCTGGTAATAACTTTTTTAATTACTTGAAATAATAAATTTAATCCTTAAGTGATTAATAATTCCCCATCATTTAACTCAGGGTCAAATGTTTGTTCTTTTTTCTGGGTTTTCTTTCTTTTGGTTTCTCTCAGGTTTCTAAGATTTTTTTGTTTTATTAAGAAATCTTTAATTTAGAGCTGAAAGAGACCTTAAAAATCATGTAGGCAGATGTATCAAACATGACTCCTGGGTAACTAAATTAAAAAAGTAGTTTTGTTTTAATGTGTTTCTGTGTTAATTTTTTAAAAGGAATATCTAAATGTATGATTTTTCCAAGTCAATATACAGCCCTTGATTTTGTGTCCTGTTTCTATATTAGTTTTGTGACACTGATCTGGACCATCTTACTCCTTTCATAATATATATAAGGAAGCTGAAATCTAATCAGTTACCCTTGGTTAAATGACCTTCTCAGAAGTAGCCACATCCCTAGTTAGTGGCACAATTTAATCTCGGACCCTGTTTTTCTGATTTCCAATCCAGTGTGCTTCATTTTAATTGCTTCTTGTTCAATACTCTCCCTAGTAAAATATTGGGTGCTAAGGATTTGAACATAGTAAATTAATTGAATGCTGTTCAGTTCACAATTTTCTATTGTTTGTCAGGAATTCCCCCCCTAACCCTTGTCTGGGATTAACCCTCATCAGAATTAGGTAATTATGTGACAGAGCACATTTCCAAGATGGGCATTGAAGACTGTTCATCTCTTTTGATTCTGGGGAAGGGAGTCAAGATTAGACTACCTCTGGGCCACATCCAAGTTTATGTGTTAGAGCTGCTTCCTGGGGTGGGAGGTAGAGGGGAGGGTACCTTGCCTCTGGGAACATGGCACGTTGCCTGATTTTCTGTTTAAAGTTATGTTCCTGTTGGAATCTGTTCAGTGCTGAGTTTCAGTTGCTTCATACAAATATGATGAGTCCCCTTCACTTTGTGTGCTCTTCCTTCATCTCTCCCCAACTGCTTGTCAATCCAAATTAGGGTCATTTATATGAGTCAGAGTTGTTCTGTCTCCTTTCTAAAGGTCTGGGGAGTCAGGTACCCATGTGCCTTGCAGGAATAAGCTCATGGAATGGGATTCACTTTCAAGAACATTGTTTAAGGGGTCGTGGAGGGCAAATGGGGAACTTCAGTTAGGTTTAGATTTAAAATTTAAATAAGGTTAAAAAGAAATTTCAGATGGAGGAGAAAGAAGACTTCAGCTTCTACTTGGGCAGAATTTTTCTTTCTCTTCTTAGCCAAGAAATCCTTTAGATGATGAATAACATCCTAAAGAACTTTAATCAAATAAATGCCTCCTTGCCTTGAAGGTCAAGTCACCCCCACCCAAGACAGTAGAGAAAGTCATAAACATTAAAAAAAATACCTTTTCCTACATAGTTTACCCAGATAACCCCACCATAAACCCAATTAATAGGAGCATTCCTTCTCATAAAGGGGAACCCAGGATTTTATTGGAAACACCCATTGAGTGCATCAGTGGAAAGCTCGATATAGAATTTAGAGCAATGGCCATTTCCTTCTGTCCCTTGCAAGTTCTTTTGTCAGCATGTTTTTTTTTTCCCAGAATGAAACCTAAGCTATATTTTTCATGATGCTTTCTGGAAAGATCTGTGAAGGGTACATAGTAACTCTCTTCATCTGTTTGAAAGATTGTCCTATGAAAGAAGGATTAAATATTTTATAGAACTCCAGAGGGCAATTGGACTCAGATTTCAGCTCAATAGAAAGAACAACTTTCTAAAAAAAGTTAATCCCAGATGAAATGAGATTGCTTTGTGAAGTGGTGAGTTCCTCTTCCCTCAGAGTATTGAAGAAGAGACTGAATGAACATCCTCATCTGTGTGGTTGGGTAAATTCCTCCATTAAGTGAGAGAGTGGACCAAGATGGCCTCAGAGTTCCCTTCCAAGATCTGAGATTTGATTATGCCTAGTTCTTTCTGTCAAAGCCCATGCACTACTATAACTTTACATTCATGCCTTTGAGGGAAGGCAAAGACCATTTGACTAGGAAAAAAAGGGATGTTAATGTCCCTGGAGTTCTCATGAGGAATTTCCCATGTTAAATCCCTTCCCAAGAAGCCTTGGTTCTCCTCCATCCTTTCCAGTCAGATGGCTCTGAAGCTACCTTTTAAGCATTCCTCTCAACTGGGCTGGTTTGGGAGTCATATAACTAATTGTCTAGGATTTATTGAGTATTGATTACCCACAGGATACATAGTCCTAGGCTAGGCACTCAAGATACACATTAAGCAGTGAGAGAACAAATAAAGTGGTGTTATGTGCTTGGAAGGCTTTTCCTCCATCCTGCAATGGAGGTGTACAGAATGAGTTCAACATGGAAAAAGGGGGAAGCTCTTGTGGTCCCCAGAGCACCCCTGGCATCAGTACAACAGCCTTCATGCTGATGGCACTGGCATTTCCTGGTGAGAAGCGATTTGTTTTCTTGATTAGAATGTAAACACTTGCAGAAGTTATGGGTCTGCTCTCACGTGAGTTTTATTATAGACTTTTCCATTTGTAAACATCATGCCTTGAGCCTGAGGAAGAAATGTGATAACCCCAGGATTCCCAAGAGAGGTGCACATTTGGTTTCTTTCTGGGTTAAAATTAATATGCCTTAGCATCCTTCTCTGAAAATGTCCCACTCAGTCTTTTTTTGTGAATTGGGATTTTGTACCTTATGCCTTTTCCTATACATATATATATCTATATATATCTATATATATATATATATGCATATATATACACACATATATGTATGTATATAGATACATTTCAATTGACACTTCCCAAAAAACTTCCAAACAATGCCTTCTTATAATGCACATTTCCCTAAAATAGATGATTAGCTAAATTAAAAAAAAAAGGAATTGGTTTTTAATTCTGACAATATAGCAGTGGCATTAATCATGTATTTGACTGGCAGTATTGGTTGTACTTATATATTATTATATCAGTCCATATATTTTAGTTAATCATTTGTGTATTTTACTTTCAGTAATTCCTTCACTTCATATTAGTCTTTTCCTTACTTTTATGAATTTTTCTTATGACAAAGCACTATTCTATCCCCTCCCTATGACAGAGTTTGTTTATCCATTCTCTAATTTTGGGCATGTATCTTGTTTCCAGCTTTTTTTTTGTTATGACAAGTCATGCAGTGATAAACATTTTTATACTTACAGATTGTTCTTATTGTTAATGATATCCTTTGGTTATGATCTTAGTAATGGAATCTTTGGATGAAAGAGTTATGAATGCTTCATATCAAATTGTTCTTCAGAGTGGCTGAAACAATTCACAGCCCCACCAATAATAAATCAGAGTCTTTCCTCTTCTCATAATTCCTCCAACCTTAAATTTTTTCATATTTTGTATTTTTGCTAGCTTGAAAAGTATGAGTGATGTCTTAGCGTTATTATAATTTATATTTTTCTGATTACTAGTAATTTGTAAATTTGAAAGATCAGTAATCTTTCAGTTATCAAGAATTTGTTTTTCATTTTTTAAAGAACCATTTATCATGTTCTTTTCAATTGATTAGGGAATGGCTCTTAATCTTATATATGTATATCAATTTTTTATTTAATGCAAATACTTCTCAATATTTACATATTTTATTTCTTTTTTTAAAATACATTTTAATTGATATATTTTTGTATCACTTTTCTGAAAATGTTAGCCTTTTCTAGAAAACTATCCCTTAAACCACTGAAGAAGAGTGGAAAGAAAGTCAGTTCAGCAAAACTGACATAATGAAAAAATCTTGACATTAAATGCAGTGTTTCACAGCAAATACCTCTGTGAAGAATCAGGGGAGGTGCCTTCCCCTATCTCTTCTTTGGAACCAAGATTAATTATTATAAACATTGCAATTAATTTTATTTGTGTAAAGGCCTTAAAATACTATGTAATTGAGATTTCCCATTTCCTTTTTGACAATCTCTTCTCCCTTCTTTCCTTATATTTAGGATTGATATAAGATTCCACTTTGCTCTGATTATTTTTAATGGTGTGACTTTTTATATTTAAATTCTTTATTCATGGGGAATTTATTATTATGTACTGTATAATATAATCAGCTAAACTTTTGTTTTTACCAGACTAGTTTCCAAAATGTCCTTTCCTAAATAAATAACTTCCTTTCTTAGGCTCATTCCCTCTTCCTAACAAGATAGGAGGTACAGAAGACTGATACCTAGATAGTACTCTCTCCTATTTAATCAGTCTTTTTCTGTAAATTACTATTGGTTGGTTGTTTGGTTGGTTGTAGTCTTCATTATTTAAGAAGACCAAAATAATATCATTAGGCACATTGGATAGAGCACTGGTTTTTGGAATCAGGAAGACAGGAGTTTGAATCCTGCATTCAGACACTTAACCAATTACTAGCTGTGTCACCTTGGGCAAGTCACTTAATGTGTGTCACATCCAGGGCCATCTCCAGTCCTCTTGATTCATATCTGGCTACTGGACTCAGGTGGCTCTGGAGGAGAAAGTGAGGCTGGTGACTTAGCATAGCACCCCCCCCCCAATCCAATTCATGTGCTTATCATGACATCACCTCCTTGATGTCATCATCTTCTTTGAGAATGAAGGATGAAAACACAAAACATAACATTACAGTGTGTCTGACTAATCAGACCAATATGAGCTTAGAATGCTCTACCCTAGGTCTGGCACAAATAGTTCTTGTGAACACCTGGGTACTCTTAACTCCAGTTTCTGGGCATGACTCTGGTAGACTGTCTAGGTTTCATAGATAAACAGCAATGAAGTCAGCACAATGGCTCTGTAGATCTTCAGTTTGGTAGTCAGTCTAATACATTTCTCTCCCATACTTTCTTTCGGAGCCTCCCAAACACTGAGCTAATTCTGGCAATGCATGTGTAAGCCTCCCTGGAAAGTACACTGCCAAGGTAAGTGGATATACTGTTCCACATATGGATGATGGATCACCTGTGTTTTCTTGGTGTTAATTGTCAGGCCAAAATTAGCAGAAGTCACAGAAAATCAATATATATTTTGTTACATTTCAGCTTCAAACAGAATTTGTAAACAGAAAATCATATACCAACACTCCCATTTCTTTAGTCTTGGCTTATTGATTTTTCAAAGTGAAAAATTTTTCATTAGTGTAGTAGCTGACCATGGTGCCATGTTGATCCTCAGTATTGATGTCATGGCTGAAAACATCATGCTAAAAAGGAACAGTCTTATTTCACTCCATTGGTGACTGGGAAAATCACAGGAGCATTGTCCACTATTCAGAACCTGGGCAAGAAAACCTTCATGAAACTGATATACAATATTGATAAATTTCTCTGGGCAACCAAATTTTGGCATAATTTTCCAAAAACCTCAAGATTGGTGCTATCAAAAGCCTTGGGCAGCTCTAGAAATGTTATATACAGAACTCTGTTCTGCTTCTGGCATTTTTTCTGGGAGTTGTTGAGTGGCAAACACCATGTTAACTGTTTCTTGATGCTTTCTAAAGCCACACTGACTCTCAGGAAGGAAATTATCTTCCAGGTGAATTGAGAAAGATTCTGGCAAAAATGTTACCAACAATGATAGGAGAATCTCTATTCCCTTTACCTTTATGGAGAGATGGACAGTGGAAGCATACTTGAATTCCTGAAGGATAACCTCCTTATGCCATATATCCTGGAAAAGTTCAGTCAGCTTTTGGATAAGCAATGGACACTGCACCCTGTAGATCTCAACTAGAATAGAATCAGCACCAGATACTTTGCCACTGGAAAGGAGCCTAATGGCATTCTAAACTCTGCTTCAGTTGGAACTTCAGCTAGGATCAAATTGACCTCAACTTGAGATAAACAGTCAATGGTATCTGCAGTGATTGATGATGTCTATTAAGAACACTATGGAAGTGTTCAGGTAAGCCCAGTGTAGTTCTTGTTTATTTGTTTGTTTTTAATTTAGCAGCTTGTAGATTTCTCTTTTATTTTTATCAGTCTTGATGTTTGCAAGTGTTCTGATCCATTTGAGCAAATACAATACTTTACACCAAAACTCTGAAAACTGCCTGCTATTTTTCTGATCCACTTTTGCCAATTGTATGTTGGCTCAACTTTTCCTCCAAGTTAGCAACACAATGTTCCGGCTCAGAGAGGCACTTTAATCTCTTGACATTAATTCTTCTGGTAGTCATTTTGCCTTGGGGCCACCACTTTGAATGTGAATATTTAGCTTGGAGAGAATCTCTGCACCACACATTGCCTTCATCACTCTCACATCCTGTTTGTCTCTTCTTACAATCACATAGTCTATTAGATGCCAATGTTTGCTGTAAGGATGCATCCAGGAAGTTTTATTGCATTTAGATAAACAAAAGATAGTGTTTGTGATGAGAAGGTCATGAGATACACAAGTCTTCAGTATAAGTGACCATTGCTGTTGCTGTTTCCAACTCTATTCCTCTGAAAGACTCCCTGCCATGTCTTGTACTCTGAGCTTACTTTAGCATTAAAGTCACCCATAATTATAAATTCGTCCTCTTTGAGCACATTGATAATGAACATCTCCAGATCTCCATAAAATTTTTCTTTGGCTTCATCAGGGTTTGTCATGGTGAAAGCATGGATGCTGATGGTGGTGGCATGGCATTTGTCTACAAGTGGCAATCTCATTGCCATTAGTCTGACATTCACTCCTCTTGGTGGGCATATAAACTTGCTGACTAGATTAGTTTTGATTGCAAAACCTATACCAGCTTCACTGCTTTACTACAGTCACTCCAGAAAACAAAATAAAACACGTTTCCAGCTCTGAATTCAGTAAACAAGCCTTCATTTGACACTCTCATTTCAGTCTGGGCTGTTATTTGGATATGATACCTGTTAAGTTCTCCTGCAACAAGAGCTGTTCTTCTTTCACTTCTATTGGATCTTGTCTTATCTATGAATGTGGGCACATTCCATGCACCAATGGTGAGGAGAATCTTCTTGAAGAAGTTTTTGTACATTTTTTTTTTGAACATAGGGTGGGAACTCTTTCTGTTACAGTGATCAGACTAGGGTTGGGTAAATAGACAATTTTTAGGGAACGTTTTCTTGCCCCTTTCTCACACAAGGAGGCAAGCAGTGTGATCATTAAAAGACTGTTCAGGGGCCAGCTAGGTGGTACAGTGGATAGAGCACGAGCCCTGAGTCAAGAGGAACTGAGTTCAAAATCTGCCTCAGACATTTGATACTTAATAGGTAGCTATATGGCCTTGGACAAGTCACTTAACCCCATTGCCTCACAAAAATAAAAAAAAAATAAAAGCTGCTCAGATACCCAACAAGTTGTCAAATCCCACTGTTGCTTCCAGTAAGAGAAAAGATCCTTTGATTTGGATTGCCTGTGTCCAGGGTTGCGACTATGGCTTCCAGTGTATCTGTATTTGCTATTTGTCCGTATTAGTGTCTGTCACCACAGTACTTTGAGATCGAATTGGTAAAATGGTATTGGTGTTATCTTTTGATTCATGCATAAATTGGATTTTAAGTGAGGCAGAGATGCAGGAAGCTGTTGGCCTCACTCTCTCTTCCAGAGTCATCATGTGACAAGACAGAATCAAGAAAACTGGTTATGGGGGAATTCCAGCCAAGATGGCAGAGAGAAGATAGGTACTGTGTTAAAGTCTCCTCCTGATCTTCCCTCATATATAATATGAAACAAATCTCTTAACAAAATTTCAATCGACAAAACCCAGAAAGAAGAGCTAGGAGAAGAACATCTACCTCAAGGTTTGTCTTCTGGGCTCTTGGGTGAGCCTGGGTGCAGAGGGCAGACTGTACCTGGAGCACAGGACAGGGTGAGAGCCTGAGAGTGAGACTAGCCTGATCAGTGATGGGGCTAGAGCCTGAGAGCAGGATGGGCCTGACCAGCTGTGGGGGCGAGGGCCAACTGGGGAGCAGATGCATTGGTTGTGGCACTGACGGTCTGGAGCTTGCCAGCAGGGCTGGAGGGTGAGTTCCAGTATGGTAGAGTTGCAGACATTGATCCCTGGGCTCCTCTGGTATGGAGGAACTGAGTCCATACCTTCATTTCAGCTGAAACCTCTTTCCAGAATAAACACAATTATAGCCATTATAACACATTATAACATATTATAATACAATTATAGCCCATCTCCACTCCAAACTCAGGTGTGAGCAGCAGAGCTCCCTCAGCTGTGAATAGGGAGAGCAATTACCTTTCCCACCATTGTTCGAAGATAAAAGTATTCAGCAGCTTCAACCAATTCCTCCAGGCCAAGGGAGAGGGCCTTAAATCAAGGTCACAGACACTCCATAGAAAGCAACCAACCCAGCCTACTGATTGGGCCTACTTAGAGTTACTAAACCCAGTGAGTAAAGCCTCTAGGGACATCAACACCAAAATTCTGTGAACCAGTCCTTCCCCACACAAGGTCTTAGGAAAATGAAGAAAGGCCAGTGAAAAAGGAGGGTCCATAGAAAAATTCCTAGAAAGAAAAGACCCTAACTCAGAAAGACCTAGAACCTCTGAGGAGAATATGATCTGGTCTCTAGCACAGAAAGACTTCCTTGAAGAAATCAGGAAGGAGTTTAAAAATCAATTGGAAAATTTGGGAGAGAAAATTAACTCCATGCAACAAGAATACAAATCCTTAGAAAATACAATTGGACAAATGCAAAAAGAAAGTAATTCTCTCAAAACCTCAATTGGTCAGATGGAAAACTCTTTTAAAAATAGAATTGACTAATTGGAAAAGGTGTTGCAAAAGGTAAATGAAGAAAATTCTTCTCTTAAAAAAAGAATGGAGACTGTGGAAACTAATGGCTTCATGATACAGCAAAAGACTGTTAAACAAAACCAAAAAAATCAAAAAAAGAAGAAAATGTAAAATACCTCATCAGCAAAACCTTCACCTCTAGAATAGATCAAGAAGGGACAACCTGAGAATTACTGATCTTCATGAAAAACATTAAAGAGAAAAAAAAGCCTGGACTTAATATTGCAAGATTTAGTGAGGAGAAACTGCCCTGTTATCATGAAACCAGAGGGCAAAAATAGATATTGGCGGCAGCTAGTTGGTTCAGTGGATAAAGCACCGGCCCTGGAGTGTACTTGAGTTCAAATCTGACCTCAGACACTTAATAATTACCTAGCTGTGTGGCCTTGGGCAAGCCATTTAACCCCATTTGCCTTGCAAAAAAAAAACTAAAAAAAATAGATATTGAAAGAATACATATATCCCTCCTGAAAGAGATCCTAAAATGAAAATACCAAGGAATGTTGTGGTCAAATTCCAGAACTATCAGATAAAAGAAAATCCTGCAAGCAGCCAGAAAGAAACAATTTAGTTACCAAGGAGCCACAGTAAGGATTGCACAGGACCTCACTGCATCAACATTAAGGGATCGAAGGGCCTGGAATGAGATATTCTGAAGAGCAATGGAGCCTGGGATGCAGCCAAGAATCCACTACCAAGCAAAACTGAGCCTTCTCTTCCAGGGAAAAGATGGACATTTATTGAAATAAGAGACTTCCAACATTTCCTGATGAAAAGACCAGTGCTAAATAGAAAATATGGACAATAAACAGGAGGCTCAATAGATGCATAAAAAGGTAAAGAAAAAAGTAAAGAAAAAACTACTATCTAATAAGATGAAATTGGCTATATTCCCACCTGGAAGAAAGATTCTCATAACTCTTGAGAATTGTAACTCTATTAGAGAGAATATATACATAGCCAGAAGTGATGGACACTCACGACTTTTTTGGGACATAGTAAAAATCATATGCAATATTGGGCCAGGGAGATATAGACCTAAAACTAATTGGAAGCTAAATAACCTCATTTTTAAAAATGAGTGGATCAAACAACAAATTATAGAAAAAAAATTAATTATATTATCCTAGATAATGGCAATAATGAAACAACATGCCAAAAGCTATAGGATACACTCAAGGCGACTTTCAGGGGCTATATTATATCTTTAAATGCTTACATGAATAAATTAGAGAAAGAGGAAATCAATGAACTAAATATGCAACTGAAAAAATAAGAGAGAGCAGGCCGTCACCCCTTCCCCTTCCCCGCGGCTGCCATGAAAAACTCAGGAGATTAAGGTGGACATCAAGTTCAAGAGCGCGGGGCCTGGGCAGAAACTCGTGGACACAGGGGAAAAAGTCTCCAAGGAAAGACAGAATCAGCAGGTAACCAAGCAATCCCGCCAAGGACCAACCAATGAAGCCCAAATGGCAGTAGCAGCGGCACTGGCCAGGCTGGAGTAGAAGCAACCCCGATCCCGGGGACTCACGTCCCAAGATTCTATCCGAACCAAGTAAGGAAGGAATTACAGGCAGAAGCCACTGTTAGTGGGATTGCTGAGTCAGCTGTAATAAATGTGATGCCTGAGGCGAAGGAGGAGGGATCTTCAAACCTGTCTGTGTCTAGGGTTTATTTTACCTGCCTGTTCACTGGAGCCATCTTGAGAAAAGACCAGCGGGATGCTTATATCAAAGAGGCCATCAACAAGCACTCAGACAAAGACCCAGTGGCTGCTTCCATCATGAGGATCCATACATTCAACAGCGACCCAGAGAAAGTGAAACTGGGGGTGGACACCATTGCCAAGTACCTGGACAACATCCATCTTCACCCAGAAGAAGAGAAATACAGGAAAATCAAATTGCAAAACATAGTGTTTCAGGAGCGAATCAACTGCCTAGAAGGGGCTAATGAGTTTTTTGAGGCCATTGGATTTGAGAAGATAATTCTCCCTGTTCCAGAACAAGAAACCTCTGAGGAATATTATGTTCTGAGTGAGGAAGCTCTGGCCCATGTAGAGAAACTGGAAGAACACAAAGTCACCCTGCAGGGCTCAGAGCCAGTACGAGCTCAGCTGGCCCGGCAGCAATGAGTATTCAAGCCCTCCCCTCTGGCTGCTCAGTTTGACCTACCTGGAGACTTCTTCAACCTCACAACAGAGGAGCTTAAAGGGGAGCAGAAGCTAAGGATGGACACTGTGGAACGGCTGACTGTGCTTCAGACCAAAGCCATGCGGGAGAAGGAGGAGCAACGGGAAATGCGAAAATATACCTATACCCTCTTACGAGTTCGCTTTCCAGATGGGCACATCCTCCAGGGTACGTTCTATGCTCGAGAGAGGCTGTCTGCACTCTACAGCTTTGTGAGGGAGGCATTGCAGAATGACTGGCTGCCCTTTGAATTGCTTTCTGCAGGCGGGAATAAACTGTTGGATGAAAACTTAGCCTTCAATGAATGTGGGCTGGTGCCTTCAGCTCTTCTGACTTTCACTTGGGACACAGGCATCTTGGAAGATATCAAGGCATCAGGAGCTGAGCAGGCCCTGGGAATTCTGAAACCTGAACTTCTTGCAACTGTGGAAAAGCTCGCATGAAATAAAACCAGGCTTGGCCTCAGCCCCCCCCCAAAAAAAAAATAACAGAGAACAAATTGAAAACCTCCAATTAAATACCAAATTAAAAATTCTAATAATTAAAGGAGAAATTAATAAAATCAAAAGCAATAAAACTATTGAACTAATAAATAAAACTAATTTGGTTTATGAAAAAAATAAAATTGATAACCTTCTGGTCAACTTGATTTAAAAAAAAGTAAGAAAAAACCAAATTGCTATTATTATAAATGAAAAAGGTAAATTCACCACCAATGAGGAGGAAATTAAAGTAATAATTTGGAATTATTTTGCCCTACTCTATGCCAATAAATTTGACAATCTAATTGAAATGAGTGAATATTTTCAAAAATATAAGTTGCGCAGATTAAATGAAAAGGAAATTAAAAATCTAAATAACCCTATCTCAGAAAAAGAAAATTCAACAAGCCATTATTGAACTCCCTAAGAAAATTGAATGGACAACACCAGAATTCACAAGTGAATTCTATCAAACATTTAAGGAACAATTGGTTCTAATTCTATGTAAACTATTTGGAAAAATAGGTGAAGACAGAACTCTGCCAAACTCTTTCACCAATATGGTGCTGATACCTAAACCAGGAAGAGTTAAAACAGAGAAAGAAAATTAAAGACCTATCTCCCTGATGAATATAGATGCAGAAATCTTAAATAAAATCTTAGCAAGATGATTACAACAAGCTATCACTAGGATAATACACTATGATCAAGTAGAATTTATCCCAGGAATGCAGGGTTGGTTCAATTTTGTATAAACTGTTAGGTTTGTTAATGATATCATTAATTATACTATTAGAAATCATATGATTATATCAGTAGATGCTGAAAAAGCTTTTTTTGGAGGGGGGCAAGGCAATGGGGTTAAGTGGCTTGCCCAAAGCCACACAGCTAGGTAATTATTAAGTGTCTGAGGCTGGATTTGAGCTCAGTTACTCCTGACTCCAGGGCCAGTGCTCTATCCACTGTGCCACCTTGCCGCTCCCTGAAAAAGCTTTTGACAAAATACAGCACCCATTTCTACTAAAAACACTAGAGAATGTAGGAATAAATGGCTCATTCCTTAGAATAATAAGCAGTATCTATATGAAACCATCAGCAAGCATTATATGCAATGGGAATAGGCTAGAGGCATTCGCAATAAGATCACGGGTGAAGCAGTGATGCCCATTATCATTACTACTATTTGATATTGTGTTAGAATTGTTAGCTTCAGTAATAAGAGAAGAACAGGAAATTGAAAGAATTAGAATTGGGAAGGAAGAGAGAAAACACTCACTCTTTGCAGATGACATGGTGGTATACCTAGAGAATCCCAAGAAATCATCTAAAACTCTACTAGAAACAATTAGCAACTTTAGCAAAGTTGCATAATATAAAAATAAACCCTCATAAATCCTCAACATTTCTATGTATGACTAGTATGATACAGCAGAAAGAGCTAGAAAGAGAAATCCCATTCCAAGTAACCTCAGACAGTATAAAATACCTGGGATTCTACCTGCCAAGGTAGACTCAGAAACTTTTTGAAAACAATTAAGAAACACTTCTCACACAAATAAAATCAGATTTAAATAACTGGGCAGACATCAACTGCTCATGGATGTGTCGAGCAAATATAATAAAAATAACAATTCTACCAAAACTAAATCACTTGTTTAGCACCCTACCAATCAAAATTCCAAAAAAATTACTTTAATGAGTTAGAAAAAGTTGTAAGTAAATACATATGGAGAACTAAAAGTCAAGAATTTCCAAGGATTCAATGAAAAAAACTACAAAAGAAGGTGGCTTAGCCTTACCAGATCTAAAATTATAAAGCATCAGTCATCAAAACTGTCTGGTATTGGATAAGAAATAGAGTGGTGGATCAGTGGAATAGACTAGGTATACTAGCAAGAAGTGATTATAGTAATCTGCTGTTTGATAAACCCAAATAGTCCAGCATTGGGATAAAAAAAATCTTCGATAAAAACTCTTAGGGATTTGGAAGTTAGTATCGAAGAAACTTAGATTAGACCAACACCTCATACCCTATACCAAAATAAGATCCAAATGAATACACAATTTAGACATAAAAAACAATATTATAAGCAAACTAGAAGATCAAGGAGCAGTTTACCGTCAGATCAATGGAAAGGGAATCAGTTGATGACCAAGGAAGAGATGGAGAACATCATTAAAAACAAACTAGATAGTTTTGATTTCATTAAATTAAAAAGTTTTTGCACAGACAAAACCACGATCAAAAGAAATGTAGTAAATTGGGAAACAATTTTTATAACTAGTTTTTCTGACAAAGGACTCATTTCTAAAATATACAGAGAATTGAGTCAAATTGTCAAAAAAACAAGCCATTCCCCAATTGACAAATGGTCAAAGGATATGCAAAGGCAATTTACAGATGAGTAAATCAAAGCAATCCATAGTCATATGAAAATTGATCTAAATAATTATTTATTAGAGAAATGCAAATTAAAGCATCTTTGAGATACCACCTCACACCTCTCAGACTGACCAATATGACCAGAAAGGACAATAATCAATGTTGGAGGGGATATGGGAAATCTGGGACACTAATACATTGTTGGTGAACTCACCAACTGTGAATTCATCCAAACTTTCTGGAGAGGAATTTGGAATTATGCCCAAAGGGCAACAAATATGTGCATACCCTTTGATCCAGTAATACTACTGCTAGATCTATCCCCTGAATATATTATGAAAAAGGGTAAAAATATCACTTGTACAAAAATATTCATGGCAGCCCTGTTTGTGGTGACAAAGAATTGGAAATTGAGTGAATGTCCATTAGTTGAGGAATGACTTAAGATACTGTGCTATATGTATGTCATGGAACACTATTGTTCTATTAGAAACCAGGAGGGATGGGAATTCAGGGAAGCCTGGAATGATTTGCATGAACTGATCCTGAGAGACATGAGCAGAACCAGAACAACACTGAACAATCTAACAGTAACATGGATGTGATGATCAACCTTGATGGACTTGCTCATCATCAGTGCAACAATCAGGGATAGTTTTGGACTATCTGCGATGGAGAATACCATCTGTATCCAGAGAAAGAATTGTGGAATTTGAACAAAGACCAAAGACTATTACCTTTATTTTAAAAAAAAAAAACTCTTATTATGTAATTTTGCTATCTTTATTTTTCTTCCCTTAGTACATGATTCCTCTCTCATCACATTCAACTTAGATCAGTTTATACCATGGAAACTATGGGGGGAGGGAAGCAAGATTAAGGGGAAAATTGTATAACTCAAATTAAATAAAATCTTTCTAAAAAATGAATTGTCAAGTCTAATCTATTTTGAGTGTGTGCAGAGGAATATTTCATTTTTATTTTTGTTTATCTGGAATCTAACATAATACCTAAATAAATAATGCTTAATATTGTAAAGTAAAATAAAAGACAACTGGTGATAGAAAAGTAAAAGAACAGGATAGGCTTGCTTCTAAGAAATTCCAAAGGTATTAAAATTATGACTAAATTTTGGAGAGATAGATCCCACAGAAAGATATAGTGAGGCAATTCTCCAGCCCAAGGTAACTTGGAAGATCTGTGGCAAAGCTTTGTTCCATTGGGGTTGGAGGGGGGGGCTGCAATGCATTTAGGATTGCACAGCACCAGAGTGAATGAACAAATGAGCTCCAGTCTTCCAGAAACAGCTCACAGGATGCCTGGGTCCCTGGGGTACCTGAAGTCATGCAGTGGAATTGGGATTCAGACCTCCAAACCCAGGGATCAATAAGCACAACTTGGAAGATCATTGGGAAGCTTCTGCCAGAGAAAGTGTGGAGTCTACCAGGCCTGAGGAGCCAATCAGCAGGGAGCCTCCTGGCAATTGCTTCAAGAAGTTCAGCCCTCAGAAAATAAAGGGGTTGGGGGAGTCTGTTGAGGTCTCTCCACTATCCCTGGAACAAGACTCTTATTTATTTATTTAAGGCAATTGGGTTAAATGGCATACCTAAGTTCATGCACCTAGCTAATTATTTAACCAGATTTAAGCTCAGGTCCTCCTGACTCCAGGGCTAGTTCTTTATCCACTTGATGCCTAGCTTCCCCTGGAACAGGACTTTTGTATTTTGTCCACATTAAGACCCTGGTCAAACTCTGAACCCTCTCCCCTCATTGCCATAGAGCAAGGGCCTTCCTCATAGCTCCAGGGCAGGGCAGAGTGCTTATGGTCATCCATAGACCAGAGAATAAGCCAGGAGAGCTGTCAGAGCCTCTCATAATTCATTGAAAGAACTGAGGTCCTTGTGGAGGTGTCCCAATGACACTCAAAAGCTGGGAAGCACCTCAAAACCAGGTCATGAGCTGGGGAAATGAGTAAACAGAAAAAAAGAACTTGACCATAAATAATTACTTTGGTCTCATGGAAGATCAAAACATACACTCAGAAGATGAAAATTTCAAGCTATTGTATCCCAAGTTCCCAAGAAAAATAGAATTTGAACTAAGGCTATGGGTGAGCTCAAAAAATATTTTGAAAATCCACTAAGGAAGGTAGAGGAAAAAATGGGAAGAGAAGTGAGAGAGATGCAGGAAAATCATGATAACCAAGTCAACAGTTTAATCAAGGTGATACCAAAAAATGGAAGAAAATAACATGTTAAAAAACCGGCTTAGATCAAATGGAAAAAAGCAGTCCATAAAGTTAATGAGGGTAGAAGAATGCCTTAAAAAAGCAGAATTGGCCAAATGGAAAAGGAGATATGATAGCTGTCTGAAGGGAAAAAAACTCCCTTAAATGTAGAATGGAGCTAAAGGAAGTTGATGAGTTGATGACTCTGTGAGGAATCAGGAAACAATAAAACAAAACCAAATAATGAAAAACTAGAAGAAAATGTGAAATATCTCATTGGAAAAATAAACTGCCCTGGAAAACAGATTCAGGAAAGATAACGTAAAAATTATTGGACTATCTGAAAGTCATGACCAGGAAAAGAGCCCTAATTTCATTTTAAAATTATTTTAAAATAATTTTTAAGTCATTTAATAATTTTTTAAAAAATTCTACAGGAAAATTGCCCTGATATACTAGAAGCAGAGGGTAAATAGAAATTGAGAGATCACCTCCTGAAAGAAATCCCAAAAAATAACTCCCAGGAATATTATTCAAGTCAAATTCCAGACTTCCAATTCAAAAAGAATGTTACAAGCAGCCAGGAAGAAACAAGTCAAATATCATGGAGCTACAGTCAGGATTACACAGGACTTAGTAGAATCCACATTAAGAGTCCATAGGGTGGGGCGGCTAGGTGGCATAGTGGAGAAAGCACTGGCCTTGGAGTCAGGAGTACCTGGGTTCAAATCCGGTCTCAGACACTTAATAATTACCTAGCTGTGTGGCCTTGGGCAAGCCACTTAACCCCATTTGCCTTGCAAAAATCTAAAAAAAAAAAAGAGTCCATGGGGGGGGCGTGGCTACATGGCACAGTGGATAGAGCACTGGCCCCGGAGTCAGGAGTACCTGAGTTGAAATCTGGCCTCAGACACTTAATAATTACCTAGCTGTGTGGCTTGGGCAAGCCACTTAACCCAATTGCCTTGCAAAAACTAAAAAAAAAAAGTCCATAGGTCTTGGAATATAATATTCTGGATGGCAATAGAGCTTGCATTACAATCAAGAATCAATTACTCAGCAAAACTGAACATCCTTTTCCAGGGCAAAAGATGGACATTCAGTGAAATAGGGGAATTTAAAATGTTTCTGTTGAAGTGACCAGAGCTGAACAGAAAGTTTGATCTCCAAGTACAGGACTCAGTTGAACCATAGAGAGAGTGGGACAAGAAGGGTAAGTTATGAGCAATTTAATGATGTTGAACTGCTTGTATTCCTGTATGGAAAATGATACTGATAATATGCATTTGAACCTTCTCAATTAATAGAACAGTTAGAAGGAACATATCTAGACATGGTACAGAGAGAGCTAATTTGAAGGTATAATGTATTATAATGATGGAATCAATAGATGAAAAAAGGAATGTATGTAGGGAAAGGAGAGGTAGAATAGAGTAAGATATTTCATGTAAAAGAGTCAACAGTGGAGTGGAAGTGGGGGAAGGTGAGGAGGAGTAAGTGAGCCTTCATTCTCATTGGAGAAGAAACAATATACACACTCAATAGAAGAAAACAATATACACACCCGCAGAGGAAAAAGGAGAGGATGGGAATGGGAGAAAAGGTATTGGGGGGACTAATAGGTAATAGAGGAGAGGGAAGATTGTGGGAGAGGGTACTTAGATACAAAACACTTTTTTTGTTGTTTTTTTTTTTGCAGGGTGGTGGGATTGGTTGGCCTGCTCCAGACCACGTGACTGGATGGTTGTTGGGTGTTTGGGATAGGGCTTGAGCTTTGGTGCTCCTGGTCCCAGGGCCAGTTCCCTGTCTTCTGTAACATTTGGCTGTCTTATAACTCACTTTTGAGGAGGGCAAAAAGTAACGGAGAGAGAGAATAGAATGAATGGGAGTAGGGAGGAATTGATGGAGGGAAATACAATTAGCAGTAGCAACTGTGGGAAAAAATATGGAAGCAACTTCTCTGATTGATTTATGATAAAGAATGCAATCCATCCCAGAGACAACTGATGGAATCCAAACATAGATTGAAATACAATTTTTTTCCTTTTTCTGTCACTTTATTTTTCTTGCAGTATTTTATCTTACAACAAGATTATTTTAGTGAAGTGTAAACAAATAAATAAAAAGAAATAAATTAAATAATATTAATAAAAGACAACTGGTGATGACTTTAGATTCAGTGTATGACCTTAGCAATTTCCATGTCTAACCATCTAAGTGATCCATAGCAACTGCTTTAGCTGCCTTCATAGCCATTGGAACAAAGTGTTCACATTTACCCATTTCTCCAGTGGATGCCTTCATATGTTGGGGTAGACACCCTTTCCCCCCCTACTCATGGATGAGTTTGACTCTTTTTCAGATACCCTCAACCTGGTTTAACCCATCTGCTGAAATGGTTTGTGGCCACTCTATGCTACAACTTTTTGGAGCCATAGATGAGAGTTAGGTGACTCAGGTATACATCAAAGGTGGAAATTGGCCCTGAAAAGGACTTAGCAGTCCTCACACCAGAGACACTTGTCTTCCTTGAATACACCCTGTGTCCCTGAATTTATTGTAATACTCAGGAAATTGCATTTTCAGTTCAGCTGATATCTAATAGGAGTTTGAGAAGACTAGTTATCTTACTATCGTCATGTCTTTAATCCTTGGTTAATGCCAATACTTTTATAAGTATGATTGATTTCTCCACTAATAAAGATTATTATCACTCTGTGTCTTCTCATCCTGTATGATTAGGGCCCAGGTACCTCTCCAGTCGTCCTCTGTGTTTTCTCCTATTTTCTGATTACCAGAGCAAGACTCAGATTGTCAGTTTGTTTTTCCAAGTTTTCATAACATGGCCAACACCCTCTTTTCAGAGAACCTCAGAGTTGGAGACCATATCCTTTATTTTGTAACTGAAAAAGGATACCTTCTTTACCCAATGATGTAAAACTCAAATAGAAATGGATCCCTCTAGCAGACATTGACTTACAAAACTGAAAATATTATCTGTGTTGTATTTTTATTTTGTTAAATACTTTCCAATTAAATTTTAATCTGTATTTAGGAATTTTGTAGACCAAGGTAAGAGTTTGAGACCTCTGCTGAAATACACACCTGAAAAATGATTGTCTGGGTTTTGCTTGATGACTTCTGATAAAGGAAATCCTTTCTCTCCCTAGGCAATATTTCACTTTCTTATAGCTTCAATTATTAGAAAGATTTTTCTTAGGTTAAGCCTAAATTTGTCTCTCAACATTTTTACCTATTGTTCCTTGTTCTACATTCAGAATGATACGAATCCCTTTTCCTTTTACTATTAGTGAATAGGGCAATCTTGTCTCTTGGAAGTCATCTCTTCTCCAGGTTCAATATAGGTCATCCTTCAGCTGATTATCATATGGAATTTGTTTTTTGGCCATTTCCTTGAGTTCCCAATTGCTGTCACAAGAAGAGCTGCTGTAATTATTTGTCTACAAATTGGTTCTCCCTTTTCTTTGATCTATTTGGGATACAGATCTAGTAGTGATAGTGCTGGGTCAAAAGGTATGCACAATTTTTTAGTCCTTTGGGCATAATTCCAAATTATTTTTAGAATGGTTGGATCAGCTCATAACTCTGTCAGTAGTGCATTAGTGTCTGTATTTTCCATCTCCCCTTTAGAATTTATCATTTTTCTTTTCTGTCATATTAGTTAATCCAGTGGATATGCATTGATACTTTAGTTGTTTTAATTTGAATGTCATTAATCAGTAGTGATTTAGAGTGTTTTCATAAGGCTATTGAATTTTTATTGTCATTCTCTCTGATATAATTATTTATTGTTTGTCTACTAGACCATTCATTCTTTAGATTAACTTATTTTTTCTCCAATTTTGAATCTTTGTTTCCTTGGTCTCTCATTGAATATAATTTTATTGCATTACAATATGAAAAGGATACATTTAGTATTTGTGCTTTTTTGCATTTACTTATAAAGTTTGAAATGTCCCAATTTATGTCCAGTTTTTATAAGGTTTTGTTAGCACTCAAAAATGGTATGTTCCTCTCTATTCCCCATTTAGTTCTCTCCAGACAGCTACCATATCTAGCTTAATATTCTAATTAGATTTATGTAGTTCTTTTTTTTAGCAATGGACCTAGAAATTCATTCATTTATTTATTTATTTATAAATATTTTTTTTCCCCAATTACATTTTAAAACAAATTTTATATTCATTTTTATAAAATTTGAGTTCCAAATATCCATCCCCTCCTTGCCCTTCCCTCTTCCTTGCCCTTAAATAGTTGTGAAAGAAAAAAACATAAAAAGTATAAAGTTAAGTGAAATAAGTATGCTTAGATCTTTATTCAGATCAGTTCTTTATCTGGAGGAAGATAACATTTTCCTTCCTGAGTCCTTTTTACTTGTCCTGTCTTATTATGTTGATGAGAAATACTGAGTCGTTACTAATATTTTTAAGGTTTTTACAAGGCAATGGGGTTAAGTGGTTTTCCCAAGGCCACACAGCTAGGTATTTATTAAGTATCTGAGGCTGGATTTGACTCAGTTACTCCTGACTCCAGGACTGGTGCTCTATCCACTGTGCCACTTAGCTACCCCTAATTACTAGTTGTTTGTCACATAACGTTGGTGCTATTGTGTACTATTTTCCTGATTTTGCTCATTTCATTTTGCATCAGTTTGTATAAGCTTTTCCAGGACCTTCTGAAATCTGCCTATTCATCTCTTATTGTATTACTATTGTAATACTATTCAATACTATTGTATTCCATTATATTCATGTACCAGAGCTATTGAGCCATTCCCCAATTGATGGGCATCCCCTCAATTTCCAATATTTTGCCACCATGAAAAGTACTCCTGTAAATATTTTTGCATATGTAGGTCCCTTTCCCTTTTTTATAATTTCTTTGAGATACAGACCTAATAGTGGAAGTACTAGATCAAATGGTAGGTGCACAGTTGGTTGCCCTTTGGGTATAGTTCCAAATTGCTCTCCAGAATGGTTGATCAATTCACAATTCCACCAACAGGACAGTGTCCCAATTTTCCCACATTTTCAACTTTTGATGTTTTCCTTTTTAGTCATATTAACCACTCTGATAGGTGTGAAGTGGTACCTAAGAGTTGTTTTACTTTGTATTTCTCTAATCAAAAGTGATTTGGGTTTTGTTTGTACAAAAGCTTATTTAATGTAACCAAAATTATATATTTTGCATTTCATAATGTTCTATATCTCTTTTTTGGTCATGAATCTGTAATTCACTTAACTTCTCTTTTAAGAATTTGAATGCCAGGGGTGACTAGGTAGTGCAGTGGATAGAGCACTGGCCCTGGAGTCAGGAGTACTTGAGTTCAAATATGACCTTGGACACTTAATAATTACCTAGCTGTGTGGCCTTGGGCAAGCCACTTAACCCCATTTGCTATGAAAAAAAAAAAATTTGAATGCCAGGAGCAGCTAGGTGCACAGTGGATAGAGCACCAGCCCTGGAGTCAGGAGTACCGAAGTTCAAATATGGCCTCAGCCACTTAATAATTACCTAGCTGTGTGGCCTTGGGCAAGCTACTTAAACTCAGTGCCTTGCAAAAAAACCTAAAAAAAAAATAATTTGAATGCTAAGTCATTCCCCAATTGATAAATGGTCAAGGAATATGAATAGGCTGTTCTAAAATGAAAAAAAATTAAGGCTATCTTTAGGCATCTGGAAAAAGTATCCAAAACATTTATTGATTACAGAAATCTAAATTAAACATACTCTGAGGTACCACTTCATACCTGTCAGATTACCCAATATGACAAAAAAAGGTAAATGATCAGTGCGGGAAACCTAGGACACTTATTTGTTATTGGTGCAGTTGTGAACTCAGCCAACTTTTCTGGAGAGCAATTTGGAAATTTGCCCTTGCATCCAGCACTATCACTATTGGCTCTATATCCCAAAGAGATTGTAAGAAAGGGTAAAAAAATCCATATATACAAAAATGTTTGTAGCAGTTCTTTTTGTAGTGGCAAAGAGTTGGAAATTGAGGGGGATGCCCATCAATTGGGAAATGACTGAACAAATTGTGCTGTATGAATGCATTGGAGTATTATTGTTCTGTAAAAAATCATGAGCAGGAGAACAGAAAAACCTTGAAAAACTGACATGAACTGATGCTGAATGAAGTGAGCAGAACAAGAACATTATTTAATCGCAACATTGTGTGATGACCAACTATGATGGACTTGGCATTTTTCAGCAATGCAATGTTCAGTGATGGTTCTAGGGGACTTGTGATGGAGGATGCCATCTACATCCAGAGAGGGAACTGAGGAGTCTGATTGTAGACCAAAGCTTACTAATTTTCAATTTCTAAAATTTGTTTTATATTTTGTTTCCCCCCTTTTGTTTTGATTCTTCTCTCACAACATGATTAATTTGGAGATATGTTTAATATGATTGTATGTGTATAACAGATTACTGTCTGTCAGGGAAAGGGTGGAGAAATGGAAGGAAAGGAGAAAAAATGTGGTACTCAAAATCTTACATAAAAAAGGTTGTTGAAAACGATCTTTGCACACATTTGAAAAAATAAACAATCGAAAAACGTATTTGGATCCTATATTACTTGGTTTTGTGTGTGTGTGTGTATTTAGTATTACTGTTACTTCTTTGCTTTGTATACTTTTAACAAGATGTTCTTTCCTTCCTTGTCTCTTTTAATTAGGTCTATTTTTACTTTTGCTTTGTTTCAGATCAGTATTGCTACCCCTTAAAAACTTAAGCTAAATTATAGTACATTCTGTTCTAGTCCCTTACTTTTACTCCATGTATCTATCTGCTTGAAGTTTATTTTTTGTAAAGAACACATTGTATGATTCTAGTTTTAGCCTACTCTATTATCTGCTTCTGTTTCATAGGAGACTTCATCCCATTCACATTTATATTATGTATTTCCCTTTATCCTATTTTTCCTTTCTCGTTTTTGATTCTCACTCCTCGATGTTTTGCTTCTGTCTACCATGTCCTGGATCTTACTTCTCTTCTGTTAGTCTGACTTTACTCTTAATCTCCTTCTTTCCTGTTGAGTAAGATATATTTCTATATTCAACTGATTGTGTGTTATTCACTGTTTGAACCATTACTGATGACAGTAAGGTTCAAGTGATATCCATCACCCACTTTTCCATCTTTCCCTTCATTCTAATATGTTTTAGTACCTTTTCATGTCAAATAATTTACCCCATTCTGCCTCTTCTTTCCTTTTGCACCCAGTATATTCTTCTTTCATCTTTAATTATGTGTTATATCTTTCCCTCAAATTCACCTTATACCATGCCCTCTGACTATAATCTATATCTATCTTCTTTCTATCTATACTATTAGTGGTACAATTTTTAAGAATTACAAACATCACCTCCTCATAAAAAGATGTAGTTCAGCTCTGTTGAATTCCTTATGTTTTCTTTTCCCTTTTTACTTCTTTAGGCTTCTTTTGGGTCTTGATACTGGAGATCGAATTTTTTTGTCCGCTTCTAATTATTTTAGAAAAGTTTGAAATCCTTGTAGTACTATGCTTAATTTCACTGGGTAGGTAATTAATCATTGCAGTCTTTTGCCATCCAGAATATTATATTCTATGACCTCTGAGCCTTTAATATTGCAGCTGCTTAGTCCTGTGTAATCCTGATTGTGGTTCCTCAGTATTTATATTGTTTCTTTCTGGCCGCTTGCAGTATTTTTTCTTTGATATGATAGTTCTGTAATTTGACTGTAACATTCCTTGGAATTTTTATTTTGGAATCTCTTTCCTGAGGTGATAAGTGGATTTCTTAAATGCCTATTTTGCCCTATGCTTCTAGAATATCAGGACACTTTTCCCTGGCAATTTCTTCTTCTTCTTTTTTTTTTTTTTTTTTTTTTTTTGCAAGGCAGCGTTGTTAAGTGACTTGCCTAAGGTTAGACAACTAGGTAATTGTGTCTGAAGCTATTTGAACTTAGGTCCTTCTGATTCCAGGACTGTGCTCTATCCACTCCACCTACTTGATAATTTCTTGAAAGATACTGTGTTGGTATTCCTTTCATTTATGACTTTCAGGTTGTCCAGCGATTCTGATATTGTCTCTTCTGGATCTACTTTTCCAGTTTAGTTATTTTTCTAATGAAATATTTTACATTTTATTTTATTTTTCCATTCTTTTGAATTTTTTTTTTTGATTCTTGATGTCTCATAGAGTTAATAGCTTCTATTTGCACAATTCTAACTTTTAAGGAGTTCTTTTCCTCAGCTTTTGTGCTTCCTTTTTCATTTGGTTAATTGTACTTTTTAAGGAGTTTCCTTCAATGGATTTTTTTTATCTTTTGCGTTTGACTAGTTCTACTTTTTAAGCAGTTTTTTTTTCCAGGTTGTTGATTCTTTTTTTCAAATTCTTTGGCATCACTCTCATTTCTTTTCCCAATTTTTCTTCTACCTCTCTTATATGATTTTTAAGCTCCTTTTTGAACTCTTCCATGAGTTCTTCTGAGCCTAAGAGTACTTGTTTTTCTTTGGAGTTTTGTCCATTGGCATTTTGACATTATCCATGTTAACAGAATTTTTACTGAGCCAGTCATTACCCTGGGTGGAACAGAGCAGGCCAGAGACAGAGTGCTAGTAAAAAGCTATTTTTTTATTTAATTAATTACTTTCTTTACAAGGAACTGATTTACAAAATATGGTATTACTCCTTTTGTGGAGCTCCACTATGCTGTAGTTCAGGCAGAGAGTTTATCCATGATTTTAAGTAGGAAGGGAGGAGTGAGTGGTTTATATAGCAATCAATTTTGGTGATCTCACTTGGACAAGTCCACCCTTCTGGACAACAATTGTGACCATCCAAGTAGGACAACACTGGTGTCCTCAAGTCTTGTGGGAATGAGTAATGTAATTGTATGGTCTTGAGGTCCATTATTGAGTACAGTGCAAGTCATATCAATTCACTTCACTTAACACAAGCAAAAGAATGCTGTACTTGTCAGGGTTAAAACAAATTACTCTGGCTACTTTGTTTTTATGTTTCCCAGGACCAGAGCTTGCCCGTGAAAAGGATCTCCAGAAACTAAATTATTATTATTATTATTATTAAATTCATTAAAAATATCATATTAATTAGTATGAAAATCATAATTCTCTTTTCGACCTTTTCTGAGTTTGTGTCTTGATCTTTCCTGTCACCATAATAACTTTCTATGATTAGATTCTTTTTTTTTTTTGCTCTTCTTTTTTGGTCTTTTTCCTCTCTTTTAAATTTGAGCTCTGCCCTGGAGTGAAAAGCTCACTGTTTCTGGCGTCTTGTTCTAGGGGTTGCACGCTCTGTTTGTTTACTATGTGCCATACTGATGTTGCCCACGGGGATCTTTCATGTCTGGTGTTGCTGTGGGTGTTGGCTGGGGAGTGACTGACACTGTTGGAGGACAAAGGGGTCTGACAGCTTATCTGGTGCTAAGCCAGGTTCCTAGTGCTGAAGTCTGGCATGTGTTGAGGTTGGTGGACTGTTACTGCATTTCCACACTGAAGCAGCTGTCATTCGAGCTGCTATAGAGACTGCCTATTTGCCTAGAGCTATACTAAAGTAAGTGGGGGTGAAGGAAGTTGGGAGATTTGCTTGCTACACTGCACTGGGATTCAGGATCTTCTGCTGGTTGATTGAGGTGGAGCTTGCTGCTGGCTTCCTTGGATACTTCCTGTCCTGTCCCCTTTTACCCAAGTGAGACAGAGCTTTCTTGCCAATCTTGCAAGTTTCTTGGGCTTAAAGATTGTTTAACCCCAACAGTTTACTGGTTCTGCTGTTCCAGAATTTGTTTTGGGGTACATTTGTGGTTGATGGAGGTAAATATGAGAGAGTTACAGTGATTCATAGCTTGCTCTGCCATCTTAGCTGCAGAAGTGGCAGATTTATCTAGTTCTGAGAGGGGAAGATTGAAGTTCCCCAGTATTATAGATTTGCTCTCTATTTCCATCTGTAATTCAGTTAGCTTTTCCCTTTTAAAAAATGGTAACTATAGCATTTGGTGCACTTAAATTTTATATTGCTATTACTTCATTATCTTTGAAACCTTTTTTCATAATGTAGTTACCCCATTAACTTCTTTTAATTAATTCTAATTTAGCTTTAACTTTGTCTGAGGTCATGATTGTTATTACTGAATTTTTTTGCAGCAGCAGAATCATAATTTTTATATGTAGCTCTCATTTTTAAGATTCTTTCTTGTAAACAATATATTATTGAATCCTGGTTTTTAATTCTGCTATTTCTGTTTTATGGATGATTTCATCCTATTCATATTCTAATTTACAATTATTAGTTTGCATTTTCCTCCATTCTATTTTTCCTCATGGTTTAGCCTTCTCTTTTTCGTTTTACCCCATCCCTCCTCAGATGACTTTTAAACATTGTCTCCCTAATCTGCACCCTTATTAAGAAGTCCTCCCTTATCCTCCTATTTCTTGATCTGTTCATCCTTCTAAAAGTTCCTCCCTTATCCTATCCCCTTGCCTTCCTCTTTCTTTTCAAGTTAAGAAGACTTTTATACCTTTCCAGATGTCTGTTATTTTCTCATTAACACCGTTCTGATGAATGAGACTCTAGTGCTACCAGTTCTCCATCTCCTCCTGCTTCCATTTTAGCAATTCTTCCATTCAAACTTCATGTGTTTAAGATAATTTATCCTTTTTTCTTCTCCCTATCCAATTTTGTTTTTAGGATCATGGTAATCTTAAGTCAACCCTAAACCTTTTATCTATGATTACTCTTTCAAAGTATTCAAGTAATGATAATATCCTTAAGAGTTACAGATACTGTTTTACCATATAACAAGTAAAGATTTTAACCTTATAAAGTCCTTTATAACAGGTCTTCAATGTTTACATTTGTTTCTCCAGCGTCAAGTAGGTCAGATTTTCTATTGAGTTGTGCTATTTTCTTCACAAATACTAAATACTAAATATTAAATGTCCATTTTTTTCTTATTCAGGATAACAAACTTTGCTAAACAAGTTATTCTTGGTTGCAAACCCAGCTCCTTTGCTCTTCAGAATATAATTTGTGATCTTAGTCTTTTATTTCAGAAACTGCTAAATCTTGTGTTATCCTAACTTTAGCTTCACAGTATTTAAATTGTGTTTTTTTCAGTTACTTGTAGTATTTTTCTTCATGACCTGAGACCTTCAAATTAAATTAAGCTGTGATGTTCCTGTGCGTTTTCATGTTGGTCTCTTTCAGGTGGTGATCAGTAGATTTTTTTCTATTTCTATTTTACACACTCATTCTTAAACTTCAGGGAACTTTTCCTTAATCTCATGAATTATAGTGTCTAAACTCTTTTTTTAATCATATCTTTCAGGTAGTTCAACAATTCTTATGGTTTTTTTTTTTCCCTCTGTTCTCTGGATTATATCTTTTTCAAATGAAACGTTAAACTTTTTTTTCTATTTTTTCATTCTTTTGATTTTGTTTTATTGTTTCTTGGTGTCTTAGCTTCCCCTTGCCCAATTATAATTCTCAAGGAATTATTTTCTTCCTTAAGTTTTTGACCAATAAGTTGACTTCCTTTTCATAATTTTCTTCATTTTTCCTGGCATGTACTGATCAGAATGACTTTTCCCCTATTTTTTATTCAGCCTCCTTATTTGATTTTTTTTTAAATTTTTGCAAGGAAATGGGGTTAAGTAGCTTGCCCAAGGCCTCATAGCTAGGTAATTATTAAGTGTCTGAGGTTAGATTTGAACTCAGGTACTCCTGACTCCAGGGCTGGTGTTCTATCCACTATACCACCTAGCTGCACCCCCCATTTGATTTTTAGTGCCTTTTAAAGCTCTTTCAAATAATCTTTTTTTGAACTTGTGACTATTTGGCCTTTTTTCCTTTGTGATAGAAATAGACATTTTAGCTTTATTCAATTTGAACTCAGATCATCTCTATCACCATAGCAGCTATCTGTGGTCAGGTGCTTTCTCTTATTCATTGTTATTATATTTAAAAAATTTATTTCTTGTCTGTTAGCTTCGGGTTAAAGTTAGGCTTTAGTACTGAGGCAAGAGGGATAATCTCTTATGCTTCTGAGTTTTGTTCTGTTGTTTTCTGAACTCTGAGGTCTGATATCAGGTTTTCCTCTCTGGCCCTGAGCTATGATCAAGGATCCCTGGAGGGCTATTACCACAAGTGCTCTTCTTTCCTGCTTTCTCTCTAGCACCTGACTTCAAGCTTCAGCTCATCCCTCTGCCTAGGAACCAAAATCAGAACTCTTAACCTGCCTTCAGGCATCTGAATCCCTGTGCTCTGGGATTGCACTCTCCAATGTGTGATCCCTTCTCCTTGCTCACAGCCTGCTAGGTATCAGATCAGCACACCTGGGCATGCAATCTTCCCTGATCAATTGTCCAAGCCCCACACTATCTCTGAAGCCAAGTCTGCCACTTGAAGCAGTTGCCCCCAGGGCTTGGTGTTTGTTATTTTGACAGTATTTTCCCTAAGGTATCTGTTCTTCTAGCAGACCAAGCCACTGTACCTGAGAGGTCAGGTTTTTCCTAAGGTCTTCCCAAGCTTTTTTTAGGGTGGACAGGATAGAGTTGACTTTTAATTATTTCTACTTCTTTGAGTCAATATTTTGTATTGTTTGTGGAGAAATTTATGAGAGCTAGGTGCAGATAGAACAGCAGGTGGACCTGGATTCAAATTTGTGTGACCTTGGGCAAGTCACTTAACCTTGATTGCCTCAGATCCAGGGTCATCTCCTGTCATCCTGATCCATATTTGCTTACTGAATCCAGATGACTCCAGAGGAGAAAATGAGGTTCGTGACTTAGCACATAGCACAGCATCCTCTCCCCCAACTCAAATCCAATTCACCTGCATGTCATGGCCTCACCTCTGTGATGTCTTGATAGTCTTCAAGAATGAAGGACAAATGCCAAGAGAGTTATCCTGCTTATTCCATCATCTTCCCAGAATCCTCTTCTGAAATGAAGCTTTTATTCAAGAAATTTACTTTAAAAATATGTTTCTTTACTTTGTCATTTTGTTCCAACCCCAGAAGTTGGAACATCACTTCTAGCTTTCAAATGCTTCTTGCCCTGTAGGTCTGTCTTTTATATTTCCTTATTCAGGTATCACATATCTGTCTCCAGCCCCTAGAAGTCACCCACTTATCCTTTCCATGTCTGTGTTGGGCCCCCACATCTTCCTGCTGATGTCTTTTCTCTCATTTAAGGCCAAGCCCCTATGTATGACTCCTCCTGTTCTTAATTCTCTGTCCTGGGCCCTTACATACCCTTGAACATAAGCTGGCCCTCACCCTCCCTTCCTCTATTTGTGGGCAAATTTGCCTCATGAAAAATAGCTTAACATAATTATCTGCAGTATGATCCACTTACATAAAATAAGGATTGTTGATACTATTGCTCATTCATAGTCATCAACCTTTGCAAACAGATGAGGAAGTTGAATTTTCTCATCTTTTCTTCAAGTCCAGCCTATTTCACAGTTTCATAGCATTCTCTTTCTCTTTTATTTTCTCTTTTTTTCATGAAACACTATTTTAGTCATCATATATATTGTTTTCCTGGGTCTGCTTTTTAAAATTTTACACATGCCTTTTTTGCTACATGTGTGAAAAAAAATTATCATTGGTAAAATGCCAAAGCCTGCATACTTACCCATATCAGTTGCAGTACTTTTGAGATCATAATATTCAATGAATAATATATGGCATCAACAGGAGATTACTAGTGTTAAAATAGATGGACTTTGGTGTTGCATTGTAGGTTGGGATCACTGATAGTTCAACAGGGTTTTACAAATGTTGTCAAACCTCCTTTCTTCCTCCTTTTCAATCTTTGTCTACCATACCTACCTAAGACATCTGTAGTGATGGATTATCTCAATGGATTGCCCATTCAAATGGATGTCATCTTATATTATATCATCAAGAGATCATATATCAAAAATATGAATTTAGAGGTCTCTGATCCATAAAGTCCTTATGCCACAAATTACTTTTGCTTTAGACTGGTTTACACTCTCCATAGCAGAACCACCCTTGTCTGAAAGCTTGTGTACTACATTTTTTTTCTTTTTTTTTAACCTTGATCAGCTCCCTTGAGTTTAACTTATGCAGTTACTCTCATATCTATACATTAGCCTTTTTCTTGTCCCTGTTCTACATCACCAGTTGCTTATTTGACATTTAATCTTGGATGTTCCTGAGATAGCTTAAGCTCATTATGTCCCAGCCTCAACTGATTATCTTCCTCAAATTCTTCTTTCTTTCAAGCTTTCCTATTGTTTTATTGAAAGCATTACCATCCTTATAGCCTTCTGGTTATAACTGGCATTATTCCAAATTCCTTACTCATATTCATTCCACCTGCCAATCAGTTGCCAAATTTTGCCATATCTAGCTTTGAAACATTTCTCACCCTTATCTATATGCCATAACTACCACCTTAACTCAGGCCCTCATCACCTCTCACCTAAATTATTGCAGCAACTTTCTAATTAGTCTCCCTGCCTCACATCTCTCACCAGTCTAGTACAGCTTATACACTGCTGCCAATGTAATTTTCCTTAAACGGACATCTGACAGACACCTCAACTCAGTGAACTCCAGTGACCTCTTGTTACCTCTCGGAGAGAACATTGACTCCTTTGCTTAAATCTCAACACCATGTGTTCCTTATCTGTCTTTGAAATTTCATTAAAAATTATCTCCCATCTTGTACTCTGTGATATGGTCATTCTCTATTCTTCACGTGCAATTCTCTATCTTTAGCGTCTGAACTTTTGCACTGTTCAACCCCTGTTCTTGAAATGAGATCTATCCCTACCTCTGCCTCAATGAATTTACTCCTTTGCTTCAAAACACAGTTCAGGGGCAGAGCAAAGATGGCAGCATTAAGGCAGCATTTCCTGGGAACTCTGACCCCCAACCCCTCCCCCCAAAAAACAAAGGATGGCTCTAGCCAAAATTTAGAGGGGCAGAACCCACAGAAAGACTGAGTGATGCATTTTCCCAGTCCAAGATAACTTAGAAGTTCCAAGGGAAAGGTGTGTTTCACCAGGACCAGGGGCTGGGAAAAAAAAGCCAGGGTGGCACAGTCCAGCCCAGCCCAGAGAGCACCAACAACAGCTTGAAGGGGCGGGGAGAGAACTCTGCTACACAAGAATGAGTGTGGAGTGAGGAGCACAGCCAAAGAATCTGCCCCAAGAATCAGGAGAAAGCAGCCTGTACCCCCAGACATGGTAAGGGGAGTCTGCAGAGATTTCTCTGCTCTCCCTGGAGTAGGACTCTGCTGTTTGCCTACACTCAGACTTAGGTTGCAGTTTGGGCTTCCATACTAAATAACCAAGTTGGATCACTCCTTATAGCCCCAGGGCAGAGGGAAGTACTGGACCATCTACATATTAAAGCACAGACTAGAGAGCATAAGACCTTGGGGGACTAAAGGTCCTAGTGGGATGCCCCCCCCCCAAAAAAAAACCCCAAAGCCTTGGAAGTGTTGTAAATTAGTCTTGGGCCAAGGAAATGAGTAAACAACAGAAAAAGAAGAATCTGACCATAGAGAATTACTTTAGTCCCATGGAAGATCAAAACACATACTCAGATGACAACAAAATCAAAGCTTCTGTATCTAAAACCTCCAAGAGAAATAGAAAATGGGCTCAGACTAGATGAGCTCAAAAAAAAAAAGACTTTGAAAAGGAATTAAGGGAGGTGGAGGAGAAATTGGGAGGTGAAGTGAGAGCGAAGCAGAAAAATCATGAAAACCAAATCAAAAACTTGGTGAAAGATATAGAAAAAAAATGCTGAAGTAAATAATATGTTAAAAACCAGTTTAGGCCTAATGGAAAAAGCAAAACAAAAGGCAAATGAGGAGAAGAATGCCTTAAAAAGCAGAATTGGCCAGCTGGAAAAGGAGATAAAAAAGCTCTCAGAAGAAAATAACTCCTTCAAATGCAAAATGGAACTAAAGGAAGCTGATGACTTTGCAAGAAAGCAGGAAGAAATGCAACTCTGCCAAAACACAGTTCAAACAACATCCTTTTTCACTAAACTTTTCCAAATCTTCCAATTGCTAAGTCTCTCCTTCTAAAGCTATCATATATTTTACTACTTCATCTTTATGTGTACTTATTAACTTAATATTTATGCTGTATAAATATTGGTATGCATACATATTTATATATTTATCTCCCTCATTAGACTGTAAGCTTCTGAGAATAGATGTTATTTTATTGTTTGTGTTTGTAACCTCAGTATTGAACATAGTTCCTGATTTGTGTTAGGTTCTGATTATGTGCTTGTTGGTTGATTGGTTGGTTGGTTGTGCACTCAAAATGTTCAGTATTTATCATCTTTTTGCCTTTGCTAATTTAGAAAAGAAACAATGAGGCATTAGAGTTAGAGACTGCAGCCTCTTAAACCACAAATGGGCTACTCTGGATGGGTAGCAATTTTATCCATTTTATCCATTTTTGCTCTGTGATTTTATCTATCAAAGAATCTTGGGTGATCGTAACATATACATGAGAAACCTTATTGGGGGAATACCTTTTAGGCACTGTGATTTGGTTTACTGAGTTGAATACTACTTTTTTTTGATAGTTAACAGATGATAAGCAAAGCTGGATCTTATTTTTCCTAGACCTTTTGATCATTAATTTAACTACGTAGAAACAATTTATTATAAGAAAGCAGCTGGGAAAGCTTCTCAATTCCTTTTTTGTTTTCATCAGGGATAGAATTTACACTCAAACCATTCTTATACAGGTTTTATAGAGTTAATGAAGTAGATATCTTAATGATTACTGATTTGTTTTTTGTTGAAAACCAGTATTTTTCTGATTATTATCATTTCTTTTAGCCATTTAACTGTTATAAAACAGTCACTACAATGAAGAGGCCTGAAGTGTCTAAAAATCACTTCAGTCAGCAACTTTAGTCTTGTCAAAGGTAAAGACATTGTAGCCAAGGGTAATATTTATTTAGAATACCCATGAATGTGCTGATCATTATTGAAGACTGTAACAGTTTATAAATAATATTGTCTTTAAAACCAATAAAAAGCCTGTGGAGGAGAAAGCAGAATGAGCCTGCAGAAAGCTTGGCATGAAACTCAACTGAAACAGATCATCTTGAGTAGTTATAAAGTGGAAAGACAACAGATGTGAAATGAAACAGTTCTGCCAGGTTTGCTGTAGAAACTGTATGATTTTAGTGACCTGACTATATTTGAGCTCACTTCTTCACCCAATGTACAGAAATAAAACTCAAAATGAAACTGGAAAGAGTATCTGAGCTTAACCAAACTACATATAGAATATATCTTTGTTAGAAGCAATATAATTTTAAGATATTTCAGGATGAGAAGATTCATTTCAATTGTACAAACATTTATTTAGATCTTACTATTTGCAAGGTACTTTGGAATATGATACTGTGTTAGATGCTGGGAATACAAAGACAAAAACAAATCTGTCCCAAGTGCTCAGGGAGCTATTATTATTATATATATTGAACTTGTACTCAATATATGTAATCCAAGGTAATTTGATAAGGAAGAAAATCATGCCCAGAGAAATTAGGAAAAGCAGAAAGTGGCACAATCACTAGGAAGTTGGCCACAAGGTTTAATTGTTTGTTTTTGTTTTATCAGGAAGGGTTTGAAATGAACTAAAATATTTTATGGCCCTCAGGTCTGGGTCATCCTTTTTTACCTCTACATCAGAATCAGAAAAGGAGGCACAGAGGGTTAGACCTGACTCTGGAAGTGGGTCTGAGTTTCTTTTTGTTATTGTTATATTCTTCAATAGAATAGAACAATTCCTAATTTTGTCAGCTGCTTTTTAAAGACAGGAGAAACATTAGGCAAAAAAATGCTTTACATATAGGAAAAAATTCATTTGTAAGTCATTAAGTATTGCTCTTAAAATGGTCTTGCTTGGAGAAAAGAATGAGTTCTAGTTAGAAAAAAGTCATAAGAAGCTGTGTTAACAAAAATTTTCTTTGTGGTTCATAGCTATTCAAAGCCTGTTTTTGGATGATTTGCCCTGAAATGCTGCTGTGATCTTAGAGATAAAGATTCTTTATATTCTTCCCTCAACAATTTAACGTCTAATTTTAGCTTAAATAAATTGATCCTTAGAGATTAGTATAGCCATTTGAAATCAGTTTTAGGGGTCTCCCTAAGAACTTACTTTAAAAAAAGAAAGACATATTGCTATTTAGTAAAAAAAAATGACTGATTATTAAATGATTCTCAGAAGCTTTATTCACTGGAAAATTAATTTAACTTTATGACCAAAAGTTTGGTATTTTGATGCACTGGACAACAAGAAAATGCCCTTGTCTGTGTTGAAGCTCAAAAGTCTGATGCTTTCAACATCAGGAAAAAAAATAAACCTTAATCTCCAATGGAAAAATCTGAAACATGAACCATCCCACTAAAAATACTATGAATCTCATGGACTTTAAGCTTTCTTAATAAAACAGCAAAACCCAGGGACTCTAGAGATTAAAGTGTGATTTTAATCTGAGTTTGATGAGCAAAGTTTTCTCTTCATGGTACCATGTTTGAGATTCAGCCTTCTTCTTCCCTTTGATTTAACCTCTCTGTATCTTCATTTAAAATGGAAAGTATCACTTTCTAAAAGTGGAAGGAGCCTTTGATAGCTTTTTAAGGTAAAAGCCTCTTTCCATTGTGTATCCTGGGGAGGCCACACTCTGTCTCATTGCTACTGCATCCCAAGAACACCATTATTTGAAAAGTGGAAGGTGGTGGATTAAGGCTCAATGACTTTTCTTGACTCCAACAAAATCATCACAGAAGTAGGAAGACAGTAATTTTTCCCCAGTTTGGATAAATGCTTAAACTTTAACTTTAAAAATGGTTTATCTTAACTTTCTTCTGTGCTGTATCAAGAAAATTGCTTATGTCACTTAAAAAACAATGTATGGTCTAACAAAATATAACCAATATAATAGTTTCTTTTGCTTACTTTTTTTAACTTTAGTTGTCATTTCTTCATAGTTGGTGGCTAGGTGGTGTAGTGGATAAAGCACTGGCCTTGGAGTCAGGAGTACCTGGGTTCAAATCTGGTCCCAGACACTTAATAATTACCTAGCTGTGTGGCCTTGGGCAAGCCACTTAACCCCATTTGCCTTGCAAAAACCTAAAATAAAATAGTTTGTCTTCCTTAGATGGGATATAAACTACCACAGCTTTATTTTTTGGTAAAGTAAAAGACTTTAGTTTTTTTAATTCTTTTTCCTTCCTTTTTTTTTTTTTGATCAGAGATTGCGTTTTGTTTGCATATGTTACTTTGGAATTTAAGATGACAGAAGACCTTTGCATTGATAGAATTTAAACAAAAGCAATCTTAATGTAGAAAATTTCCTCCGCTTCTAGGTCATCTTAAGATACAACCTTTGGCTACTTCTCAGAATACTTAAATTATACAAAGAGAAGCCAAAGAACCATAGTAATGCAGATCTCCCAGAGTAACATCTCTTTACTTTTACAATGCTTGATGTTTAAAGCAGGTGTTGCAGGATGGAAAGATAATGTTAGTGAATGGTTTAGCAACTCACTAAAATATCTTAAATTGTCTCCGTTAAACATGCAGCATCTTTAGAGGTCAGACAGAGCTGAAACATGAACAGCTGTACAACAAGCAACCTAGATTGTTTTTAATTGTGTTCCCTTTTTCTAGCAGCAGTCATTCTTGTATATATTGTCAAGAACCTTTCCATTGAGCACAAGTACACCATACTTAGAGGTCAAATGCTTAACCCCACTGCATGGTTACAATGAAAATGGACCTTTTTGTTTTCATTAATGTGTACTGCAATAGTAGTATGCAGGGAGGATGGAAGACTAGAGTGTTCACCAAGCTGAAATAACTTATTATAAAAGTGTCACAAAGACACCATATTTTTGTTTCCATATAACAGTGGTTTAGCATTTGCCTTGTGCATCCATCCACAAGCCAGTATGTTCATTTGTCAATAGGTAGAATTTTTTGTACCACTTTGCTCTTTTGACCTGAGTTACTTTTTACTGACCCTACCAAATTGCTTTCAAAAAATTCCTTTTTTTCTGTCAGTGGTTAAAGCAACTTGGTGTCTGTGAAATCCACCTCCCTCCCCCTTAACACTTACATCCCTGGTTACAAGACAACACCTGTTACTGTAGTGAACCATAAAAAATCACAAGTGATAAATAGCACTATTAAAAGCAAATATACTTTATCTTAACATATAGGAATGACTTCTATTATTGAAATAAGATAGACATCCTTTAATATGTAAATATATGTATATAAAACATAAACATATATGCCTGTATATATGGATATGTCTGTTTATTCTGATTTTGATCAAGGAAGTTTGTTGTTTTATTTTGATTTTGCCAGAAATCATAGTGATGATGTGAAAAATGTGTCTCTCTGTGGCTTAGACGGGTGAGCCAAGATTAAGTAGCTTCATTCAGCAAACATTAAATATGAGTCTGAAACATGAAGGCCTCTTTGTTATTGAAACAAAAAAAATAGCAGCAGGTGGTAGACCCGAACACAGGAGGGGAGGAGGCAGCGGCCCAGTGTTGCCCTGGTCTTGCTCATTTTTTTAATCCTTTCAGAATATGTATTGTCTGACACCTCTCTCCACAACCACCCCTTCCCCCCAAGTTAAAGTCTTTTCTGCTCAGTCTCATGGAGACAATTTCAGTATGAAAGAACTGTCCCATCACTGGCTCAGCACAACAGTTTATCTTTGTAGATGGAATTTATAACCACTAAACAAAGACAGGGAGACAATTATTTCCCTAAGATGAGCCAGTAACACTTGTTTATCAAAGCAGAACAGTGTACTGAATATTACAAGTTATGAGTAAGAAGTTCATGCAATGATAGTGGAGTTTTGTGGTCTTCAAATTGTATTCATCAAAACAGAAAATTGGCTTTTGTTGATCATGATGCTCTTAAAGAGAACGATTTTTAGTAATGAGATTAGCTCTATTCAAACCAAGTAAAAATCCTAATACTTCTTACCTATTTGATTCTTTAAAAAAAAAGTATAGTTCTAAAATTGGGCTTAAATGTTAAAAGCAGATTATTTCTTTATCCAGTTTAAAAAAATGAGTTTAGTCTGATGCTTTTCTTTCATGTGTTCACATGTGAAGCTCAAAACTGAAAGTCTATTCCAGTGTCTCTAAACATAGGATTTGATCATTTTGTAGATATTGTTTTAGTTATTAATCTTTAGCACTAATTGCCTACATGTGCATGTGTCTGTGTTTTTGTATATGTATTCCCAGGCAGTGTTTATATGACCATTAAAGTATTTCTATAATTTTTCCATTGAAGTTGATTAGATTTATTGAAAGTTGGATTCAGAATACTGCTTGCAGTGATGATAGATGATAGATACATAGATAAATAGATTTGTATTTCTCTATAAATGTGTACACCTAAACACATACATATAAATATCTGCCAGACTAGAAAGGGTGTTCTTAATCTTTAGAATAATACAGTATTGAAGAGCACAGTTCAGTGTAAAGATCACTAGATTTTCAATCAGAAGTCTAATCCTGCCCCTATCTTGTGTGATTTTGAGTTAGTTCCTTAATCTCTCTGGTCCTAAATTCATCAGTTGTACAATAGGGAAATGGGGGCAAAGTGGGGGAGAGATGTTTGGGGATGGGTAGCCTGATTGACCTCTAAGGACCTTTTCAACTTTAAATCTATGATTCATTGACCTTAAGCATTGTTGTTTACATCTGTTCACTCATAGTTCTTGCAAGTGAGTATGTATGTATTTACACATATACATACCCATGTCTCATGTATTTGGTATATATTTATATACATACATATATACATTTTATGTATATACATATATTACACATATACAGATTTAAATTATGTATTTAGATAGCAGAAAAGAGTGAGAGGAAGGTCCTAAGGGAAGGCCATATCAAACCTTAAACCTACAAAGTCATGCAAATAGAAAGGATTTAGTCTTTAGGAGATTTCTGACCTTTTGCTCATGTTTAAAAAAAAATAACAAAAACAGGAATTTATTAGTTCACAGCACACAAGAATTAAGATTCATGAAAGCTCTTTGAAACTATGTATTGACTTTACAAATGTTAAGTATCATTATTATATGCTCTCCTTTGATTTCTTCTACTATCATAACTTCAGTTAATTCTGTGCAAATGATTTTTAATTTAATATTTTATTTTTCTCAATTACTTGTAAAAGCAGTTTTAATAGTCTTTTTTCCAAATTTTGGGTTCCTTCCATTTCTCCTTCCTATTGAGAAGACAAGTAATTTGATTTATATAAGTTTATATATGTATAGTCATGTAAAACACATTTCCATGTAAGTCATATGCAAATGATTCCTTAATTGTTATAATCAATCCTGCTTCCATCTCTCAATCCTAATTTCATATTTTCAACTGCCTGTTAAACGTTACCTTTTTCGTGTTCTACCAATACAGTCTATTTATCTATATAATACATATATATAGCAGCATATTTCCTCCCAAACCTGCTGCTTCTCCTAGTTTGCTTTTTCTGTTGCTTGTATTTTGTCTTCCTTATCAAGTAAGATTAAAAGTTTCTAGTCATCTTTGACTCTTCCCTTTTTTTCACATCTCTATAATTATATCAATTGCCAAGGCTAGTCATTTCTGCCTCCACAGTCTATTGCATTTATCCCTCTCCCTCATGCATGGGCTCTCAAGACCTCTCACTTAGATAATTTTAATAACCTAACAATTCTCCCTGCCTGCAGTCTCTCTGTTTTCTTATCCATTCCACAATTCTTCAAAGATAAGCAATTTCATTAGTGTAGGTATTCTCACTCATGTAGATTACAAAGTTCTCTGCATTTTAGTAAATGAACTTTAAAAATTGCGATGACTAAAAGGTTTTGAGCCAGTCTTTTGACCCTCTCAATCTGGGAAAGTTGAACCTTGAGAAACACAAAAACAAAAACAAATATAAAACATTCAGTCCATCATTGGACCTCCATTCAAAGCCTTTCCAGCTTGGAAGATTCAACACTTTGTTGCTTAAGAATCCATGGTCATGATGAAGCATCAGAGGAGGACTCTAATGATATCTTCAATATAAAATATATCAAAATATCCTTCCTAGTGATATGGTCTTCCTAATGATATCATTCTCCTCAAACTCCAAAACATTCAGTTGTTCCTGTCTCTCAGAAAGATAAAGTATAAACCACTTTACCTGGCACATCAGACCCTCTGAGACCTAATTCTAACTCACATTTATAACCTTATTTTCCTCTAATATGTTTCATAAACTCTGTTTTAGATAAACTAAGTAACTTGCAATTGCTTTATCTTGTCTTGTTCTCTTCCACCTCTCTTGTACACACATAGATCATTTCCCATTCTGGAATGCTCTCTCTCCATATTGCTATCTGTTAACATTCTTATCTTTTTTTTTAATGCTCCACCTCAGGTTTATCTTCCTTAATGAAACTTTTCCTGAATCCCACTAGTTGGAATTAGTTATATCTTCATATTAGTCTGGGGTTTTGTGAACTCCCACCTGTGTCTTTTTCACTTACTTGTGTATTTCTTAGCATCTATTAGATTATCATTTGTTTGAAGACAAAAACTGTACTATTTTTTTCACCTTGTTTTATCTCTAGCAGCCAGTATAGTATCTTGCACATAGGAGACAATTGAATTGAATATTAAAAGATGCCATTATTACCAGTCATTTTGAATCATCTACCCACATTTCTGGGTATTATCTGAAAAGGTTCATGTGTGATGTCCTTTCCATACTTTGCATATATAAAAATGATTGTGTGTTGCTTAACTCTTTTCAGAAAGAAAATCTATACTTTGGGCATTATTAGCAACATACTTTAAATAACTGTGCTAATTTACATGATATTCTGTCAGTCTTCAAATTGGGGTAAAGAAGCCTAGGCAAAAAACTTCCTGGCTCTGCCAGGATGCTATGTTATTATAGTGGTGGTCGACCTTTAGTTATGCGTGTACACACACACACACACACACACACACACACACGCACGCACACTTATTCACTCACTCTCTCGCTCATTGTTCCTTAACTCTGGATTTAACATCAGGAAGACTTGGGGGGCAGCTGGGTGGCGAGCGCAGTGGATAGAGCACCGGCCCTGGAGTCAGGAGTACCTGAGTTCAAATCTGGCCTCGGACACTTAATAATTGCCTAGCTGTGTGGCCTTGGGCAAGCCCCTTAACCCCATTGCTTTGCAAAACCCTAAAAAAAATAGAGGAAGACTTGGGTTTTCATCCTGTTTTGAAAATTTACTAGATATTTGATACAGCTCTAATCACTGGATGTCAAATTCTTCCTCTATAAAATAAGGTGTTGTATTCAAGCTCTCTTCCAGTTTTAAATCTAGTATTTTATTTTGTGAGAATTAAATTCCTAAAACTAAAGTTTTTGTAGTCTATAGAGTGAAAAAGAGTTACTTTAAGAATAAATGGTATGCATCCTGTTCAAAACCTACTGGTTGGATTAAGGAAGTTTAAGGAAGAAAAAGAAAAAAAAAGAATTCACTTTCCTTCCAAATTGTTGTTTTATTTACAGATTTGATTATGATTCCAATGAAGGAGTTGTTTTTCTGTAAGATTGTATTTGGTGTAGTAGACAACAATAGAAGAAGGCAGGAACTCCAGGCTTTGCATTGAACCTGCTGTGTAACTTTAGGCAAGTCACTCAGTCTCTCTTTGCCTTAGCTGTCTAGCCTGAAAAATGAAGGGTTTGGATTGTGTGATCTGTATGGTCCCTCCCAGTTCTGCTGTTCAATTTTTAGGAAGGTTCACTCAATTTAGCACAGCAAAAATTCAGTGCTCAGTAAAGGTACCTGTGCTAAGTTCTAACAATAACAAGATAGAACAGTTCTTGATTTCTGAGCATTATACTAAGAGGATGCAGCAGGTCTACAGATAATAGGTAAAATTTGAAATGGGAAAGAATATTAATAAATTTGGAGCTAAGACAAGGATTTCCTAGAGGTCTCACCTAAACTGAACCTTAAAGGGAGATAAAGCAAAAATAAGTGAAAAGTCATGGGGTATGTATGGTATATTCAAATTCTTAGACATGGAAGTTAGAATAGAGTTTGAAGAGCCTGAAGTTCAATTTGATTAGATTTTTTGAAAAGTAACAATATGATACAGGGTTAGAAAAAGTAGACTGGAGTTGGATTTTAGAGGGATTTTTTAGGGCAGAAAGCACAGTATTTAGAGTTCCAAGCCTAAAAATTAGGAAAAATTATTATCCTGAGTTCAAATCTAGCTTCAGATACTTACTAGCTGTGTAGCCTTGGGCATGTCAATTAACACTATTTTCCTTAGTTACCTGTCTGTAAAATGAGCTAGAGAAGGAAATGGCAAACCACCTTAGTATCTTTCCCCAGAAAATTCCAAATGAGATCATGGAGAGTTGGACAGGACTAAAAATGACTAGAAGTTCCAATTTTATCTTGAGGTAGTTTATAATCATCCCATGGGCCTTTTTCTCATCAGGATAATTACTTGATTGGACTTTTATGAATGTTTTGATTCTATGAAGGATGGATTAGGAAAATAGAGCCTGAAAAATGGGAAAACCAATTCATCTCATGGAATTGTCCAGATAAGGGGTAATGAGGACCTAGATTTCTTCTTTGGGAAATGGCTGGATTCTATCAGTGTCCATAAGTTTTTAATGAATAAGAATTATAACAGCTCATATGAATGCTTTAAAGTTTGCAAAATACTTCACATACATTATATCTCATTTAAGCCTTCCATTATTAGCCTTGTGTGAACCAAGCACTCCCAGTTTTGTCACCCCCATCTTATAGGTGAAGAAATTCAGCCTAAAGATATTTGGTGTCTTATCTATGGTTAAATGACTGGTAAAAATTAAACTAGAATTGGAACCAATTTCTCGACTCCCTGTCCAGAACTCTTTTCACTATACTTCATGAACCCTTTCTAAAAGATAATATTTTAGCTATTTACAAAGGGAATGGATAGTATTTCTGAGTAGGTAAATATTTAAACATTCCCATAATATAAACAATAAAATAGATGGATAAAACATATATCCTAGGGAAGAGATTACCTTTTTTGTCAATCAAAACAATTATATTGTGAATTAATTATTTCAAGTATAGAAATTAGACTAGTTGACTTTTGAGTTTCTTTCTACCTCTGAATTTTGCTAAAATGGTTCATTTCCCCACAACCCCACCCCCAGTTTACCCTCCGAGAGAACATGGCCCCTGACATACTGGAATTAGAAGAGTCATTAGAGATCACTTATTTCCACTTTCTCATTTTCCATGATACCTGACGCAGTTCCTTGAACATAATAGATTTTGAAGAAATATTGATTGATTGATGGACTCACATAGGACTCTATTCAAAAGTCTGCCTTACATTCAGACAACATCCAGAATAAAAAGATGCCTAACATCTCTCTCCATTGATCAACATCTACCACCTTGAAGATCATTCCTCATAAGGCAGAGACACTTGACTCTCCTTTGCTTAACCTTCATTTTCTCATTAACAAGCATCTAGAAACAGATTCTTGAACCACATCTTATATCTTTTTTAAAAATTTTACCATTGTTCTTATGTGTGTGTACTCAAATGCAGTGGATCAAGCTTTTCAATTTGGTCTAATAATTGAATGTGGGTAAAATGGGAAGATGTAGAAATCATGTCTGAATGAAGGTCATTAGTGTTGGCAAGCCCTTCTGTGTCTTCCTATTGGCTTATTGTGGAGAGTATTTCCCCACTTGACTCTGAGATGAGTCCTCAGACCAGGTACTCTGGGGAATGCTGTGCACACAAAGGGTAGCTCTGATTATAATGATGAAGTGTCCCCAGGATGGCAGAGAGCAATTTCGGTGCCTGTGGCAGAAGTGAGGTCTTGGCTCTGTGTCCCCTCAACCACAAATTGCCAAGCAATAGTAGATTATTACTAGGTCTTCGGCTGGCCTTAACTGCAGCTCGTGTTGAGATGCGACCGAAAGAGAGCATTGGTTGGGGAGGAGAGAGGTCCATACAAAGGAGTGAATTATAACAAAGAACCCTTTTTCTGCTTCAGTTCTTGTGCAGAAAACATATGTTCAGCGATGCAGGCAGCAGTTGGGTTAAAGACACACTGTAGGGCTGCAGACAAAAGGCCTGCTCTCTTTCCGCATTCACAATGTTTCCAAACATATTCACTTGTCTCACTTGTTAGGGACTGAGCTGTCAGCTGGATCCTCTTGCAAGTGTGATTTCTTTCCCCCCCCTGCTTCCTTTCAAAGGCCTTCCCCCCCTCTTTTCCTTTCCCCCAATGTTTTACACTTCATATAATCCAGTGTGCATGGCAGACCCACTTCATTCTTTGTGTTATTGATGTTTGGGTGACGGAGGGAGCTGTTCTGAGAGAGAATCTGGCAAAAGGGTAACCTTTTACTCACCCAAGGATCTGAAGGTGCTAAGCCACTTTTATTCCAAACATCTTGAGTGGTTCAATCATTTAATGCTTGCTTGGTATAGCTAGCTGGATGTGCTTTACTCTTAGAGCCTAGCTAAGGATAGCAAAATGTCCTCAGAAATGTCAGTTGTTTCATGACAATTTTTTTTAGGAGTTAGGAGCTAGTTGTCTAAGCTGGAAAAATGAATAGATTAGGTAAAAAGATAATGATGATATCATTGAGTAGCCAGTTGTAAGATCATTTTAGAAATAAATCAGAAACCACTTTAGCATTTATTATATAGAATGTGAATGGGTATATATGCACACACACATACAAACACCCCTACATATATGTACAGACATGTATGTGTGTATGTGGTGTGTATAGTATATTGAATGATAAAAAGAATTTACCTTTAACTTTTTATTGGAAGGTAAGTTATAGGATATAGTTGTGTTTCTTTGCTAAGGTTTATGCATTGATGATACATCTATTTATAGGAATGGAACTTTCTGGTATTGCAAGGGTGATGAAGAAAGGGCTAAAAATTTTAGGGCTGAAAGTCTCAATTTTTTCTCTGCCTTTAATTTGATCTGTGACATTAGATATTCCTGTCTGCAAAATAAGGTGAATACTAATAATCTACCTCATAGAATGGACACTAGGTTACAAATGCTTTATAAATCTAAAAATGCTCCTTTCTAAAGAATTTTCTAGTCCAAAAGTTGTCTTGAAACTCTAGCTTATGTAGTATTATTTAATTTTTAAAGTATGGTATAGATTTTTTTTTGATTTTGCAAGGCAATGGGGTCAAGTGGCTTGCCCAAGGCCACACAGCTAGGTAATTATTAAGTATCTGAGGCTGGATTTGAACTCAGGTCATCCTGGCTCCAGGACCAGTCCTCTATCCACTGCGCCACCTAGCTGCCCCTGTTATAAACTTTTAAAATGCTCTTGTTTCGTTGATCTTAACACATTGAACACAGATACACATACCCATGTGCATACACAGACAATAGATATTTCATAATCTCATTCTTCATTTAAATTGCTCAAATTAGAAATTCTTAGTGCTTTTCTAGGAAAAAAAAGAAGTTCCCTTTGACTAGCAACTCTAAATGTATTGTAAGCTCAATTCAGCAGCAGGGGAACTTTCATTCCTGCTGGTGATATTGAGGTGGAGAGATTTCCCTATATGTGATTTCTTAGGGTATGAGGATAATTTGGACATCTAGAAAATCCACAGACAAAAACTCAGATAAATATTTTCTAATAGAAGGTGCCAAGAAAGACATCCCTGCCAGCATGTGTCAGAACTGACAAAAGGACTGTGCTGATGGGATTAAACTTTTTAGCACTATCATCTGAAAATCCCTGAAAGGAAAACACTGGAAATATTTCCCCCCCTTCTCCTCCTCCCTCCCACTGAATGAAAAGATTTTAATAGTGGATAAAGATAATTAGCTGCCACGTGTATCACTCATGTTGCACCTGAGTTTGAACCTTCCTCCTTTGCCTAGTATGGAGTAGAACAACTGGAAAATAAAATGTTATTCTTTTACAAATCGAGTTGGTTTTTAACCTTTCTGGAGAGAAATTTGGAACTATGCCCAAAGGGCACCAAAAATGAGCATACCCTTTGACCCAGCAATACCACTACTGGGTCTATACCCTGAAGAGATGATGAAAAAGGGTAAAAACATCACTTGTAAAAAATATTTATAGCAGCCCTGTTTGTGGTGGCAAAGAATTGGAAATCAAGTAAATGTCCTTCAATTGGGGAATGGCTTAGCAACCTGTGGTATATGTATGTCATAGAATACTATTGTTCTATTAGAAACCAGGAGGGACAGAATTTCAGGGAAGCCTTAAGGGATTTGCATAAATTGATGCTAAGTGAGATGAGCAGAACCAGAAAAACACTGTACACCCTAACTGCAACATGGGGATGATGATCAATCTTGAAGGACTTGCTCATTCCATCAGTGCAACAATTGGGAACAGTTTTGGGCTATCTGCAAAGGAGAGTGCCATCTGTATCCAGATAAAGAGCCGTGGAGTTTGAACAAAGTTCAAGGACTATTTCCTTTAATTTAGGAAAAAAACACAGATATCTTATTCTCTGATCTTGTTACCTCTTAGAGTTTTTGTCGCTTCATTAAGGATATGATTTCTCTCTCATCACACTCAATTTGGATCAATGTACAATATGGAAACAAAATAAAGACTGACAGTTTGCTTTCCGGGGGGGGGTGGGGGGGGAGGGAAGTAAGATTGGGGGGAAAATTGTAAAACTCAAATAATATCTTTAATAAAAAAAAAGAGAGAGAGAGCACTGGACTGGGGGGGGGGAACAAATTGAGTTGGTTTTTGAAATGAAAAGTCAAGAGAATAACTTTTTTCTGAAAGTTCCCCTTCCCACCTACCCCCACCCTCCATGTATGGTTTCTTTCAAGGAGGCTAATGTTTGAGATGCTAGAGTGATTCCTATCCTCTAGGAAAAAAAATAATTATGCCTCTCTAGTTCCCCATGAGTCATCCTTTATTATACAAACTGCATACAGACAGTGAGTATGAGATGAATATACTGAACCTTCAACAAATCTATTCGGCCCCCTATGGCAAGAAACTTGGAAATGGCAGCAATGAAAGAACAATGATTTTGTAAACTCTGCAGAGGTCAGAAAAAGGCTTTCAGTAAGTATGCAGAGGCTAGAAATCAAATCCCATTTCCTATCATAAGAAACCAGTTGTTTTAGCAGCAGTGGTTAATGTACTGTATGTGAAAGATTTAAGACTAGTTGGAAAGCTTTGCTTCTGTTTTATTAGGCTGCTATTGAAAAGCCAACAGCATAACTTCAACTAGGTGCTTTGAGATTTCTTAATGGGCTGTCAAGGGCAAGACACCAGGTCTGTGCTATACTAGCTCTTTCCTGTACATTAAAACAACAGGGGCCAAATGATCACATACAGAAGTATGAATTACTTGATGCTTTCTCTGTTCCATATGGTCAGCCATGTCTTTGGCAATTAATCATGTACAAAATCAGTTGAGTGCTCTCCGAAGCATTGAAGTCAACATTTAGTTGTACCTGTGCCAGTGGGGGCAGTGGGATTGCAGGCGTAAAATAGCAGGATGAGGAGCTGCTGGCGCCAAAGCTAGAGCAGCTGGCTTCTATAAACAACACTTTTTTCCTCTCTACCTTTTTTTTGTGTTTTCTTTCCCTGACAAACACAAGCCATTTTTTTACCCCAAAATCCAAAGCACAGGAATTGCCAGTTGGAATGTAGATGTCTAGCCTCGTACCCTATGACAGCAGGCACAGGCTTTGGAGGTTAAATGTCTGCAAGTGGTCAGGATTCTCCACTGACAGCCATGGGGACTATCTTTTCCAGCATGGATCTTCATATACTTATCCACAAGGCTCCAATGATGGGATGTGGCCAGCTTAAGCTACTACAGAGATCACTATGATACAAATAAATGAGTCGGATTCTGGGATATTACATCAAAGACTGAGATGATGTGAAACCTCTTTGAAAAGATCAGCAAAATGTTATGTTAAGACTACTTAAGTCTCTATTTTAGAATCCTATAAGTTAACTAGAATAATATTTGTCCTTATTCATCAGTAGCCTCTCCTAACTACATAGCTGAGGAAGCCCGGAACCCCAGAATTTGTTTTTCTGATCCTTGTCAAGAACTAATAATGTCTTTCTGCCTGCTAAGTTCTTTCACTTGAAGAATTAATAATGTAGATTTTCAAGGTGAATTGTACCAAATTCCCATCTATTTGTGAATAAAAGGCTTACTTTAAGTTTTTAGACTTGTGGATTTTATTATCTTTGTGATTTGGTTTTAGCACTTATCCTACTTTCCTTATTAGGGTTGGGGGGAAGGGGATAAGTAGGGAATTATGAAGATGACTACCTTAAGTAATACAGTGTGCATAACACCCAGTAGTTATTCAGTATTATCTCTCAGAGGAGGTCATCCAGGATATGTTTCCTCCAATTCAGGAAACAGAGGAAAGAAAGTTTCCACATTGTGTAAATGATAGCACCCCCCCCCCAACACCTCCTGCTCACAAGACGGGGAGATAAGGCAGACAGAAGGACTGAGAGTAGTGTTTGTTTATTCTTTTGACCTGAAAAACTAAGCATGGTAGACATCTGAGATGATACCCATCCAGTCCATTTTAGGAAATGTTAATGCATCACTCAACATTGGACTATAGAGGCCCCACAAGACAATAATCTTTCACTAACTATCATTGAATGAAGGAAGACCTAAGGTCAACCCTTTTTTGATGGGACTGTAGCTATAGTAGTAGATTTTGTGCTTTTCTTTGGGTGGGGGGAGTGCTTTTGCCCTTTAAAGAGGAGTGGTACTGGTTGGGTTTCTGACAGCCCTATGCAGTGTTGATGTGAGGAAATAGCTTTCCTAGCTGATAACATCTTAAACTGAGTTTCTTCACAAGTTGAACCTTTAGCCCTTGTTATCAGTCGGAATGTATCTTTGTAATTTGTGTGTGTAGAGGGGAAATGGACTCCTAAAATGAGGCAGACACACATAAGAAATGATAGAAATGGCGCAGTTTTCTCTCCCCCCACCCAACAAGGGCATTACCCTTTTTGTGTCCCACTGGAATGTTGAAATTTGAATTTATGCCCTTGTACTGTAGAAGGACATTGGCTGCTGAGAAAGCAGGAATAACAAAGACTTTTAGACTACCATCTTACTTTCATGGATCTTCTTGGGGATATATATGGTGAATTGGTGAGGGTAGTTTGTCTATGTGGATGTGCCCAAGAAGTAGCATCTTGGTCAGTTCAAGGACATAATGACATTGGGAAGGAACATTAAAAAAAACCCAAATAACTAAATGGGTATCATTATTAATGAATATATATTTTCTCTGAAATTACATATTCAACTTCTAGACTAAGTTTGTCTTGAATGTCTTTCTTACTTAGATAACTAATTCAGAACATCCACATTCTGGATTGCATGTAACATTTGGAAATATATTAAACATGACTGTATATGTACAATCTGTATCAAAGTACTTGCTGCCATGAGGAGGGGAAAGGGAAGGAAAGAGGGTAGAAAAATGTGGAACTCAAAAGATTGCAAAAGGATGTATGTTGGAAACTATCTTTGCATGTAGTTGGGAAAAAATAAAAATTAAATTTAAATTAAAAAAAGGAAAATCTTCTACAGGACTAATTCGGTGTCCACATTGCAGATTGCATGTAATTAGTGATACGCTGTGATGAAAATGATAAAATATTTTCAATTGAGTATAATGTACATGTAGCTTCACTTTTTTAATATTTAATGTTTGTTGTATAAATAAATAAATAACATACTATATCGAGGGAGAAATAGTTAAAGTGATTAAACTTAAATTTGATAGATAAAGGGGTTACAAATTCATGGCTGAATGATCATCTATCTCTTATTGAGAAAGAAGAAACCAAAGCTCTCTGAAGGTCCTTAGGGCATGGTATTTTTCTTCCCCCCTCTTGGTTAACCAGATCTTGAACAAATGTTTAATTCATTGAGTAAAGAAAGTAAAATCTTCCATTTGGCAAATCTTAAACTGTTCTGGGATCATAAAGTAACAAATCTTTTAATTTGTCTAGATTTTGTGATATGATAGAGCCTAAAACTTGTTTATATGTTTGTACCTAGTACCTTGGTGGTGAATTGGGTAGATCCCCGGAGTGCTTCCTAGAGTCAGAAAGATCTGAGTTCAAATCCAGTCTTAGACACTTATTAGTTGTCTGGCCCTGGACATGTAACTTAATCCCTATTTGCCTCAGTTCCTCATTTGTAAAATGGGGATGCATTGGAGAAATAAATGGCAAACCATTCCAGTATCTTAGCCAAGAAAACCCCAAATGGGGTCATGAAGAGTCAGACCTGACTTGCACCTGGCATAGTCTCTGACATTTAGTAGTTACTTAATAAATGATAGATTAAACACTAAAAATAGAGTTAAAAGTCTTTTATTCTATCTGTGATGTATATGACCTTGTGTAAAATCACACAACTAGTAAGGGTATTACCTTCATTTGCTTTGTAAAGTCTAGCACCTTCTTGTTTTTCTAGTCTTATAATTTACTCCCCTCCACATGCTCTGGTGATCCAGTGACAGTGACTTCATTACTGTTTCTTGTACTTTTAATCACTCCAGATCTGTTTTTTCCATTCATAAAATGAGAAGTAGGAACTCAGTAAATGTTTCTTTGTTTCTTTTAGACCTTCTGCCTTTTGCTAACTTCCCTATTACCTTCTTTGGCACTACCATCTTCCCATTCATCCAGTCTTACAACCTAGTTGTCACCTATCCATCCTCCTCCTCCCCTGTTTCCCGCCCTAATCCAATCAGTTGTCAAGTCCTATTCATTCTACCTTTATATTATCTCTTGTATATGTCTCCTTTTCTCCTTTGATACTGCTATCACCCTGATACAGACCCTTATCACCTCATGTCTGAAACTGTTGGTTTTGTCTCCCTGCCTCAAGTCTCTCCCCTGCTCTGGATCATTCTACTCTTAGCTATTAGATTACTCTTTCCAAAGCACAGGTCTGATCATCACCCCCTCTTATCCTCCCCTCACCCCAATGAATAAACTGTAGGAACTCCCTATTACATACAAGATGAAATATAAAAAATCTTCTGATTGACTTTCAAAGGCCTTCATGACCTGCCCCCTTCATACTTTTTCATATTCTGTGATGCAGGGAATGCTGGCATCCCTGTTGTTCCTCATATAAGATGTTCCATTTCCCAACTTAAGGAATATTCACTGACTGTTCCCCATGCCTCAAAATCTGTCCCTCTTCATCTCTGTATCTTGACTTCACTGGTTTCCTTCAAGTCTCAGTTAAAATCTTACCTTCTACAAGAAACCTTTTTGCTAGTCCCCTTAATACTAAAGACTTCTTTCTGTTAGTTTTCCCAAAATTATCGTGTGTGTGTGTGTGTGTGTGTGTGTGTGTGTGTGTGTGTGTGTGTATCAGGAAGTCAACTTTTTTATTCCAACCAGAAGCATTTGAATTCTAAAATGTTTTCTTGAGGACAATTCCTTAACTTTTCCCCCCAATTTTTAACATTTTTATTTAAAGTTTTGAGTTTCAAATTCTATTCTCCCCACTTCCCAGAGACTATAAGCAATCAGATAGTTTATACATGTGCTGTTATGTAAAACATTTCATTTTGTTCAAGAAGACTCAAAAGAAAAAAATGAAAATGAAAAATAGCATGCTTCAATGTATATTCAATCAATATCAATTCTTTCTCTGGAGGCAGATAGTATTCTTCATCATTAATTCTTTGGAATTGTCTTGACTCACTGTATTGCTAAGAAATAGCTAGGTCTTTCACAGTTCTTCATCAAACAATAGTGCTTTTACTGTGTCCAGTGTATTCTTCTGGTTCTGGTCACTTCAGTTTGTATCAGTTCATGCAAATCTTTCTAGGTTTTTCTGAAATCACCTGCTTGTTATTTCTTACAGCACCATAGCATTTCATTGCAATCTTATATTACAACTTCTTTAATCATTCCCCAATTGAGGAGTATCACTTTGATTTCCAATTCTTAACTACCACAAAAAAGCTGCTTTAAATTCAGAGATTTAGGACAACCCTGGGAGATCTCTTATGGACAATGGCATTCAGAGGAAAAACAAAACAAAACCCCCCTGCAGAATCTGAGTGGATACTGTGTTCACTTTAAAAAAAAAAACACTTCTCTTATGTTTTTCCTTCCTATCCCATGGTTTCCTTTCTTTGTTCCCTTAGTCCTAATTCCTCTGATACATACATTTATGACTGATGTATACGTATGTTAAACACAAAAGTACATGCACAGACTGTTTGCCACTGAGGGGAGGTGGGTGGGATGGGAGGGTGGTAGAAAATTATGTAACATATATTCAAGTGAATGAATTTTGAAAAAAGCATGTAATTAGAAAAGTAAAATAAAATATCAAAAAAGAGCTGCTATAAAAATTTTCATACAAATAGGTCCTTTTCCCTTATTTTGTATACCTTTGGGATATAGACCTAGCAGTGGTATAACTGGATCTAAGAATATGTACACTTTTTAGACCTTTAGGCATAGTTCTAAACTCTCCAGTATAGTTGGATCAGTTCACAACTCCACCAACAGGGTATATGTCTGGTTTTTCCCCATCCCCTCCAGCATTCAACATTTTCCTTTTTTGTCATATTAGCCACTTTAATTTGCAGTTCTCTGATTAGTAGTGATTTAGATCATGTTTTCATATAACTACAGGTAGCTTTGATTTCTCTGTCTGAAAACTCCCCATTCATATCCTCTGGCCATTTATCAATTGAGGGATGACTTGCCTTTTTATAAATTTGAATCAGTTCTCTATACATTTGAGAAATGAGACCTTTATTAGAAATACTTGTTGTAACATTTCCCCAATACCCCCTCGAGTTTTCTGTTTTCCTTATAATTTTATTTGCATTTGTTTTTGTTTGTACAAAAACTTTTTATTTACTAAAAATTATTTTTTACATGTTGTAATGCTTTCTATATTTTTATTGGTCCTAAATTCTTCCTTTACCCATAAATCTGATAGATGAACTATTTCATGTTTTCTTAATTTACTTACGGTATCTTCCTTTATGTGTAAATCATTTTTGATTCATTTTGACCTTATCTTGATATTTAGTGTGAGATGCTGGACTATATCTAGTTTCTGCCATACTGTTTTAAAATTTTCTTAGCAATTTTTGACAAATAATTAATTTTTGTTATAAAAACTTGGATCTTTGAGTTTATTATATACTAGATTGATTACTATGTATTTTGTTTTATATATATATATATATATATATATATATATATATATATATATATTAGTTTTTTTTTAAATTTTGTCTCCAACATTCACTTTTGAACTCCTTGAGAATAGAGATAGTCTTTTGCTTTTTTTTTTTTGGTATCCCCACCACTTAGCAAATATATATTGGAGTCTTAATAAATGTTGACTTGAATTTTTACATAATAGAATTTTAGACCTGGAATGAACTACATTATCCCATCTAACCCTTTCATTTTATTGCTGAGGAAACTGAGTCCCTGAGAGAGAAATAAATGCTATTAGTAATCTAAAGGTGATAAGTTATTTTGGAATTATCTTTTATAGTAAATTTATGAGCCACACATGAAAACTGGTACCATTTCCTCAATTAAAAACTAAGGATTCTGATTACAAATATAGAATTCTTTCTACAATGACATAATTGATTTCACTTCTATCATTCAATTCTATTAGACTCCTTTTATAATACAATGTTCATCTATGTACCACAAATTAAAAAAGACATTTATTAGGCATAATGAGTCCTGAAGAAGGCAATTGGCTTTGAACCTATGCCATTTGACAAATGGTTGAACGAATTGGAGATATTTATCTCAAGAAGAAAAAACTTAAGATAGAGATGTTATTTTAGTTTCAGGTATTTGTAAGGCTATCATGTGGAAGAGAGATTAGATTTGTTAATTTTGGCCCAAGAGAGAAAGGTTAGGAAAAAATAAGTGGAATATACAAAGAAGAATATTTAATCTTGCTATAAGCTAAAACTTCCTAATAATTAGAACTTTCCCCAGGTGACCTTAGGTGCCTCAAAAGATACTAAGTTGAGTGGATGTTAGATTATGTTGTAGTAGGGATCTTTTGGGGGGGTTGAGTTGGATTGGGTGGCTTCCAAATTTCTATGCAAATCTGAAATTCAGAGATTCTTTTTGTTTCTCTGAATATATGCAATCAAAAGTTCATATCTTATATTATCTTGGGAGTTATATTCCCATCTCAATAATACTTCCATTGTCAAAAATACCTTTTCAATTTGAAAAATTGTTTTGAATTTGCCTTTTGTAGTCAATTTATAAGCCACATAGGAAATTCATATCATTCATACTTAATATTTTTTCTTGCCAAAAAAATTATCCACCTTGATCACCTATCTTATCAGTTTCTTACTGGACTTTTAATGACCAAAAATCCAGACCATTGTCAAATATTTTACATCATTGTGTTTTTTTAAAATATGCTACAGTTTCCTTGTACATCTAGATAGTGGATGGTGTATACTTTGTCTGATGGCATCATGGTTCTCATATGGCATATCATTCCCAGTTCTCTAAATCAAGTGAGACTTTTAGAAGTTGCTCATTCGCTGAGTTCCTGATAATACACAGGTTGAGGTATTTGAGTTTTTAAATTTTTCTTTGAAGAATGAACTACTTAGTGACATTCTTGTTGAATTGTCATAGATCCAGAGTCAAGGAGATTAATTTTGAGATGAAACTGGAGTGAATGTTATTGGTTTCAACCTGCTCCTTGTGGATTGTGACTTGAGACTTGTCAATATTTCCAAGCCCCCTAGGTTTTGAACTCAGTCAAGAAAGAGTTACTATGGCATGAAACTTAACCTACAAATTATTTCTCTTAGCAATGCTGTACACTTTTCCCAAGTTTTCAGACCAAGTTATGTTTTAGACTCTGGAAGGAGTGAGGATAAGTGGATATTTTCAGATTTATGATTCTCTTGAGACAGTCCTGTCATCTATACTGCTGCTCATGGGTAAATGACCTATTAATCTTTCCTAGGTAAAGTCAAGTTTGAAAGAGATGACACTCTGAAAAGAGGAAAATATCACCATTAACTACTTTAGGAAAACATGCTGTCTTGGTGATCCAGAGTGTCTTTTTGGGTCTTTAATGTACTGGGTCCTTTTCATCCTAAATTTAAAAAGGATTTAGGTACAATCTTCAACTTAAGTATTTTATTTTAGGGTCTATATAGTCATTCTCATTTCACCGTTCTTTTACTGTTAATTGTTTTCTCATTGCAGTCATGATTATTTCCTTCATCTCAAGAACTCTCCCCCTGCCTGTCATCTTTATTTTTTGATTCATTGAGTTGGATGTAATTTTCAATAAATGCTAGGCATGGACTTGAAAAGTTGTATAAAAATGAAATTTTGGAACTTGAATAATTATTTGACTAGACTAAAGAAGCTGAGTGTTTAAAAGAAGCCTAAAACTAAGTCATTTATAAAGGAAAGACCCTTTTTATGGATTAAATAATTCCTTACCCTCAGTTGGTTTTGGGAATTGATGTAGTTGTTATTCTTTAATATTCCAGGGTTCCTTAAAGTCAAACATATATAAAATATATCTTTTCCTTTGGAGTTCTTTTTTTCATATCCCTTTTAAAATGTTTTTTTCCCTGAGTCTCTCCTGAAACAAAAAAAGTTGTAGGTAACTTCTAAATAGTATGAAGAATGAAGAAAGTTTTCTAAATGCTGAGAATAAGAGACTTATTATCTATTTTCTTCTACTGTTTGTTTTTAGGTCACTGTCTATCATGATTTCTAGGCTCTTAATGCAGCTTTGCCAATTAGGATGGAACAACAGAGTCTAGAATTTGAAAACAACCAGGCTATGGGCAGCTAGGACTGTAATTAAAAATTATAAAGATACTAGGAGAACAACACATGTCGTCATTATTTTGCAAGAAAGTATATGAATTTGGGGCGTTGGTAGGATGGGAAAAGATTCTTTAGAACGTATCCATGCCTTTTGTAATACCAAGATGAAAATGTTATAAAATGAAATTTCCTAACAGCATAGATAAATTACATCTTTTTTTCTTATCAAAAACTAGAATACATTTGCAAAAGAAATTTTAATTATGTTAAAAGAATGACTGACTTTTTAAAATTATCTAAGTTTTTAAAGAAATATATTTATTAAAAGCCATTCCCTAAATGACAAGTGGTCAAAGGATATACAAAGGCAATTTACAGATGAGGAGATTAAAGCAATCCATAGTCATATGAAAAATTGCTCTAAATCATTACTTATTAGAGAAATGCGAATTAAAGCTTCTCTGAGGTACCACCTCACACCTCTCAGACTGGCCAATATGGCCAGAAAGGATAATGATCATTGTTGAAAATCTGGGACTCTATTACATTGTTGGTGGAGCTATGAACTCATCCAATCTTTCTGGAGAGAAATTTGGAACTATGCCCAAAGGGCAACAAAAATGTGCAAACCCTTTGATCCAAGCAATGCCTCTACTGGGTCTATACCCTGAAGAGATGATGAAAAAGGGTAAAAACATCACTTGTACAAAAATATTCATAATAGCATTGTTTGTGGTGACAAAGAATTGGAAATCAAGTAAATGTCCTTCAATTGGGGAATGGCTTAGCAAACTGTGCTATATGTATGTCATGGAATACTATTGTTCTATTAGAAACCAAGAGGGACCGGAATTCAGGGAAGCTGAGAGGGATTTGCATGAACTAATGCTGAGTGAGATGAGCAGAACCAGAAAAACACTGTACACACTAACAGCAACATGGAGGCGATGATCAACCTTGATGGACTCGCTCATTCCATCAGTGCAACAATCAGGGACAGTTTGGGGCTGTCAGCAATGGAGAATATCATCTGTATCCAGAGAAAGAACTGTGGAGTTTGAACAAAGGCCAAGGACTATTACCTTTAATTTAGGGAAAAAAAACTGATATCTTATTGTCTGATCTTGCTATCTCTTATACTTTATGTTTCTTCCTTAAGGATATGATTTTTCTCTCATCACACTGACAAATTGCTTTCTGTGGGGGGTGAGGGGAGAGAAGTAAGATTGGGGGGGAAATTGTAAAACTCAAAATAAATAAAATCTTTTTTAAAAAAAGCTAAAAAAAGAAATATATGTTCATGATAGGATCCTCCTAATGTGTTTATGTTCAGTGTTTTTTTTTTGTAAAAATACTTTATTCTTTCAAATGTTGAGGAAGGGTTAAATAATTCTTTGTTATTTCTTACAGCTCTCTTGTTAGGTATACATGAGTTAAGTTATACATAGCCAAGGAAACATGCTTTTGTTTGTCTGAATACTCTTTGAAACTGGGTCTCTTTGGAATTAGACATGCTTTAGATACTTGTTGGTATCAGCCTTTGAGCTGGGGGGCCTCGCCTGAAGAGGCCTTGCACTTTGGTTCTGCACCCGAGGCCTGAATATCCTGCTGCCAGTCAGTTAAAATGTGTCCAACAGAGCCCAATGGAAGCCCACTTGTCCTTGGAAGATGAGGCTATAAAGAGATTATATAGAAAAAATTATTATAAAGATATATAAAATTATTATAAAGAAATTATATAAAATCAGTGAAAGGGCACATAATACTGAGATTTTCATTGTGTAAATAGTTTAGGAGCATATATTAGGTGAGGAAATTATAGAATACTTAATACATTAAGACTTTTTTTTAGTTTGTTTTTTTTTTTTTTTTTTTGCAAGGGCAAATGGGGTTAAGTGGCTTGCCCAAGGCCACACGGCTAGGTAATTACTAAGTGTCTGAGACCGGATTTGAACCCAGGTACTCCTGACTCCAGGGCCAGTGCTTTATCCACTGCGCCACCTAGCCACCCCTACATTAAGACTTTTTTTTTAACATTTTATGTTAAGAATATTACCAAATGTAGAATAACAAATTTCAGTTACCTTTAAATTCTCCTCTTCAGTTTATACGAAAATAGATGCACATGTTTTAAAAAGTGTATGCTTGGATCAACTGGGTACTGCTCAAATTTAAAGCCAAACTTGTAATGTTTTCATATTAATATTTTTGTATATTTTAAAAAGTTCTGAATTCATATATTATATATAAGCTAATGAGTTTTGCCATTTTGGTTGGCTCAATTGAAGATGATAATTAGTTGAGTATTGAATTTTCTTTCTTGAAAACTCGATATGATGAAGGGTGTTTAGGCCTCTGACTTCCTAGGTAAAGATCATATATATATATATATATACATATATATATATATATATCACATAATATATACATATATGTGTGAATATGCTTGTACTCAACTCTTAACATAATTTCTTTCTGTTGCCATGATCATAGAATATATAATTCCCCTCAAAATTGTTAGCTGCCTATATAGGTGACCTTTTATCGATGTTTAAAGATGTCTTAAACTTATTTGAATTATGAGTATAATTGTATGAATATATGAGTATAATATATATGCAGTGGATTTTCAAATCTGGAAAATGTCAGTTTGGCTATTGCATTCTGTGTGCTTATTTATTTCTTAGCAAGATCTTGGAGTTTTTTCCACCAAGGAGAATGAGGGAGGGCCAAAAAAAAAATCATTGGCATGGCTGGGAATAGAAATTAATGATTCAAAGAAGAGACGGTGCAGAAAGCCACAGCTGGTAGCAGGAAGTAGAGAGAGGGGAAAGTCAAAGACTCCTTTTTTAAAAAGGCAAAACAAACAACTCACAGAGAAGTGTACGTGAAAATCATTTCTAATAATAGCTTATACTCAGCAGCTCAAAGGAAAAAAATAGGCATGTGTGTTGAGAAAATGAAAGGGAGAATGCTCAATGTGTTACTTAAGGCAATGGAACTTTATAGGTTACCTTATGTGCCATGTACATTGATTAAATACCAAATATATGGTGCCCATTTTTGACCATCATTTACTGTATTGATTTGTTAGCAGTGGAACTGTAATAAAAAAAAGCCATTGATTTACTGTCCTTATTTGCTTATGGGCTTTTTTATTAATTTTATGTTTTTCTTCTTTTTTTCTTTTCTTTCCTTTTTTTTTTTTTATCATTTTTCTTAGACAAATGCAGTACTTTGTGAAATCAGAAAAGAGGGATGGCCCATGGAACAAAAGAATGAAATCATAGCAGATTTACTTGCCTTGCTCACCAAACGACAGGACCTGCGAACGGAATGGTGTTTGAGGTTAGACCTCTAATTAAATGATTCTTTTTGTTTACTGAAGTCTGCAAATAGTATTAGTTGAGGAGCTTCTTTGTTGCTAGCTCTTTGGAAGACTTATGAAAAAAATATACTCAAGGTGCTTTCTAGAGAGGCTTACTTTTTTACTTTTGATATCTATATTATATATTGTGGCTTGTGTCATTTGTGTGTGTGTGTGTGTTTGTGTATGTGTGTTTGTGTGTGTGTGTGTGAGAGATATTTACCTCTTGGCTTAATATTTAGCACAGATGTTTACATTCTAACCATAATGTACCTGATGCTGAAAAGCCAGTTTTACCAACACACTGAAAACTGATATAGATAAAAGCTTGGGAAATTCTTGTAGTGAATGCTCTTGCAGCACTTGATGAAGGATGAATTGTTGAAAATTTTTCAGGTATATTTTTCCATTTCATTTGTGAGACACTAAATAAGTATAAGTTACATCAGGTCACATCAGTTTCTTTGCATATAAACTTGACTGTGTTTCAGTGAACTCTGAATTTTGTTGAGACTTCCACACAAGTTTCTACACGATCAAATTTCCTAGCATTTCTGATGCTATATTTTGACATTTATTTACTCAATGAACAATTAAAAAATTAAAACATATATCTAAGCCCCAAAATATTAGATTTATAATGTAGACTTTTTGTTGCAAAGACCTTTGAGGTTGGTACATATCTTTATGTCGGAGCATAAGAAAGCAAAATGGAAGACTGTTCTATATTTTTAGTAGGAGGTTTGCTAATTACTGAAAACTGTGTCTAGTAATCTCTTCAAAAACACAATGTTCTTGGAAAAAGGTCTGCAACTGATTTTTACTACAATTGATAGTGATAGTGATAGTTCAATTAGGATCAATTTTAAAAAAATTAGGATGCTCATCTAAATCACAGAGATATTGGATAGCTTTATCACAAACAAATCATGTCAAACAACCATAATTCTTTTCTAGACTGCATTTATGGATTAAGGAGCATAATTTGTCTAGATTTTAGTGAAGAATTTAATTAAAAAATTTCATACTGTTCTGGTAGACAATTAGGGAGATTTGGAAATAGTTTGAATGACTGGACCCAAAGAATCATTACTGGTTCAGTGTCAGCTTCTTCAGGGGACACCTATGGAAGGTTCTTAAGACTTGTCCCTTATCTTGTTCTGTTTTACCAAAGATTTAGATAAAGACATAGATGACATGCTTAGGAAATTTTCAAGGATCACAAAGCTGGGATGGATTGCTAACATGTCATGATGACAATGTCAGTATTGAAAAGATCTCTGTAATTTTGAACCTAGGATCATGTTTATGAAAGTTAAATTTAACAGGAATAATAACTGTAAAGTCTTATATTCATAATTATAAGATTGAGGATATATGGTTAGATAGGAGTACTTTAAAAAATTTGAGTTTTTATGTACTGTACACATACTATAAGTTAACAATGTGTTTGGACAGCCAAAAAGCAGGCCATTCCATCAGAAGATGCTAGCCATTGATGAGTTGGAGAGTTTTCAGAACATGGCAATCAGGACAACAAAAAGCATCAAGGTTATGCCAAATAAGGGTTTTAGATGAAGGAACAGGGAATGTTTAGCCTGAAGAAGAAAAGGTTTAGGAGGCAATGTGATAACACTCTCAGTGCTCAGAAGGCAGACCGCCATGGGGAAAGGGGGATTATACATATACCACTTAGCTCAAGAAGGCAGAACTAGGAGCAAGATATGAATATTACAAAGACACATCAGAGGCAGCCGTGTTTGTGAAGAAACTCCCTTGGTAACAAACTAGAATGGACTGCTTTGTAAAGGTTTTCAAGCAAAGCCAAGATGAGTATATCTGTCAATGTATTAATTAACAGCCACTATGTGTCAAACTCTTTGTTACATACTGGGTAGAACAGAACCAAAATGAAACCATGTCTGCCCTAAAGAAGCTTGCATTCTACCAAGTAGCTGATGGAGAGCAGGGAGGAGAGGAGGAGCCCATACAAATATAATTATATGCCAAAAATATAAATCAGCATAATTTTGGCAGGTTAAAGAGGTGACACACTAATTAGCAGCTGGGAGTACTTGTGATCTCTGACAAGAAGTGGTCTTCTTTGGGGTTTCTTCCAGTGGAGGGGACAAAGAAAATTTTGTTTTTGATTTGATATTCCCAATACATAGCATGGTGCCTATTATATGCTAGATACATAGTAAATGCTTGATATATTTCAACTCTCAGATTCTTTGCTTCCTGGAATCAAGCGAGGCAAGATATATTTTTCCAAGGAAACACTTAGGAGAGCCCAGGTATCAGCAGTATATGACTACCATTCATTTTTATCTGGAGAAATGGGTGAATCTATTCAACTTGAGTGGCAATGATTAAATAATATTTTTAATTCTTTTTCTCTTTAACTTGAAGAATTTGAATAGCTTTATTTGTTTCTGTTTCTTTTACCATTTAAAAAATGAAATGTCACTTTGAAAAAATCTTGGTCTTCTTCTGTTTGACCCTTTCAGTTCCGTACTCTCCTTTCTTTGTGCCCCTAGAGAGCCTTGTTAAAAGAAAAGATGGGCAAGAAGGAGGGAAAAGAGGGAAGGAAAAAAAGGCCTTCTACCACCTCTATCACATTCCTCCCTTCTACCTTAGGAGGAACAAAACAACAACAAAAAAAGTCAGCCTTACCCAGAGAAAGCGTAAATGTTGAGAATGGATGTCTTTTAGAGAGTACATTTGGTTTGTTAGCAATAACTTCCTAATACACCAAATCACCAGGCTACATGACAAAAATAGCTTGTTTAAAAGGAGTCTGGTTACAGTGTTTCTGGCTTTTACTTACTACTAACAATTTAATCAGGAGTTGGAGCCAGTGCTGAAGTAGATATAGTCTAGTCTCTGAAACAAAAATGTTAAAGTACATTGTGGCATTGCGGGGAGGAGGGTTGGGTGTGGGGAAGAAAGGGTGAAGAGAAAGCTTAGCAACAGACACTGTGCAGACCTCTTTAAAACTAAACACCTGAAAGAATATTTCAAGAGGATAGTGTCTTGAGAGCTCAGAAAGTATCCTTAGGGTATTAAATAACTATAATCCTTCCCCCACCCTCCCCACCCCCATCATTTGATGTTTACCATCCCAGTGACCTATGTAAGAGTCTCATCCATATGAACCACATAAACAGACTGTTACCGTACACCTCCTCCCTTTTTCCCATCAAAGCCTCAACTGGATGTCTGGAATGAGGCATTGACTATGGTAGCCATCAAGCATGTGGTGGTGAAAGTTATAAAACATCCGCCACACTGCTTGCTGAGCTGCCTGGGTTTTAGAGATCAGCCTATTGTGTACTTTGGAATTACATGAGAAAAATGTGCTTGGACAGGAAATAATTAGCACTTGTCAAAGGCCAAGCAATAGGTTATAGTATTTTACTTTCAACAGGCTATCAGGGGATCAGCTAGATTAGATAATAGAATTTTTTTCCTCTGAAAGTTAAATACAGATGACTCTAATTACCTTATATTGTATATTAGAGAACTCATTATGATGGGTACAACTCTGAGAAATATAGGTCAACCAAGTCACAACAGCTGGAAGAAACTTTACTATAGGTCAACTGTAATATAACAGTTTTGAGTCTCTGGCAGGCTCCTATGCAATACTGAAGATGTAGAGCATGGGATTGGAGGGGGCAACATATTGTCGTTTTGTTTTTCAAGGTAGGACTTCTGATATACACATCAAATGTTGTCATGTCTTCCCAACTTGAAGCTTGTTGGGCCATTGTTTTGACCTATCCAAAGACTCTTAAACAGGAAGAACATACGTCTTGTGGATTTAGCCTTTAAGAAAAGTGGTTATTCAGCATGACTATAGTCTACCAGTTTGTCACAGTGCCGTCACTGATCCCAAAGATGCATTTGCCTGCTTAGGGTCTCTGTCTTCAAGACTAATAATCCCACAAACAACTCTCTTCAAATAGGGCTTATCAAAGATGTTTATTCACTTATGCCTAGATTAATGATCCAAAGTACATCATGAAAAAACTGTATATGTGGGGGAAGTGTTAATAGAAGTGGTCCAGAATTTCTGAAGATTTAGGTTTGTTTATACTGTCTCCTAGTGTCTGATGGACAAGTTGTTATAGCTTTTAAAGAGCTTTGCAAGCCCTCTGATCTGACCCCTTCTTGACCTCTGCTTCCCAAAGGTCAGTCTACAGCTAATAAACTATGAGGTTCTTAAGGTCTACTGTAGGAAGAAACAGAAAAGGAACAGCTGGGAGACTCTTGTGGACTGGACATTCTAGGGTAGTCTCCTTTAGGGTCATTCTCTGATAATGAAAATGATTACCAAATTATATGGAAGTTTAACTGCAATAGTGAGTGAGAGGAGGGTGGAGCCCAGTGTATTAGGTTTGATAAATGAACTGTGAAGTGGCCCATCTGGCTCTGGACAGCTTTTTTTTTCCTCTTCCCCTACCAAGGGGAAACATTTTAAAATAATAGCAGTACATATAGAACCAATGACCCATACAAGGAGCTGGGATAGATTAAGATTTAATGGTGACAGTGAAAGAATTATCATTTGAAAAGGATAACAAAGAAAAGGTACAGTTCAGTGTCTGTGTCTGAACCACTCTTACCAAAAATTAAGCACTTTTTTGTAATGTTAAAAAAGCCCAAGCATCTTCCCAAGGCTGTCTTTCATTAACATATAGAGTACTTAAGGTATGTTTGAAATATGCATTATATAAAAGCCAAAAATGATTGTATTTGCACCCCCCCCAAGTTGCTAAAAACCTTATGATCACTCTTTAATTAAATGGGGGGGGGGATCCATTAGATTAAAAAAAAACCTTTAAAGTAACAAAATCCCAAAGTAATAAAATCTAAATGGTAAAGTATTAGAAGATGGTTGGATGAAATGTGTCATTTGCCTTGAATTTGCAAAGAAATGTTTGAGTTATGTCATATAATCAGTGTCACTAGTGAATGAAACATAGAGCACAGTGATTTGCTACTATGATTTGTTTCTATTAGGTTATCTCTTGAATTATTCAGGATACATTTCATTATTTTCCAGAAAGTAGTTTTTAGGATCACCAAACAAAGTTTTTTTTTTTTCCTGCAAAGATAGCTACCATTTTCCATGACCATGAAGTTGAAATTCATTCATTTATTGAACAACATTTATTGAGAACTTTAGGTGTACAAAGCATTATATAAAGTGCTCAGCACATTTTAGGCATCATGTAGTAATTGAATGATCAGTATAAGGATAAAATAAGAGAAAAATATTCAGCAAAGTCTTCACAAGATGTCAGAAAGGAAAAAAATCCATTCTTCCAGTTGAAAATCAAGAGATGTACCAAAGTCTTTGGAGGAAATGATAGAGCTGTAATTGAAGATCAAGAGCTCTTCTTTTAAAAAAAAAGAGCCCATCTTTCCCATAGAACTTGTACTATTAGGGATTCAAGTGACTTTTGACAGTGTTTGTTGCCTATTTTCCAATACAATTTTTACCCAGATAGCAAGCGAAAAAAAATTCAAGTTTCATAATGCTTACTTAAGGAAACATTTTGCTCTCATAATTCATTTTGGTTTTCATCTTTAGTTTTGTTTTAGTTAGTAAAGACATACATTTATAATGATCAGAGGAGCTGGGTATAAAATAATGCAGGGTAAGATACATTTTAGGAATAAACTTTGTTTTTCTAACTTTCAAGGTTATTCCTGTTGCAAAACTGCCTGAGGGTGCAAATACCAAAAATAAAAACATTTGCTAAAGACCTCATGAAGCATGAAACCACAAAAATAGTGCAATCAATTTTAAAAGACAGTATTTTAAAATGGCAAAATTGAAGAAGCTATTTTTCTTTCAGTGCTGACTTGTACTATTTCCACTATGGCCCGACTATCAGAATATTTGCCTTATTAAGGAAATAAAGACTAAAAATGAAGCTGTCATAGTATCTTAAGACTGTGTACATAGCACACAATCCTAGAACCCATCTTAGATAATGGAGCAGTGAGTGGAAAGACCTGCTGCTTGGGGCACCCTTGCCATTCTTGAGCACAAAAATTAGGTTAGAGTGATGGAGTAGCTTGAAGACTGACCATCACTGGTCATAGCCTCTTCCTTTGTCTCCCCTCTTCCCCTGGGCTTTTTGATTGCTATCCAGGTTGAATGAGATGGGACTTCTTTTCTTCTAATGAGGTGGAGGATCACCATGACTTTTGCTTTGCCTCTGCTTCATTGGGTGCTCAAGCCTTATAATTTACATTCCTCCATGTATTACAGTCCCCTGTTCTGTGACATGGCCTATTGATGTAACTTCATGAATCCTGGGTCTTGTCATTCACTTCCTCTGAACCCTTTAGAACTCCTGTGCCTTTCCATCTTCCTTGCTGCTGAGACTTCATATCATTTGTGTTGTCTTCCCTCATTAGGAAGTGTTTATTGAGAGCAGAAACTGGATTTTTCTATTTGTTTCCCTAACACTTAGTACAGTGGTTTGGTATATATTTAATAAATGCTTATTCATTAATTCATCACAAGTATGCACAAATATCCACTGTCTGAATTCACCCTGGACTTGTATCTAGTTGCTTATTGCTAGGCTGTTTATGGTAAGTGCTCTGGTTCTTTGCTTCTGCTATTCACACTAAATTCTCTTATTTAAAGTTCTCCAAAGAAGTCAGATCAGGTACTAATAGATTTAGGGAAGACCAAAAATAAAAAAAAAAAAACAACCTGCAACTTGATTTTACATTGGACATTCACTTGCCTCTCCACTGTCTGTGTGTACATATACATCTTATCTTTTAAACTGAGATAAACCTTTATGTGAAATCCCATGTAGCCTTGCCCCTGCCTAGAATCTTCTGGTTTAGTTAGGATAAACAACCAAGTGTGCTTTGTATGGGCTTAAGAAATCTCTTTTTTACATATCCTGAGAATTTGGGTGATTATGACATTTTTTGTAAAAATTTGTCACAGCCCCAACTTCTATGTTTACAGGAGGTTTTATATGTGTGTGTGTGTTTGTGTGTGTGTGTGTGTGTATCCTCACTTCTTCCCTAAATATAATATATTTTATACTTATGATCCCATATACAGATTTCCATATTAGGCTTAAGCAGTTGTAATGCTCTAAAGTTAGAATTTGGTTTATACAAAAACAAAAAACCCCTGTATTTTATTCTCTCCCCCCATCTTTTCTTTTGAGGCTGTACTCAATTTGTATCTTTGTCAAAGCTCAAAAACCTAGAACCTAGGTGTTACTATGAATATTATTATAATTTCCTGTTTATTCAGTTGGGTTAGTGATTTGAATTGACTGAAAAATAACTAATTACAATATTTATATAAATGTCTTGACCTTCATAATTTGTGATTAATTGTTAACATTTGAATAGAGAGCTTTTAGGGTTCCAAAGAGCAGTGACCAATGCTTCAAGGTCTACCACTCTTGCCCACCCTTCCTCTCCCTCCTTTCTTGTCAGTTAGTTTAGAGGGTGAAAGCTAACTCTGCCCATCTTTATGCCCTTTCATTTTAGAATCTGTCCGTTGTCAGTGCTGACTGAATGTATGCCAGATATTTCAGTACATATTTTTCAGGTCTATTTTATTCTCTGGGTATGATGTAAAATGGTTCATAGAGTATTTTGAATGCTATGGAACAACTTTTCTAAGAATTGATGGCAGTAGACCCTATAAACTCTGATTTGGTTCACAGAATCTCATATTTAAAAGATACCTTAGAGGCTCTTCAGTCCTACTAATACCTGAACCAGAAGTTTCTCTATAGGATAACTGACAAATGCTCATCTAATCTTTTCTTGAAGGAGAAACTGCTACCTCTGGAGGCAGCTTGTTCCACTTTTGAATGGCTTCAATGGTCAAGATGTCTTTTTCTGAATTAAAAGGCCATTAAAATTAAGCCCCGGGAGAACTGAGATGGTTTCATATGTATCTTTGTGTCCCCTGGCTTCCATGGAACAGAGATGTGGGGAATTGACCTGTGATTTCATTGATGTAAGGAAACTATGGAAAAGGAAACTTCCCCTACCAATATCCAGCACTTCTTTTTCTTCAATTTACAATCTTAAAGTACTACTTAGAACTGATAGTGTAGGTAATTGACCTAGGCTTATAGAGCTAAGATATGGCAAAGGCAGAGCATGAAATAGACTTGAAGGCAAACTCTGAACCACTCTCTTACACTCTTTCCATGTTACTTTACACATAGTAGGCATTTAAGTCAAACCAGCAAGCATTTATTGAGTGCTTATTGTGTGTTAGGAACTATATTAAGTGTTGAGGATATAAAGAAAAGAATACAATAGACCAGATTATGAAAGACTTTAAAAGTCAAATAAAGGATTTTAAATTTGATTTCAAAGGTAATAAGGAGCTACTGGAGTTTCTTGAATGGGGAGGAATAGGGGTGGGGAGGTGGAGGGACTGTGTGTGACATGGTCAGATTTGTGCTTTAGGAAGATCAGTTGGACAGCTGAGAAGAAAATGATGTGGAGTGGGGAAAGAAAAGAGACCTGTCAGAAGACTATTATAGTAGTCCAGGCCTGAGAGTCTGTCCCAAGGTTCTGACTGTTTCAGAAAAGGGAGATACTCTGAAAGTGAGATCAATAGAATTTGTCTGTGTGTGTGTGTGTGTGTGTGTGTGTGTGTGTGTGTGTGTGAGAGAGAGAGAGAGAGAGAGAGAGAGAGAGAGAGAGAGAGAGAGAGAGAGAGACAGTGATAGAGAGAGAGGAATTAAAGGAGGAGGATGCTCACTTAGGTTGCATGCCTAAGTGAGTAGGAGGATGGTGATAACCTCAATAGTAATAAAGAAATTAGGAAGAGGGAGAGCTTTGAGGGAAATATTGATGAGTTCCATTTTGGATATATTGAGTTTAAGCTGTCTACAAGATATGCCCTTTGAATCCTGAGAAAGAATTGTGGAGTTTGAACAAAGACCAAGGACTATTACCTTTAATTTTTTTTAAAAAAAATGTTGTCTTATTATGTAATTCTGCTATATCTCATTCTATATGTTTCTTCCTTAAGAAGATTTCTCTTGCAACACATTTAACTCAGATCAATGCATACTATGGGAATGATGTAAAGACTAGCAAAGTGTCTTCTGTGAGGGGTGGGGGGAGGGAAGCGAGATTAGGGGGAAAATTCTAAAACTCAAAATAAATAAAACCTTTCTAAAATTAAAAAAATAAAAATAAAAAAGATGTCTACAAGATATCCAATTCAAGGAGTCTAATCAACAGTTGGTGTTATTAGAGTAGAAGTTAAGTAAGAGATTAAAATTAGATAATAGATCACACAGTCATCTGCCTAGAGATGATAATTAAATCTATGGGAAATGATGAAGTCACCAAGTAAAACAGTATGTAAAATGAGAAAAGACCAGAACAGAGCTCTGGGGAACACCTGTGGTTAAGCAAATATGTCCTGGATAAATATCCACCAAAAGAGACTGAGGAGTAGTCAATCAGGTTGGAGAAAAGTCAGAAAAGAGAAATTTCATGAAAACTTAGAGTACCAAAGAGAAGAGGATATTATCAGTAGTGTCAAAGGCTACAGAGAAGTCAAGAAGAATGAGCATTGAGAAAAGTCATTAGGTTTATCAGAAAGAGATAAATGGTGACTTTAGAGAGAGTACTTTCAGTTGAATGATAAGGTTGGAAATCAGAGCAGTAGGTTAAGAGAAAGAGAAGAAAGGAAAAGAAGGCATTGAACGTGGATATCTGTGTTCAGATATCCTTTTCAAGCATTTTAGCCATGGATGGATCAAGTGAGGCAGGAGCATATTTTATATTAAAGATGAGAAATAGAGGGGAGATCACAGAGAGGACAATATGCTGGAGAGAACAAGAAAAAATGGAATTACTTCTTACCTTTATAAGGAAAAGGGCTCCATCATGTGAGACAAGATTAAAGGAGGAGATGGTGACCAAAGGTCTGAGTAATCTGAAGAGGACAAGGAGAGAAAAGGGAGCTAGCTCTCAGTGAATGCCCTCAGTTTTTTCCAGTGTAATTTGAGGCAAGATTCTCAGCTAAGATGGTTGGGAGAGAGGAAGTCATGAGATATTTGAGGAGGGTTGAAAAGATTTGGAAAGGTTTCTGTTGTGAATGTGACTAGTAAGGGACCAGTTGAGATAAATAGGTAAAAATAAAGATGGCAGATGGTGGGAATTATCCAAAGCTGAGTCATGACAGTGCAAATTTGGTGATAGGATAAAAGGCAAGGTATTCCAAAGAGGACACCAAGGTATCAAAATGGAGAAGAGAAGATAATGTAGCCAGGGCAAAAGTTGTGTCTAAGAATTAAGGGGTAGAAGGATTGGAGGTGATTGTGATGAAGAAGCACAGGGTCAAGAGTTGCAAGGGAGAAGTGGAATGATAGAAGATTGTGATTAGATAAAAGAATTTCAGAATTCTTGAACATAGCAGTAGCCTAATTATGGGTGATGGCAAGATCTTGGATATGACCATCTTTGTGTATAACTGAGGAGGGATAAAGGAGTAGGATATGGGTGAGGATTAAGTAGTGGAATTTGGAGATTAGTTTTTGGGAAAGTTATACATATCCATATGTATGGAGTTGGAGAAGAGAGAGATTCTGCAATTCAGTACTGAACTCATTGAGGAAAGAGGGGGAAATCTCCAGGAGGTCAATAGATAACAGCAATAGGAATTTTAATTAGGTCATAGATGCAAATTGAGTGAATCCCAAACAAGAAAAGGTTAAGTGACTGTGGCAGAGAGAAAGTCTGAAAATAGTAATGTGGAGTAAGGAATATTCCAACTTCCCCATTACAACTGAATGTGGAGTATTAGTGACAATGCTAGAGAAGGTGTCCAGGTAAGCTTTATCTCAGGAGGAAGCTAGGGCTCAGTGGGTGCAGTAAGATGAAAAGAATGAGAAAGGAAAAGGTTTAATATAAGAGCAAGATTGTTAACTGTGGAACAGGCATTCCAACGATCATAATGGAAATGTTTTACTTTAGAGTGGGAGATTAGGAGGTAGGGTAGATTAAGGGGTATGGGAATAAGGGAGTGTGCAGTAGGGATGGAAAAAAGGGTTCAAATAATGTTTAGTAGTGTTTCAGAATCACTTGAGGAGAGGATAGGCCATTGTTATTCAATCTTTTCAATTCCTGTATGACTTTCCATGACCCTATTTGAGGTTTTCTTGACAAAAATACAGGAGTGATTTGACATTTCCTTCTCCAGCTCATTTTACAGATGTGGAAACTGAGCCATATAGGATTGAATGACTTGCCCAGGGTCATATAGCTAATGAGTGTCTGAGGACAAATTTGAACTCAAGTCTTCCCAAGTCCAGGCACAGCACACTATCCATTGTGCCATCTAGCTGCCCAAATAACTATGGGCAACTAGTGTGGAAATTTAAAATAGCATAAGTTAGAATAGATATTTAATTAATATTAGTTGAATGTGTTGCTGAAACTTAAATATGCTTCTTTGAGTCTTCCATTGCTCCTAATTCTTCCTTGTGAGACCAAGATGAGCAAGTCTAATCCACCTATTCCAGCTTATCAACCTCTCAAATACTGTTGTCTTGTCTCACTATAAGTCTTCTTTGGAGTAGGTCTTTTTTCATTCTTTGGACCAAGTAGATAAGCCTATGGAAAGAAATCACTTACTTTGCCAAGAAAAATTGCTGATTAGATGCCATGGATAATGTGAAAGAGACAAAGAAGACCCCTTATCACCCCCAGAAATTCATCTTACGTTCTTTCTAGGCTGAATTAAACCTTTAATGAGTTAGTCTGACTCATATTGAGAAACTTCCACAAAAGGAGACTCTATAACTTTTAGAGTCATTCATTTCAAGTCATCAGGAGAGGTGTGGAAGGTCTGAAATATGGTTGTTATGTGAGGATAGAGGAGGGGATCTATACAAGAAATGTTATAAAGATAAAAAGACTGAATTTAATAGTAGATTGAATATGAAAGTTAACTTAGAATGAGGAATCCAGGCTAATATGGAGGTGATGGCTCAGTGTGACTGGGAATCTGGTAGCCTCAATAGTGAATAATAGTGACAAGAAAGTTTAGAAGTGGGAAGATTTGGGGGAAAGATTATTGCTATAATTTTGATTGGGCCTTCAATACTGCCCCCCCCAAATCCATATTCCTGGCTCTTATAATTCCTTATGGCATCCTTTCAAGCCTTTTCTTTAGTACTCCCTATCTAAGTCCACCCTGACATTTAGGGTCCTCTAAAATTTGACACACATTCTATTTTTCTATTTTGTTTTTTTTTTCATTTATTTATGATTTACCCTGTTCTTTAACAAAACTTATTACTCTCTAAATGTTCCCATATATCTTATACCTTATACCTTCATGCTTTTGCTTGGGTTGCTTATCTTTACTTGGTTTTTCTCTCCTCATTCCTACCTGTTGAATCCATTGTTGGTCTTTCAAATTCTGCTCAAATGCCTATTCCTTTCTACTCCTATCTCTTAAATCAACAATCATGTTTTCCCCTAGGATGTAACCTAGCATGTTGTTTTTTAATGCTTTTATTATTTAATATTCTTAATTATACTAAATATAAGAGTATCAGTTATAGTTATTTGTATTTGTCTAATTTCTTCTGCTAAAGTTTAAGGTCCATGAGATCAGGGATTATATCTTTAAATATAAATTTATATTTTCTCATTTCTTAGAACAAGTGCTCTATACACAATAAGTGTAATTTTTAATAAATGTGTGTTTACTGAATGGGTGTTATTTTTATGTCTACTATTCTTTTTCTAGTATGATACCTCAGCATTGTGCCAGAAGCATTGATTCTAGAGGAGTCCGTCCCCTGCTGTCCAGACATTCATAGATTTGAACACCTGTGAGAACAATCTTAACCCTGAGTTAGATACCTCAGTGCAAAAGCACTGAGACATGGCAAGATGACACAAGAAAAAGCAAACTTGAAGTCTGGAAGAGAACAAATAATTGAAAGGACTAGTCTCTAGAACAGGGAGTAGAAAGATAGAAATGTTTTCTACTAACAGGAAACAGCTAAGAATGAGAATCTCCTGGTGCTTATGCTGCACTTTTCCCCACTCCATCCCTCAGTCTGGGTTGGCTCACCTTGGCTGAGTTAGCCTTCATTCTGGGGATATAGTTCTGATGACTTCAGTGCAATGATTGCTTGGTTGTTCATTCATTTCAGTCATGTCTGACTCTACATAACTCCATTGGAGATTTTTCTTCGCAAAGATACTGGAGTGGTTTGCCATTTCCTTCTTCAGCTCATTTTGTAGATACGGAAACTGAGGCAAACAGGTTTAAGTGACTTGACCAGGGTCACACAGTTAGTGTCTGAGACCAGAAATGAACTCAGGAAGATGAATCTACTAGTTGGCCTGATTTCTTTGTGGTTTAACTTCAATTTCTTCCCTCCTTCAGGGCATGGTGGGATCATGAAAAATGGAATCAGTAGATTCATAGGTGATCCATAAAGTGATAGGGATGATACATTAAAAGTTTTTAAAGAGCCAGTGTAGGGCCAGATTACTTGATGGTAGTCACTACCATCCATTCTATTAGACAAGAAGTACCTGTCGGAAGCAGAGGAGCAAGTGGAGGCTGGGCCAGGAACCATGGCCTCAACTCTATAGTGGCAGAACTTATTTATGTGGGGTAGAGGGTATTATTCATATCATCCTTAGACCAGAAACAGTTCTTTGTGTTCAGCTCTCAAGTATTCCTCATGTATAGTTTTAATATTCCAGTTATTTGTATATATTTCATATCTCCATTGGACTTCACAGTCCAACTGTGAGTTAGTTACAATTAATTAAGCTCTCATATATTATCTGATCTTTGTATCTCCCCTATTTGTACGGCCCTTCAGCATAGTGACATGCTCGTAATACTTAGTTAATAAATGTTTATTATATTGAACTAGCCACAATAATGAGGAACAAGAAGAGACAAGCCTGCTGAGTTCTAGACTTGTGGATTTTTTTTTAATTGCATCTATCTAGTCCCTTTGAATGATACCAGTCTGTACTTTCTGCTGCCCTTAGCAAAATGTCCTTTGTGTCTCTGAACCGGATAATGCCATAAAACCTGATAACTCCATAAAACCTTCTCATAAAAGAGTAGGAATTGAAACAGTGTATAAATATAGAGGTGAGGATTAAATGAGTATAGAGATAGGATTACTTTTTCTTTCTAAGATATGATGACTTATCTTAAGGAGGCAAGTGTTGTTAATGTTATTACTATTGTTACTATCATTATTTAAACAGCTTTATGAGGGACAAAACCCAATTGACCTTTGAGCATCTTATTTATAAAATCAACACAGCAGGCCTCTCTGTTGAGCCTGACTCCTGATTTAGCAAGCAGCAAGCTTTGTGACTGCAGTTAACTGCTGCTTTACTTTACCTTTTCCTCCAGGGGATCCACAGTGTTCTTCTCACCCCAGATTACCTGAGTGCTGATTCTCAGCTCAGCCCCTAATGCAGGAAAAGCAGCAAGTTTGTATTTTAAAATCTGGTTTAAATTTGTGGTCATCTATCCCAAGAGGGGGATTCTGGTGGAATACCCCCAGAGGGGTATTCTAGAATCAAGGCCTAGAAGAGCTGGAGCATGTGTCTTCAGGCAAGAAGTGTGCTGGCTTGAAGGGATCATTCCTTACTGCTGTGAATCTGTGTTGTGTACACTTAGGACTTCCTACTCTATCAGGCTGCTCTGTGCCTCCATGTAGAATAAGGGAATGGAAAATCAGGGAAGAGGGTCTAGAGGTGACACCAATATAGATGCGTTTTTTTCCCTATTGTGATCATTAATGCTATATACATTCAGACAGATAAGGATTAGGCTTCTTCCTTTCTGTAAGTTTCAGAGTTCTTGATTTCTCTGTAAATGAAGCCATCTGATTTTCATACTTCATATTCAGTCCTGAGTTAGAAATTTTGGTGCATATTTGTTTAGAGTGGAAATCTCACCTTATCAGATGATGTATACCATGTCAAATTCTCTTATAAGAGGCTAGTCATCATAGAAGAGCCAAGCAAGCTGCTGGTGGTAGGTGCTACCACTGATAACATCCTTCCCTTTGGCCTCCTCTTCCTTAGTCTCAGGCCTAGGACACTGATATGTCAAAGTAGACTTCCATATGATACTTTTATCACTTAAGCCCTTGAAGGAAAAACCTTGTTAATAGATAGCAGGACCCAGCCCTTTATTTTGCTCCCCATGATACACTCTTAGGCAGCCTGCACATTTTATAAGCATTATTTATTGTCTTATGTGAGGATGAGTGTAGAGATAGATAATGACTAGATATCTTTTTCCTTAAAAAAATCCACCTCTTTTGTTACCTTTTCCATATGTCAAAAAGGTTTATGAGAAACAGTTGAGAATTTGAAAATAATGTGGTAAAGTTTACTGCAAAAGCATTTATTAAGCCCCTCTTAATATGCTAAGCACTGAGCTAGATGTTGAAATACAAGACAGAAAGAAAACAGTCCCTGCCCTCAAGGAATGGCATTCTATCAGTTGAATAAATTACTTAATCTCTCTACATTTCATTTTTCTTTATCAGACAAGTAGAAATAATACCCATCCTGTCTCTTTCATAAAGTTATGGAGAGAGTTTGATAAGGCAATATCTGTGAAAACACTTTTGAAAATTATAAAAAACAACACAAATGCAAAGTGATGTTTTTATTTTTTTAATTACTTAAACATCCCAATTTTCAGTGAAAAGAATATATAACTTTAATTTGACAAGAAAGACAAAGTATGATTGATGAGGAAGGGTTAATATGTTTATAGCAATGATCAAGTATCACAAATGTTTTAGTTTCTGCAGATGGGGCAGCGTAAAGGGAACAAGTTGAAACAGAGAAAAAAGCAATATAGTTAATAAAAGTAGCAGAAATGTGTCACTTTAATGTTTCTAAAGTAATCACTGACATTGATTTATTTGATTTTCACATTCACCTTATGAAGTAAATATTATCTCCATTTTATAGATGAGGAAATTGAGAACTTAGGTGGCTTGCATTCCTAGTTAATGTTAGGGATGAGATTCAAATGCAGATCTTATTAACTTCCAGGACTGTACTATGCTAAAAGCTGAATGTTTTGGACTTCACATGCAAAAAAGGAAATGGATTTCCTGATAACAAGTTAACTAAATCTTTTCAGCAGTTATTAAACTTGGTGATGTTTTTCTTGTTTTATTATCAGCTCTCTTCACTTAAGTGACAGATGATATTGATCTTTATTTCTCAGAAAAGAACAGTTTCATGAAGTTTGCTGTACATCAACCTGATATCAGGTCTTTTAGTACAGAGTCAACCCTGTGCTCTTTTGGGCTTCAGATAATAATCCAGGATTTCTATCTATAAATAAAACCACAGGTACCCCAGCCTGTTGCAAATTACTTTATTATGTAGCCAGATCTCTTTATAAAGTTGGTATGAATTGGACTTATTAAATCTCTCCCCTTAAAAATTTAAAAAGTACATTATCGCAGTCATAATTTCTATTATGTAAGCTACTGTCTGACAGAAAAGAAAGATCTCTGAACTCAGCTGAGAATATCAAAATTTAGCTTCAAAGACTTTATAAATCCTCTAAATGGTATGGTTTTTGGCTGGACTGGTCAAGGTTAATTTGAGTGGGGATGCCTTAAGGTGAAAAGGTAGCAATTTATCGACTCCATAATAGGTTAATCACTAACTGTACAATATGTTTATCTCTAGGAAACAATTTACTACACATGAAGAGTAGTAATTTTATTCTATCACAAGGCTGTCCCAAGTGTATTTTCCAGGTTATAGATAAAAGTCTAACTCTGACTGTCAACCGAGGAGGTGATAGAGGAAAAGACCACGAATGGTCCTATTTGCCTGTAGGTGACACTGTTGCATCATTTATCAGAGTGTTTTACACTATCTTGTCCCAGGACAGAAAAACAAACCCTTCTGAGACAGCCCCTATAACAAATCTCATATAGATTATTTGATAGATTCAAATGTATGCAGAAAAATAAACCCTCCTCATGTATTGATTAGGCATCTGAGTGTGTATCACAAATAGTTTCCCTTTCATAGGCAGTAGCAGTAGGTGCCACTTCTGATTAACTGGCTTGCTATTTCATCCAAGCTTTCTATGAAGCAGTATGCTAAACTAAGCTAGTAGCTTCTTAGTGTAATAAACCTCTCAGAAACCCTGCTACTGAAATACCTTCGTGTTATGTTATGCCACTCTTAAGTTTGTGGCATCATAAATTACTGTTATCTGCTCATCAAAGACAATTTCTGAGAATTGTTTTCCTTTGATCCTTGCCCTCATCTATCTCATTCATTTTCTCTCTCTCTCTCTCTCTCTCTCTCTCTCTCTCTCTCTCTCTCTCTCTCTCTCTCTCTCTCTGTTTCTCTCTCTCTCTCTCTCTCTCTCTCTCTCTCTCTCTCTCTCTCTCTCTCTCCTGAGAAAATGAAATGACTTCTGCAGTTTTTTGTCTGTTTCTGTGCAGTCTCAGAATCCAAGTCTCAAGATGCTCAGGTGCTTCTTCTGTTTAGGTGAGTCTTTCTCTTGGAGACCAATCATACTCTATACATCAGCCTAGAAAGACCATGGTCCCACCAGCAGAACCATCACCTTTTTACCCTGGCTCTCTTCCCTTCCCTGAAAGGGGGATGTCATTAACCCTCAGAAAGCATAGGTTTTGGTAAGGCAATACACCCAGTAATGATATTGTTAGCTTGCTTAATTTCCAGTTTCCCCATCAATTATACCATGTGTTTCATCCAGTTGGTGCTACCCTCCCAGTGTTAATTATAACCTACAAGACTGTTACAGTTAATTTTATGGCAAGCATATTGTCTCTTCAAGGCTCCAGAGCAGCTCATAAATTATCTTGAAGGTAAAATGTAACTTGGGGAACTAGTTATGAAAATTCCATCCATCTCGCTTAGGAGCCGCAGCTGCTACTGTCAGCTGCCTCACTTGCTGTATTGTGAAGGAATGATGGTGGGTCAGGTTTAAGAGGGTAGGCCCAGGCTGTCACCGAGGAGAAAGGCTGTCCTGGCCCTGTCAGACAAGTACCTTCTGCCAATCCCTCGTGGTTTCACTTTGCAGGCAGTAAAAGGCAGGCAGCGCAGGTGGATGGTCCCCAAGCTGTCTGTATTCATTACCTTACAGAAACTTGTTGTAGGTAGGCAGGTACAAAGACCTTTTCTCTTCACTGTTGTCATGATGTTAGGCATCATCTGCAAAGAATGGGAGAGATAACTCTATAAATAACTCAGGGTTTGGTTCAGACGGAGGGGAGGACAGAGGGGTGGACAGAGGGGTGGAAGTTGTTAGTGGCAGTATCAACCAGCAGTTACATCCTGAGCACTAATGTGGTGGAAGAATATGGCTAGGCCTTTTTTTTAAGAGGGGAGGGGAGTGATAATCTTCAGAGGTGATATTTCATTGTGAATGGACATTCAAATTTTCCTGATAAATAAATTAGTAAGTTATCTTATTGGGGTAATAAACACACTCCTGTTCTGTGTCCTCTCCAATATAAGATTAATATTTTAGCCCAAGGGGCCTCAGCATTATTATTTTTAATCTGTACACAAGTCTTTCATTTAGCCTATTTGTATAGTTACAGTAAATGATCTTATTGCTGTGGGTTCTTCATTTGAAATTCTGCATGTTATGCTAGGTTTAAAAGATTTGAGGTGGCCTCTGAGAATTGGTAGCCATATTAAGCACAGCATCTTTCAGCAGCATCAGAAAAAAGCTGTGGCGGAAGAAGTCAGAGAAGTGTGGGTTGAGAAAGAAAAACCTACATGTATAAATGTGGGTGAGTTTAGGTGTCACATACACATAGTGGTTTGGAGCTATCTTGTTTGTTAGGCTCAGAACAGATGTGATTTGCATCACTAAGTACAAGAAAAAGTTTGCAGAACTGGCTTTAATGTTGTATATATTTGTTGTGTTTGTAAGTATACCTAAGACCATCTTACCTGGCCTTATGACTAAGCTCCATGAAATAAGGATTGGGCCTTATTCCTACCAAGTTAAGGCCACTGGAATGCTGAGGGCCTCCTGGGTAGAACTGTTCTTTCTGGAGAATACCTTTGTGGTCTTCCCTCCTCATCTAAGTGCCCCCCGTATTTAGGGAGATTTGTCATTTTCCAAGGGGGTTCTGACTCCTTGTAACTAAAGCATTCATAAAACTCAAGGATAGAGTTGATGACCCTTAAGCTAGACAGCCATCTTCCTTAACTGTCCATTTCTCTGGGTTCTGGTTAGGAAACTGGATCTGTAGTCATTTCTTATTGTCAGTCTTAGTGTTCCTTTCATGTCTGAAACATGCTAGATGAGGTTTCAAAAGCATATGAAAGGCAGATCTTCAGTGATTTCTCATGGTCACCAAAACACATTAAGTTCTTTGGACTGTATAGGCTGTCAAATGATATAGACTAGTATAAAGAAAAAATAGCACCAGTCCGGTATTTTCAGAAATTATAGGTTGTTTAAAAAAAAAACAAGCAGACCACCATTTCTGATATTATGCCTTTGCATTTCTTTCTGACCCCGTCAGAACTTTCCTTTGCCAGAATACCCAGCAGGCAATCCTATTGTCTTCATATTGTGGAAAAGAATAATCTTGCCATGTTTCTGTGGCATAAGAGAAACAAGCCAAGAGACTCCATGTGGTCAGAATGTTCTTTTATACTTGTCATGCCAGACTGACAGCAGCTCTAAGGTACAGTCTGGGAAGTTGTTAAATTCATGTGGCTTTGATCTTTTGGAGGAGGGGAAAATGTAAAAACTACATTTTCTTCCTTATAAAAAAAAAACACATAAGTTTATAACTTGGCTGCTGCGAAAGTCAGCTACCACACGTGCACAGTGAAATTTCACTGTAAACATTTCACAAGGATTATTCGAATGGAGCCAGGTTGCCATCACTGTCTGACTATACCAAAGGAACCATTCCAATGAAATAGGGAAACACCCTGAAAAGAAACATAAATTTCTGTGGTAGAGTCAACCCAAGGTCAGAAAAGCCACTTGAAGGAATGCCTATATCAAAGCTTATAAACTCTGCATTTATGGATTTAAAGTTTACACAATAAACTCCCAATGAGACCTTATTTTGGATAAATCAGTTTGTGAAAGCAGTTTGAATAAATAGTTTGTGAAAGGTCAGGGTATATTCAAATCTTTACTCGCCCAGACTTTGGCAGCTTTTTTGATAAAAAATGCCTTTGCCAAAATATGTGTCAATTGTAAGGAAAAGGAAAATTAACTACTGAGTTGCCATAAATGACAAAATTCTGGAGACAAAAAGAAAGAGCTAACCATTGAGGAAATACAGGGCTACTAGTTTATTTATTGGCATATTGCAATCATAGCAAAGAATGCAATTTCAACCTAACTTTGTATTTCTACATTTTTAGACTAAAAACTTTAAGGACATGATTTTATATTTCACACAAAGTAACCAGAGGATATATTTACATTTGCATAAGAGAAAAAGAAAGAATTCTCATATTTCATAAGGAACTCAATATTCTCGCAGATGGTTCCATTCAGGTGCGATTTTAATTATGAGGTAAACAACAGCTCCACACAGTAGGAAGTCGTCTTAATAAATGAAGTGGAGCTTTTGTCTTCAAGCATCAAAAGGCCTTGTCATTGAAAAATTAAAATATTTTGTTTTATTGGGGGACAGTCTCAAAATGACCAAGATACTTGGAAAAAGCAAAATGTTTGCTGTCAAAGATCAAATGTGTTTTGGTGCAAGTATATATTTCTCTGCCTTTGTCAATTACAGCTTTGAATTTTCCAAAAACGAGTACTGGTCTTCTATATTAAAAGAAAATAGAAAAAAGAGACTTAAAAAATTCTGAATGGAAACATTTATTTTACTTTTTTTCCCCCTTAAAGTCTTAATCTTGCAGGGCTACTTTGCTTAGGAATGAAGACCTAAGATTGTACATTAGTAATTTAAGCACTACTCTCACAATTGTAACTTTAAAGCATGCATTAATAATGCACAAACAGAACAGTTCCCTTATTAAATATTAGGAATACATTATAATAATATTTTGCTGTCTTTCCCGTGGTGGGGAATTAGGAAGACCTCATGTTAGGACCTCAGTGTCCTGACATAGTTAATTGTCCATGGAAAATGGTTTTCAGCGATTGCTGTTCTGACTGATGCAATTTCCCCATTGAAAACATATTCGGCATTGGCAGACTCAGGTGCCTTGCACCCCTACACTCTCCTACAGAAGCAAACAGCTGTGTTTTCTTTGCTCTATTATACATCACATAGAGTGTCTCATTTATTATAACTGAGCTAATGATGCAAATGGAAACCTTCATGTCCCATGCTATACAACTGTAATATATTTGCTGTAGATATGTTAACTTGTTTTTCATAAGTAATTTATCTTTTATCTAATACTGAATATATCATAGGAAAATATGTTAGCATTAGAAATGAAATATATTTAATCCTGTATGAGAATCTTGAATGTTACATCTGGATATCATACCATCTTTGACTTTGTAGAATCTGACCCTCAACATACTTGGACTTGTACAAACATGTGCTGTTTGGAGCTTGGATTAAAGAAAAAATATATGAAATCTTTTAGTAGCAAGGCACTGTTCAGACCACAGTCTGCCCCAAGTGAAATGAGCTTATAGTATTTATTCATGACTAGCCAATATCCTGATCCTGGTGAATTATTCTAAGGTAGCAAGCATTGTCCATGTGAGGGGTTTGTGGTGGACTCTTTCTACAGAAGGTTAAATGCCTTTGGAAGCTTTCATACTTGAGAAGTGTTTCTACCTAGCCAAGGTAATAGGAAGATAAAGAGGAACAGGGAGATCTACAGGATTTTGCATGTGCTCTAACTTATAAATAAAAATCCTCATCATACTGTCCTCCTTTCACTCCCTGATCCTCTATACTCTGGCTTCCAGCTTCAAAGAGGTTTGTCATCAAGAAATTAAAATATTTTGTTTGTATTACGTGAGGCTATGTAATCTGACTTCAAATCTTGGAGATGGGGTGGAAAGGTATGTTTTAGTTAGTTATTCTTCTTTTTCTTATTTTTTTTTCAGTTTTTGCAAGGCAATGGGTCCAGGATCACACAGCTAGGTAATTATTAAGTGTCTGAGGCTGGATTTGAACTCAGGTGGTCCTGATTCCAGGATTGGTGCTCTATCTGCTGTGCCACTTAGCCACCTCTAGTTATTACTTATTAAGATGTTAGGGAACAGGAATTATCTCCCTAATTTGATTTCTTCAAAGCTTCCATAATTCCCTAGATCTAAAAATGTCATTAAAAGGCAACCTAATAGAGTAGACTTCAGAGTCAGAAAATCTGGGTTCAGTTCTCTTCTTGATACATTCACCATATGACCCTGAGAAAGTCACTTGCCTCCTCAGTGCAGTTATCTCTCTTGAACTATCAGTAATGGAACAGTTATTGATCTGCACCAACAGGGAAAGTTTCCTTATCAGAAATTGTCTATTGAAATTACAGGTCAAGAAAGAAAATTAAGTGATGGTAAATTGAATACACCCCATATAAGACCTACATGATAGTAGAGCCTTATAACCCAAGCTTCAGGAAACCTCTTTCCATTCCCTTCAAGAAAACCTTTTGGGGGCGGCTAGGTGGCGTAGTGGATAAAGCACCGGCCTTGGAGTCAGGAGTACCTGGGTTCAAATCCAGCCTCAGACACTTAATTACCTAGCTGTGTGGCCTTGGGCAAGCCGCTTAACCCAATTTGCCTTGCAAAAAAACCTAAAAAAAAAACCTTTTGGAGGACATGAAGAACAACTTTTTGGGGAATTGACAGTTATACTCAGTGGTGGGGGTGGGTTAAGTAGGCATCAAAACTCATGTAAGATTCTTAAAGGATGTGTGTAAATTAATTGAAATATGAAATCCTACAAGTCTAAAGAGTATGAAGGAGTAATTTGCCCAACCAAATGGACTATGGCTTAAAAAAAATATTTTGAAGTTCATAGACTACTGTGGATTCATCTCTAATAGAGCTCCAGTAAAATTCTTAAGTAGTCTGAGAATTCTCATAATCTCTCTGTCATCTGCTATTTATTGAAAGTTGTGAAGGCCAGAAACTGGACTAGAGTAAGTTGTTAGGAATGGTGAAAATGGAAATTTGGGACTCCAGAGTTCCTGTTCATTGGAAAAATAAGGGTCAAATACCCTGTGAGCTCAAAGTCATGAGCAGTTACCTGAGAAATGTGAAAGGTTTGTGGAAGGAAACTGAAGCATAAAATAGATTAAGAGAATTTATACTTTGATCATTCCAACTTTCAGGAAGGAGCTAAAACTCATGTTTTGCACCATCATATTCTACAACCACTTAATTTGCTAACAAGACTTAACTGATCAGGATCTATAACTTCTCCAATATAATCAAAACAAGAAGCATTTGACTCATGAGAGTAAATGTTTTTGATCGTTTATTGTCCAGCCCCACCATTCTCTCTCTGGCAGACTGAGATGAAACAGAAAGCTGATATTCAGAGCCACTGGAATTGTAGGCCTTGTAATTTAGAAATATCCATTTTATCCCATGTAATTTCTTCCCTAAGATTCCTCAGTCTGAATCTGATACAGGTAGGAGCCAAGACAAACAGTAACCGTTTATAGTCACTCAGACTAGTTTGGATTTCACTCTAATGTAAAGCAAAGAGAGCTTTTGGCTTCATTTCAGGTGTGTAACAGGGGTAGAAAATGCATTTAAAATTTAGCAGCAAATGTTACCATATGTCTCCATAATAACTACAAACTTTTATGTTAGGAAAGCAATAATATAAACATGTAGGAATCTTGGAACAGTAAACTATTAATTTGCCAGATATAAAAATCGACTGTGACAGAAAAGTTTTACAACCATGCTTCTATGGGTACCCATTGTCCTGTGAATTTCTCCATTATGTTATAGAAATTTTCCCTAACCATTATAGATGAATGAATCTTTTAAAATTAGAGGTGCAATATTATTTATTTACTGTCATTTTTCTATAGCCTTGTGTGATAACATAATTAGCTATGACTGTCTTCTACTCTACCTCTCCTTCCTCAGAATCATCTTAAGGACTAGTAAATCATATTTAAGTAGCAGCAAATCCTTCAGACTTCCCATGATGCTTCATGTCATTACATGTCAGAAACATTAATTCATTCAGCATATTTATTTACCATGTTTGCCTACTATAAGCCAGACATTATTCTTAGGATCCAAAACAACCCTACCTTCCAGGTGGATACATTCTGCTGTGGATTAAGATGGAAGAACAACATTTGATAATCATTGGATAACTGGTCTCATTTTTCAAACCTGGTAAATTGGTCAATTGGAATATTCACACTTAAAACATGTAATAGCCAGTGCCTGGTTATAGTGCCCTAAAGAGAATAAATGTTTGAAAATTATTAATGACTCATTAACTGAAAAACATTTTGTTTTTTTCTTTGTTTATTTTTGCCTTTTGGAAGGTATGTGGTAGAAAAAAGATAAAATAGATTCCTCTAACCATGACCAAAAAAATATTTCATATATATATATATATATATATATATATATATATATATATATATATATCAGTTTATTTCAAAAAGAGTTGTCAGTATTTTAATCTAAGTTAATATTTTTGCCACAATACAGTGTAACATCTTTTCCTATAGTAAAACCAATTATACCCACCTTCATTTAATGTTAAAGCAATGCCCATTTCCCCACACTAATGAAAGGGCTATTAGTTTTAGGCATCTTTTACCAAACAAGCAAATCAATATATTGTCACTGAAGAGCAGGTCTTTTGGAAGAGGAAAGTTTGGGCTTGACTAAGGTCATGAAAGCCCTGGGAATTTGAGGGTTCTGGGTGACAGTGGAGAGAAACAGAGAAGGTGAAATAGTGTTAGGATAGAGAATGGAAAGCTTGACCTCAACTTGAGCTCTAATAACAGCATCTCCTTAGCCTGACAAGGACCTATTTTTGCACAGGTAATCATGGAGAATCATTTGGAGAGGTAGAGGGAAAGGGAAAAGGAGCCCCCTCTAAAAGAGTCAGTCTTGAAAAAGACACATAGGAGTCAATGTACTTTTGTGTACCAATATCACACAGAAGATAGAATATGGTATTTAGAGAGCACAAATTGAACATGCAAAATTTTGAGGAAAACCACAAAATTGAAGATGATATATCTAGGAAAGAAGAGGTGATGTATAATTCCTTTTTAAAAAAAAATTCCAAATCTATGATTTCTAAACATTATTTTCCATTTGAGGAAGCTCCCTCTACTCTTGCTGATTGACCACTATTCTACAATTTAGTTAATTTTCAAGGTCACTGAGACATAAAAGTGACTTGTCCAGGCTGTGGGGTCCAGAATGTATCTGAGGCAGAACTTTATAACCTAGCTTTGTCTGACTGTGGACCCAGCTTTCTATCAGCAACAGAGTGCTGCCATTTTTGTTTTTTGAATAACAGGTTTATGTTTTCCTCAATCCTGGAAGAGGATCTCATTCCGGGATAGATGTGTTAATTTTCCTGAATTAAGAGCTCAGCTTCTCTCATCATAGGGCCTAATAAAGGGAAAAAAAGTTAGTTCTATAAAATGTGTGGTTTCTTTGTTTTGTTTTGTTTTTCTAAAAGGGACCAGTCAGTTGATTAAAAAAAAAACCAGTCAGCAAACATTTATTAAATGCCTACTAATGAATGTATCAGGTACTATTCTAAGCACAGGGATTAAAAAAACAAAACAAAAACAAAAACAAACTAATGCCTGCTTTTGAGGATCTCACAGTTTAATGGTTAGGAAATAAGGTCTAGCACCAATAACTTGAATTATTTAGTTGTAAACTAGAAATAAACTTTTGAAGCAGCTAGAACTGCCTCTGGAGTTTGGAAGGCCTGAGGTCAAATCCAGCCTCAGACACTTAATAAACTGTGTGACCTTTAGCAAATTACTTAACTTTGAAGAGGGGGAGAAGAGGGGAAAGGGTAAGGTGGGGAGAGCAAGCGCACATAGATATGAGAGCACTCTTACATAGAACTTCTGTTTATTAGTATGAGAAAGTAGAATGGACAAAGATCAGAAGTTAGACCCTCCTCTCCTTTTGAAAGGTACCCACTCATAGGTAAGGAACAACAGAAGATAACAGTTCTTTTGCATAATGCAATAATTCTTAGTCTTGTGGAACTTGCTAAGACAAGCAGTAATGATGGACTTAGAGAGAAGTTGACTACAGGAGTTAAAGGAACTGACAGATCTAACAATTGTAGAATAGGGAGGTTGAAGAAGACTTCATGGAGAAGAGTGAGTCTTGTGAAATGTAGGTAGGATTCAGAGAAGCTAGCTAGTGTTATAGACAGATGTATTGCAAGTGCCAGCATTACCATTTAGTTTAATGAAAACACCCCATTTGAGGTAAGTAATAGAAAGAGAACAAAACCTTGAAACAACAAAAATTTCCTCTTCATGTGACCCTCCAAATAGTCCATTTTGATTACATTCTTCAGACTGCATAAAAATTTAACTTTAGGAGTCTCTGATCCACTGACTCCAGGCTGAAATGACTCTAAAGCTTCCTTTCCATTTGTCCTTTGAAAGATGGACAACCTTAGAGTGACCTTTCTACATCTGGGGCCACGTTCCATTAAAAGATGTCTTGTCCTTAGACTTCAGCTGGGCTGGCATTTCTGACAGACGTGTAAACAGATGCAAGCATTGTTGCTAATGACAGGTGATTATAAGTGGCATGGGGGCCAAGGTAATTAAACCATGCTCTGACAGGAACATTTGGCAATGTGGTACTTCAGCACAAGAAAAATTGTTGCAATGCACTTTCCCCCTGCTAGGCTGTGAGCATCCCTCATTTGGATTCTTCCAGTACAGTGCTTAGAGATCCAAAAGGCTACTGGCCTGAATCTCCTAAAAGTTTGGTATATGGCTCTTGGAGAAGATGGACCCTGGAAATGTGTGGGTACTTGAGTTGGCATGTTGTAGTAGAATGGTAATAGGAATAAAGCCTCCAGTGGACCCTCAGATGCTTCATTGGAAGCATTATTATGCTAAATTTGATAATGGCTTAGTGTGTTTTGAAAGAAACCCAGTTTAATGTTTTTAAATTGCTGTGATCTCAGCTTCTCCACCTATTGCCCAAGAATGTTCTGGCATCTTTCTGTGATTCCAAATTCCTTCCTCAAACTCATTTCCCTCCCTCAACCCAACAACAACAATGCAAATACACAAATCTTACTAATATGAATATATCAGTGATTTGGGATTTGACCACTTAATACGATCTTTTTCCAACTCAAATTATAGTATGTTGTTTTTAAGAGAAATAGAAATGCCTCACTAAACAATCAGGAGAATCCACCATTTGTTGCTTTTTTATGGCTGATTAGTCAGGCTTATTTGTGTTTTGGACCCCAGGTAGCACTATCGCTATATGTCTCAAGATTCTGGAATATAGTTTTTAAGAAGAAGTATGCAGTCATTATTATGTTTAAGAGAACTGTCTAACCTTTAGAGACAGCTGGTTGCTCAGTGGATAGGACACTGGCCATGAAGTTAAGAATTGAGTTCAAATGCAGCCTCAGAACTTACTAGCTGTATGACCTGGGCATGTCACCTAACCTCTGATTGCATGACTAAAGGATCCACTGGAAAAGAAATGACCAGCAACTCCAGTATCTTTGCCAAGAAAAATCCTTTGACAAGTATGGTCCTTGGAGCCATGAAGAATTGGGCACAACTCAACAACAACCACAACTTTCATCCTTTGGCTTATTTCCCTCAAAAGGTCAAATGAGTACATCAGTAAACTTGCCCTTTACTTTAGAGTTCAAAGAGAAGGAACAGGAATAATGGGTTAAAGATTTTTAGAAAGAATGGGGGGAAGTATTAGAGCTTGGTTATTTCAAGAGAGGACTTTGAAAAATATTTTAAACAATGGTACTATACAGTTAGTGTAAGTTCATATCTTTCCAAGACGACTACTTTAAATTTATTTTGAGAAGTACATTTTGGCATCTTTGTTAAAAAAATAATCATCTCAACCCCTTTGCCTTGCCCCCCCAAAACCCCAAAAATAAATAAATAAAAAGTCACATTTTATAATCATCCTTTATGTGAAAGAATATTATGGTAATAATCAGTTGATTATTTTTCCTTGTCCTTAGAAGGCTTATGTTACATATAGAATGATTTTATCTAATAATTTTACCTAATTGGATGTTTTCGTACTTTTCTTCAGATAAGGAGGATAAATAAGCCTTTTTGTACTGACATCTGGAGAAGATGCTCTCTTAGGAAATAATTGTCAGTAATATGGATTTTTTGGTATTAATTGGACTTCTTTAGTCATGGAATAAATGTATAAACCTTTTTGTGTTCCCTCAGTCAAGGCTAGCTACTGTGAATAACTGTTCATTTTCCTGAACTAATTTTGTTTGAGGGCATGTGGATTTGTGTGCTTCTGTGGGTCAGTGGATAGTGAAAAGATTAACCTACTGGTAGTGATTGGTTTACAACAGAGAAGCACTAGGTGATTGAGATTATTTGTGGTCCCCAGAAAAGAAATATTCTCCCTGCCCCAATCCCCCCAATTCAAGCTTGGAAAGCTCCCAGCCAGCCACCTATTGGCAAAGAACAGCTTTTATACTATGCCTGCAGTCAGTTTCTAAACAGTGGCTTTTAAGGCTTTGTCAGATGGGTTAAGAGGTGCCCTACCCCCTGTGTGTAGAAGAGAGAGAGAGAGAGAGAGAGAGATTAAACTCACTAAGCCTGCCATGTACCCTGTAAAATATCAAGTTGGTATGATTTTTAAAGCCAAAGTTACTAGGCTTAGGAAAAGTGTGACCTTTAGTGAAAGCATTGCCAGAACAGAGAGGAGAAGATCTATGTGAAAGACAATTGGTCTACATACAGCATGGTGGCCCACAGAAGTAGACATCAAGGTAGAGCCTTTCAGACCAGACCAGAAGCACAACAACCCCAAGTAAATGAAGAGCAAGTTCCCTAGTCTGCCTCACCTGCCTCAGAGCTACAAAGCCAGAGCTTGATTCTTAGTTCTTTCAGGTATTTCCAACCCCCCCCCCCCCCATGCAATGAACCTGTAGGGACTTTCAGAACTGAGGAACTAGACCTCTACTTCCTGCTACTCTCTTTGTCCTGTACAAAAGTTGTAGTCTCTGTCCTTTGTCATTTTACAGGCTCATGAATTGTGACATTCAAAGAGGACTTTGATTTTAGCATCTATGTGATCGTGGCTTGTGTCCTGCCACAGAGAAAGTGACTAACACACAGATGTATGAAAAACTTCTACATGTATACATGAATACATACATACATACACACATACATATATGACTGTACTCCATTTAAAAATGCCTGCTGTGGCACTGGTGTAGCAATACTGTAGGAGCTGCCAACTTGCTTTATTTCTGATATTGCCTGGCAGCCCCTGAAGGAGATAAAGTATGAATTTTTATCTTCCATTTACTAGGCTTTCATTATATTGTGGTTACAGTCACAGTGTCAGCACATAAAATGTTAAACATCACTGGTCTGAAAGAGGCTCCCATTGTCTTCTTACCTCTGGTGCGGGGGGAATCTCGCTGGCCTTGCCGTGCTGCTTCTGTCAGGGTAATATGACATGAAGCATTTCTTGGTAATGACAGACATTGAATATGAGTGACAGGAACTCTGACCGAAAGGAATGGGTTCAATTACCACAGACCGGGGTGGGGGGTGGGGTTACCTGAGATAAAGTCAAATGGCCCAATTGTACTTGGTTTTGACCCCTTGACTTCCTGATACACAGCAGTAAAGACAAATGGCTGATTAACCAGCCCCTAACCCTCCTTTTCTATGATAAACTTGTTTAGATTTCCCTGTCTGGAAAAATCTCAGTGTGGCATGTTTCTAAAAGGAAATATGATCGGAAAACTGTGGTGCTAGTGCTAGTCATTTTCTTCTCTTGCAAGCACAAAGCAGAAAGCTGTCATTCTATCTTGGAATGTATCTAGGACATAGTGTCCAGAAATCAATACAAGATAAATGATTGCTCTCTTAACCTCACCTTTCTTCTTCTGCAGTGCTTACATTGCTCCTGTTCACCTGTAGCCAACCTGACGCCAGAGTAAATGAGAGCTCCTGCCATCAGAAGGATCTTCTTTTTTTTCTGTGGGCTGTTGCTTTTCAGTATGGAGTGCAGCATTTCGCCTGTTTATAGTCCGGTGCTTACGGCCCCAGATAGAGTTATAGAGAACAGCCCAATTAAACTGTCGCAGTCTGCCCTCACTTGACTGGCTTTACAGAGTCATTTAAACTAACAGACATTCCTGACTATTAAAGCTAGTAGCAGCGTGTCTCCAGCACTTGGAGATAAAATGAATGAAATTTGTTAATCTAGGCTGACACTTGATCCTAGATGTTGAACTAATGCTGTTTCACCCGAACTTTTTCTTTATTGTAATTGCTTTTCATGTTATTATTTCGTAGAATAAATTGGAGAAAATTGCAACAGGTATTAAATTATTCGTGTTGGTTCAAGGGGTATGGAGTGAATACAATATTCATTTTGTACCTTCTCCAAATACTAGTCCCAGCAATTGCACAGAAGTAGGAATAGGAGTTTTGTCAGCCTAATGAATATACAGGGATGAGTTTCATTCTCATCAGACACATTCCATTGTCTGTCCTAGCCTAGCTGACAGGGGAGAGAGACATGAATTTTTATCCAATCTCATTTAAAAAAAAATCTAACTTTGTTTCTAACTCGTTCAGCATATTTGCACCTGCTTTGGGAATCCTATTATCTTGGCAATTGCTGATACTAATATAGAGTGGTCTGATTGGTTCTTGTCAATAGTAAAGTAGTGAGTATCCTTAGCTTTGTTACCTATCATGAGAACTTCCTAGATAACCTCTACTTCTCATAGGACACCTCCACATATGTAATCTCAAACTACCAGTAACACTGCAACAAGAACTTACAATAAGAAGTAACATATATGATGATATGAAATGGCTTCTAACCTTCCTTGAACAGCAAGACCATTCTTGAATCAATCAATCAATCAATCAATCAATGTGTGTGTGTGTGTGTGTGTGTGTGTGTGTGTGTATGTGTGTGAGTGCCTACTATGAGCTAGACACTGGTTCTCTGAGAGACCTCACTGTCTCCTGATAATTCTGTTAGCCATTTAAATGTTGTATTGCTCTTGGGTAACCAGAGTAACATTTGTGTATCTAGTAGTAGTAGAAATATCTAATCCTGACCAGGACTTTGGAAGTATGGGTTGGAATGACGTTAGTACTATACAGGTTTTTAGTGTAACTGGAGGGACTATCCTCAAAAGACTTGAAATAAGAGTTTAGGGCTTCTTGCTGGCTGAAAGACTCCACATGAGTGCTCAGATAGAATGCTCAGTGTTGTGTATATGTTCACAAGTAAAATTTAATCCCTACCTCTCTATAAATACAGGTGGACCTGGTCTTTTGTGAAGTCTGCTTCTCAAAGTAATGTCCAGCTTCTACCAGGATACAATGAATATACCTGTTTCTGGGTCTCCATGCCTTATCAGGATCAAACATCCTCAAAAATGAGGAAAAGAGGAAATAGAGTTTTATGGTCTTTAAGCCATCGATTATGAACAACCTCTGCCCCAGAACCATCAGGTAATTTATAGACCAGCTTCATGCCCCAACTTCCAGTTGTACAGGCCACTGAACATAACCATACTGTCTCAAGATCCATAGAGGCATCACTTCCCCTGGTTAGAGAGATGCTGCCACAACACAAACCACAAAGACTATTAACTTACATTAAATAAGCTTATTTTTTCCTGTACTGTGTATACCAGGGGAAAATACCTGCTCTAGCAAGTGGCTAGACTATGCATGTCCAGAGAAAGCACTGGCTCAGAGATACAAAAGAGTCATCAAGAGATGCCTTTCCATTTTAAGGTTGTGGGATCTTTTTTGTATGTCTTGACCAAGAACTTGAGCTTTCCCTAGGTGAAGTAATATCTCTTTAAATCTTTCAGTCTTTCTCCTGTAAGCCTATCTTAGCTATAATTTCTTCCCTTATTGGCAATAATTCACATTGTTTATTCTGTGATTTATAGTCCTATTTATATTCCCACTGAGTGACAAAGTGTATCTTTCTATTTAGTTGTTTGGTTGTGTTTTTTTTTTGGTGGGGGAAAGGGGGGCATGAATCTCTTTACCCTCAAGTTCTCACTCACAATTATCACATGAGTGCCTATGTATTTGAGAGACAAGAGACCAAAGTTGTTAGGGCCTTCAAAGGCTACTATTTTCCCCTTCATAAAGGAATGTGATCCTCTCCTTCCACTCTACACAAAAGAGACTAAAGTCATTTTCAGAAGAGGTAACCTTAAACTTGTGGGTGTTATTGTTCAGACCATTCTCATTCTTGAAGGCCATAGTCCTCACTTTAGCCCTTGTTGCTGGGGTCTCCCATCATTCTTTCTCACTCTAGCTATCTATCCTTTTCAGCTCTTTTTAATTATCTGTTATTTTTGGAGCTCTGCCATAGTGACTAGTAATCCATAACTAAGTTTAATGGGGAATTCTCCCGAACTAGCAAAAATGCTTATGATTTGGGGGGACTTTTGTTGAAATCCTGGCAATTTTTTGTCAGAGAGTTTGGTAACGTTATTCATTGTTTCCTATTGAAAACATCCCTGATCAGCACGCTTCTTTGAAAATACAAATATCCTAAAATTGAATTACTATAATTAACAATGTGATACAGAAGGAGAAAAATATTTTTCCCCAATGAGAAACTACAATAAGCTTTAGTTTCAGAGAATTTGTTTCAAAATATTGAAAATTTTTATTTTCCAGTTTTAAATGCAATAAAAAAATTAAGATTTTTCCTTTAGAGTAGGGATTCTTAATCTTTTTTTATGCCATGCACTCCTTTTGGCAATCTAGTGAAGCCTAAGGACCCTTTCTCAGAATAATAATTTTAAATGAATAAAACAAAATATATAGGAGTATAAAGAAAATCAATTATATTGAAATTCAATTATATTTAATGTAATTATCAAAATGTTATAAGGTAAGTTTGTGAACCTCAGATTAAGAACTCCTATTTTGTAGCAACTAAGAATTTTCTATTGCATTTCCTTAAAAGACAATGCATAACTTTTAAGCATTTCAAAATAGTTTTGTGTGTAAATATTTTCTTAACCATTTTTAGGAACAGTACAGTTGACATGGGATGGGAGACTTAATTAAATGTCAAAACAAGTAGTGTGAGAAGACAAAAGCCAATCTTTATGATATTAGGGAATCAGACATAAACTAAGAGGACCCCAACTTGGGAAAAAGAGCCTGAAATAGAAACCAAATATAAATGAGATGATAGCAATACAAAACATTAAGACAGTAAGCAAAATTGAAATTTCAGGGATTCCCTAGGACTCTGATACTATATGTTGTGAGATGAAATGTTCTGACTTGAGTAGAGGAACATATGTTATTAAAAGCTGAGGCCCACACTGAATGTTGAATATCTGCACAATTTGTTCTCTTCGTCTTTCTTTCTTTCTTTTTGTGGCAAGGCAATGGGGTTAAGTGATTTACCCAAGATCACACAGCTAAGTAATTGTTAAGTTTCTGAGGTCAGATTTGAACTTAGGTACTCCAGGGCTGGTGCTCTATCCACTGCGCCACCTAGCCACCCCTGTCATATAGTTTTGATAACTGTCTAATATAGTTTAAGATCTAGTACTGTTAAACTTCATTCCTTTATATTTATTTCATTTATTCCTTGGGTTTCTTTGCCATTCTATTCTTCAAAATGAATTTTGTCATTTTTTCTAGCTCAATTGAATTATTTTTGGCTATATACTTGGGATGGCATTTAATAAGTAGATTAGGTAGAATGAATAAGTAGATTCTAGATTAGGTAGACTTGTCGTTTTTATTTTATTGGCTCTGCTACACATGAACAATTAATCCTTTTCCAATTATTTCAACTTGACTTTTATTTGTACAAAAAATATTTTATAGTTATATTCATGGAGTCTCTTAGTTTGTCTTGCTCTAGATATATTCCTAAGCATTTTGTACTGTATACAGTTATTTTAAATAGGGTTTCTCTTACTGTTGCTTATTTTAGGATTTTGTTGATTGTATACATATATATATATATATATACATATATGTGTGTATATATATAAATGCTAATGATTTATGTAAGTTTATTTTATATCCTGCTACTTTGTTAAAATTATTAATTGCTTTAACTACCTTTTCAGTTGAATCTCTAGGATTTTCCAAGTGGTTCTACTACTCCTTGTCTATTTTGATTCCTTCAACTTCATTTTCTGTTTTTATGTTATTGCTAGTATTTATAATAGAATATTGAACAATACTGGTGATAGTGGGCATCTTTGTTTCACTCCTGATCTTATTTGGTAGACCTCTAGCTTATCATCTTTGCAAATGATGCTTGCTGAAATTTTAGATGGATAATTCTTATTATTTTTATGGGAAAACCCTTGTATACCTATGTTTTTGAGTATTTTTAATAAAAATGCCTGTTGTATTTTGTCAAAAGCTTTTTCTGAATCTATTGATATAATGATATAACTTTTATTATTTTTGTTATTGATATAATCATTTATATTAAGTTTTCCTTATGTTAAGCTAAATACATTTCACTTGCTCACTGTATAATCTTTGTGATATTATTTTTGTAGTCTTCACTAGTTATTATTTAGAATTTTTGCATCCTTATCTATTAATGAAACTGGTCTATAATTTTCTTTCTCTAACTTTTCTATTCCTGCTTTTTGGAATCAGAACCATATTTGTTTCATAAAAAAGTTTGGCAAGATTCCTTCTTTGCTTGTTATTCCAAGTAATTTATTTAATATTGGAATTGCTTGATCTTTAAAAGTTTGATAGAATTCTATTTTATATCTATTTTATCCTGATGTTTCAATTTTTTTCTAAAATAGGTTTATTTAGATATTCTGCTTACTCTTCTGCTAATCTAGGCAGTTTATATTTTTGTAAGTATTCTTTCATTTCACTAAAATTGTGAATTCACATTGTGAATATAATTGGGTAAAATAAATTAATAGTTCTTTTGATTTCATCTTCATTAGTGGTATATTCTCCCTTTTCATTTTTAATATTAGTGATATATTTTCTCTTTTTAAAAATCATCTTAACCCATAGTTTATTTTATTTGTTCTTTCATAACAACTTCAGGTTTGCTTTATTAATGAAGTAGTTTTCTTACATTCAATTTTACAAATTTTACCTTTAATTTTTAGGATTTCTAACTTGGGGTTTATTTAGACATTTTAAAAATTTTTTTCTAGTTTTTTTAAATTTCATACCCAATTCATTGGTCTGTTCTTTCATCTGTTTTATTGATATAAGCCTTTAGAGTGATAAATTTTCTTCTGATTATAGTTTTTGCTGCGTTCCATAGATTTTGGCATGTTGACTGATTATTGTCATTCTCTAATAAAATGAATTTTTTATTGTATTTTTTCCATGACTTGTTTTTTAACTCAGTCATTCTTTAGGATTAGGTTATTAAGACTTCCTGCCAAGATGGTGGAGAAGTAGAGTGTACAGTGTTAAATGCTCCTGATTCTCCTTAAAAATAACATGAAAGAAATCTCTTAACAAAAATTTGATCAACAAAACCCAGAAAGAGAAGCTAGGAGAGGATTACCTACCAAGAAGGTCTGTCTCAGGGGACAGTGAGTTAGGGTGCAGAGACTAGAGAACCAGCACAGGGGCAACAGCTGGGAGAAGCCAGAGGACCAGCTTTAGCTGCAGAGGCTTTGGTGTGTGGCAGTGTGAGAACCAACTTTAGCCATGGAGTCTTTGGCTGGGGGAGAGTAGCTATAGGAGGGTGAGTTCCAGCACTGAGAGTTTCAGAGCACACCTGGAAAAGGACCAGCTGGGCTGGGATCTGAGCACCATACTTTCAGCAGAGCCCTCTCCCCAAAACAAACAGTAAACAACCCCACCCCCTTCAGGCTCAGGTGTGGACAGCCTAGTTCACTGAACTGAAAGGGAGGGCCCAGCCCATTGTTCAAGGTCAAATCTGGGGCTGCTGCTCAGGGTCTCAAATACTCCAGACCCCTATTGGCCAGCCTTTGGAATTACTAAGCCAAGTGAACAAAGCCTCTAAGATCTTCAAAAGCAAACCTCTGAGAGCCACCCCAACACAAGATTTTAAGAAGATGAAAGAAAGCCAGTGAAAGGTGGGGGGGGGGCATGGAGAAATACTTAGAAGAAATAGATTCTAACCCAGAGAGATCTAGCACTTCTGAGGAGAATATGAATTGGTCTCCAGCCCAGGAAGACTTCCTTGAAGAATTCAAGAAGGACTTTAAAATTCAATTGGAAAAATTGGAAAAAGAAACTCAAGAGAAAATTAACATCTCACAACAAGAAAACTAATCCTTGGAAAGTACAATTGGACAAATACAAAAAGAATACTTCTCTCAAATCCTCAATTGGGCAAATGCAAAAAGAATATTATTTTCTCAAAACTATACTTGGGCAACTGGAAATCTTCAAAAATAGAATTAACAAAATAGAAAAGCAGTTGCAAAAGGTAAATGAAGAAAATATTCTCTAAAAATAAGAATGGAATCAGTGGAAACTAGTGATTTCATGAGACAACAAGATTTTGTAAAACCAAAAACAAAAGATTGAAAAATAGAAGAATGTAAAATGCCTCATCAGCAAAACCACTGACCTCAAGAATAGATCAAGAAAGGACAACCTGAGAATTATAGGCCTTCCTGAAGACAATGAAGAGAAAAAAAGCCTGGAATGTATATTACAGGATTTAGTGATGGAAAACTGACCTGATATGATAGAACCAGAGGATAAAATACTTATTGAAAGAATACATTGTGGGGCGGCTAGGTGGCGTGGATAAAGCACTGGCCCTGGAGTCAGGAGTACCTGGGTTCAGATCCCATCTCAGACACTTAATAATTACCTAGCTGTGTGGCCTTGGGCAAGCCACTTAACCCTGTTTGCTATGCAAAAACCTAAAAAAAAAAATACATTATTCCCCTCTGGAAAGAGATCCTAAAATGAAAACACCAAGGAATGTTGTGACTATTAGATAAAAGAGAGCTATCAGATAAAAGAGAAAATCCTGTAAGCAGCCAGTAAGAAACAATTCAAATACCAAGGAACCACAGTAAGTATTACACAGGAACTAGCTGCATCAACATTAAGGAATTGAAGGGCCTGGAATGGGATATTCTGAAGAGCAAGGGAGCTTGGAATGCAGCCAAGAATCTACTACCAAACAAAGCTGAGCCTTCTCTTCCTGGGGGAAAAGATGGACATTTAAGGAAGTGGGAGACTTCCAACATTTCCTGGTGGAAAGGCCAGAGCTAAATAGAAAATTTGGACATCCAACAGAAGGCTCAAGAGACACATGAAAAGGTTAAAAAGGGCGGGGTGGATAAAGAAAAAACTACTATCCAATAAGATGAAACTGGCTATATCCCCACTTGGGAGATTCTCATAACTCTTCATAATTGTAACTCCATTAGAGAGAATATGCTTAGCCAAAATAGATAGTCATTCATGACATATCCATGAGACTGTTATCCAGTAAAATGAAACTGGCTAAATCCCTATCTGGGAGAAAGACTCTAATAACTCTTGAGAATTGTAACTCTATTAGAAAGAATATACTTAGCCAGAAGTGATGGACGCTTATAACTTCTGTGACTCAGATAGAATGATTTAAAAACACTACCTCTTTAAAAGGGGGACAGTAAGGAGACAGGTAAGTACAAAAGACCTATTGTAATAGAGGAGAAGAAGGGAGGAGATGAGAACCACCTGAATCTTCCTCTTATCAGACTTGGCTTAAAGTTAATTTAGACACACAGTTGGTTAAATTAAGAAACTTATCTTACGTTTCAAGTATTAAAAGGGGAGGGGGAGAAAAAGGGGAACTAACAGAAGGGAAAAAAGGGGAGGGGGTTGATATAGGAGGGTAAACACACTGCAGGTATGGTGGTATTTAGAAACAAAACACTGGGGAATATGGATGGGGGGAAGGGGGAAAATACAAACAAAAGGAACATATCATGGAGGGCAATAAACAGTAATTATAACTTTGAATGTGAATGGGTTGAACTCTCCCTCAAAATGTAAGTGGATAGCAGAAGGGATTAAAAACCAGAATCCTACAATATGCTGCTTACAAGAAACTCATTTGAAGAAGAGAGATACTTACAGAGTAAAGGTAAAAGGTTGGAGCAAAATATACTTTACTTCTGCTGAAGTGAAAAATGCAAGGGTAGCAATCCTTATCTCAGACAAAGCAGCTGCGAAATAGTGTTGAAAGAGATAAGGAAGGAAACTATATCCTCCTAAAAGGTACCACAGACAATAAAGTAATTTCAATACTAAATATGTATGCACCCAATGATATAGCATTCATATTCTAAGAGGAGAAGTTGAAAGAGCTACAGAAAGACATAGAGAGCAAAACTCTACTGGTGGGAGACCTCAACCTCCCATTCTCAGATTTGGATAAATCTAATCATAAACAAGAAAGTAATTAAGGAGGTAAATGGATCATTAAACAACCTACATATGATAGGCTTCTGGAGGAAACTGAATGGGGATAGAAAGGAATATACTTTTTTTTCCTGCAGTACATGGCACTTAGACAAAAATTAACCATATGCTAGGGCATAAAAACGTATGATCAATGGCAGAAGTAGTGAACACATCTTTTTAAAATCATAATGCAATAATGGACCAGGGAGATATAGACCCAAGAACTGATTGGAAACTGAATAACCTCATTTTAAAGAATGACAATTTTAAAGAATATCAAACAACAAATTATAGAAAGAATTAATTATTTCATCCTAGATAATGACAATAATGAAACAATATACCAAAACCTATGGGATGGATTTAAGGCGGCTATCAGGGGATATATTATGTCTATAAATGCTTACATGAATAAATTACAGAAAGAGGAAAACAATGAACTAAATATGCAACTAAAAAAATTAGAGAAAGAACAAATTAAACCCCCTCATTAAATACAAAAATAGAAATTCTAAAAATTAAAGGAGAAATTAATAAAATCAAAAGTAAGAAAACTATTGAACTAATAAACAAACCCAAGAGTTGGTTTCATGAAAAAAAACAATGAAATTAAGAAACTTCTGGTCAATTTGGTTTAAAAAGAGAAAGAAGAAAACCAAATTGCTAGCATTACAAATGAAAAAGGTGAACTCACCACCAATTGGGAAGAAATTAAAGTAATAATTTGGAATTATTTTGCACAACTCTATGCCAATAAATTTGACAATCTAAGTGAAGTAGATGAATTTTTACAAAATATAAGCTGCCCAGATTAAATGAAGAGGAAATTACAAACCTAAATAACTCTATCTCAGAAAAAGAAATTCAACAAGCCATTATTGAAGTCCCTAAGAAAAAATCTCCAGGGCCAGATGGATTCACAAGTGAATTCTATTAAACATTTAAAGAACAATTGGTTCCAATTCTATATAAACTCTGGAAAAATAGGTGAAGACGGAACTCTGCCTAACTCTTTCTATGATTCTATGATACCAATATGGTGCTGATACCTAAACCAGGAAGAGTTAAAAACAGAGAAAGAAAATTATACACCTACCTGCCTGTTGAATATAGATGCAACAGTCTTAGATAAAATCTTATCAAAATGATTACAACAAGTTATCACTAGGATAATGCATTATGATCAAGTAAGATTTATCCCAGGAATGCAGGGTTGGTTCAATATTAGGAAAACTGTTAGTTTAATTAATTATATCGATTACAAACCTAGCAGAAATCATATGATTACATCTATAGATGCTGAAAAAGCTTTTGACAAAATGCCAAGAGTTGAGTGAATGTCCTTCAATTGAGGAATGGGTTAACAAACTGTGATATATATATATATATATATATATATATATATATATATATATATATATATATATATACATATATGTATACACACACACACACACACACATGTCATGGAACACTATTGTTGTATTAGAAACCAGGAGGGATGGAAATTCAAGGAAGAATTGAAGGATTTGCATGAACTTATGCTGAGCCAGATGAGCAGAACCAGAAAAACATTGTACACCCTAACAGCAACATAGGGGTGATGATCTTGATGGACTTGCTCGTTCCACAAGTGCAACAAGCAGGGACAATTTTGGGCTATCTGTGATGGAGAATACCATCTGTATCCAGAGAAAGAATTGTGGAGTTTGAACAAAGACCAAATACCTTCAATCTAGGAAAAAACCCGTTGTCTTATTATGTAATTTTGATATCTCATACACTTTATTTTTCTTCCTTAATGATATGATTTCTCTCTCATCACATTCAACTTAGATCAATATATTCCATGGAAACAATGTAAAGACTAACAGACTGACTTCTGTTGGGGGGGGAGCAAGAATAGGGGAAAAAATTTGTAAAACTCAAAATAAACAAAATCTTTAAAAAAATTAACATCTAACTGCAAGGCATTCTATCAGATAGCCACTATTGATTGCTCCTTGTTAGGCATACAACAGATCTATTTAGTTAAGCAGTGTAAGAGATACAAGAGAACTATAAGAAATGTTTATTAAAGGAATACTATTTTTTAAAAAAGATTAGATTATTAAGTCCTCAATTTTTTTCTGTCAGACCAAGGTTTTTATTTACTAATTTTTTGCATTTAAAATGTTCTTCAATGATATCTTTGTCCTGAGATTCCTTGCCATAGTCCTTAACAACAGCATAACTGCAACCAATCACTTTACAGGGCTTTCCCTCTCTGTCAATTTTCCTAAGGCCTACCCATTCACCCAGCCTCTTATCACCAACTAATTTTCTATGATCTCTTATTTAGCATAATTTTATTGTATTATGATCTAAAAAAGATGAATTTAATGTTTCTGCTTTTATGCATTTAACTGTAAAGTTTTATGATCAGATTTTTGTAAAGGCAACACATTCCACTGAGAAATTGTTCTTTTCTATTCCCATTCAGTTCTCTTCAGATACCTAGCATATCTAGCTTACCTAAGATTTCCCTCATCTCTTTGACTTCTTTATCTTTTAGTTAAATTTATCAAACTTTGAGAGGGAAAAGTTGAACTCCCTCACTATTATAGTTTTGCTATCTGTAATTCATTTATCTTTTTCTTTGAAAATTCAAATGTTATAGCATTTGATAAATACAGGTTTAATATTGATATTACCTCAATATCTATGGCTTTATCATAATGTATGTTTATTCTATTTGTGTCTCTCATTTTTAAGTGTATTTCTTGTCAATAATATATGGTCAGATTCTGATTTTTAATTCTTCTGTTTCCTTTTTATGGATATATAAAGTGTATCCTATTAAAATTCAAAGTTATAATGAACTCCATTCTCCACTCAAATCCAGTTCATATGCTTGTCATGACATCATTGCTCTCATGTCAAGGTTTTCTTAAGAAAAAAAATGAAGGACAAACATTAGGGAGAATAAGGTTCTAGTATTACCAACCCTCTATCCCCTCCTTCTACTGTAACAGTTGTTCTATGTAAACCCCATTTATATCAAATACTTGCTACATTTTACCTTTCCTTACTCAGTTTTTTAGGATCATCCCAACATACTCAGCTCAGCCCCAAGTCTTCTGTCTATGCATACTCTTTGAAACTACTCAAATAATGATAACATTCTTAAGTTATAGATGATTTCTCCTATAAGAAGTAAACAGTTTAATCTAATATATATATATATATATATATATATATCCCTTTTAATTTGTCTTTAATGTCTACCTTCTTAGATTTCTCCTGACTCCTATAAGTCAAAATTCCCATTCAGTTTTGTTTTTTCTTTCTCATAAATATCTGGAAGTCCTTTAATTCATTGCATATCCAATTGTTTTGCTACATAACTACTCAGCTTTGCTGGATAAGTTGTTCTTACTTGGAAACCCACCTCCTTGGTCTTGAGAATGTCATGTTCCATATTTTTAGCCTTTTAATGTAGAAACTGCTAAATCTTGCAATATCCTGACTGTAGCTCCATAATTTTTTAAATTGTTTCTTTCTAGTTGCTGTTAGTATTTTCTCCTTGATCTGGAAGTTTAGGAACTTATTTATAATATTCCTGTGAATTTTCATCTTGGGATTTCTTTCAGATGATGGTTGGTAAAATTTTTTGTTTCATTTTTATATTCTCATTATAAAAATTCAAGGCAATTTTCCTTAATAACTTCTTGAAGTATGATGTCAAGACCATTTTTTCATTATGTCTTTTCAGTTATTCTACTAATTCTCATATTGTCTCTTTGGTCTGTTTTTCCTTAGTCTATTTGTTTTTATTATTTCTTGGTGTCTTATTACATCATTAGCTTCCCCTTGCCCAAATCTAATTTTTAAGGAGTTATTTTCTTCAATAAATTTTTGATTCTCTTTTTCCAGTTGATTGACTTTCTTTTCATAATTTTCTTGATTTTTTTGCATCATTCTTATTTTTTCCTATTTTTTCTCAGTCTCACTTATTTGATTTTTAAAGACCTTTTAAAGTTTTTCCAAAATACTTTTTGTGCTTGTGACCATTTTACATGCTCTTGAAGCAGAAATAGCTATTTTAATATCAGTCTTCTTCTGAGTTGGAACCTATATCTCTATCACCATAATAGCTCTCTACGGTGCATTCTCTTTTGCTTAATCATTTTTTAGTGTCTTATTTCTTGATTGTTAACTTTGTGTTAATCTTATCCTGAGGTATAAAGATTAATATCTCAAACTTCAGGTTTTCTGTGCTGTTGTATTCTGAGATCTCTACCCTTAAGCTGAAACCAAGGCTCCTAATGATACTGACATCACAAACACTCTTCCTCCCTCATGTCCTTCCCTTGATTATTAGATTCAGCTCACCTCTCTACCCTAGAACCAAAATCAAGAACTTCTTAGAGACCAAAGTTTGTACTCATCAGCATGTGCATATTCCTTCTCACTCACAGTCACAACCTGGAACTGTATCTAGTTAACACACCTGGTCCCAGGTCTAGTGCCAGTGAAGACCCGCTGTCTTCCCCTGATCAACAATGTGACCTCTCCACACTATCCATAGGGTCCATAGGAAGGTCTTAAAGCTGCCTTCGACTCTGCTGCACTCAATCAGAGTTTGTTCTCAGAGGTATCTACCCCAGGTTATCTTCACTTCAGGTAGACAAGATCTCCATTATATCTTTTCCTAAGGTCCTCCCAAGTTATCTTAGACTGGCAGCTACTTTTAATCCTTTCTTCTGCTCTAATGTTCACTTTGAGACATTATTTTAAATTATCTGTGTGAGAATTTTGGAGAGCTATGTGATTTCTGGCTTTATTCTTCCAGAACCCTTTCCATCTACTCAATTTTACTTGAGGTAATGTCAGACTTCATGGCCCTGCTGGTAAAAATGAACTTGGTAATTAAATGGGACAGAATATGTTTTCCCTTAACTTGAGACTTATTTTTCTATCAATAATTGACTAAGTATGCATAAAAGCTATTGGGGCAGCTAGGTGCCACAGTGGATAGAGCACCAGCCCTGGAGTCAGGAGTACCTGAGTTCAAATCTGGCTTTAAACACTTAATAATTACCCAGCTGTGTGGCCTTGGGCAAGCCATTTAACTCCATTGCCTTGCAAAAAAAAAGCTATTTTAAACAGCTTAAATATTTTGTCAAATTATCACTCAGTTTTAGCCTATTAAGAATATTAAAGTTATCATATATAATAGCTTTTTATCAATTCTCTTACAGGAGATAAAAATGAACTGTTCTCTAAACTTCCCTATAACCCACATCAAGTATGTGTCTTAGGAACAAATGATTTTACTATAATGAAGGTAGTTTGATATAGTACATTTTTATTTATATATGTCATGTTGGTAGAATGTAAGCTCCTTGAGATCATGGGTTATTTTGCTTTAGTCTTTCTGTCCCTAAGGATTAACATAATACCCTTCATATAGTAGGCATATAAATTTTATTTAATTGCTTGATGGTGGGAAAAAAAACACCTGATTTAGAATCACTAGACCCTAGTTCATATCCAGATGTTTATATTTGCTATGAATAAACTTGTTCAGGTTAAATTCCTTACTTTCCTCATTGGGAAGAGAGGGTTGAAGAAGGTGATCTCTAAAGGGCCTTCTAGTTCCAAATTCTCTGATCCTAAGGATATTTAAATTCCCTTATTTTTGAATGCTTTGAATCTTGTTAGTTCTAAAGTATTCCACTGCCCTCTCCATCTTTCCCTTCATCATCTAATGTGGGGGATTGTGGGCAAATGAAGTGGGCAGAGCTGAACCTTGGGTTTCTTCTGTGCCTTCTGGCCATGTAAAATGAGCAAAACTCTTCCCAGCCAGGAAAACATATGATACCATTTGCAATTGCAGAATGTGGCATGCTGTTCTCCTGTCATTATAATCGTCTGAGCAGTGTGGGGTTGGTTAGCCTTCCTTAACAATCATTAATCTATTGAATCTTAGTTACAGTGGCCCATCTTGGAGAGCAGCAGTCCTTGGCGAGAATCTGGCTGGGCTCTGATTCCATTGTGATAGAGGGAGCTTTGTTAAATCCTGCTGCTCAATGGTGTCAGAGGAGTCAAGGAAGAGAGTTGTTTTGTGCTAGGGGACAGTTTGTAGCTCTCTTCCATACCTCCCCGTCTCCTCAGTTACTATTTGCAGTCTCCCTTGATCTCCTGCTTGTCCCTTTATTTCTTCTTCTTGTGAAAGTTTCTTTCTGTTTGACTGGGAGTCTGTTTAGCAGACCATATTGTGAGTGAAGGTGTATCGTTTGTTGCCTGGTTTTGGCAACGTTGGGCAGTCAGCTGGGATGTAATTAAGACTCTGAGAACAGGCTGTCTTCTCCACGGGAAGGGCATGTTAGATGTTGCTGGGATTTGGGGCTGTCAGCTTGGCCAAGGCTGGAGACAGAGAGCTAGGGACAGAGATATTTCCTTTCATTTATAATCCCTTTATGTACAGTGTATGCACTTGGCAAAGTTTACATATAACCTAGTGGCTGGAGCTTACAAGTCAACGCAGTGAAATTAGCATATGTTACATGTATATTTTAGTAATATTTTAAAGCAAGTGCACATTTCCAAAGTGAATTATGCATGGATGACAGCAATAGGGTTGGGTTGCATTGGGTGTCAAATCCCACAACTTTTTGTCAAGACCATGGATTTTACACTAAAAAGGCAGAGAAACTAAACGAAGTAAAATATTTTTAATTTTTAACAGTTTGGTTCGGCCCAAGGAGCCAGGCTCTGACAGATATAACTGACATTTGAATAATTGGATTAATTTAGAGAAGGGCAAATCCGGTTTTGACGGTTGTACGTGTGTGTGTGTGTGTGTGTGTCTGTGTGTGTGTGTGTACATTTTTTTTCTTTTTGGGGTAGAAGAGGGAAGGACAGAGTTATGTGTTTTAAATATTCACTTAATTAAATACCAAGCACTAGTAGGCCATTAAACTAAATTTATAAAATTTCTATTTAGTTTGTACAGATATATGTATATGCACACAAATATATATTCTGTGTACATTATATATTATATAAATATATCTGTAATATACTTAATCATACATATAACTATATGCATATATGTACTTTGGAGTGCTCTTCTGAGAACTTAATAAGTACTACTTGAGATATTGGATGGTATTTGCAAAGACGGAAACTCACCATGACATTGGCAAGTCCTTTTCCTTCCCATGTCAGCGTGTTGTGAAAATCATAAGAAAAGTTAACATAACTTGTAAAGTACTAGTATCCATAATCACCATGTAGTTTTTTCCTTTAATTCTACATTTTTTTCAGTTTTACTGCAAGGCTTTTGTAGCCCATTTTTTTAAAGTTGTCCCAGAAATGTGAAACTGCATATACGGTACAATAATGTACCTTCACTCTAACCATTCTGCTAATGAAATTCCCTTTGAAAGCCAGAGTGTAAAGACTGGAAATTGTCACACACAAGCTTGAATAGTGGTTGGTAGCTGGCTGTGTGAGCTTTTTACCCAGCAGGACTTTAATAGATATTAACACTTGGGCAAGAAGTGTTGATGTGTTGTTTATAATGTTAGCACCCAGTTAGACAGGTATAACGCATGCTAAAGGAATCTTGTACAAATGCGTGTGTGTGTGTGTGTGTGTGTGTGTGTGTGTGTGTGTGTGTGTGTGTGGTCAGATTAACAAGAACCATAAAAGGCGAGGCATTCCACTTGAGATGGGGACCTCATTCTGTTCTCTTTATACAGAGCAAGCCTCCTTATCCTCTGTCAGAGTGGATGAAGTACAACAAGATTGAGCCCTTGATGGCATAGACAATTGGCATTTTTTAAGTTTGTGTGTTTCTTATAATCACTTCAGATTACAAAATGATGACAATAATAAAACTGCATTTAAAAAAGCCATACTCCAATTAATTTTAATGACCCATTTTGGTCTCTGAAAACTTATCAAAACACTTTCCTTCTCTCAACAGAGAGGTGAGGGTCTATGGATGTGGAATACCGTATGCACTTCTTGATATATTTGCCATGTCCATTGGTCTTCCTTAAATGTTTAATGTTAAGAGAAGACTCGGTGTGGAGGGTTGTTTAAAATGGAAGTGATGTAAAAACAAAAGATGTCAAAAATTATTTTAAAAATAAAATAACATCTTTCTACCCTTACACACAAAATAAGAGATTGGCATCTTTTAAGCACTGCCCATCAAGAATGGCTTTGTTACAGTTCAATCCCAGATTAGAAGAAACCAGATTCATAGGGCCCTCAAATAGATTGAGAAAATGGACATGTTTATTTTTCCCTCTTAAACTTACTCAGATATTCTTGAAGTGTTTCTAAATGGTTCTGAAACATTTTCTGGCTTGCTCTGTAAATGGGGCAATGAGACTTTCTTGTCTCCTGACTGGATTCCTTAGAGGATTTTCAAAGCCTTTTAAAATTGTGTGTTTTTCTGGGGCAGCCCTGAAGGTCCCAGGAGTGAAGTTGCCATCTGTCCTTTATATTAAAAGAATCTCCTGTATTGTATACCTGATGTGCTTGTCCCAGAGATAGATGTTGTTAATTAAAGGACAGCATTTGTCCTTTATCTGAAATAAATCTTCTTTCTTGCCTGGAGAACAGTTTTCAGATCCTTAGGAAACAGTTAAGGACATTCATCCTCAGAGTCCTGGTGCTTGTTGTGTTATTTTGCCCAGTATCGGCTCATCTTCTACTTTCACCAGATCAGCCATGTGGAACAAGAAACCACTTTTTAAAAAACATGGGTTCTAGTTATATTCTTCTTTTGAATGACCTTTCAATACAGAATTATAATGATTATAATTTATCCTGGGTAGTAATTTTTTATCCTTGACTCAACTTCACTGATTCTTCAAATGCACAGAAATGTTCATAACTATACCCCTCCACAATTTTAAAAAAAGCCCATAGAAGTAACTATGCTACTTCTTCCTCCCGTTCTTCTTTTGTTAACAATCAGGGTCAGAGAATACACATTTCTTCCTGACTCAAACCTGCTTCTTCCTGCAAAATTCTCAGTCTGAAAATGATTTTAGTCTCCCTAGGTTTGTCCAAAATATCTGTAAATTTATATCATTTAGTTCTTATTTTTGTTGTTGTTATTCAGTTGTTTCAGTCATATCCAACTCTTCATGATTCCATTTGGGTTTTTCTTAGTAGAGATACTGGAGTGTTTTCCACTTCCTTCTCCAGTTCACTTTACAGATGAGGAAACTAAGGCAAACAGGGCTTGTCCAGGGTTACACAACTAGATTTGAATTCAGGCCATCCTGATTCTATGCCTGGCATTCTATCCATTACTTTGTTTTACAGATAAATAAACTGAAGCCAAGTGAAATGACTTGTCTGAGGTCACACTAGTAAGTAGATTACAGAATCTGGTTCCAGTCCAGGTCATCTTACACTTAATCCAATGATACATTCAGTCAGCAAGCATTTATTAAGCACCAATTGTGTATAAAACTTGCTATTTAGGCACTTTGATTGGAAGGACAAAAATGGAGCTATAGAGGTTTTACATTCTCTTTGAAACAATATAAATACATAAGAATACCAAATAAATTCTTATTTATTTGAAGCTACTTCTTCTTATGCCAGGCATTCTGCAAGAAGTTTGTAGTATTAGAGACAGCAAACATAGGAATGGATACTCTAGTGAATCAGGCAAGCTGGTTGGTCCAGCTGGCCTTCAGTGATGAGGAAAAGAATGTGCTTTCCTGGGCAGCCAAGGTAATAAATAAGTTGATAGAGATAGGTGGAACATTTGTTATGGTTTTAATGAGATGCATATCTTCTAGATGAAATCTAAAAATGCTATCTTCATTTTTTCACTTTCATTTTTTAAAAAAGTTTAAACATGGGAAGAATTCTCCACAGACCCCAAGACTATTTTCTATTGAATGTATGTCCTTCTTTCAGTTAACAGTTTATAAGTAATTTAGGAAGAGACTTCTTGGCGCATACTTTCCACCCCCAGGACCCTTCTTCCAGTATTACTGCAGCTGCTACTTTTAACTGTGTGTTAACTTGGAACTTGGCCAGGTCCCAAGCAGCGTCCCCTTCTCTGAAAAGGGCTCCTATATGTCTGGCGAACCACAAGCCCATTGCTCTATCTGCCAGAGTGTTTTTGGCAGAACCACTAACAAAATCCCATCAAAATTATTCTATGCAATGAAGTAACAAATTTTACCTGATGGCAATTTTTTTTAACAGTTAATCTCCATGACATGCTAGCATTTGTGATTATTTGTAGAGTTGTTGTCCACACACACACACACACACACACACACACACACACACACACCAACCTCTAATTCAAGGCTCTTGCCCTAGTACAGATTTTGGTGATAGATGATAACCAGAGTTTCTCTGCAATATAGTTTGACAAAAAGACACAGGACTAATAGTTAACCAGAGGTTTTGACTCTCCCTTTAGTTTTATGGCAGCTAGGTAGCACAGTAGCTAGTACCTGGACCTGGTCAGACTCTTAAGCTGTGTGACCTTGGGCAAGTCACTTAATCTTTGCCTTCCCTAGTTTCCTTATTAGATAATAGCACTTATCTCACAGGGTTAGTGAGGATCAAATCATTGTAAAGCACAGTACATGGCTGACATATAGTTAAGTACTAGATAAATATTGTTTATCATTATCATTATTATTATTGTGCAAACAGACCAAGTCACTTCATCTCCACAAGTTCTCAGTTTTTGTAGCTGCAAATCTCATGAAGATATAAAGATAAAAAGTATGCTTTAAAAGAGCTTTGAATTCTTCAAAAATAAGAAAGTATTGTTGAAAGACTAGGCTTGAGTGTTATATGAGGTGAAATAGACTTTAGTAGATATGAGAAATATAGTGGAACCTACTAAAGTGAGGAGTTCATATCTGAGGGCTTTCACTTTGGACAGGTCATTTGGAGGCTTCATTTCCCTTATCTATTTTTTAAAAATTGTTTACTATTTATTTTCCAAATACATATAAAGATAGTGTTCTATATTCACCCTTTTGCACATTTTTGAGTTCCACATTTTTATATCACCCTCTCTCCCCACCCCCATCCCCATGACAGTGAACATTCTGAAATACATGTTCAAGTACAATCATTTAAATATTCCATTATTAGTCATATTGTGAAAGAAGAATTAGATCTAAGGGTAAAAAATCTATAAAAGAAGTTTTTAAAGTGAGCAGAATATGATTTTCTCTGTTTTTTAGATTCTATGATTTTTTTTCTTCTGGATGTGAATGACATTTTTTATAGCAGGTCTCTCAGGAATGTCATTGATCACTAAACTGCTGAGAGGAGTTGCAGCTATCATAGTTGATCCTCTCAGAATGTTGCTGTTAAGTGTATATAATGTTGTCCTGGTTCTGCTTACTTCACTCAGCATCAGTTCATGCAAATCTTTCCCAGCTTTTCTAAAGTCTGACCACTCATGATTTCTTTCTTCCTTCCTTCCTTCCTTTCTTCCTTTAACAATTTATTTTTTAAACTGCATGCAAAGATAGCTTTCAACAACTATTTTTTGGTAAGGTTTTGAGTTCTGAATTTTTTCTTCCTTCCCTCCCAACAGAGAGCAGTCTAACATAGGTTATATATGCATAATTGTTAAGCAAATTTCTGTATGTTTTGAAAGAAGAGTCAGAACAAAAAGGGGGGTAAGCCATGAGAGAGGGAAAAAAACTAGAGAACACAAAACATTTTAAAAGTTGAAAATAGTAAACTTCTGCCTACATTCAATCTCCACAATTCATTCTCTGGATTTAGATGGTATTTTCCATCACAAGTCCTTTAGAATTGTCTTTGATTATTGTACTGCTGAGATGAGCAAGTCCCCACTCATTTCTTACAGAACAATAGTACTTCATTGCATTCATTTTCCAAATAGTTTGTTCAGCCATTTTGCAATTGATAGACATCCCCTCCTTCTCCAACTCCTTGCCATTACATAGAGAGCTGCTATAAATATTTTTGTAGATGTGAATTCTTTCCCCTTTTTTATGATCTCTTTAGGATAAAGACTCAGTAATGGTATTGCTGGATCAAAGTGGAAGCACAGTTTTATGCTAAACATATATTCAATAGTTATGTTCAGATGATTAACTACTTTATAGGTAATTTTCAATGTCTTTTGTTTTCATACTGATTTCTTGTACCAATGCTTATAAAATGCGAAATAATTTTAAACTAAGCAAAATGTCAGCCCCACTCCACATCCCCCCAAATAGGAACTATATTCTATAAACCCTCCAATTTGGTTTTTAATACACTATTTTTGTGTTAACCATTCATTCCATTGCTATTTTCTTTCACCTTGGACAAGTCTCTTCCCCTCTGGAGATTTCAGTTCCCTTATCTATTAAAAGAGATGTGCTGACTCAGGTGATCACTGAGATTACCTAAATAGCTATATATGGGGTCTTTATAGCTCCAAATCTTTTGAGCCTATGAAGCTTTGAGAAGCTATCTAGCACTAACATCTTGTGATGCAAGAGAAAGTTAAATCCAACTAAAGTTATCATAATCTGCCTTGCCAAAGTTGTAGCCACATAACCTGTGACCCTAGGTAAGTTACTTATTTGTGTTTCACTTTCCTCATCTGTAAAAATGAGGGATTAAGTCTAAATGCCTCCAAGATCCCTTCCTACTCTAAATCTATGGTCTTAGCATCCTATAAACTCTTATGGTAGCATTGGAGATGAATTCTGCTATTGTCTTTAGGCACAGAGCACTCTAAGCTTCCATAGCTGCATTTTTGATTTATGGGTCCTTTGAAGCACTGTTTTTTTTTTTTGTGTCTTGTTTTGTGTTAGTGTTTACAAGGCAATAAGGTTAAGTGATTTGCTCAAGATCACAAAGCTAGGTAATTATTATGTATCTGAGACTGGATTTGAACTCAGGTCCTCCTGACTCCAGGGACAGTGCTCTATCCACTGTGCCACCTAGCTGCCCTCAAGCAATGGTTTTTTGAAGAAGTAAGTATGTTCTCTTAGTTGGATCTTCCAAAGGAAGGAGAGGGAAACATGGAAACTTTTATTCCAGGACAAGTGAAATAAGTATCTATTGACAATTTTATAGCAAAATAAAGCTGTTGTTTTTGGCCCTGAAGAGGTGACCTCTGCAAAGATGTGCAAGGGAATACTGCTTTCTGTTCTCCATATTCCCCTAGCACCCTAATGCCCTTAAAGTATTGGAGGAATTTTAATTCAAGAGAAGCAGGTAAGATGAGAGCACTGTCAATTTTTAATAGAAGAGTATTCATCTCTGATTTAATAATATCTTTTGAAAAGTTTGGTTCAGGACCCCAGATGGCATTTAACCTCCTGAACATAGAGTATCAGTCATAGCAGGGGAGCAGGTGTCCTGGCACAGAGAGCAGAGGATATTTTTATTTGCTGGGCACCAGCCCATTTCAGGGGTTAGGAGTGGTGTGGCAAAGCTTCATGGCAGGAGGCTGACCTGAGATGCTCTCTCCTAGTGCAGGGCCAGGCTGCCCCTCCCACGCTGCTGGGGAAGAAACTTTTGGATGTAGGTCATTTACACTCCAGGAAAATCTCTCTTAAAAATTAGACTAATTTTCTGTTCATTTGCTACTTGCAAAATTCACTCATTTTGAGTATGATGATTACAGACTTACTTTAGTGTCTCTTTAACACTTGTGATGATGATGCTTGGGCATTTTTCCCTAGAGCTGAACTGGAAAAAAAAGTAAATTTTTATGTAATGACCAAAATTTTAAAATATTTAAATATAGAAAGCAATTTTCTCAGAAAAAAAGCAGTATAATGGAAGGAACACCAGCCCAGGAATGAAAAGACTTGAACTCTAACTCTTACTGATAACTTTGGATCACCTCTGTCTTATCATCAAATGGGAACAGTAATAATAATAATAATAAAAATAATAAGAGTACCTAAACTGCCACACAAGATTGGCATAAAGAATAAATAAATAAATTAAATAAACATTTAGGAAAATACTTTGAAAAAGAATCAAATTCCTATACAAAAAAAGCAAGATTTGGACTTGTTAGAGAATTGCTTGATTTTTGCAGAGATATTGAGTCATAACCACAGAGCTTTTTTGCAGACTGAAAAAAAAAATCTCACCAAGCAAATCAGTCTTTACTCATCCTTAGGAAAGCATTTGAGTATAAATGAGCAAGCAAAGTATTCCCTAGTTATAGGTGAGAGTTTCTCTGGTATAGAACTGAAAGAGGGGGTATTTCATTCACATACGCACAAATTACAGAAACAAGATAACTTGAAGTCCATTCAAAAACTCTGGCATATAGGGAAATGCAGCTTACTCTTTATTAAAGAATCTTTTTCAAATGCAATCACTACCTGGGAGCCCTGAATACTCCAAGTTTGTCACTGACATTTTGTGTACAAGCAACTTGTATTGAGTAGTGATAAATGGATTATCTTAAATGTCATTCTGCAGTGTTTTAGAGTTGCAAGTTAGAGTTTTGATATTGAGTTGTTGGTTAGTATATTGCATACCAATCCTTGGTGGTGAAATAATCTCCTCAAGTTGCATCCAGAAATGTCAGAGTTGCTTATTTCTTCAAATCACCCATGGCAATGTTTCTATTACAAGATATGCAGAGAAGAAATGTGCAATAATGTCAAGCTATTTATAGAAAAATTTCCTAGGACTCTCTTTTTTAGTTGCTTGTATATTTAATACCAGAAATATATTTGTATATATAAACATATACACACACACATGTAAATATATGTATATAATTCCCATTCTTTCCTAATTGACTTCCCCTGAGAAGATTTCATTTTCATTTTATAAGGAACAGATTTTAGGATAGTAGTTTTCAAACACTCATGGTTATAGGACTAGACAGACCTAATATATCATCTGGTTCAACTCTCTCATTTTATAGGTGAAGAAAATGGGATTAAATAATTTGCCTAAATTTGCCACACATAGTAGATATTATAATGGGAATTCATAGTAAAGTCCAAAGACTTCAAATGCAACACTCTTTCCAATATACAGCACATAATTAACATTTAAATTATTGCAACAATGTTAATTTTCATATATCTTTGAGGTTCAGTTTCCAAACAAAATTTTTTTGAATTTATCATCTTTAATCTCCAAAAGAGTTTTATTTCATATTACCTATTGAACTTTATCCTTTCATTCCAGTCAACACTAATTTGAGTTTTCAACATTCATAATATATTTTCTGAGATAGCATAGTATAAAATTTTAGTCATTTTATGTTCAATAGATAGAGAGGGAAAGATAACCAACTAAAATTCAATTACTTGCAAACCTTAGGATTTGATTGGGAAATGCATTTTTTAATATATAAATTGATTTATTTACCAGCAACATGCAAAGATAATTTTTGACATTCATTTTTGTAAGATTTTGAGTTCCACATTTTTCTCCCTCTCTTCTTTCCTTCCTCCCTCCCCTTGACAGCAAGTAATCTGATATAGGTTAAACACATATAACTATATTAAACATATTTCCACATTAGTCATGTTTTGAAAGAAGAATTAGAATAGAAGGGGAAAAATCATAAGAAGAAAAAACTATAAAGTATAAAACAAATTTTAAAAATAGAAAATAGTATGCTTTGTTCTGCATACAGACTCTGTGGTTCTTTCTCTGGATGTGGATGGTATTGGAAAGTGTATTTGAAATGTTGGTTTTCCCCCCCAAAGAAAATTTTTATTGGCATGGGAAACAACAACATTCAGCATGTTTTATATACATAATGCATGATTTTCTCAGGTTCTTTCTCTCCTCTCCTTCCATGCTCCCTTCCTTCCTCTTCTTTTTTTTTCTTTTTTTGTAAAAAAAGACCCAATTAGAATAGTCTAGCAAGTAACATATTATTAGAATTTGACTTGGATCAAAGACTATGACCAAAATATGAATAAGCATTTATATTGTGTCTTCTGTGTTCTTTGGTACTGTACTAAATGCTTTACAAATATTATCTCATTTGATCCTCTCACCTCCTTTGTAAGATACAAATTTTATACTGTGCTATCTCAGAAAATATATTATGAATGTTGAAAACTGAAATTAGTGTTCACTGGAAAGAAAGGATGAAGTCCAATAGGTAAAATGAAGTAGAACTCTTTCAGAGATTAAAACTGATAAGTGTAAAAAACTTTTTTTGAAAACTGAGATAAAAGATCTCATGTGATCCACTGAACTTACTCTGTAAGTACTGTTATTCCCATTTTGCAGTGGAGGAAACAGAAATTTGCCTGGGGTCACACAGCTAATAAGTGTCTGGACCTGGATATGAACTCAGGTATTCCTGACCCCAGGCCCAGTAGGTGATCTGCTGGGCCACCTAGCAACTTCTAATCTTATGAAATACTTGTCTAAATGGAGTTTTAGAAAAATCCTAGGTAATCAGGGAAGTATCAAAACTGTTGTTTATAATATTTTTTTCAGGGGCAGCTAGGTGGTGCACTGGATAGAGCACCGGCCAGTCAGGAGTACCTGAGTTCAAATCCGGCCTCAGACACTTAATGATTACCTAGCTGTGTGGCCTTGGGCAAGCCACTTAACCCCATTGCCTTGCAAAAAAAAACCCTAAAAATAAATATAAAATATATTTTTTCAACCTAGAAAATTAAATGATTTTTTCATAAACAAAATAAATTAGCAGATGATATCCCTGAATGTGCTATTTATTACTTATTACTTGTCATATAAGAATAACATTAAAGAAGCTTATTATTTTCTTTCTAAGTATTGAAAGAAATTAAAAAAGACACCTATATCAGGATGCTAATTCTTGTATTACCTGTGAATTTCAAATTAAAAACATATGAAATCCTTTGTTAAACATATATATCTCTATATAAATATAAGCTACAATTTTTATTGTTTTGACAATCACTAATCCTAGATGTACTCATCTAGTACATAGAGGTACTTGATAAATGAAGATTGACCAGCTGACTGACATAAAACTGCCCCTGAGTTCCTCAGGCTGGTGGAGCCCAAATTCTGGCAGATTATCCCACGTTAAAAGTACCTTCAGTATGATTCTTGTAACAGACTATATCTTCTTTCCAAGGGCAAGAGTACAGAGAGACTCCTCATTAGGAGGCTGACCATTTAGTGATAAATTCTTTGGCCATGACAACTCATGAAACCTTATCTGTAACAATAATAACTTATTGACATTGACAGTCATGTCCTGGCTAGGTCTTTGGATCATATGCCTGCAGTAGGATGTTGCTCTTATTCATTGTTCATCTGTTTGTGTGATCTATCCCTTCAAATGCAATCTAAATTGAAAAGCTAAAAATATCCATTCAGTATATTGTGGTCAGCCTTAGGAGGATTTTGCAAACTGATTTTTTATTATCAATATGCAACTATGTAACACTATTCCAATTAAGCTTTTAAAGAGAGTTCCCTTCTAGAGCCAGAATGTAAAGCAACAAAAAAGTACACATTTATGTATATATCTAGTATTTCTTAACTGTTACCAACTCAACTTTCCTAACTTGTCATTTATAACTACATTTTGTAGCTTTAATCTTGAAATTACCAAGAAGCTTGTGAATTTGCAAGCTTGTCCCCAGCTAGTGCGATTTAAAAGAAAAAAAGTGTTCTCAAACCCCACTTTCCTCACATCCAACTACAGGCAATAATTTATTTGTACTTAAGTTTTGTTTCTCCAACTAATGAACTATACCCATGATTGTTCACATCATTGGAAGAAGAAAATCTGATTTTGACTTTCTACGTCACCCTTTTTGAATTAAAACATGGAAAAGTTAACTTTCTTGCCTGTATTTGTCTTGTAACTGTTTTGATTTTTTGTTTATATTTTTACTCTCATCAGGAAGGAATTGTTACCAAACATATAACATTTTAGGCCAATTTATGTGAAAATGCAAAGAATGTGAGATGAGTTCAGGAGATAAATTGAGATTAGAAATAAAGATTTGGTATTTATCTAATAGAACCTAGGGCAGAAATTGGGACTGGAAATATTGATTTGGGATTCATTTTTATTGGGGGGGGGGAGAATAATTGAAATCATGGAAGGAATTGATATTATAAAGGGAGAGAGTATTGAAAGGACATCAACAGACACATGGAAGGTCCCCATATGTTAAGGAATGTGGGGAAGAAGGCTATTAGAGAAAAGACTTGGGTATTGAGGAAAGCCTGGCGAGAGACTTATCACTGAAGTAACAAGAGAAGAAAGCTTCAGAAATGTGGTCAGATATGTCAGAAGCTACAGAAATTTCAAATATGAGCCCTGGAAGGAGCCATTGCAGCTGGCAGTTAAGAAGTCACTGGGGAACTTGGAGTGAGCAATTTCAATAGAGCATGGGAAGGGACACCTCCTTGTAGAGATTTGGGTGTCAGTGGCAATGAGGAGGTTGATGGAGTTAGACTGTATACTCTTATTTCTAGAAGTTTAGCAGTAAAGGAAAGGAGGGAATATAGTAGTTTGAGGGCCTAGCAGGTTTAAGAGAAGAGTTTCGAATGTGCCAAGATAAGTTACAAGAGGATAATGTAGGTAGAGAAGGAGAAGCTGAAAATGAAAAGGACAGTTATGGGGAATATGAGTTGTTAAGATAAGTTTTAGGGAGAGTTAAATGACCTCGGCAGAGAAGTTAACATTCACTGGCAAGGAGAACTACCCCATTCTCTGAAATCCGAAAAAAAAAGAAAAAAAGCACTGAGAGATTTTAAGTTATAAGGAAGGAGACAATTGAACTCATATCAAATGGCCTGCCTTCTCTACGAATTGGGAATAGAAGTCCTCTATTGAGAAGTATGTAGTAGCCTTTGCTATTGATGCTTCAGAAGCTAGTATTTTTCCTCCTTAAAAAATCACCTTGTTTTCTTTATATACGTGCATAAATATGTATATGTGTGCATATCCATGTACACATGCATGTATATTCTACTTTTATAGAATGTAGGATCTTTGAGGACAGGTTCTAGAATAACTCCTAATTGATAATAAAGGCTTATTGATTGACTAAGAACTTGTAGAGCAGAGGCTGAAATTCAGTCAGTTATTATAGAAAATATGATTTAAAAAGTTAATAAAAACAAAAATATTGCTTTTCATTAGTGAGGACCCAATTGTTTTTTGATAGCATGAATCTCTAGTGAGCCCATTCACCATTATTTGATACCTTCTGCTAGCAACTTTACCCTGCTTGAAAGATGGTATGGGTTTATGTAAGGTTTGGAATTAACAAGGTAAGGGTGGGGGAGGGGGGAGAGACAGTCAGAAAAAGAGAAGGGGGAGAGGAAGAGGGAGAGGGAAGAGGGAGAGAGAGAGAGAGAGAATAGAAGAAAAGAAAAGAAAAGAGGAGGGGGAGGAGGAGGTCTTGCAGATGAATGACCCTAGGTTTAAGATTGCAGAGACTGGGGAATGAAATTAGAATAGGTGTAGTTATCTAGAAGAGTAGGGCACAGAACAGTTCCAAACATAGTAAGGGAATAGAAAAAAAAAATAATAGAATAGGAGATAATGTTAAAGTCAAAGAAATTTTATCCAAGTGGTTCCTTTGTGGAGTTGAGAGTTTTAGTGGATTCTTCTCTCTGCCACAACAGACCTAATAGCTGTAAGTTTATTACTTGTTTGGGAGAGCTCATCATTTTCACCAACATGAATTCACCTTTTCAAGATTCAAAGTGCTTAGAAGTGTTGCTTCCTGGCAACAATGCCCAGAAAACACAAAATTTTCCAGCCCTACAACAACTAAATTATAGTCACCTTTCACCCAAGTCTCTGCTATGTTTTGGAAATAAGGAGCAAGTAAGAAAAATTGCAACTCGAAGTTGGTAAAGTTTTAAGTGCACAAAGCTGGTAGTGTTTAGATCACAGTCCTAAATTACTTGAGGGCTTCTGCTAACATGGAAATAAGACTCTTCACTGCTGAGGGACTGGATATTCAGATAGATTTTTTCATGAAGGAAATAAATATTTCAGCATGCAAACACTACCCAAGTAAGGGGTGATGCTTCAAAACAGGGTCAGAGATCAGTTCATCTTTTAGATGGCTTCAAGTTTAAAGATTACTGCTAACACCAAGCTTCATATGGTAAAGTAATTACTGTTTGCTAGTGCAAAATAAAATGTACATTCATTTTTGCTTCCAAAGATCATGAGACTTCTATCAGTGATTTTGTGTTCCTCATTATACTAGAGATGGTATGGGAGATGATGATTTTCTCTATCATAACTACCAGAAACAATCAAAAGTTCATTTTCTTTCCAGTACAACTTTAAGCAGAGCTAATTTTTTAATGATGGATAAGAACAATGTTTTTCCACCTTTAATGGCAAGTCTCTCTCCTTTCCATAGTTCCAACTTTAAAATATCCAGTCCACCCCTCAGGGGCTGATTAATTTGTAGAATAAAAGTTTGGTCAGGTAGTCTGAATTGGTTCTTTAAGTGTCTTTGGGCAGGCATAAAGGATATGCAGCATACACTGATCTAAAGCAAAGCTCTTTATGAATCCTAATGGAATAGAATCTGGTTAGTGCCCTGATGACTAGGCAGTATTCTGAGGTTCTAATACTTCTTTGTCTGTTTCAAAAGATAGAAGGGAATCACATGCTGAGTCTTTAATTGTCTTCTGAGTGTTCCCATCTTTTCCAGCTTAGAAAAAAAACATGCCCCCCAAGAGCTGAGCAAACAACAGCTTCTTTCTATTTTTTTTTATTTAAACGTGTATGTATGTATATATGTGTATATTTGTGTCCATGTTAATATATATATGCATATACTTACATATATATAAATATTTATTTATATAGAGAGAGTGTGTGAGAGAGAAAATACTCTGATTCTCTGAATCTCAGTTCCCTTACCAGTAAAAAAAATAACAAGCCTAGAACAAGATTTATGAAATACCTACTCTATTCAGGCATTGTGCTAGGTGCTTCACATACATTATCTTATTTGATCCTCACAATGACTGTGTTTTGTCCTTGCTATTATCCCCATTTTAGTTGAGGAAAGTGAAGCAAAGGTTAAGCAACTTGCCCAGGGTCCTGTGACCTTTTTGGTATCTGAGGCTGGATTTGAACTTGTCTTCCTGACTCCAGGCCCAGGGCTCTATTCACTGAATTACCTAGCTGCCTTACACTTAACTACCTTATAGAATTGCAAAGAAAGTTCTTTGTAAACCTTGAAGGGCTACATAATTATGATTTTCCCTCCCTTCTCACCTCAACTTTTTTGGAATCCTTGGCTCCATTCAAGGATTAGCTTAGTTATCACCTATATGAGACTTTTCCTTACTTGCCTAGTTTTTGGTTTCCTCTCTTCCCATTACCCCCATCATTTTATTTTCTTCATATTTACTTTACTTTATATGTTGTATCTTTCCAGTACCTGTACATTCCCAAAGTAAGCACCTTGAGGGCAGGATCTGTTTTACTTTTGTCTTTGTATTACTAGTGACTGGAATTCAGGTGGAACTTAATGTTTGTTGAATAAAATGGAATTCTTAACCTTTGCTGTTCTGTAGCTTTAAAGTCATATTGGAGAAGGCACTCAAAAAATGGAAGGAATGTGAATGTTTCAGTCATTATTTTATCATGGTCTACTGGTGACTCTATTTTCTTTGTCTGGTAAACCGATGAGATTGAGAATCTAGAATATATTTATTTTTATTTTAGTGATGACTCCTATCCTATAACCAGTTGAATCACTCCCCTTCCCTTTTTCCACTCCCAAAGTATTATCTCTTTAAACTATACCCTCCTTTTCACATTTCCTTTCACTAAGCTAGTAAAAATCAACAGGGGATAGTGTACCTACTATACAAAGACAGACAAATCAGCACTTTAATGTATAATTTAGACCAATTCACTGGTGTAATGATCAATTAGACAAGACACTTACCTTTGGTGGGTCAGTGACATTGTAATGTGATCAGTTTTATGGAGTTTTGTTTTATCTTTGGTTTCTTTTTTGGCTGACTAGCTGTCACCTTTCTCAGCATTTGCGTTTCTCAGAAAGAGATTGCAGTGACAGAAATGTGTTTGTTTTTTCAGGTCAGGGAAGAATGGTGCTGATTGGAGAAATTATAATGCGCCCTAAACTGCCATTGACATCCTTCCAAAGAAGGTGAAGTTTAGTTTAAAATCTGCCATTAATTCCTGGCCTCTGGCAAAAATGGTACAGGGTTGCCTGTTTGCTCCAGTGTTTTTCTGGGCAATTAGTCAATGACATTTATGACCAATTTATAAAATACAAATGAAATAATTGGTTACAAAATCATGACAAGTCTTTGCATGTTTTTTTACAAACTTGTTCTCACCACATTTTGAAACTTTGTTAACCATTGTTCCAAGAGGAACAGCCGCCAATTGAATGAGAACAGGCTGAGGATGGAGGAATGAGTGATGGGACAGGGAAGAAGAGTCTCAGAGCACATCCTCCTTCCACTTCAACTAGAAGCCTCATTACCAATTTAAAAATTTGGGGCAAGGGAATTCCAACATTTCCTGTGACAGAGGACACAGTTATAAAAATGGGGAAAACAAACCAGGAACAACACTACCACATTTTAAGCACTCACACATAACCTTTTAGACATCCTCAAAGGTTAGACCTTTGTTTAGGAAACAGCAGTGGACTGACTTACTCCTGTTCAAATGACCACATTTTGGTTTTATATGAAATGTGATCGTGTGGGTGGGGCTTGTCATTTATTCATTTCATGCTGATATCCAGAATCCTCTGGTTCACTGGGGAGGTTGTTTCGCCTCTGTAATCTTTCTTCTACCCTCAAAAGAGAAGTGTTGTGCTGACTTACATACTGATGAGAGTGGGCAGTTGTCTGTGCCTGAGAGATTGGTTTGCCATCTTAGACAATTTGTCTTCGTCTCTGATTTAGCAAAGTTACCAGCCTGAAATATGCCAGAGGTATTTTTTAGCTCAGGATTTTTAATTCTTCTTGAAAACCTTAGACTGATGACCAAAAACTGCTGACCAGACAAAATACCTATCTTTTCTGCTCATCTGAGCAAAATGTAGAACTAGTCCATCTGGTTTAGGGGAAAAAGAGAACTCCCTATTTACCTCTGTTTAAAATACTTGTGCTTTCAGTAGTTACTATAATTTGCAAATAAGCATGATGTCATGATGTCTTGTGCCCAAGGAGTTCAGCTTTTAATCTTTTTTTTTAATCATTTCTTCTAATTTGTCTTTATTCTGAATTTGTGCTGTTATTGTCTTAGGGAATTCCCAGTGTGAAAAACTCTCTCTACAAATGCAAATCTGCCACTCATCGTTAATTTAGAAGTTAAGAGATTTAATGACTTTCCAGTGATCATACAGTTGAATCTATTTGAAATGCTTCCTGTCAGCCCTCTGCAAACTACATGGTGCTGCCCCAACAACTCTTTTTCTCTGGTTTTTTTTTTTTTAATTCCCCAATTCAGTTAAACAGGATTAAATTTTTTGTAAAGAGAGAAAATATAAACCTGTAAAACAGGTGTGAATCTCAGTAAATATCTTGATTTTGATCGAGACAAGATAATCTTAACTGTATTTTTCCATAGAATAATGTTTGGGATTTCAGTCTTCACATCTAGCCATTTTAGAGCAGTCGGGCAAAACAGTCTTCCATGCTCCTCTATGAATGTTGTATGTTTTGTTTTATTTTTTAACCATGCACCAAGTAGAACTATCAACCCAAATGGCCTAAATTCTTCTCAGGAGTCTTTCTTTGTGTGGCACACAGGAGTCTAATCATGAATATGCAATTATTCACATAGAATGTTGCCTTCTGCTAAAAATACAAAAGTATGCTCTGATCTCAGATTTGGGACCTGACTCCTGAGTTCAGCCTAGACAGGTCTGCCTAAAACTATAATCAAGCTGATTGTATTGCACTGGAATTCTAATTTCCAATTTGGGGTTTTGCTATATAATCTCTACTAGAGTGTATCTAATCTTCATGAAACCTAGAGTCTTTATATAAACTCATTGCATTTTCCCCTTGTGTCTGTGCTGTACCAAGATGTGTCTTCTGGCTGAGCTGCAGAGACATTAAATTACTGAGTAAATCAATGCTATGTTGTTATGTCACTGTCTTTTTCAAAGACCAGCTCAAATTTTGTATGCTGTAGCTTTGATCCTTTTCATTTAATTCTAAGTACACTTGTTATTATAGTAACTGTTGTTTGTATGTTATTTTAGCTTTTTACTTAAGTAGCTATTTAGCAATTTAAATGAAAATGTAATTAGGTTACATCTGTTTTACATGCATGTAATACCACGCAGATGTAAACTTCTATTAAAGCCATATTTTCTTTTTGGCAAGAAGACACAAAAACAAAATTGTACCAATCATTGGAGCACTCCTCTACCCCCTACCCTACTCCTACTTCCCTTCTACCTCTTTCTCTCATTTTGTGTTAAAACAGAAATGCATATGCACAAAGCTTTTTATCATTATTTATGTAGTAATAACAATGTATCGCTGTCTATTTTTTGGAAGGGAGAAAAAAGCAAACTAGTATGATAAACTTTTAATGGAGCCATATTTAGTGTTTAAATGGCACAGAGTTTCTTTCTCTTTCATTGGTTTTAGCAGATGCATCCATCTTCATATTACAAACATTCCAACTTCAACAGGTAAAAAATGAAATAGAAGAAAGTTTTGTGTGACTGCCGAATTAACTAGCTGTGTGACTCTGAGTAAGCCACTTAAATTCTCTGTGCTCTATGCTTTAGCTGCTGATTCTGGTTTTTTCTTGACATGTACAGTAACTGGTAACTAATAAGTGTTTGTTGATTGATTTACTTTTATTTTTCAAGTAATTGGAGCAGAGGTGGGGAGCAGGAAGTTCAGTCTCTGCTCTGAATTGGTGTGAGGGTTAAGGAAGATAAAGTGTTTATATGTACACATATTACACACATATAATACATTTATACAAGCACTTGGGAAAGCATGAAATACTTTTTCTGTATAGGGCATTATTATTGGGATATGGTTCTGAAGATTATTTGAACTGAAGGCCCCATAGTTATTCTTATTACACTTCAGTTTTTGTGTGTACTTTGAGTTGAACTCAGAAATCAGAACTTTCATTTTTAATAACTGTTGCCTCTTAACAAAGTCTGCAGAATGTTGTTTCAGAGAAAGCCACTCAACTGACTTACTTGCTAAACACAAGATTCAAATTGCCTGGAACCAGGTAATGTTTTCAAAGCTGCCCATTTACTGCCTACATATTTAGATTTGATTCTCAGCCTCTTATGTTACTTTTATCGGTGGTTTTTTATGACTCCCCATAAAAATTTTTCACATAATTCTTTCTTGTAAATATTGCTAAACTTCAATTTTTTTCCTACTATTGGGTGACCTGTTAAATAACTTAATATACTCCCAAATTGATCATTCCTTGCCAAGACAATAAGAAACCAGGAGGGGCCAGCTTTATGACCTTCTCAAAACACTGATGTCTCAAGCTGTGCTATCACAAGAACTATAAGAAAGTCTTTCTTTCCTGCCCATTCTTTTCTCAGTATTTGCCATTTATGAAAGAGTGAGCTTAGCTTCTGGTACCTTCTTTTTCTCTGTTTTAATCCAAATTTTTCCTTAAGTCTTAAAATATTAATGTTTTAGATGATGAGGAAAATAATGTCTTGTCTTTCATACCATATAACTTTTTTAAAGTCATTTGGATGATGGATATTCAAGATCTCAGAGCTGGAATATGATCCAACTCTTGCCTTTGGGGATTGAGTAGGTCAACTAGAAGGCTCAGTGAATTGAGAACTTTTCCAGGAAGTCTGGAAAACCTAATGTAAAATTTGGCCTCAGACACTTAACTGGTGTGTGACCCTGAACAAGTCACTTAACCTCTGTTTGCCTTAATTGACAGGAGAAGGAAATGGCAGACCTCTTCAGTACCTTTGCCGAGAAAACACCTTGGATGATATGATCCACAGGGTCACAGGTCACAGAGTCAGACATCACTGAACAACAAAAGTGATATTGCCTTTACTTTACAAATAAAGGCAACTGAGACCTGGAAAGGCTAAATAATTTGCCCAAAGAACCCAGCCAGTAAATGATACAAGTTCAAGGATTGTTGGTTTAGAGCTGAAATTAGAGATCATGTAATCCAAACTTGAATCTTTTTACAGATGAGAAACATGGTAAGTAATTTATCTACCCATGGTCACACAGAGAGGTAGCACAATTCTTATAGTAGTATGGCATCAAACCTGGGTCCTCCTATTCTAGTGTTCTTGCTTCTTGGTGTGTTCCCTCTTACACATATGCCATACTATTCCTAGTAAGGTACAAACACAAAGAGTACTGACACTTGTAAAACTCAATGATATTATATAACTAAAAATCTGCTTTGACTTTGATATTCAGGGAAAGAAAATTTAGAATTAGAATTACCCAGTAATAAATTTAGACCTAGAAGGGATTTTAGGGGTCACCTAACCCCAAAATTGTTGCTTTATAGTTGAGGAAATTGAGGCATAGCAAGATTAAATGACTTGCCCTGTATCACAGATAACAGCAAAACTGAGATTTAGACTAGATTCCTTATATTCAACAGTAGTTCCTCTTCCATCCCACCACAATACATCCAAATTTAAATACTTATTTTCTCTTGCTTTCTCATTTTACTTTAGGCATAAACTGTTGGAATGGTGGCCTTCAAGCCTCTCAGGAGAAAATTGTATTCTTTTGTATGCTCCTAGACTAATTTTCCAAGTTAATGTAAATTATACTGTTTAATTTCTTGTCTCCAAGGTTTCCCCTTTTAACCTAGTTCTCTGTGTGTATGGCTTTAAAAAAAAGTTACATGTTTAGTCACTAAGTAGGTAATACACTGTTAAATCCAGATCATAATGTTTAAGAAAACAACACCCAAGACGAGTGACTAGCACACACTGCTAATCGTTAAGCTGCTGATGCAGAATGTGTGACATCTGAGCATTTATGTTGTGACAGCTTTTTTACATTGATGAGGTAAATGAGTATATGCCATGACGGCTGGAATCAGGGATGAGTCTGGAAAGTCTGGACATGGTATCAGATCATGTTTCACCAACAGAACAAGATTGATTTATTGTGTTACATCAAGGTTAGATGGACCTGGTACTGCTTCTCCACAGGCTTTTTATTCCCTTGTCTGCTAAGTATGCAAGTACAAACAGCTTTAACACAATTTTTTACCTAGAAACAAGCCTGGGGCTGCATCCAAGTACATTTAACATATGAAAATTGAGCTTCTTTGAACTTGTATGTTTTTGATAACTACTTGGTATGCTTCCTGGAGGATCACCTGTAGGCTTTTCTTTCCAAATCCTAATCCCTTTGATTAAGTGCCAGGACAGATAGCTCTCATTGAATAAGTCCAGTCTCATAATTCTTCCTTCATTCAGAGTTGAAAGAGAGCTGCTCCAGCTTCAATGGGTAAATCCTTAGATTTATCTAAAGTAATTCAAACACTTAGAAACTGAAATTGTTTTGTTCTAAAATAGAGTTCAGCTGGGCTACTGGATGTTTACATAAACCAGTTGCTGCCAGAAGCTACAAAAAACAATATTCTCTCTCTCTCTCTCTCTCTCTCTCTCTCTCTCTCTCTCTCCCCCCCCCCCATCTTTTTCTGACTCTGTCTCTCTCCCTCCTTCTCTGTCTCTATTTTTCCTCTCCCTCTTCCCCTGGCCCCACCATGCATACACACAGAATTGGAAGGAACACTTTAGAGAGAAGTTTAACAAATAAACTGGCATGAACATTTTAAATCTGAGCCTAAAAAAGATGCCTGACTCTTCTTGTTCTTTCTCTTCTCTAAGACCAGCCTGAACATTCCTGCTTCTCTACTCCCTGTTCCCCACCCCCTTCTGGAGGAAGGAAAACAACCTTGTTCTTTTTATCTTTACAAATGTGCCTGGTGGGGACTAATCTAAACCAGTTCAAGATGCTTTTATTTAAAACAGTTTGGAGGAACGGAAGGTGCTACAGAATTAGAAATGAAGTGGCACATGGGCCTCTTGGCCTCTCTACTCCCAAATTTGCTGCTTTATCTGGCACCAACCTGGATTCCTGCTGAGGTCTCTGTTTTGTGTCTTTTCAAGCATCATGTTTATAAAAGCCAGCTCCTTTTTCTCTGTACGTTTAGGGCCTTTTCCATTTGGATAGATTCAGTTCCTGTTGTGACAAGTCACTTCGATCACTTTCTATACGTGATATCCAGTTTTCTAAGAAAGACTACAAATCTTTTCCATGTTTTGTGGGTTCCCTCTTCTCCTTTCTAGTCTGGTTCACCAAATGTAGTGGACCCTAACACATTTGATCACAGGGAATCAGAAAATAATCCCAGAAACTGAGAATTGGAGGGAACCTTTGAATGGTCATTATGGTTCAACTCATAATTGATGGTCCATGTTGGAATTCAAACTAGTTAGTAACTGAGACATTGTGAAATGAGATGACATCAAAGTTACAACAGAGTCAGAGGAACTGAATTCTACTTCAGCAAATAATTACAATGTGGTTGATGGTGAGCTAGACTCAGAGTCAGGATGACCCAACTTTGTGACCATGGACAAATCATTTAACTAGAGTATCAATTTCCTCATCTATAAAAATGGAGATATTACCTATGGTGTTGTAAATTCATAGAGTTATGTTGAGACTTATCTGAGATAATGTTTATAAATACTTCGTACTATGTAAGTGTTACATAAATGTCTTCTATTATTGGTAATCCTTCCTATGTTTTAGACTATATCATTTACTGTGTGTAGAACAGAGCTTGAGGCAAATGCTTCATAAACCACCTGCTGATGATCTTTTTATTCTCTTATTTTCAGTCATGCCTAACTCTTTGTGATCCCATTTGGGATTTTTGCTGTTTCCTTCTCCAACTCACTTTATATATAGGAATAGGGCAAACAGGGTTGAATGACTTGCCCAGAATCACACAAGTGGTAACAGTCTAAGGCTAAATTTGAACTCACAAAGATGAATCCTCCTGACTCTACTACTCCATTGTGCCATCTAGCTGTCACCTAACTGCTAATGATAGAGACTAATGTTTTGCAAAGGAATAGGAATTCCTGAGGTTATGAGATGTTTCAGGGTTCATATATATTTATTATTATTTTTTGCTTATATGTGTCTTCATCATGACCTACCACTCAACATACCTTTAATTGTTCCAAGTGTCCTAAGGTCAGAGAAGAGAAGAGAATCACAAATATTCAAATCTGAGAAATAGGACTATAATGCTAATGCCTTTTATAATATTCTGTTTTTCTGAATGGCTTCTTATCAAAATCTGTACTTATCCACAGCAAGGCCTTACCCCATTTCACTTTCAAATTCTCATATAAAAATTGCATACATTTACTGATTATCTGAACCTTATAACAACTTTTTTTACTGGTTTTTCTTTTTCAGTTACACCCTTTTATTTTCTTATCTCCAGAAGGTTTTGTGAAAGTATATTAATGTTTAATAAAAAATCCTTCTAATGTGGCTTAAAAACAGTGATTAATTTTAATGGTTACTGATAAACAAAAGAAGAAGTACATCTGGGTTACTGTAGGGTCTTACAACAATACTTTGGAATGAAAGCAGAAAGTTTATGACACATTTTATTATATCTCTAAATGTGAAAGACTATTCAATTTTAAAATATGTAGCAATAGTTTTTAATTCTTCTTTAGCCTCTATCACTATTTTAATATCCCCTTTTATGGTTGACTGGTTCATGTTTTAAAACAAGTTCTTTAGGGAGTCTATGCCCATTAGTCTTTGGTAATAAAACCTGAACCTTCCTAAAATAAAACATGATTCCATAAGAGCAATTAAGAGTAAAACTTTCAGAGATGACTGTGAATATGAAATACAGTGACTGGTTTTATTAATGGATCTGGAGGAAACCAGCCCAACTCTTTCAACTTAGACGTGCATATTTTCTTTTCTCTCTTTCTCTCTTTTTTTTCCTTTTCTTAACATTTGAGATTTATTTCTTTGTCTCTCCCTGGACTGAGCACTAGTTCACTCTTCACCAGGCCCATGAGAAACTCTAAGCCCTCTCCTAGAGCCTATTGCTTCTAAATAGAAGTCTTCTTTTTTTTATTTTATGTGGAAAATGTAGTGAAGTCACTCAGGAAGGCATGTTTTCCCCAATGTAGATTTGGGAACCCAAGTCTGTTAATGTGCTATTTAAGTGTGATAACACAGGTAAAATTAAGTTTTCTATTTAAATAATGGTAGGATTTCCAGGTCACTTACCTATTCTACTGAGTATTGTGGAAGCTCAGATCACATTTCATTTTGTCTTAGTTTCTTAAAAACTATAAACACAGTTGACAGTTGTTTCTTCAATAATATAATAATAACTTCTTTGTGATTATTAAATTAAGCTTATAAAAACTTAGGAGTACTGTGACTTTTCATTTATTTTGTTTTTATAAATGGGATTGGCCTCACTGACCTTTGAGAAAAGGAATAATTTTTCAGATTCTGCTGTAAGAAGAAATAATTAATTTGTAGGTAGATTTTTTCTTAGTAATAATAGGCTTTTTAAAAAAGTTTTTGTTGATATCTTTTGTTTTTACATTTATATTATTTTTGAATGCACAACCTTCACTCTTCCCTTGTCCAGGAATCTATTCTTCATAAGGGGGGGGGGAACGACAGAAAATGAAAAATGAGCAGTCCAACAAAACAACCAAGACATTACTTGATGCTGACAGTAAATGTAATATGATACATCCATTGTTCTCTACAGTGAAGGAAAGGAAGGCATATTTTCTCATCTTTCTCTGAGAAGCAAAGATATTAGGGTAGAGTTTTTCTATTTGTCTGTTTTTTCTATTTTGTCAATTTCTATTTGTCAATTTTTTTATTTCAGCTTACTTTATTTTGTATCAGTTCACATAAGATCTCTAATACTTCTTTGAATCCTTCCTATCTTTCCTTATACATAGTAATATTCATTACATTCATACGCACAGTTTGTTTAGCTATTTCCTAATCATTGGACATCTATTTCCCATTCTTTACTATCAAAAAAGCCTGATATGAGACCCTCTTTCTGTCTTTAACTTCCTTAGAATATGTTACTAGCTAAAGTTCTGATTTGCTTTTCAGAATGGAGGAAAACAATCCAAACAGTTCTATTAACAATGTCTTTATATATGTGTCTCTCCACAGCTCCTCTAATATTGACTGTTTTCCTTCTTTTCCAATTTGTATTGTGACATGAAACCTGTGTTGTTTTAATTTGAATAAATTATTTTTATATTATTAGTGAGTGGGAGCAGTTCTTAGATATCATTATTAATAGCATGTTGTTCTTTTGAGAACTGTTTATCTATTTTAACCATTTGACCTCTGGAGAATTATATTTTTTTCATTTAGCAAATATTTCTTTTATATTCTTACTTCCCCTTAATACTGGAAAAAAAAGAAATAAATAAGAAAATGCTCTTGTATCAAATATTCATAGTCAAGAAACCAAATTCCCATATTGACCATCTCCAAAAATATATTTCTCATTAATAAGTTTGTCATCCATCTGTCACGAAATAAGTAGCATTTTTCCTCATAAGTCCTCTGAAATGATAGTCATTGCATTGATCAGAGTTTTTATATTTGAAAAAGTTGTTTGTGTTGATTTACTATATAAATTGCTTTCCTTTTTTTTGTTCACTTCATTCCACATAAGTTCATACAGATTTTAGTAGATTTCACTGAGATTGTCCTCTACATCACTTTTTATAGCACAATAGTATTCCATTATATTACTATACTATAATATACTCAACTCTTTCCCAATTAATGAATGTTCCTTTTATTTTGAGTTTTTTTGCCACTTCTAAAAGAGCTACTAGAAAAAAATATTTTTACATATGGGTTATTTAATCTTTTTCTTTCAGTAATTTATGGGATATAAACCTAGTTGTGGTATCACTGGGTCCTAATTAATGAATATTATGATACTTTAATGTGCCTATTTTTTATACCCAACCTCCAATATTTGTCATTTTTTGGTCAACTAAGACAGTCTAATAGGTATGAGTTACTTTAATTTATTGTTGTTGTCATTTAATCATTTTTCAGTTGTCTGACTCTTCACAACCCCAGTTAGGGTTTTTTTTTTTTTTTTTAGCAGAGATACCATTATGGCTTGCCTTTTCCTTTTCCAGTTCACTTTATAGATGAGGAAACTGAAGCAAATAGCATTAAGTGACTTGCCCAGACAAATTGACAAATAGAAATTGACAAAATAGAAAAAACAGACAAATAGAAAAACTCTACCCTAATATCTTTGCTTCTCAGAGAAAGATGAGAAAATATGCCTTCCTTTCTGAAACCATATTTGAACTTAGGAAGATGAGTTTTTTCTGATTCTAGGCTTGACTCTCTATCTAGGTCTCACCTAGGTGCTTTACTTTAATTTGCATTTATCTAATTATTACTGATTTGGGGGAGATTTTCATATAGCTCAGATTTCTTTCTTGTTGAATTTATCCATTCATATCCTTTTATCTTTTATAAATTAGGGAAATGTTTTTATTAGTGTACTAGTTTTTTAAAAAATCCTTGTAACACATAAATAAGTAGCATTTAAAAACTCTGTAGACTACTAGCTAACTAATATACAGTTCTTTCTATATGCAAGGCACTATACTAACACTTTATAAGTATTATTTTATTTGATCTTCACAATAACCTGGGGGAGGGGGCAGGATGCTATTATTAATCCTCATTTTACAGCAAACTGAGGCAAGGAGAGGTTAAATGATTTATTTAGAGTCAGACAGCTAATAATAATAATAACAGCTAATATTTACTTAGCACTTACTTTGTGATAAGTGTGCTTTGCTAAATGCTTGGTAATTAATTATTACCTTATTTGAGTCAAAGGAGGAGGAGGAGGAGGAGAAAGAATTAGCTTTTATATAATACTTAAAATGTTCCAGACACTAAGCCAATGATTATTAATGATTATTTTTTCATTTGATCTTCATAGCCCTGAGACATAGGTGTTAGTATAGGTGTTGGTTCATTTTACAATTGAAGAAACTGAGGCAAATGTGTTTGAAGTAACTTTTCCACTGTCATACAGGTAGAATATGTCTGAGGTATGATTTTAATTCAGCTGTTCCAGACTCCAGAGATGGCAACTCTCTCTAGCCACTGGGCCACTTTGCTGCCTTCATAATATCTAATCTGATACTCTCAATTTATAGACTGAGAAACTGAGCCTCATAAAGTGAAAATGACACAGAGACACAGTTAGTGGTGGAGCTAGGATGAGAACCCAGGTTTCCTAGCCACCAGTTCAATGTTCTTTCCATTATAATTCCGCTCAATTTTCTTGACATTCCATCCATAGAATCAGTGTGTGGTTTGTATGTCTTCCCATTTTCCATATTGAATAACCAAATCCAAGAGAACCTCTTTTGGAGAGGGAGGATGGAACTAATATTCAGGATTTTATTAAAATTCCTTTATTAATATTAGCTTGGCATTTGCTGCCCTCTAATCAAGCTTTCTGGTTCTCAATTCTAGAGTTTAACTACAAACTGCTAGGATTTCTAATTTGTATCTGAAGAGCCCCCTCACTAATCTGTTTATGATGTCATTGAACACCCACAAAATGCTATTTGTTATATGATATCTTTTGAATATTGAAAATCTGACAAATGGAGATAACTTAGATATTGTAGTATTCATTAGATCCTCATTCACTTAATGAAGCCTAAATTCGGGATGTCTTGATAGTAGGCATAGAGAGCTCTGGTAAAAGCATTGCACCATGACTGAGGAAACCGTGTAATAAATTCTCTTTAGAAATCAGCTTAAAATAGTGGAGAGAATCCAGCCCTCACCCAAGACCAGAGTCTGAGCTACTGGCAGAAGTGAGTAACAGGATTTATATGTGCCAGCATCCAAAGATGAGCCAAAGAGAACTTAAAAAGGGGAATTTCTCTGCTCTGGAAACCCAGCAGAAAGATGGGGAAGACTTTCTGGATATAGTTTCATAGAACCTAATGCTTAAATCCCCTTAACAAACACTAGGATTTGTGTTGGTAACTCATTCTTTTCAGCTTTCATCTCAGGTTCTGGGGAGAACAGACCATAGGAAAGCAGACACAACTAATGTGGAGTTCAAGGTGATAAGTGAATTCTGCCAAAGGTCCCTTGGAAATTCCTGGCATGTTCAGGTTCTTTGAACTCCTCACTTTGAAGGCCCTTGGTGATCTTTGGGGAAAGCCTGTGGCAGTTAAGGGAGCTATTGATTCCTGGTTCATTGTTATGGTCCCTTTTCTGCAGCCTTATCTTCCATTTGCCTTCCCAAATTCAGTGTCATTTCTGTGGTTGAGTGGACTGAGTTCTTCCAAACTCTGTGGTAGGCTAAAGTGGGAAAGTCTGGAGCCTGGCCATACCTTCACCACAAAGGATATAATTAATTTGCTAAGTTTCCGTTTCATAGAAGAATGGAATGGAGAGAGGAAGCAAAACCCACTCACCTTCAATTCCCTCTGAATTGACAGACATCCTTCTTGGTTTCTTAATGGCTCTATGACTGAGGAAAGCAGCCAGAGGCTGCATCCAGACAGGATGACGTGATCTGTCTTTCCATACATGTTCCAGGCACATGGTGAATCTCAGAGGAAAGGATCAAGTGTGTGGCCTGCCTATTAAAAGAACAGGAATGATCTTGTATGATGATAAATGATTTTCTTCCACTCTTGCTTTGGAGACAAGTTTGGCTGGGATTCAGCAACCTTCACAGTCTGCATTTTTCATGGCATTTCTTTTTTTCTTCCTGCTTGTTACAAATTTACTTTGATTTAGGATTTATTTTGTTACCTCATTTTGACATATCAAATGATTTCAGTAATCAAAACAGAAGAAATCAGATAGCTATGTATATTACCATAGATTTTCAAGAGTAGGATCATAAGACAGTCTGTATCTGGAAAGGACTCTAGAGGCCAACTAGTCCAAAACTTTGAATTTATAGATAAGTAAACTGAGGCCTAAGGAGAGTAAGTGACTTGTCCAAGATTATACATGAAGTAAATGTCAGAGGTTCCTTTTGAACTCAGATCTTTTGTTTCCAGAGCCTGGGATTTTTACATTGCCCCATAGTTCAGAGCAGCTGGGTGGCACAATGGATTGAAGGCTTGGCCTGGAGTCAAGAAGAATCTTCCTGACTTCAAATCCAGCCTTAGACACTAATTGGGTGACCCTGGACAAGCGACTTAACCCTGTTTGCCTTGGTTTCCTCATCTCTAAAATGAACTAGAGAAGGAAATAGCAAACCACTCTGATATTTTTGCCAAGAAAACCCCAAAACCTGTAATAAATTGTGGAACACAGCTAAAAAGACTGAATAATAACATGGTTTGGGTAGTTTGAATAACAATGAAAGAGAAAAGAAAGAATTAGGTATGCTTAGGTAACAGATCTTCCTGCCTTTATGAGTAGTATTACTTTCTACAAATGTCAGATCCCTCTGATGGTTGAAGGGGCAGAGCCCAAGGACCCTTTAGGGATACTATTGAAATTGTTCAGAGAAAGAGGTTTTGATCTAGTTACAGAGTAACTCTGATGTTGGCCTGTAATTCCATTGATATGTGTTGATGATGCTGGTCCTCTGATTGGAAAAGACCTGACAGAATTAATAACCTTTTCCAAGAACAATTCCCACAGTTGATTTTAGGGAGTGAATTTCTTAGAGAACAACATAAATTGAAGAAGTTGCATTAAAACCAGTCCTACCAAATTCCATGGTCCTATTTGATTCTCCAAAACATACCTTCACCAGTATTTCATGATAAGATTAGAACCTCATGGAAACTACCTTAAATCTAAAACTACCTTACAAAGTGTAATTGATAATGATGTTTTGCTGCACTTTCTGCAAATTTCTGGCTCCTTAAAACTTTAGTATCCCTTGCAAAAAAGTAGGGATTAATACCCCTGTTTCTTTTGTAATTGGGAGATGGAGATGATTAAGTACAGAAATTTGAGATTTTTGAATAGGAATAAGGAGCTGAATAAACTTAGTTTTCTGTAAGTCTTCTCTTTGGATGGGCTAATAAGAGGACTGCTCATTTAGATAGCAGATTGTTTCAGGTGACTGCCTGACCGTGATGTTCATAGATTTGTGGATGGCCTAGTTCAATTTCACACAATTCATTCATAACTTTGGCTCTTTAGGTGAGTTCTTAACCTAGGGTCCATGGGATCTTTATGGAGTCCATGGTCTTAGATGGGGGGGGGGGAAGCCCACAATCTTTATTTTCACTCACATCTAATTAAAAAGATTACTTTGAGAATGGGTCATAAGCTTCACTAGGCTGCCAGAGTGAGCCATGACACAAAAAAGATTAGGAATGCCTGCTTCAACTGGTGAAATCTTATACCTAAGCACCAGCCTGTTCTCTGAGAGAAGAGGCAAGACCTCATTAGCTTTCTAAGCCTCCAGTAATCAGCAGAGTTTGATTTGGCAAGGACCCTCCGCTGAGTGTCAGGGCTAAGGTATTTTACCTAACCACCCAAAGTGTCTTAATTGGGGCTTTTTTAGTTAATGCTTTGAGCAGATTAGAATCAGGGGCTTAACACAATGTCCTGTGCTTAATAGGCCTTGATGACTATTTGTTTGATTGAATTGAAGAGTAGTTAGGGATAGCAAATTATCTCTTTTAGCAGATTTTTTTAAAATTAAAATTTAATTTTTTGTAAGATTTTTACTCATTAATTTATAATTAGGGCAGAAAATTACCCCAAGGAAACAAGGACAAGATCCTGGCAAACAGATGCCCAGTGATTCCTTGTTTGGTCAACCCTCTGAATCCTACAGTTAATATATTTTTAAATAACTTCTATGCAAACAGGTGGGCCTAAATGATCTAGTTTAACTGGTTGCCCTGGAACTTTTTAGACCCTCCCTCTACAAAAGATTCCTTTTCTTTAGAACTCCAGGACTTTTCATCTTGCCTGGATTTTCTTTTACTTGTTGAAGTATGAGCTTCTTGAGAGCAGGGATGTTCTTGATTTTCCTATTTATTTCCATCACACCTGATTCATTATTTTATTTTACAAAAGAGAAATTCCTCTACTCTAGAATATTCAAATAGATTATGGAGTGTTTTATGTCATTTAAATAATACCCTGCTTGTCACGAGATTGAGGAAAACTTGTGATCAAAACTCATTGATGTGATGGGGGAAGCAGATGAGCTCACTTTGGAAAGCCCCCTCCCCAACCCCTCATACATGGAAAATTCTAATTGCCTGAGGGTAATATCTAGTTTTCTGGGAGAAAAACCAATAAGACTATCTTGTTGTCACCCCTGTTAGAATACTGGGAGAGAATGACTGGATAAAGGTCATAGAGTATAGTGGCATCAGAGAACCTGGGTTTGAATCCTGTCTCTACTACTTATATGACCTCTCTGTCTTGATGAAACTCAGTTTCCTCACCCTTTAAATGAAGATGTTACAAGAAACCATATTAAAAAAAAATCTCTTCTAAGATGGAGAACCACTAAAAACAAACTAGATGATTTTGATTACATTAAATTAAAAAGCTTTTGCACAGACAAAATCACTGTAACCAAGATCAAAAGAAATGTAAATTGGGAAAGAATCTTTACAACTAATGTTTCTGACAAAGGACTATTTCTAAAATATACAAAGAACTGAGTCATATTTAAAAAGAAAGTCATTCCCCCAATTGACAAATGGTCAAAGGATATGCAAAGGCATTTTACAGATGAGGAGATCAAAGCAATCCATAGTCATATGAAAAATTGCTCTAAATCACTAATTATTAGAGAAATGCAAATTAAAGCTTCTCTGAGGTACCACCTCATACCTCTCAGACTGGCCAATATGACCAGAAAGGATAATGATCATTTTTGGAAGTGTTGTGGGAAATCTGGGACACTATCACATTGTTGGTGGAGCTGTGAACTCATTCAACCTTTCTGGAGAGAAATTTGGAACTATGCCCAAAGGGCAACAAAAATGTGCATACCCTTTGATCCAGCAATACCACTACTGGGTCTATACCCTGAAGAGATGATGAAAAGGGGTAAAAACATCATGTAAAACAACACATTCATAGCAACATTGTTTGTAGTGGCAAAGAATTGGAAATCAAGTAAATGTCCTTCAATCAGGGAATGGCTTAGCAAACTGTGGTGTATATATATATATGTCATGGAATACTATTGTTCTATTAGAAACCAGGAGGGATGGGAATTCAGGGAACCCTGGAATGATCTGCATGAACTGATGCTGAGTGAGATGAGCAGAACCAGAAAAACACTGTACACCCTAACAGCAACATGGGGGTGATGATCAACCTTGATGTACTTGCTCGTTCCATCAGTGCAATAATCAGGGACAATTTGGGGCTTTCTGCAATGGAGAATACCATCTGTATCTAGATAAAGAACCGTGGAGTTTGAACAAAGTTCAAGAACTCTTTCCTTTAATTTAGGAAAAAAAACTGGTATCTTATTGTCTGATCTTGTTATCTCTTATACTTTATATACTTAAGGATATGATTTCTCTCTTATCACACTCAATTTGGATCAATGTATGCCATGGAAACAATGTAAAGACTGGCAAATTGCCTTCTGTGAGGAGGTGGGGGGAAGGAAGGAAGATTAGGGGAAAAACTGTAAAACTCAAAATAAATTCAAATAAATAAATAATAAAAAATAAATAAAATAAATTTTAAAAATCTCTTCTAGCACTAAATTCTGTGATATTATGAGGATAATGTACTATCTGACCTTTATTTAGAATCCCAAGTGAAATCCCTGAGACAGTTAAGCCCGTGGACTGGCTCATGTGCTATTTCCTACTTCATCTCATTTTTTGTTGTTCGTTTATTGTTGTTCAGTTATTTTTCAGTCATTTCCAACTCTTCATAACCCCATACCATATTTCTAGTCCTAAAGCTAGAGTTTCCATCCTTGAAAAGACAGACTGTATTCAAAATTGAAAATGTAGTATGTTTATGAAGATTTTTACCATTATAAACTTAATGCATATTTTCTTTCATAGTTAATTGAGGCAGTAAAGTATAGCAAACAAACATCTCACTTTCATTAGTTTCATTATTGTATATCACTAAGCAATGCTGTGATTCCTGCCTTCAAATCTAGGTGTATGACTTGTGTCTCATTTGCCATTTTTTCTAATCCATCCAGACTTAAAACCCCCTCACATTGACTGAAAGGTGTTCAGCTTGTTATTCTGAAGTTAATTCATTTTTGAAACATTTATTAAGTGCCTAATATTCATCTGGCACTATTCTAGGCTCTGGGGAATACAACAAAACAAAACAAACAAAATGGTATCTTCCCCTAAGTAGTTTTATTCTAATGTAATCCACCTAGAGTTCCCCAAGGACTGCCCTCAGACTTAATTCCTTGCCATGGTCCCTTCTTTATTAGGTGAGAAGAAGAATTCAAGGAAAACAATAAAGTGAACCCTGGTCCTTTCTTGATTGAAAAGTTTTGCTATCTATTATTTTAGTGTGAAATTCGTTGAGAGAAAAGATCATTTCTTAGAAATGTTCTTCACAAAGCACTTAATAAATGTTCATGCTTATGGTGGGCATCTCCATAAAGGGTTAAAGTAATGCTCTCATGAACACATGATAGGAAAGTGGTTGAACATGATTTCAAAGGGATTTGGGGGAGAGAATTCCAATTACAGATAAGTAATTTCCCTTTCTAGCTTACTAAGCTCCATTTCATCCTAATGCAGTTTCAAGATCCATATCCTTCTTTCCTTATTTCAGTAGATATTTTGAATATGAAAATCTCATGTCAAAACTTAGCTGAAGCCTTCATCAGGCTTTTGAAAAGCTAAGTAAGAATTCTGTTTCTTGAAATAAAAAGGTTTGGATCAGAAAGATTTTCTGCTGGCTAGAATTCCTTTTTGGATGGTAGTTCAATCAGTCTTTAATCATGTTTTTTTTGTTGTTGATTATTTATTAGTTTCCCTGGGAAATCAAAGTCCCAGCAAAGTAAAATATGTCTCCATAAGATACTTTATGTAATAGAAGCTACAATGAAGCAGTGGAATGTCTTTCATTCCCTGATATGAACTAATTGAGACTTCAAATTCCCTTTTCTGACCTAGTGACTTATCAGTACCTGGTGACCAGTAGCTCCAACCACAGTGTCTGACTAGACAATGTTCCTTTTAGGTAAACTGAGTATTTTCTCAGGCAGAAGTAAATAAACAGGAAATAATTAGAACTGATTCAGATGATAGGAACAAACCTTGAACCAGATATTTGCACAAAGTAAACACTTAAAGTGAACTAAAATAAGAGTCTAGGGGAAGTTAACATAGTGCCTTCCCTACTCATCAGCCCTAGAATATCTGTAAAGTAAGTACACGGAGGAATTGAGTTGAATGAATAGATGAAGGAATTATAAACAGGTGGACTCTGAGAGATGAGTTTTTGTTTTGTTCTGAACCAAACTCTGAACTAAGCCAGGCCTCTATTTCCCCTTTATGTGTTGTCTTCCCCCATCAGGATGTAAACCCCTTGAGATTAGGGACTGATCTCACTTGTATCCCTAGGGCTTAGCATTGTGTATTGTCTTGCAATAGTAAATGCTTGATGAATGCCTTAGCATTCATTCATACAAACTATTTGTCATTTGAGAAAGGTATGAAGATGAAGTTCATGTTTGGCAGGACCCTTCCCCAAGATCCTAAAGACCTATCTTGCCAATCCTTGACAGTTTTTATCAAAATTATTTGAAGTATTAGTGGGACCTTGGCTAGGCTTGCAGGAAAGATTAAGATTAATACAATGCATATTTCTTTACAAAGAATTCCTGAATAATACAAATAAAATTTTAAAATCATTGATTAATTTGTCAAAATAGAGGAGATATTAGATATGGACTATGCTCTCAAGAAACTTATTATTGTATAGAGAAATGAGGCACTGACCAAAGAAACAATGGTAGAACTATACAAAGTTGTAGTCAGAGGCTTATAGTAAAGCAATGAGATCCATCTCTCATGATGTGGAATTTTTTTCTCTTGACTTCATAGTTGCTACAAAGAATTGTAACAATCATCACATGTGAAATTGTATGGTACTGATTGTAACTACTATGGAAATTCATAGGATGGAGTGGACTGGAGTAGTTAAGAATATTTCACGGAAGAGATGAGATTTGAACTGGGCCTGGAATAATGGATAAAATTTGTATAAATGGAGAAGGAGTTCCAGGAGTAATAGCATGGGCAAAGATATGGAAGTAGAAATCAGCTAGGAGCAGAGAGTGAATTCTCTTGGAGCATAGGCTTCCTAGAATCATTTAGCAGAATAAAGAGATATAAAGTTGGCTTGAACAAATTGGGATCACATTGCAGGGGTTCTCTGAAGCCAGTTGATGAGTTTGTTTGTAGAAAGGAGTTACCATAGAGGAGAGGGTGCTGAATTTGGACCCAGGGTTCAGATCTTAGCTTGTGCCCATGAATCACTTACCTATCTTTTTTCTATTTCCTATTTTGTAAAATAACTGTGTTACCTCCCTCTCAGGGTTGTTTTAAGAAGAGTTCTTTACCAAAAACCAAAACAACAACAAAAACAAATTATTTGTTATTACTTAATTAGAATTTGGGATCAGGAGTTTCTCACGTAGGAAAATGATATAATTAGTCATGAATTAATCAACTAGCTTCTTTTCTTTCTTTTAAACAAAGTTTTTATTTTGCTTTGCAATTATAGGTAATGATAGTTTTCAACATTCTTACTTTTCTTTTTTAGGTTTTTTTTTTTTTTGCAAGGCAAATGGGGTTAAATGGCTTGCCCAAGGCCACACAGCTAGGTAATTATTAAATGTCTGAGACCGGACTTGAACCCAGGTACTCCTGACTCCAGGGCCGGTGCTTTATCCACTGTGCCACCTAGCCACCCCAACATTCTTACTTTTGAAAGTTTTTGAGTTCCACATTTTTCCACCCCCCTTCCCATGGCAATAAGTAATCTGTTATATATAAGCTGTGATATACAATTTTATTTAACGTATTTCCACATTAGTCATGTTGTGAAAGAATTAGAACTAAAGGGGGGAAAACCATGATAACAAAAGAAATAACAAAAGAAGTTTTAAAAAATGAACATATTATGTTTCCTCTGCATTCATACTATGTAACTTTTATTCAGGTTGTGTGGATGGCATTTTCCAGAGTAAACTGGGATTTTTTCTTGATCACTGAACTGCTGATAAAAGCTGCATCCATTATAGTTGATCATCTCACAATGTAGATCAACAGTATTATTTGACTGAACTCCTGACATACTTGAATCACCTGCTATTCTCTCATTAACCCCACCTATCTCCTTTATTCTTAAATTTAGATAGATCTACTATATCAGAGGCATCAAATATGTGGGGCCCAAGTGAGATTAAAATATATGTGGGAAATATTTAATGATAAATAAAAATAAAACAATATTACATATTTAAATTTCAGTCTGTGGCTATCAGGAGTCCTTTTATATACATAATAGTGTCCCCATTTCTAATTGTTTGACATCACTACTTAACATATTTACCTTGTTTATATCTTTGATTTTGTAGGTATGTGAATTGATTTCTTGTCTTCAAAGTCAAGGGTCATATTTTTCTAATCCTTCCTTCTGGTTTATGACTGACTCATGCAAATTTTTTTTAGGTTTTTGCAAGGCAAATAGAGTTAAGTGGCTTGCCCAACGACACACAGCTAGGTAAATATTAAGTGTCTGAGGCTGTATTTGAACTCAGGTACTCCAGACTCCAGGGCCAGTGCTCTATCCACTGAGCAACCTAGCTGTCTTCCTCATGCAAATTTTTTTAAGAAATATTGTTGAACTTAGATCAATGTATACCATGGAAACAATGTAAAGACTAATAGACTGCTTTCTCTGGGGGGTGGGGGGAGGGAAGTGAAATTAGGAGAAAAATTGTAAAATTCAAAATAAATAAACTTAAAAAAAAGAAATATTGAGTGGCTAATGATTTCAGAGATACTGTCATAGGAGTTTTGAAGCTTAAGAAGACAGAAAACATTTTCTGCCATCATGGCAAAGAATTATAATGTAATATGAAATATAACCTTATGAAAGTCAATTAACTTTTCTAGGCTTCATTTTGCTCATCTAAGCAATTAGGAGTTACACTAGACTCCTTTCCCATTTAAGATTCACTCCTAAAATTATTACCCATTGAACTGTTGGGGCAGCTAAGTGTTATAATAGATAGAAACAACACACTTGGAATCAGGAATACTCCTCTTCCTGAGTCCAAATCTGACCTTAGACATTTTACTTACTATGTAACCTTGGGCAAGTCACTTCACTCTAGTTGTCTCAGTTTCCTCATGCATAAATGATAAGCTATTCTGGTTTATTTGCTAAAAAGACTCTAAACAGAGTCATGAAGAATTGGACATGATTGAAAAACAACTCACATGGGGGGGGGGCGGAAAGATGGGGACATGAAGGGATCCAGTCTTAGGAGCTCTCTGATAAAACTCATCAGCTAAGGACTCTAACTAAACTTTTGAGAGACAGAACCCACAAAGGGACCCAGTAAGGAGGTTCTCCTATTCAAGGTAACCTGGAAAAGAGCAGAAAGGCTCTGCTCCCCGGGGTCAGAGGGGCAGCCCGCCAGAGGGGTGGCCACCAGAGCCAAAAAACTTCAGCCTCCCAGAGGCAGCCCCAGGGCGCTGGGAGTCCGGCTCACAGCAGCGGGAAAGTCTCCTGAGCTGCACCCTGGGGAGCACCGGCACAAAGTGGGGGAACAGTGGGAGACCTCTGCCAGAATGAGCACGTGGAGCCCAGCCCTCAGGGCACACAGCCAGCAGCTTGGTCTTTCAGCAGCCTGAATCCAGGAAACAGAAGCAGGCAGAGCTGGTAAGCAGGAGCCTCCAGGGCATGAGCCCATTTAGCTGAGGGAGGGGAGTGAAGAGAGAGAGAGACTGCTGAGCTCTGTCCTCTGCCCCTGGAACAGGACTCTGGGGCTCTGACCACATTCAGATCCTGATCCCAGTCTAGGCCCCCCCATAGAACAACAGGGCCCCCCCACCTCGGCCCCGTGGCAGAGCAGGGTGCTTATGTTCATTCACAGACCAGGAGGGAGGACAGAACCTCACACACTGAGACCCTTGTGGGAATGTCCCAAAAGCTCAGGAAGCACCCCAAAAAACAGGCTTAGGCTGGGAAAATGAGCAAGCAAAGAAATAAGAGGAAGACCATTGAGAAATATTTTGCAAATGAGCCCAAGAAGGATCAAAATACTCAGTCTGTAGATGAGGAAGCACAAGCTCCTGCATCTAAAGACTCCACGAAAAACAGAAATTGGGCTCAGGCTATGATAGAGCTCAAAAAAGACTTTGAAAATCAAATGAGGGAGTTGGAAGAAAAACTGGGAAAAGAAAAGAGAGAGATGCAGGAAAAACATGAAAATGAAGTCAGCAGCTTAGTCAAGGAAATCCAAAAAAATGCTGAAGAAAATAGCATGCTAAAAAACAGCTTAGGTCAAATGGATAAAACAGTTCAAAAGTTATTGAGGAGAAGAATGCTTTAAAAAGCAAAATTGGGCAGATGGAAAAAGAGATAAGAAAATCCTCTGAGGAGAACAAATCCTTCAGACAAAGAATAGAATTCAGGGAGATTGATGAATTTACCAGAAATCAGGAATCAATACTTCAAAACCAAAAAAATGAAAAATTAGAAGAAAATGTGAAATATCTCATTGAAAAAACAATTGATATGGAAAACAGACTTAGGAAAGATAATTTAAAAATTATTGGAATACCTGAAAGTCATGATCAGGAAAAGAGCCTTGACATCATTTTCAAAGAATTACTACAGGAAAATTGCCCCGATATTCTAGAAGCAGAGGGCAAAATAGAAATGGAGAGAATCTACCGATCCCCCAGAGAAAGAGATCCCAAAAAACCAACCCCTAGGAATATTATAGCCAGGTTCCAGAACTCCCAAGTCAAAGAGAAAATATTACAAGCAGCCAGAAGGACACAGTTCAAATATCGTGGAGCTGAAGTCAGGATCACACAGGACTTAGCAGCAACTACATTGGAAGCTCGTAGGGCTTGGAATATAATATAATATACCGGAAGGCAAAAGAGCTTAGAATGCAGCCAAGAATGAACTACCCAGCAAGGCTGAATGTCCTCTTCCAGGGAAAAAGATGGACTTTCAATGAACCAGGGGAATTTCAAAGGTTCCTTTTGGAATGGCCAGAGCTGAACAGAAGGTTTGATCTTCAGATACATGACTCAGGTGAAGCATGGAGATTGGAGGAGAGGGGGGAAATATGAGGGACTTAATGAGGATGAACTGCATGTATAGAAAAATGTTACTGATAATATTCATATGAACCATCTCGGTTAATAGAGCAGGTAGAGGGAGCTTTTATACTTGAAGCACAGGAGAAAGCTGAATTCGAAGATAAAATATGGTGTAAAAATGGAGTCAATAGAAAAAAAGGGAAATGGAAAGGGAGAAAGAAAAAGAGAGGGAATAGTCCAAGATATTTCACATAATAAGATTTTTTTTATTACAATGAGCTATTGCAATGATATGGAAGGGGGGAGGCAAGGGGAATGAGGGAACCTTTGCTCTCATCAGAGATGGCTAGGAGAAGAAACAGCAAATATACTCAATGGGGTATAGGCATCTGGAGTAAGAAGGAGCGGGGAGCAGGGGGAAGGGGTGGGGATGTGAATAAAGGAGGAGAGGATGGACCATGGGGGGACAGTGGTCAGATATAACACATTTTCTTTTTTACTTCTTGCAAGGGGCTGGGATTGGAAGGCCTGTCCAGGACCATAGGGCCAGGTGGATTCTGGGCCTAAGGGGTGGTATGGGGGCTCAGGGCTTCTTGGCTCCAGGACCAGGGATCTGTCTGCTGTGCCACTCAGCGACCCTACAGCAGAGTCAGAGTGAAAGGAGAGAGAAAATATGGTACACGGTAGTGGAGAAATAAGAAAGGAGGGAGTTGCGATCAGCAATGGCAACGTTGGAAAAATATGGAAGTAACTTTTGAGATGGACTTATCATAAAGAATGTGATCCACTCACAACAGAGTTGATGGTGTTGCAACAAAGACTGAAGCACATTTTTTGTTATTATTATTTGGGGGGAGGGTGCAGGGCAAGTGGGGCTGGGTGGCCTGCCTGGGGCCACATAGCAGAATGATCTTGGGTGTCTGGGGCCGGATTCGGACCCAGGTGCTCCTGGCTCAAGGGCCAGTGCTCTGTCTGCCACCCAGCCACCCCTACTATTATTACTATTTTATTTTATTTTGGGTCTTTTTTTCTCTTTTTTTTAGTTTTTGCAGGGCAGTGGGGATCGGGTGGCTTGCATGTCACATGGCTGGGTGATTATTGGGTTTACAAGGCTGGATATGGACTCGGGTGCTCGTGGCTCCAGGGCTGGTGCTTCGTCCATTGCGCCACCTGGCCATACCTGCAATTATTACTATTATTTTTTTTAATTTTAATTTTTTTTCTCTCCCCTTTACTTTTTCGCCCAAGCAAGTCTATCTGTATTCATGGGGGGAGGGGTATTTTGTTTACTTGTAAACAAGTATATTTTATTAATGTAAAAAACCATTTGTATGAAATGAGAATAAAAAATAAATTAAAAAAAGAAAAAAAAGAAAAACAACTCGCATGAACTATTGTGTACAAAGGTAGATGCTGGGGGAAATACGGAAACGTCACAGTTACATATGATATTACTTAAAACATATGCAAAAATAAAGTTCCATGTGAGATGTAAGGGAGAAGGTCATTACTGCTTAGGTGACTAAGGGGAACTTTTCTGAAGGAAGTAATAATTTAATTGACATTTAAAAAAACATCTAAAAATTCAACAATCTAAGAGGAAGGAAGAATATTTCAGGCACAGGGAAGGATGTTAATAAAGGCACCAATGAGAGAGAAGCTAAGTTATTTTGGGGAGACTTGAGATAAGGCTGGAAAAATAAAATGGTACCTGTTCATGAAATGTTTTGAAAGCTGAGCAAAGGAATTTGAATTTTACTTGACTAGAGCCCCTGAAGATATTTGACTAGATACAAGCAAAAGAAAAATTATTTTAGCCTTGATGTAAAGGAGAAATTGGAGATGGGGAAGTAGAGTGAAAAGACCTGCTAGGAGGTAATTATTCTAGGTAAAGAGTAATGAGGGCCCATTTTAGGTTATAGCAATATGACTAAAAAGAAGAGATATATAGTAGAAACATAGTTGACAGAATTTGATAATTGATTAAATTGATTTCCCAGACTTTTTTTTACTATTTATGAACATGCCAAACAATTAAATAGAAATACATGTTTTCATTTCACTGCCTTCTGCTAATAATGCCATGATTTCATATATGATATAGTAGTAAGGTTGGTATAGTCAGAAATAATGAAGTTACATGTGTGAATAGATTTATGGGGGAAAGATCCTTGGGTCTTGATTTGTAGGAGTACATTCAAGTAAAACTGTCCTAGAGGTAATTGGAAAGGGTAGTAAAGAATATAATAATGATATTTTATGTTATACTTTTACTGTCTGTATTATAGGAAATCTCATTTGATCTCCATAACAATCCTGAGAAATTGTCATGCTAACCATTATTTGTTCTTCTTGTTTTGAAGATAAGGAAACTGAGGCTCAAAAAGATGAGTTTATTTGTCTCATGGATAGCTAATTTCAAAGGCAGAATTAAAACCCAGGTTTGCTGAACTCCAAGTCTAGTCAATGCCCAACTCTTAATGATCCCATTTGGGGTGTAAAATCAAGTCTGTTTATTAGCATGATTCATCTCATAGGAGAGGAAATGACAGCTAAAACTCTGAGAGTAAATGAGATTGACAAGGAGAGAAGTCAGATTGCTATTGATGGACTCTTGGAGAACTTTCATATGGAGTTGTAAAAGGAAGAAAAGTCAGAAAATAATGCAGGGCAGGGGGAGTTTGGAGAAAGAGGAAGAGAATCAGAAGAGTATATAGCAGGAGAAGGAAAGAGCATCAGGAAATTGAGTGTGAGCGACTGGTCAACAGTAACACAAGGTTTAAAAAGATAAGGAAAGAAAAGAGGCTAAAAAGAGACTTTGGGCTGGGACATCAGGGTCATTCACTCAATGAAAAGTGTGGTTAACATAAGACAAGGGTTGACAAGAGGAGCTGAAGAAGTGGAAATATCTAGTGTAAAGACAATTTTTTTTTACAAAAATCTAGCCATGAAAGGAAGAGAAAAAGTTCAGGTGAATAAAGAAGTCTGAAAAAAGGATTCTCAGGAGATTTTTGTTGTTTGCTTTGTTTTGTTTTAAAATTGGGGAGTCCTAAGCATTTTTGTAGGCAGATGATAGGATATAGCTGAAAAGGATCTCACCTAGTTCCCCTACCCCTTTCTCTTACAGATAAAGAAATTGACATTTCTGGAGAAATTAAAGGTGCATGAGAAAGAGATGACTTGAATTGGTCCTAAAGCAAAAAGGAATGGGATCAAGGGTCCAGATAGAGGGGTTGGTTTTAGTAAGGAACGGGATTTTCTGTGATGAAAAGGAAGGAAAAAGGGAAGATGCCTAAGAAGTTTTGAGAAAGAAAAAAATCTAATGATTTATGTCTTTCATAAGGCAGGAGTAGTCACTTTAAGTGTTGGGACTGGTGTACAGTTTGAGGCAGGAAGGATAAATATAATTATATAAATTATATATGTATATATATATATATATGTTATATAAACAAATTTCTTTGAGAGTTCAGAGGAGAGAAAGCTTTAAAATTTGGTAGATCAGGAAAGGAGGTGATATTTGAACTGGATATTCAAGGATGGGTAGAAATAGTGACTGGATAACCCAGAGCACGGGACTGCATGGTCATCTATTCCTACCCATCCCTGATCAACTCAAATATCATCTGATCCTTTCCTGTTCTACCAAGCTGTAAATTTCTACATTTTGAAGATAAGACAAAGTTCTAAAATATTCCCCTAGAAGTTTAGAGAATCTATTCTTTTGTATCTTTATTTGCTTTTCAAGTATTTCAAATGTCCTATTATAAAATAATAAGAAAAGTAAAAAGAACTGAAGAGAAAGGTAATTCAGTAGGAAGTGCTTTCCCAAGGGATCAGTGGCTATAAATTATTCTAAAATTGTATCTCCTGGAGAGTGAGTTCTCAGTCTTAGTTCTAGACTGAGTCTTCCCAGGCCTCCCACCAAGTCCAGTGCCAGCAGAAGTTGCCAACACGTTTTGCCTCCACAAGTCCACCACCAGCCTATTCCATCTGCCTACAAGACATACATCTGGGCTTTGTTGCTTTCAATTTCAGGTAATCTCTGATCCCAGTCTCTCTGACTTAACTTACTCTACCACACTTTCCTGTTAATTATAACAGGACCCAACCTGACCTTTATTTAGACAGGGAGAGAAATTGCTTTTGTGGGTTAAGGGTTGAGCACCTGATTTTTATTAGGCCATATGCATGGACTAATTTCATAGAATAATAAGGGAAGCAGTATGCTATAATGAAAGCATAGGATTTGGAGTCCTGTCACCTGAGTTCAGATTTCAACTCTGCTACTTAACTAAGTGTGACCTTGAGCACATCACAAGATCTCTGGGGTCTCCATTTTTTAATTTTTAAAATGACAGGATTGGTTTAACATTCTTCCTTATTTTATATTTGAGAAAATTAAGACCCAGAGAAGCAAAGTTTTTTCCAAGGTCACACAGAGACAGGTTCCTGATATTTGGCTACATTAAAAGTTATTCCCAACCTTTGCTCCATGTGCAACACAGTACCATTGTTAAGTCATTTCCAGTGTACATAGAAGCCTTACTATCCCAGAAGACTCTTATGTGTAACACTAGCAACCTCATCATGCAAACTGGTCATCTTCATGCTAGCCAAATTGAATTATGTAGCACTGTACTGAATGTGTTACAAGCCAGGCCACCCTACATAATTTCTTTTTATGTTTAGCTTCATCCAAAATGGATAGCAATAGGAAATTGTGTTCTCTGCATCTCTCAGTGAACATGAAACTCTTTTGACTCCTGCTGATATGTTTATTCCTGCTACTCCAAAGATTGTCTTTTTGATAAGAAATCTTAACCCTGGTTTTATCCAGGGATATGGGTCTCCATTTGGAGGACAGGTTCCTATTATCTTTCATGTGGATTAAAGTAGTGGCAAATGAGTGGCACTCCTTCTGGAAGTAACTGTTATTTATGTACAAATATAGTACAATACACATATATACAATAGTGCTCTATACAAAAATTATAATCCAATGCATATTTACCCAATATAGTATAATCTGGTCTCCACAAAGGTAGCCTCCGAGACTAGTTACTTATATCTTGAAAATGTTACTTTTTTTGTTCAAATAAACAGTATGTTGTTTTTCATAAATAATGTTGATTTCACATAGCATGAACAATTATTATTAAGAGGAAGAATGACTTAGGACAGTGTGAGTCACAGTACTTTAAATTATTTTAATCCCTAGGTGTGTTTGGTAAGGAAACAAAGATAACCTTGTTCACCATTGAATTGGTGCCCCTGGGTGAATGTCCAGGTGTTCTTTTAACTGAGTTGTGAGACTAATTTCTTCCTGGCCTCTGGAAACCAGCTGAAGCAGTAGGCCAGCTGGTATATCTTCAATCTTGCATACCAACATCTTTCACTGATTCACAGATTTCCTCATATCCCCAGTACTTCCTCTGGTATGTGTATCTCTTGAATAACAGCAGCAAGAGATAGTTTGTGTTAAATTTTCAATAGAGAGAAAAAATATTTGCACTAAAATAATCCCAAGAAATTTCATTTTTGTCCCTCCCAATTTAGGAAGTACAGTAGACAATCTAGTAACTATAAAAAAGTTATATTAAAGTAACATAGAATGGAATTAAGTGCATTATTCAACACTTGAAATGTATATATTTGTGAAGAATTAAAATCCAAGATAAAAGAAATTGTGGTTTACATGACTAATAGTACAAAAATAAGTATCCAAGAATTGATCATGGTGACTCCTATTTATAACTGCTGTTGCCATGGAGGCAGAGACAGGCAAATCACTTGAGCTCAGTGTTTTGGCCCACAAAAGGGCTAATGCCAATTTGGCACCAACATAGTAAAATCCTAGGAGCTAGATACTATCAAGCTGCCTAAAGTGAAGTGAAGTAGCCCAAGTTGGAAATAGGGCAAGTCAAAGTTCCCATTCTAATCAATAGTGAGATTGAGCTATAGAAACTCATTCCTCTCCCAACTTACCCTTCTCCAAAAAATTATCCCAATAGTATACTCATATCTGTAAAATAAATTTGTTTGGGAATTTTTCTAGTGACATTCATATGAAGAACTCATATACATCTTCTTAGGCCATTTATAATTATGATCACATTTTCATTGTCTTAGTACACAGAAAATTGAAGATTTGTCTGATCTAATACAGAGATGCTGAAGTTAAAGGCTGATATTGGAAGTTAGGATTCCAAAGCAGATATTCAGGTACTCAGAATACCAAATAATGCCTGTAATTTCTTAAATAGAAATGACATATAAGACTCTCCATAAACTTAGAAGAGCACTTGAAAGCCACAAGTAAACTATTGGGATACTCTAGTGATTTGAAGCATCTTTACTTTCTGAAATGTACCCCCCATTTATATTTGTGGGATTCTCTAATGGGGAGAGCCTTCAAACAAAAAGCTTTTTTTTTCTTTGCTACCAATAGTTGTAACCTGTACATCTTCCCTCTTCTTGCTTTAAAAAACTTACAGTCAGGCTTCCTGTTTGTTTCTTTATAACCCAATTATTCCCAATCATCTTTCCAAAAGAAAAAAGAAAGACACAAAGAGAATGGGGGAAAGAAATCTCATAGTGGTGCAACCATTAGTGGCCATGCTAGAAAACTAGAGTTACTGGGAAGTGGTTGGGGATGGTATATTTCAAAGGGCTGTTTGTAGCGTTTCTGATTGATACAGCTTCTAATAGCACTTATTTGACAACAACCCATATAATAATGACAGTGTCTTTCTTCATTCTACTTATAATGCGATATAACATAGTCAGGAAGGTGTCAAAAAGCCCCTTTTTCTCTGCAAACCAGAAAATAATGTGATAACACATACCCAACCCTGCCCCCCTGCCCCCCCCAAAAAAAAGGTTTTGGGAGGGAAATATTTTCAACTTTGTATGGTCAAAAAAGGGATTTAAAAAAAAATAAGACTGTTCTGATTATTTGTTACATGTTGAGCCAAGCCCATGCATTATTGCTAAGGTGACTGACATTTACCTAAGAGTAATCCTCTCAAGCATCCTGATAATGCAGTAAATCATGGATGTAAAGCTTGAGTGGTTTATGCCATTAAAACCTCAAGATAGAATTAGACTTGTAATCACCACTTGCCCATGTTTTGTCATTTATGATAATTATAGTAGTAATAATCCATGTATTGTTGAGGAGTAGAAATCAGAAGCATCCATCAATTTTTGTATCGACACCAAATCAAGCTGATACTTTGTCTTTGCAGCAAAAAATTTAGATTGACCAATTAGTCTGAAGGAATTGAACAGTCGTTAGCAATGAAGCAGGCAGTTAATCTGCAGGCACATTTCTGGTGCCTATGATGCCAACAATCTCTCTTCATTTATGCAGAATATTGTGAGCTTTGTCATCCAGGGCTTTGTCACAGTATTATTGTTCAGAGGATGATTCTCTTCCCCAGCTATTATTTAAAGGAATATAATATTTCCCAGCCCCCACCCTATATCCCTTGCCAGCCTCCAGGTAGATTTGCTTCTGATGGGAAAGAGCTGTTGGAGTTTTCTTTTCCCTATTCAGACAGAGAAATTTTTCCCATGGGCCTCTTTCTGGATATGCACTGTTAACTTACTCTCATACTTCTCAGCCATTCTTCTAAGCTTTCCCAAATTGCTGAATAATTGCCTGATTATTTTTTCATAAGAAAAGTCATTAGCTTTAAGAAAAAAAAAGTCCAAGTTATTGAGAAGAAAACTTGATGATAATGAGCCTAGTCTTCATGTTTTAGTCATTGTGTCTAGACTAGAATGTACTCTGCAGCCTCACCCAGTCTGCCTTTCCAGGCCTCTTCAGGCACCCTTTTTATGGACTTTACTGAGCAACAGAATTTTGTAGTGGTTAGATGTTGAGAATTAAAAAGGAGATTCAAAATGTCCGTGGATATAAACCACTTCTACCTACCTTCCTTTCTTAATGTCTAGCATACTTTATATCTAGTGCTTTTTAAATGTTCGTGAGAAATGGTTGTTGCAGTTAATTGGTGAATATATAATAGGCTACAGGCAGAGCTGATTTATTAATGTTCAGTGTGAAATAATATTTGGCACCCATTAAAGGAAGATATTCTAGGGAGGAAATTGGTCATTCCCAACCTGCAGAATCAGATCATGAACATGCCCATTCATTTGCTGCACTCTGGCAGGCATTGATTGAGGAGTTTTAGAAAAGCTGCAGTATTATTCAAGGGTGGAGAAAAGGAATATCTACTCTGTGTGTGTGTGTGTGTGTGTGTGTGTGCGCACGCGCGCACGCGTGCGTGTGTGTGTGTGTGTGTGTGTGTGTATATATATGTATATATATATATATTGCTTTCTACCTTCAAGTTTTATAAGGAATTTTACAACATAATTACCTGTTCTAATTATGAGATTACACACATTTCCACCACTTATATAATTAAATGCAATTATACTTACTCATTGAACATACAATGGTTAAAAAACTATACCTGAAGCAAAATTACACAACAGAATTGTGTTCAAAGTCTCCTCAAATTGCAGATTATTTGTTCCACCACCTAAAATGAGGCTCTATCATGAAGAAGAAAACTGTCTCCCATACCTAATGAAGTCAAATTCTTCCAGGGACTAATAGGTCACTGTTGTTTGGAGACAGACAACAGCTTTTTCAGTCCTCTAGAGCAATTTGTTACCAGTGGACCCTGCATTAAATTACTAAATGGGCCCTAAATGTGGTCTACAGGCTACTAGGATCTTCCCAATTCATCCCAAGTCACACAGAAAATATAATGGTGATACATTCAGACCTATTATATAGATTTAGATTTGTATTTTTAAAAGTACAGTATTTTTAAAACACAGGAGCCATATTGGAACTAGAGAAGATGTTTTTGTTGTTTTAACTTTGTTGTTTGAAGTATTTGTAGTGTGTTATTTATCTAGAATGGAAAGTAGAACTAAGTGAAATTGGATCTTTTTGATTTATTGAAGCATAGGGTCATGAGCCAAAATATTTGAAAACCACCAATCTAGAAGAACTGGTATGGCATTTAGGGATTTCAGTTTTAAGCCATTGCATTTGGGAAATTGTTCTATGAGTGCTTTCAACAATTCTAAAATGCCACTCCCACAAAGTTTCATCTTTTGGACACAAATGATGGTTTTTTAAAATTTATTTTATAGGCAATGGTGTTAAGTGACTTGCCCAAGGTCACTGAGCTAGGTAAGTATTAAATGTCTGAGACTGGATTTGAACTCAGGTCCTCCTGACTCCAGGGTTGATTCTCTGTCCACTGTGCCACTTATCTGCCCCCTTAAAAGATGCTTTATGATTGTGAATCTCGAAATATCCTAAGCACTAAAGACATAAAATTTCCAGTGACTCAGAAGTATATACTTTTAATATAACTTTTTAATATACTTTTAATATATCTGATCTTCAACAAGCTTCTGTGAGTGAAAAACAGTGTATTGCCAAGGAAATATTTTACTAGTAAAGAAAGTAGGCTAGTCATATAGCAAGAGTGAGAGAGAGTAGATTTAAAACACAAATGCTGTCCAAGTACCCAAAAAAATGCAGAAGGACCTAGGGGGAAGACTGCCTGCATATTGACTGAATCCTCTCTGGAGTGTCTTTGGTAAAACATGGACAAAAACAGGAAAGGAAGGGATGAATGGGTTGTAATCTATCCTGATAGAGGGAAATCATGAATACAATAAAGTGTCCTTTAGGAACAAAATTCAATTGTGTGGTCTTCTTTATTCATTATTAAGACTCCTAAATTACTAACAATATGTTAGTGTTCTGTTTAATAGTTCAGACAGCCTGTTTGAACTTTTAAGTCATTTATTGTTAATAGCATAGACTCAATATGGTTTCTCCATAACTATTCCAAAACTGTGATGCTTCTATTGTTTTCTTCCTCTATACTTTTCCTCTTCATCCCCCCCCCAAAAAAAAAATCTTAGTCACCTGCCCTAAGTTTGAAGTTTGGAGTATCTTTTTTAAATAGTCTATCATTTTCTCATGAGGATGGTATCTCTTATAGGTTCACAGCTCATTGTCCATATGGTCCAAATTATGGAGTGAACAAATGGAACTGCCACTGTTTCTGATTGGTTACGGTGGTAAAAGAACTGACTTGCTCTACTCTACTGAAGAAGGATGGATAAAATGCTCTTTGAACACTTGAGACTTTTTTTTAATGTCTGTACAGAAGGGTTGCATTTATATTTGGCTTTCCAGACCTGTCTCTTGACCTTCTAATTACTTTATTTGAAACAGCACTGAGGGTATAATAAACCTGGAGGTTGTCTCTCCTTTGCTTTATCATAAATTAAAGCTGTTGGTTTGGTGAGGTGAACGTAGAGGCAGAATGTTCATTACTGCTCAAGTGACGGCTTGTCAATAGCAGTGCTTTTTAGTTTGTTCTAGTCAGCACTTGCTGTGCACTTTGTTGGACCACTGGGAAATAAATACAACAAGATTATACATTTGGAATACCACAAGAGTTCATGGGGAAAAAAACAAATGATAAATTATACACTTGGTAGAAAGTGACATGCTATCTTGTGCTATTAACAACCAGAGATAATTGCAGCGAATTGTAATTGCAGTTTGCAACTTACAGTACAGTGTGTCCAACATCAATCTTAATAGTGAACAAAGCAATTTATATTAAAACTTAATTCACTTGGTAACTTTTTCCTGTATACAAGGGAACTAACAGATGTAGCTTTTCAAAAAGTTCAAAGGCATTTGCAAACATGGAGGGAAATGCTAATGTAGTAAGCCTTGGAGAAATATTGCATTACTACTTGTAATGAAAACAAATGTATGCCATTATCTCCTAGTTTGTGTTTATTTAATAAAATATGCAGTTTGCACATTGGTGAATTCAGGGTTTCTGAATGGAAATGGAATGATGTCCTATTTTGATTCAAAGGCCAGACAGGAGCAGCAATTACACATACAGTGTAAATAGCCTGGTTTCCAAATGCTCACGATTTTAGTAACATGTAGCTTAATGCTTCACTGGGTTTTGGATGAGGTGTAATAACAAACTGGGGTAACTTATTCATGGCTTCTCTTAGACTGTGAGTCTTTGAAGCAAGAGTGATCTCCTGGAATTACTTAAGAGAAACAAGCGTATTAGTTTTGTGAGATTGACTAATGACCAAAAGAGCAGTTGAGTGAAATCTCTAAACTGATTAGGGCTTTAGTCCAAATAATCTTCTACCTTTTTCATTAATTTATCCTTAATGCTGTTCTGCTGCTCTTCTACCAAGTGTAATAATCTCACACTCACTGACCTCCATGAGTGGATGACCCCAAGTCCATAACTAATCTTATTTTACTCTTCTGACCAACAAAACTTCATTTACCTTGACTATATCAGGATCCTTTCATTGCTTAAGCCTCCAGTCTCTCAAAGCACATAGTTTAACACTAGTGAAAGAAGGAAGCTAAGCTGTCCTAGCCAAGATCCCAAAGTTTCTTGTTCTATTGGAAGCAAAAGGCCATTTTTTAAATGATTAATGTCTAAGACACTTTTCCTTGAGAATATTTTTTATCTTCTGCTTTAAGACATGCCCCTTAGAAGAGAGGCCAAGTAGGCCAGAGATGAACCAGTGGCAAATATTTAATAAAGCTTTAAGTTGGCTCAAGAGGGTTATGAACTAACCCTTATGAAGAATTTTCTGATGGTGAGAGTTGAAATCTAAGCTTACTGGGAAAAGGGGAGGACAATCTTTCCCCTTTGGTTTGGAATATCTTTTAAACTAAAATAAGAAAGTAAATATTTTTTGTGATAGTTTGAGTGTTCATGCATGGAAATTGGAAGGTCTGTGGAGGCATCTACCAAAATGGAAATTTTATGATTCTATGTTCTTAAACTTTAGTGGGAAAATTGATTTCAAATTTATTACTCTCTGAGGGAGAAAAAGTAAATTCATTTTTAATACTTGTTAGGCCAGTTTCTATTGTTACTCCTTTGAGCCTTAGTGAGATTGGTGGTGTAATTCAGTTCAGCTCACAACAAACATTTGTTAAGTTGCTGCTATGTAGAGAACACATATTTGTCAGTGCTCAGCCCTGAAGGAAAAACAAAGGGCAACAGAATAGTCTCAGGCCTCCCCGGAAGTTTACCATTTAGGTTTCCGCATAAGCTGTTCAGAACAGGCCTGTGTGTGTGTGTGTGTGTGTGTGTGTGTGTGTGTGTGTGTGTGTGTGATGATAGGAATACTTGGTGGAACCTCAATGAATCCTACCTCTTGAAATCATTTTCCCTGGGTTTGTTTATTGTTATGGTTTGTTTTGTCATAGCATAGGTACTGATAATATAAGGCCTTGCATATTTGATCTATCAATTAATATTTGAATAAATGAATGATAGTTCCTTTCCCCCCCCCCACCATGACAAAATGAAGGAAAACAGTGTGACCATGGGAAAAGTAACCAGATTTGGAGTTTATGGATCTGGGTTTGAATGCCTCTTCAGCCACTTACCCTTTCAGCAAGTCACTTACCCTCTCTGGGTCTCAGTTTCCTCAGCTGTAAAATGGAGGGTCAGTACTAGATCATCTATAAAGTCTTTTTCAAATCTATACCTGTGCACCGGAGCAATATCCTGGCGAGAACACTAGATTTTGAGTCAAAAGACCTTGATTCTACTGCCTCAGTGACTTTGGGCATCACATGACCTCTCAGCACCTCATTTTGCACTTCTGTAAAAGGATGGGGATGGATGGGACAGTTTCTAAGGTTGCTTTTAACTCCAAATCCTCTGTTGCTATAAGAATTTCTTATGAGACAGCTTTAGATAACAGAGCTTTGTTGTGCCTGTTCTGCTTTAGAGGCATCTCAGCAATAACGGTTGGAAATCCAGCTAAATGATTACAGGTGGGATGAAGCCTTTGGACTATCTAATGGCCACTGTCTAATGCTCCAGAGACAAATGTGACTTTCTGATTTGATCCATCGTGACCTTGAAGACTAACATTCTAAATAGGCAAGCATTTTGTAGGAGAAATGCCCAGCTTCATTTCCATGACTGAAGTACAGAGTCCTCTCTGCTCTATGAAGTTACCCAGCTATCCAAGGCATTATCCAGGATTACAGAAGAGAAGTCAAGGGAATAATAATAATAAAACAATTTCCAACATAAAGATCTAAGTGAGTGAACTGAATGAAGAAAAGTTTAAGTCATTAAATAAAGTTCCAGCATTTTCTACTTGCCCAAAGCATTCACAGCAAGCTCTCTGGAGTAGGAACTGAAAGAAACCGTTCCATGCCATTTTTCTTTAGCCTTTTTGCAATGCAACAGGACAATCAATACAAATCTTTGCAGTAATCATATATTGATTTTCCTAGAATATAACTCCATTTAAAGCATTTTTATCCCCAGGAGTAGAAACATTGGAGCCTATCAAACGAGGAAGTAGGTTTCCTTGACCCCATCTGCAGTTCACAATTGATTAACAGACGATGGGGAGAGAGAGAGAAAGGGAAAAGGGAGGAAAAAGAAGTCACTGGAATGTTAACAAACACTAGCTAGGGAGAAATATTATTAGGTTTTTTTATAAAATCATATGGTTGTGATAAGATGATGAATAGCTTCCAGAATTACATGGAACTTTAAGAAATAGCTCCTCCTCTAAGTTGCAGCTGGGTTTCCAAATGTCAGTCATGTTATTGACAGTGCTGTAAGTAGTTTGATAGGTTGGGGTTCATAGTTAGCTAATGAGCTGTATTGATGCCAGCCTTCAGCCAATGATAGTGAGTGAATGAATGATATCTTTGAAGTTTTGGGGTTGCATGCTAAAGTACAGCCTGTGCACATGTCCTACAGAATACCTTCAGTTACAAAACAATTTTGAGTATGTTTATTTTATTTTTGATCTTATCAAAGCAAAAGAACACCCTCATCCTTACTCCCCATCATTCCTTGTGAAAAGAAAAACCACTAAAAAAATCCTAGCAATTTTGAATTTCGGCTGTGCTAGTCTCTTCTAGAGTGCAGATTTACTGTTTTAGAGTAAAAATTTTCATTTAAAATAAAAAGATAATTGTATTGTTGCCTGAAAAGAGCATGCAATGTCTGCTCTGCTTCCAGTCTGAGCACCTGAGACAGCCAAACTTAAAGATGACACTCTATAAAACCATTTTGCTTAGAGGGTTTAGTTTGTTTTTCTATATTACATACTGAAAAGGCACCAAAAAGGTGCCAAGGATTGTGACTGTCTGTCTGCTTGTGTCTTTGTCTCTGTCTCTCTCTCTGTTTCTCTGTCTCTGTCTCTCTCTCTTCCCCCTTTCTTCTCTCTCCCTTCCTTTCCTTTTTCCCCTCTCTTACCTTTACTTCTCTCTTTCTCTCTCCCTCCTTATTCCCCCCTTCCCTCCCTTCTCTCTTTCTCCCTCTTTTCCCTCCCTCTAATTCCAACTACCTTTTTGTATCCAAGGCCAGTTTCTCACAAATAGGCCTTTTATTAAATTAAAAGGTGCATGTAGCCTCATTATCTTTTTCAGCGTGTTCTACTTGATACTGTTTATTTTACCAGCAGCTTCAGAGCTTTTTTGCTTCAGGCAAAGCAACTACTACACATTGTCAGATAAAGTACCTTATCTGTCAGCAGCAGTCTTGTGAATTAATCATAATTCAATAGGCTTACTAATCAAGATTTGAGATGAATGTTTTGATAGAGCAATCAGATTTGTCTAATCTATCATTAGTTGACAGTCGCTGTAGGCAGAGTGCTAACTTGGCAATAGTACCTGTTTTTGATCAGTTTGGCATGGTCTCACCAGTCAGTAGCATCCCTGGCTGCAGCAATCCACCCAGACATCTCCTTTAATGAAGTCCTGATTTTGTCTTTCTTTCCCTCCACAACTTCCCTCCAGTTTCGGAGCAAGTTAGGTGGAGTTCAGATTTTCTGAATTTGCCTGCCTGATCAGACTCTAGAACAAGAAGTTCCCTTTGTAATCTTCTCCTAATAATAAAGAGATCTGGAGACTTGTGACAAACTTGAGACATGATGTATATAGCACCAGGTGCAAACAAAGCTCAGAGCTAAAAGGATCTTTGGAATAGAAAGAAGATAAAATTTAATAAGTGGTTAAGTGTTAGTCGTTATGACTTTCATCATGTCAGATGTCACTGCAGTTTGTCCTCTATTTTAACCAGTTATGTATTCTTGGGGATAATTGGCAACATAACTTTCAGCAGTTAGTTCAATTTGAAGGTATAAATGGGAGCATTCATTGTATATTGACATTTTCCTTGTTAAGCAGTGTTGAAAGTACTAGTACAAGAAACCATAATGATATCTTAGGTTATATATGCATATTTGAAAATAGTATAGCCAATGATGCATTAGAATCAGGAAAGGAAGAGGGGCTTTGATTTTTTTTACTTTGTGAGGGATCTTTTACTCAATCAAAATATATATATATATATATATATATATAATTTACATATATTAAAAATATCACCCATAATATATACTCATTTATGTGATAATATTACTAATATACCTATTCTATATATTGAATCTTCCTTATGCAGAATAATGCCTCAGAGAACTTTAGAAGTCCTAGGAGACTATAGTGTCTCTTCTAAGTTTCAGATTCACTTAGTACTAACTGCTGATTAGACATATTCAATTATATGTTCCTTAGGCATCTCAAATTCATTCTTTTTCAAAATAAAACTAATTGTTTTCCCTTCAAAACCTACTCTTGTCTTTGCCTTTTCTACTTATGTTTATGGCATTTACCATCTCTCCAGTTCAATTTTATCTTCAATTTTTCACTTTTTCCCATGGCCAATCAGTTGTCAACTCTCATTAATTCTATCTGCACATTTCTCCCATTACTTCCTTTCTCTCTTCTCATGTGACCACTGTCTTAGTTCAGGTTCTCATCTTCTCTTACCTGGACAATATTACCCTCATACGCCCTTGGCTAACCAAATGTAAATATTGGATTTGTCTTCCACACAGCTGCTGAATTGACATTCCTACGTATAAGGCACTGTACTAAATGAAAAAAAAAGTTTGAAAAAGGAAGAGAAGGAAGTTACCCAATGAATTAAAACCAAAAACTAAAAAGTTCTGAGACCTTTGTAAAAGGAGACTTTAGAAAGAGTTTAAAGTTGTATTCTCCATTTGTAAGAGAAAGGCAACTGTGGGAGTAGAGAATATGTTGAATTTCTGCATTGGGTCATTGCTTAGCTAAGGAGATTCCAAGTGATAGACTAGAATTTAGATGAATGGCTGATGGAAAAGGTAGTCAAGGAAAAGGGGGGACTAAAAAAAAAATCTGACCATGTCATCCCCCTCATTCAAAAAATTCCCTGTTGTCTCTAGAATACTATAATAATACATATGCGTTCCTAAAAATCACCTCCCTAGAAAAGCAAATGTATGATTAGGGTCACTCAATTATTAGAGATTATGTGATATTCAATGTCAGACACATAAAAACTAGAAAGGAACCTGGAAAAGATACTGAAGTAGTTTGCCATTTCAGTTCATTTTACAGATGAGCAAACTGAGGCAAACAGGGTTCAGTGACTTGCCCAGGGTCACATAAGAAATATCTGAGGCCAGATTAGAACTCAGGAAGATGAGTTTCCTGACTCCAGGACTGGTGCTCTTAACCACTGGACCACATAGTACTCTCTATAGGCTACACATGCCTAGAATACTCTCCATTTTCTCATCTGCCTCCTAGAATTTCTGACTTCCTCATTGTCTTCCTTTAAGACTTAGTTCAGGTTACCACCTCCTAAGTACATGAGGCCTTTTCTTGATTCCCCCAAGTTCTTTGTATTCACTTTACGTATTTTGTACTAACTTACCTTTGTACATACTGTTTCCCTTTAGATGATTTAGATGATAAGGTTCTTAAGGGCAAGTATTTTTGCCATTTATCTTTGCTTCCTTTTGTGACCCATGATTTTCCTAGTGTTTGCATATTGAGATACTTATTACATCTTTACTAATTAGTACATAAATACATTTATCCCCTTATCCCTATATTTTCCTTCATCTTGTAGAAATGACAAATTTTCTATGTCTTAGTCATACTTTGAACTTCAGAAAATGTATACTGACTAAACATTGGGAGGTTCACAGTTTGGAGATCCTGTACATATAGACCTCCAGGATAGACTTAATGAGTGAGGGGCATTTAGGTAGCACAGTGGATAGAACACTGACCCTGAAGTAAGGAGAACCTGAGTTCAGTTCTGACCTCAGACACTTAATAATTAACTAGTTATGTGACCTTGGGTAAGTCACTTAACCCCATTGCCTTGCCAAAAAAAATAGAGTTAATGAGTAAGAATAAGATCACTTTGTGCTATGAGCACAGAGTCTTGATCATGGCATTCCCTAGCATCTGAACAAAGAAAAAGAATGGAGGAAGGAAATTTCACATTCTGTCCTTATTAAATGATCAATCGACATTTTAGTGGACAGAAAAAAGGATATGGGACAATTGACTTTACAAAGAATGCTATTTGCACAACAATATGCTTCTTGCTTTGTCTAATTGTATAGTTATGTAACTGTATATTTGTATAATTGTATGATTTCTATCACATGGCCAGAGTACACTCTTTGAAAAGATCCTTTTATATAAATGAGTAGATGAATGAAAAAGGCAAGTATTAAAATACTATGTGCTGAACACTGTGCTTCCTATCAGATATAGAGAGAGATCAAAAGCAACATCATCTCTTCCCTCAAAGAGCTCACATTCCAATGATAACACATAAAAGCACAGAGGTACCTAGGGAAAGGAGTTTTGTTCTGAGGAGATGGAAAGTCAGGGGTGAGAGGGAAGAAGGGCAGTTGGTGCAGGGAAGGAGGAGATGAGCATACAGGAAGATGATTAGCCTGTCCCTAGAAGATGTGAATCCCAAGACGTAGTGTGATGTCTAGTAGATAGAGTAGGTTAAGTAGGCTAGTATTAGTATGCATACTCAAATCATTATTCATCTATTTTGGGACCTAGGACAGAAGATACAGAGAGAAGTAGAAAAGCATATGGAGTGATTTGGGGAGTTTGTAGGGTTGTTGTTATTGTAGTATTTTTATTTTTCGTAAAATATCTCTTCATAAAACTAAGGTGATTTGACTTTCTTTGCATAAAACTCTGCATGCTCCTTTCTGTGGTGAAGATGAGAACTGCATTCATTGAAACACTGGATTATCTAATACAGTTTTATTGGTTATTATGCCAAAGCCCTTCACCACTATTCCCGTTGCTGTCTCTAGGTAACAGGTTAAAAGAATCTAACAATATTTTCTCATAGCAGCAAAGTTTTCTGTTTCATTTGTGTACCCTATTTCTGCTGATTGCAGCAAGTTCTCAGCTAATGTGATAAAGAGAACTGGGTAGATCCATAGAAGAAATCTCTACACATTTGCATGAGAAAAGCTTGCTGGTAATCAATGAAATAGGGTGTATGTGAGGTAGGTGATTAAATTCCCCAGGGCCACTCCATCAGATTTCTCAAGTGAGAAAATCCCATGTTGAGGTTCCCTCTGAAATACCACCTCTTTGACATCTCCCTCTGACTTCATTTTGCTCTTGATGAAATCTAGAATGACACAACGAAGTACCTTGCTCATATGGGAGATGAATGATAGTTCCAGGACTCTCCCTACAATAACATGAGATTAACATAGATCAAGGACTTACCAGAGACATTAAGAATAGTCAGCCTCAGCAGATTTGATTCTCCAGACTTTTTTTTTTTTTTACTCTTGGTAGTTATGAACACATCAAGCTATTCTATAGAAATAAATGCTTTCATTTCACTGCCTTATGCTAATAAACAGGCTTGACTTTTTCAGTCTTCTGTGAGGGAAAGGATGATAACCTTCTAAATAAAAGTGCTGTGTGTGAGTGTTCCTTTTGTCCCTCATGACTGTACTTGGAAATGCCTCTGAGAGAATAAGGACCCACAGAAAATAGAAAAGTTAGTATAATCTGAGGCCTGGCATGGCTTCCCCCTTTCATCATTTTTTGTCATTTGGGTTATAAAGGCAAAATAACACATTTTTATTGAATATTTGCTTTGTACAAATCACTTTTTTTTAAAGATTTATTTTCTTTGAGTTTTACAATTTTCCCCTATTCTTGCTTCCCTCCCCCACCCCCCACAGAAGACAGTCTGTTTGTCTTTACATTGTTTCCATGGTATGCACTGATCTAAGTTGAATGTGATGCGAGAGAAAGAATATCATTAAGGAAGAAAAATAAAGTATAAGAGATAGCAAAATTACATAATAAGATAACATATTGGATTTTTTCCCAGAATTGAAGGTAATAGTCTTTGGTCTTTGTTCAAACTCCACAATTCTTTCTCTGGATGCAGATGGTATTCTCCATCACAGACAGACCAAAATGTCCCTGATTGTTTCACTTGTGGAATGAGCAAGTCCATCAAGGATGGTCATCACCCCCATGTTGCTGTTAGGGTGTACAATGTTTTTCTGGTTCTGCTCATCTCACTCAGCATCAGTTCATACAAGTCCTTCAGGCTTCCCTGAATTCCCATCCCTCCTGGTTTCTAATAGAACAATAGTGTTTCATGACATACATATACCACAGTTTGTTAAGCCATTCCCCAATTGAAGGACATTTGCTCATTTCCCAATTCTTTGCCACCACAAACAGGACTGCTTTGAATATTTTGGTACAAGTGATGTTTTTACCCTTTTTCATAATCTCTTCAAGCTATAAACCCAGTAATGGTATTGCTGGATCAAAGGGGGTGCACATGTTTGTTGCCCTTTGGGCATAATTCTAAATAGCTCTCCAAAAAGGTTGGATGAGTTCGCAGCTCCACCAACAATGTATTAGTTAGTGTCCTAGATTTCCCACATCCCTTCCAAGATGGATCATTGTCCTCTCTGGTCATATTGGCCAGTCTGACAGGTGTGAGGTGGTATATCAGAGATGCTTTAATTTTTGTTTCTCTAATAAGTAATAACTTAGAGCAATTTTTCATATGACTATGGATCACTTTGATTTCCCCAACTGTAAATTGCCTTTGCATATCCTTTGACCATTTGTCAATTGGTGAATGGCTTGTTTCTTTTTTTTAATTTGACTCAGTTCTCTGTATATTTTAGAAATGAGTCCTTTGTCAGAAACGTTAGTTGTAAAGATTGTTTCCCAGTTTACTACATTTCTTTTGATCTTGGTTACAGCGATTTTGTCTGTGCAAAAACTTTTTAATTTAATGGAATCAAAATTATCTAGTTTGTTTTGAATGATGTTCTCCATCTGTTCCTTGGTCATAAACGGCTTCCCTTTCCATAGATCTGACAGGTAAACTACTCCTTGATCGTCTAGTTTGCTTATAATATTGACCTGTATCCATTTTGATCTTATCATGGCATAGGGTATGAGATGTTGGTCTAATCTAAGTTTCTTCCATACTAACTTCCAATTTTCCTAACAGTTTTTATCGAAGAGAGAGAGTTTTTATCCCAATAGCTGGACTCTTTGGGTTTATCAAACAGCAGATTACTATAATCATTTCCTGATATTACACCTAGTCTATTCCACTGATCCACCACTCTATTTCTTAGCCAATACCAGACAGTTTTGTTGACTGATGCTTTATAATTTTAGATCCGGTAAGACTAAGCCACCTTCTTTTGTACTTTTTTCATGGAATCCCTGGAAATTCTTGACTTTTTATTTCTCCAGATGAATTTATTTACAACTTTTTCTAACTCATTAAAGTAATTTTTTGGAATTTTGATTGGTAGGGCACTAAAAAAGTAGTTTAGTTTTGGTAGAATTGTCATTTTTATTATATTAGCTCAACCTATCCATGAACAGTTGATGTTTTCCCAGTTATTTAATTCTGATTTTATTTGTGTGAGAAGTGTTTTGTAATTGTTTTCAAAGTTTCTGAGTCTGCCTTGGCAGGTAGACTCCCAGGTATTTTATATTGTCTGAGCTTACTTTGAACGGGATTTCTCTTTCTAGCTCTTTCTGCTGTATCTTGCTAGTCATATATAGAAATGTTGAGGATTTATGAGGGTTTATTTTATGTCCTGCAACTTTGCTAAAGTTGCTAATTATTTCTAGTAGTTTTTTAGATGATTTTGGGGGATTCTCTAGGTGTACCATCATGTCATAATGCAAAGAGTAAGAGTTTTGTCTCTTCCTTCCCAATTCTAATTCCTTCAGTTTCTTTTCCTTCTCTTATTGCTGAAGCTAACATTTCTAATGTTAGTGATAATGGGCATCCTTGTTTCACCCCTGATCTTCCTGGAAATGCCTCCATCCTATCCCCATTGCATATAATGCTTGTTGATGGTTTCAGATAGATATTGCTTATTATTCTAAGGAACAATCTGGTTATTCCTACACTCTCTAGTGTTTTTAGTAGAAAAGGGTGCTGTATTTTGTCAAAAGTTTTTTTCAACATCTATTGATAAAATCATATGATTTCTGAAAGGTTTGTTATTGATATAATTAATTATACTGACCGTTTTCCTAATATTGAACCAACCCTGCATTCCTGGGATAAATCCTACTTGGTCATAATGTATTATCCTAATGATAACTTGTTGTAATCGTTTTGCTAAGATTTTATTTAAGATTTTTGCATCTGTATTCATCAGGGAGATAGGTCTATAATTTTCTTTCTCTGTTTTAACTCTTTCTGGTTTAGTTATCAGCACCATATTGGTGTCATAGAAAGAGTTAGGCAGATTTCCATCTTCACCTATTTTTCCAGAGTTTATATAGAATTGGAACCAATTGTTCTTTAAATGTTTGATAAAATTCACTTGTGAATCCATCTGGCCCTGAAGATTTTTTCTTAGGGAGTTCAATAATGGCTTGTTGAATTTCTTTTTCTGAGATAGGGTTATTAGGTTTTTAGTTTCCTCTTCATTTAATCTGGGCAATTTATATTTTTGTAAATATTCATTCATTTCACTTAAATTGTCAATTTTATTGGCATATAGTTGGGCAAAATAATTCCAAATTATTACTTTAATTTCCTCCTAATTGGTGGTGATTTCACCTTTTTCATTTATGATGCTAACAATTTTGTTTTCTTCTTTCTTTTTTCCTAATCAAACTGACCAGAGGTTTATCAATTTTATTGGTTTTTTTATAAGACCAACTCTTGGTTTTATTTATTAGTTCAATAATTTTTCTTGCTTTTGATTTTATTGATTTCTCCTTTAATTTTTAGAATTTCTAATTTGATATTTAATTGGGGGTTTTTAATTTGTTCTTTCTCATTCTTTTTAGTTGTGTAAATACACAACTAAATTGCAACTAAGTTGCAAATCATTTTTCTATGTGCTGTGGAAGATACTAAATGTTGAAATAGTTTCTGTTCATGATGAGCTTATCATCTATCTAGGGAGACATCATAAATATGTGAAAAGCTATATGAGGAAAAATAACACAGATTAATAAATAATATTAATAACTTCTTAATAAATAAATGATAGACAAATAAAAAAATACCACAGAAGGAAGATAGTATATGATTCAGTTCAACCACAGGCTAACTCACAACTTGTTGGGAAGATTACACAGGAAATTTCATCTCGAGAATTAGTTGGACTAGCTAATATCTGAGATACTATCCAATTCTGAAATTTTGTGATCCTTTGATTGCTGAATGTATTACACAAACAACAATTACCATAGGATTTTAGAACCAAAAGGTTATTTCAAGCTAAAGTGGTTACAAAAGGATTTATAAAAATGATGAAAGTCAAGGCAGGTCTTGAAAGATGATACATGAAAAAACATAAAGAGGACATCCCAGGCAGGAAATTTATATAAGCAAAATCATGGGGGTGTCGAAGTACAAGATATGGTCAAGAAATAATGAATAAACCAGTTAAGCTAAAAAATCATTTCAGCAAATGAGTAGTTGAAAATAAGTTGAAAAAAGTAAGATTGGATCATATTGTAGAGTTCATTGAATGCCTCCAGATTACAAAGTTATTCTACGGACCATGGGAAGCCGTGGAAGACTTTTAAAGAAAAGATTGATATCACCAAAGTAACATTATAGAAAGATGACATAACAATGCTAGTGGAGTGGGGAGTATATCTGTAAAAATGGAGACTAATCAGAAGGTGACTCAGGTATGTATAATGGTAGTTGCCCTAATGAGTATGGTAATATAGTCAAATGAAAAGTTGAAAGCTAGAATTTAACCTACTGACAAATATTCTTTTTAATTAAGCATTTTTTTCAGTTTACACAAATCTATTTTCTTTTCTACTTTCATTACTGAAGAAATAAAAGGAAAAAGAAAACTCTCCTAATAAATATTGCATTGTCAAGCAAATTCCTACATTGATCATATCCCCCCAAAATATGTATCATTATGAATTTACTGCCTATTAATAGGTAGATGGTATGCTGTTATCATTGGTCTGCTGGATTCCTAGTTGGTTATTATGCTGAATAGAATTCTTAAATCTTTTTTCAGTGTTGTTTCTCTTTTTGGTGTTTTTGCATAGTTTTCCTAATTCTGCTAACTTTATTCTGCCTCAGTTTCTTCAGTCTTCCCAAGTATGCTTGAAATAATACCATTTATCATTTATTTTTGAATATTATTCCATTATTTTAATATACCAGAATTTGTTCTGTTATTGCCCCAGTTTAGTAATGTCTTGGGCCTACTTCCCAAAATGACTGGACCAGTTTACAACTTGGTTTTTCTTTCCAGCTCTTCCAACTTTTGTCATTTTCCTTTTTTGACTACTTTGCCAATTTGAGAGGCATGATGTTGAACCTTAGATTTATCTTGTTACTTCTTTATATTAGCAATTTGGAGAACTTTTTCATATGACTATTGATACCTTCCTCGAATGTCATTCTTAGAAAATCGATTGTTCACATCATTTGATATGGCTCTTATTTCTTTTTATGGATTAAACTGTAGTTTTTATTTTTAAACATTTTATTTTATTAAGTATTTTCTAATTATATTTAAAGTTTTTAAACATTTTTAAAAATTTTGAGTTCCATATTATGCTCTTTCTTGTACTTCTCCCACTTCTTGAGAAGGCAAGCAGTATGATATTGATTATATATTTGAAGAAATATATAACATATTTCCATATTAGCCATATTGCCAAAGGAAACACAAACAAAAAAAACCAAGAAAAATAAAAAAAAAACATTGAATATGCTTCAATCTACACTCAGAGTTCATCAGATTTCTCTCTCTGGAGGTGAATAGCATTTTTCATCATATGTCTCTGAAATTTCCTTGATTGGGCAGCTAGGTGGTGCAGTGGATAGAGCACTGGCTTTGGAGTCAGGAATACCTGAGTTCACATACAGACGACCTCGGACACTTAATAATTACCTAGCTGTGTGACCTTGGGCAAGTCACTTAACCCCCTTACCTTTTAAAAAAAATTTTCTTGATTACAAAAGCTAAATCTTTCACATTTAATCAGAGTTGATCATCATTAAAATATTGCTATTACTGTGGACAGTGTTCTCCTGGTTCTGCTCATTTTGCTTTGTATCAGTTCATAAAAGAATTATATGTTTTTCATATAAGACATGTCATTTCAAATAGCACAATAATTTTCCATCACAATCTTATGCTATAGCTTGTTCAACCATTCCCCAAATGATGGGTGTTTCCTCAATTTCTAATTCTTTGCTACCACCAAAAAGAGTTGCTATAATATTTTTGGACAAGTGGATCCTTTTTTTCCTTTTGATCTTTTTGAGCAAGTAGTGGTGTCACTGGGTCAAAGAGTGTGTACAGTTTTATAGCCCTTTGTTCTACAGAATGATATTGCTCTTATGCTTACAGACTTGAATCAAGTCTTTATATATCTTGGGATGAGACCCTTGTTAGCAAAAGTTTACTGCAATTTTTTTCCCCTAGTTACCAGTTTCCTTTTTGCTGCATTGGTTTTGTTTGCTCAAAAGCACTTTAATTTTATATAATCAAAATTATGGCTATGACTTTAACTGTAGCATTCACACCAGCTATATCCTGGTAAAACTGTCTCAGCAGATTGGCTAAACCAGGTTGAAGATAACTGACAGACCTCAAACCCAACAGTGATTAGAAGGGATGTCCACCCCAAGGCATGTGAAGACTTCTGTTGGAATGGGCTGATGAAAACAATTTGTCCCAGTGACCATGAAGGTAACTTAAGCAGTTGTTGTGGAGTACTTAGACTTGGTCAGACATCGAAGATTCCAAGATCATCCCCTGAATCCCAAGTTATCTTGACTTTTGTTCTGCCACTGGACATCAATGACTCTGAGAGGGAGAGGGAGAGGGAGAGGGAGAGGGAGGGGGTGAGAGAGAGAGAGAGAGAGAGAGAGAGAGAGAGAGAGAGAGAGAGAGAGAGAGAGAGAGAGAGAGAGAATAAGGTGACTATGTTGTCCAGCTCAGTCTGCTGAAGTCCAATTCATATTTGAGCGAAATGAATGAAGGATGAATAGTAACAATAACAAATCAGAACTAACCATTTCATTTTCCACAATCTTTCCTAGCCCTTGTTTGGTCATGAACTCTTTCTTAAGCCCTAAATCTGACAAGTAATTTCTTCCTTGCTCCTCTGATTTGCTTATGATAACATTCTCTGTGTCTAAATCATATGTGTATTTGGAGCTTATCTTCTGAAAGATGATTTTTTTCCAGTTTTTCCATTCATTTTTTTGATCAATGAGATATTTACCCAGGTAACTGGGATCTTTCTCTAACTTTGGATTTATCAAATCCAAAAAGTGGGTATCATCAAAAGAATCTGCTTCTGTATTCATTTACTTCTACATATTTTGAACTCTCAAGTATTTTATATTTTCTGTAGCTATTTTAAATAGAATTTCTCTTTTTATCTCTAATTTCTTATTGTTATTGGTAATATATATAAATGCTAATCATTTATGTAGATTTATTTCACATGCTGAAACTTTCCTAAAGTTATTCTTTCAAATAATTTTTTGACTCTAGGATTCTCTAAAAGCACTCATATCTTTTGCAAGAAGCATACATGCGCAACAATACTTCTGTTTCCTCTATTATACTTTTTCCCTAAATTTCTTTTTCTTGTTTAATGAATATTAATAGTATTTTTAGTAATATATCTAGTAGTAGTGTTTACAATGGGCATCCTTGCTTACCCATCATATTATTAGAATTTATTATTACAGTTTATCCCCTTTATAGCCAGTTATTGGTTTTTAGATATAAACTACTTACTATTAAGGTAATCTATTTATTCCTGGTTTTTCTCATCTTTTTAACAGAAAAGTGTGTTGTATTTTGCAAAACCTTTTTCTGCTTTTATTGATATCTGATTTTTGCTATTATTGATATGTTCAGTATACTTATAATTTTTTTTCTAATATTGAACCAATCCTGCATTCCTGGTATAAAACCAACCTACACAAGGTCTGTATTCTTTGTGATCTATTGTAGTCTCTTTGCTAATATTTTTTTTCAAATTTTTACTTTAAAATTTATCAGATTTAGATCTACAGTTTTTCTTGACTCTTCCTCATATTGTTTTCCAGATATTTGAATAAAAAACAATTTTAACAGGATCCCTTCTCATATTTTTACTAGTAGTTTAATATTGTAATTAATTTTCTTTGAATGTTTTATAGAATTTACTTAGAAATCTATCCCCCTTGAACTTTTTTCTCTTTGGGATTTCACCTATAACTTGTTTATTTCTTTTTTTCTAAGATTGAATTGTTTTAATTCTCTATTGTATTACAGAGGGTAACATATTTTTGTAAAGATTTATCCATTTCAGTTTAATTATTAGCTTCATTAGCATAGTATTAGGCAGAGTCATTTCTAAAGATATCTTTTATTCATTTTTGTTGCTTATCTGTTATTTATACTATTAATTTGGTTTTATGCTTTCTTGTTAAAAATTAAATATGCTAACAATTTAACTGTTTAATTTCATACATACAAATAAAAAACCTTCTAGTTCTATTTGTGAACCCAATTGTTTGGTTAATTTTTTTTTTTAACATTCAGTTTCTTCTTTGATTTTTTTTCAGGATTATTATTTTGATGTTTCCCAATTTGTTGATTTTCTATTTTTGTTTTGTTTTGTGCCCATTTTGTTGATCAGTTCTTTCTCTCTTTTGTTGAAAGTGTTTAGAGTTCCAAATTTTCCCTAAAAATCTGCTTTCTTGGGGCAGCTAGGTGGCTTAGTGGATAGAGCACTGTCCCTGGAGTCAGGAGTACCTGAGTTCAAATCCAACCTCATTGCCTTGCAAAAACTAAAAAAAAAAAAAAAATCTGCTTTCTTTGTATTCCAAAAATTTTGGTCTATTTTCTCATTGTTAGTATCTGTAACAAAGTTGCCCATCATTTTTTGATTTATTCTTTGACCTCCCAGTTCCTTTTTTTTTCCTTTTTTAGGTTTTTGCAAGGCAATGGAGTTAAGTGGCTTGCCCAAGGCCACACAACTAGATAATTATTAAGTGTCTGAGGTCACATTTGATCAAACTCAGGTACTCCTGACTCCAGGGCCGGTGCTTTATCCATTGCGCCACCTAGCCGCTCCTGGTAAAATTTTTTTGTAAAGGTACTATGAATACTAAGAATACGCAAACTCTTTTCTCTTCCTGTTCAAAAATTATCAGAGACAATTCTAGCTTTATGCATTCCTCATCAGAATGTAAACTCCTTGATAACAGCAATTGTTTTGTTGGCTTGTTATTATATCCCCAGTACATAGCTTAGTGCCTAACACAGAAGGATTTTCTCAATGTTAATTTTATTTATGCTCATTGCATCTATTTTCTCTTTTTCTCACTCATTACTCATCTCTTTGTGATCTGCTTTTGACCTTATCATTCAACTGAAACTGTTCTCTGCAGAGTTACCAGAGATTTCTTTATTGATAAATCCCATATTTTTTCCTATGTCTTCCACCCTTCTGGATTTCTGTAGCATTACAATAAACTGCTTGATTTTAAATACTTCCTATTGTATGTCCTATAGTCTTCTTAAACTAAATATGATCAAAACAAAACTTCAACTTCATCTCCTGGTGCCCCAAATTTACTACCCTTCTTTCTTATATTTATTCTGCCAGCTACCTAGGTTCATAACCTTGGTGTTATCCTTGCCTGTTAATTCTCCCTCATTCTAGCTAAGAGGTTGCTAAATTTTATCATATTCCATAACATATTCCTCAAGTCTGTCCTCATCTCAACATTCATATAATCATTTCCTAGTTGAAGACCTTATCACCTCTTGCAGTACCCCACTTCATTTTCTTTCTCCAATCTTTCACATAGGTGCCAAAGTGGTATTCCTAAAGCACTGGTGTAACTATGTAATTCTCTTGCTCTAAAGGTGCAGTGGCTCCCTGTTGTCTCTAAGATGAAATGCAGATTACTCTTTTTTGGCATTTAAAATCCTTTACAACTTCAGACTACTAATCTAGGGTTATTAAACCTTGCTTCCTTTCATATATACTGTACTTTGTTCCATCCAAATTAACCTCCTTGCTGATCTTCATATCTAACAATCCATCTCCACAGGGCATGCCTTTGTATGGTTGTTACCAGAAGCCTGCAGTGCCTTCTCTCCTTGCTTTTGCTTCTTTCAAAGCTGAGCTGAGGTCTCTACTTTCTTCAGAGAACTTTTTGATATTCATAGCTGTTAATTCTCCCCATAACCTTTTTTTAATTTTTTATTTACTAGGCATATCTTCATATGATTTTATGAAAATTATTATTTGTTCCCTGTACAGCATAAAAATATGGAGAATAATTGGTGGTTTAAATTTTGTCTTTATATACCTGGTATCCAACATAGTTCTTGTGTATACCTAGACTGGGTGGGACTAGATGAGTGTGGGGGTAATTGAGAAAGAGAAAGAGAGGGAGAGGGAGAGGGAGTTAGGAAATGAAGTTAACCCTAAAGTTTGGAATTTAGGTGATGAGAAATATTGTGGTATTGTCTAGAGAAATAAGAAAGTTGGGAAGTTTATTGGTGGGAAGACAATTGATTATGAATTCAGTTTGGGACATAAGTTTGAAATACTAATAAGATGGCCAGGTCCATCAAAAGAGTAGGACATTTCAGACCAGAGCTGAGGGGAAGGGTCAGAACTTAGAAATATAGATTTAAGAACTATTTGAATGACAGTGAATAAAATTGTTAAGAAAGTGTCAAAGAAGAGAAAAATTTTTAAAGAAAATCTAAGACAGAACTTTGGGTAGAAACCTATACGTAGGAAGAAGACCAGAAAAAGAAGACCATAAAGGAATGTGAGACATAATCAGAGAGAGAGAGAGAGAGAGGAAAAGCAGGTGAGGGCAGTGTCATAGAATTAAAGAGAAAAAGAGAATATCTAGAAGATATGTCTTACATGCTATGTTTACTTTTTAAAACTTCTTTTGTTTTTTCTTATGTTTGGTTTTTCCTTCTTGTTCTAATTCTTCTTTTACAACATAACTAATATGAAAATGTGTTAAATATGGTTGTACATATACAATCTATATCAGATTGCTCACTGCCATGGGGTGGGAGGAAGGAAAGGAGGATAGGAGAAAAATGTGGAACTCAAAAGCTTGCAAAATGATGAATGTTTAAAACTACCTTTATATGTAATTGGAAAAAAAAAGAACGCTGTAGAAAGGTGAAGAAGAATAAGGTTTGAGAAGAGGTCATTGTATTTGAAAATTAGGTCACTGAGTACCTTGAAAACAGTAGTTTCAATAAGGTCCTGAACATTGAGAAGTGATGAATCATGGAATCATATTTAGAACTGGAATGGATTTTAGAACCCATTGAATTTGTTTCCTTCAATTTACAGATGAGGAAACTCCAAAGATGTTAAGTGACTTGTTTAGAGTCACATAACTAGTGAGAGTGGGAAATAGAAATCAATTCAAGTTTTCCTAATTCCAGGTCTAACATTCCATATGCTATTCCATTTTGTCTCTCAACAATTTGCTAGCAGTTAGAATTCAAAGCAATAAATAAATAACTCTTTTTAGAGGTTTAACAGTTAAGGGAAAATGAAAGGCAGTATCAGTAGAGGAGGTTTTTCTTGTAAAAGAACTGAATATGTTTAAAAAGGAGGAGGGAGGGAACCAGTAAAAGAGGGAGGAATTGAAGATAGAATTGTAAAACAGATGTTATCAAGGAAAAAGCTATAAGACAGGGATTGCATGTGGGGTATAAGAGAGGCAGGACTTGTCAAAGATAACAAGAATTTCAAGTAGGAGAGATAGGAAAATTATAGTACCATTAAGAGACATAATGGAAACCAGGAAAGAGTGTATAAGGAATTCTTTAGTTAGGATTAGGGGAAGGAGAAGTAAAACTGGAGAAGAGAAGGAAGTTAAGGGAGGGTTTAAGGTAATTAGCATCAAAAATATTTTTACTACCTTATTTATTTCTTTTGAGAGTTCTGAGTCATCCTTGACTATCATCTTAACACCATATACCAATTCATTTGCCAAGTCTTTGTTTAACATCTATATCACTCTTTATAAATGAAATCTCTCCTCACAGGACCACCATTCTAGTTCAAACCCTCATCAATTTTCATCTGGACTCTTTCAGAAGACTTTTAATTGGGATCCATAATCTAATCTCACCCCTCTTCAATCCATTTAGATGGTGCAGTGGGTAAAGCTTCAGCCCTGAAGTCAGGAGAACCTGAGTTCAAATGTGAATGCACACTGTGACCTTGGGCTAGTTATTAAGTCTGATTGCCTCATATCCAAGGCTATCTCCAGTTATCCTGATTCATAATTGGCCACTGGACCCAGATGGTTCTGGAGGAGAAAGTAAGGCTGCTGCACCCCCTTCACTCAAATCCACTTCAGGTGCTTGTCATGGCAGCACTTCCCTGATGTCATGGCTTTGAAAATCCATCCTCCACACAGCTGCCAAATTGATATTCTTGATGCAGAGGCCTGACCATATCATCAATCACCCTGATGAAGAAGCTTCAATGGTTCCCTAGAGCCTCTAAAGTAAACACAAGCTCCTTGGGATGGCATTTAAAACCCTTCACAGTCTGATTTCAGTCTTTCTTGACTAATTTGACATTGCTTCCTCCCACATAGCTGATTGCCAACCAAATTGACCTGCTCTCTCATCCCAAGAGGAGTCTCTTTCCTCCATGCCTTTGTTGTATAGACTTCTTGTCATGCCTATTGCTGATTTTCTTCATCTCTTTCTTCGCCTCTCCCTCTTGGAAGCCCTAGTTCCCTTCAAATCTCCTCCCAGTTCCCTGTCCCACAAATAATTAGTTCTTCCCTCAGAATCACTGTGTACATATTCTGTAAAGATAATTTGAATCCCTCTGCTGTTTTTCCTTAGTGAAAAATTGTCTCATATTTTGTTTGTTCTCTCAGCACTTAGCAACAGTACCTGTGACATAACAGAGTAGGCACTTAATAAGTGGTTATGGAATTAAACTCAATTTTTACTGCTGTGTATTCACTAAAACTTATGATTTGGTGGAAAGAGCCCTGGATTTGGAGTCAGAGGACTTTAGTGTGAATTCCATTTGTGTGACCTTGTTAAAGTCACTTAATGAGCTTTGGGGGTCTCAATTTCCTCTCTTATAAAAGGAGTGTGTTGGTCTAGGTGACCTCAAATGTACCTTCCAATTCTAAGCTTATGATCCTGGTTTTTTTTTTCATTTTGCTAAACTCTGTAACAGAGGAAACATGTCCATCTCAAGCATCCCTATGCTTCCAGAAACATTGATTGATCTGTCAAGTTAGGTTCTTAAAGATCCAAATTTTATCTTGATCTATATAGAAATCTTTTTGCATCTGTTCAATGAAATGAGACATAGTGATACCTCAAGGACAAAGTCAGTAATTAAAAGAAAATAATTCTCTTTTTTTCTGAGAATTTGAGAATTATTCCTGGGTTACTAAATTCTTTGACTATCTTCTTTGCAGCATTTCAAGATTAATTGTTTAGGGCTTTGTTCACTCCCTCATCAGTCAGTGGTCAGCTTCCTATTCCATCCCTATTTAGACTGAAGTGTTTTCATATCACCTTGGCTTTCAGCAACTGATAAATTGCCAAAGAGCTGTCAATCAGCTCTGGATAGACTTCTTTCTACTTCCTTAAAAAGATAGTATTAGCCCCCAAGAAATAATCGTTCTCAACAGGGATGCTACAAAGGATATGAAATACTCAGGGAGTTGGCCATGCTATAGAATTATTAACCATCAGAGTGACTAAGTACATAGGGCAGGTACTGGAACATGGCATGAGAATTGCTAGAATTAAAAAACAAAACAAAACAAAAACTCCCTGCTTGGGGCAGCTAGGTGGCATAGTGGATAAAGCACCGGCCCTGAAGTCAGGAGTACCTGGGTTCAAATCCAGTCTCAGACACTTAATAATTACCTAGCTGTGTGGCCTTGGGCAAGCCACTTAACCCTGTTTGCCTTGAAAAAAACCTAAAAAAAAACAAAAAAAAATCCCTGCTTTTGATTCCTAGAACTAGAGGAATCTTTGTGGCTAACAGCCACAAATTGAAGGATCAGGGAAAGGAGAAGCTAAAAGAAAAAAACAAAAACAGAAGCCTAACCCTTTGCCCACAGCTGGGCTAAAGTGCAAACCGTATATCTGTCTCATGTGAAAGTGAGCTTTTAAAATCCTGATTTGTCTCATTCCAATAAGCAGGTAAAGTTCCTTGCTGGCCTGAAACAGCCAAGTACTGTGAGCCCTAAACAATATGACTCCTTTAAAGGGCACTCACCTTAAAACACTTTTACCACAATTTTCCAGGTCTCTTAATTTATGATGTGTTCCTTATTTTATTACCTTGTCTACATTTTAGCTATCTCAGCTTTACTTTTGAGTGGTGAAAGGTTAAAAGGTGTGCCTCAAAGCTCTCTGCCATGTAGCCAGGACATATCAATGCTTGCTACAGTTTGAAAGACTTTTTCAAAATCAGAAAATAAAATTAAAGGTGTTTATTTCCTCTATTACTGAATTGCCCATGTGAAATCCCATATTCACCATTTAAGAGGTTTTATAATAAACATTGACTTTCCTCTCTCTCTCTCTCTCTCTCTCTCTCTCTCTCTCTCTCTCTCTCTGTCTCTGTCTCTGTCTCTTCCCTGGGAAATACCGCTTCTCCAGGAAAACAGTTCTCATAAAAGACCTAGATGGTTTTCCATTTTAAATCCAGAATTTAAGAGCTTTATTACTCTGAAATGAAATCTCTCCTGACTCTAGGAGAAGATAAAGCAGTGGGCTGTGGAGGTGAGAAGACTAGAGCTCCCCATGCTTCCCTTGCCCAGTTGGTCAAAGTGCTTTGGAAGGAAAGAACTTTTAATGGGAAATAATTATTTACAGATCTGTTTTAGAAATTCTGCCATAGGTTTCCTAAATACTGTGTAAAATACTTTGTTCCCTAGAATTGATTCATTCACAGGCAGGAAGTAAACTGAAGCTCTTGAAATCGACCAGGTAACTGAGATGCATGGAGAGAGTAGGAATTTTGATGAGCCCAGATCCTTCCAGCTATTCTGTCACTATACTTTAGAGGCCCCAAAAGGCCTGTGAAGATTTTTTCAAGTTGCTGGAGTATGTTGAATAGTATGTTGAAGTAATACTATTTAGCCAACCTTTCAATGAGCCTGTACACTAATTATGTAAAGGAATGAAGTCATAAGAGCAACTAAATGTTACAGCCCTGGGCCTAGAGTCAGAAAGACTTTAATTTAAATCTTTTTTCAGATAGCCATTTGGCCTTAAGCAAGTCACTTAAGCTCTGTTTATCTCAGTTTTCTCAACAGTAAAATGGAAAAAATAGTAGCACCTGTCTTGCAGGGTTGTTGTCAGGATCAAACAGGATCGTATTTGTAAAGTAGTTAGCATATTGCCTAGTTCATAGTAGGTTCTGTGTAAATGTTGACTGTTATTATCATTATGATGCCCATGAAAAAGAAAGCATTTATTTAGCACCTATTGTGTGCCAAAGATTGTGCAAAGAAGAGACAATAGAAAAATGAGATGGTTCAACTTTGAAGGAACAGTTTTTGATGCTGAACTATCTGACAATGCTAAAGACCTTGGTAGCAAGGACTTTCTTTTCTGAGTCTTCATTATTTACAATTGTAGTCACAAGATCAATTCCCAGACTACATGTCTAGAGAGGTCACTTCCCAAGATGATGGCTGAGGACACTGTATTGAAGCACTGCCAGAACTAAGGCTCTTGGGTTCAGGTCCAAGGCTGTCTCCATCATATTCATAGGAGAGATGCTAGCTACTAAATGTGGTGATATTAATAAAAAGAGTTTCTCCCTCCATGAGGGGCTCTCTTCTGTCTGCACATGAAAGTTTATTCCTATCATTGCTATGACCTAAAATCCCATACACTTCACATATCATGGTAAACTCGTTCTTTTTATTTTCTTTTTTCTTTTCCAATGACATGTAAAAGACAGTTTTCAAGATTCATTTTTTTGAGTGCTACATTCTTTTCCCTCCCATCTTTTCCTCCTCCCTCCCCCTTGACAACCAGTTATCTGATATAGGTTATACATGTACAACTATGTTAAACACCATTTTAGTCATGTGAAGGAATCAGAACAAAAGGGGGGGAAATACCATGAGAAGAAAAAAACATAAAATAAATTTTTTAAAAGGGGAAAATAATATGTTTTGGTCTGCATTCACTCTCCATTGTTATTTCTCTGGATGTAGATGTTATTTTTCATCGCACATCTTTTAGAATTGTCTTTGATCACTCTACTTCTGAGAAGAGCTACATTTTTCATAGCTTATCATTACATGATGTTGCTGTTAATGTGTACAATGTTCTCCTAGTTCTGCTCCCTTCATCAGTTCATGTAAGTCTTTCCAGGTTTTTCTGATATTCTCCTGCTCATGATTTCTTACAGCATAATAGTATTCCACATAAGGGTGGCTAAGTGGCACAGTGGAGAGAGCACAGGCTTTGGAGTTGGGAGGACAGAAGTTCAAATCTGGCCTCAGACCCTTGACTCTCATTAGCTGTGTGACCTTGGGCAAGTCACTCAATCCTGATTGCCTTGCTCCCTGGGCCATCTCCAGTCATCCTGATTCACAGCTGGCTACTGGACCCAGATGACTCTAGAGGAGAAAGTGAGGCTGGTGAGTTAGCATAGCCTCCCCTCACTCAAATCCAATTCATGTGCTTATCATGGCATCACCTCTCAGATGCCATGGTCTTCTCCAAGAATGAAAGACAAGGGAAGGCTAGGTGGCGCAGTGGATAAAGCACCAGCCCTGGAGTCAGGAGTACCTGGGTTCAAATCCAGCCTCAGACACTTAATAGTTACCTAGCTGTGTGGCCTTGGGAAAGCCACTTAACCCCATTTGCCTTGCAAAAAAAAAAGAATGAAAGACAAACATTATTTTCCATAACATTTATATATCACCATTTTTGTTCAGCCATTCCCCAATTGATCCCCTCAATATCCAATTCTTTGCCAGTACAAAAATAAACTGCTGTAAAATTTTTGTACATGAGGGTCTTTTCCCCTTTTTTATGACCTCTTTGGGATACAGACCTAGTAGTGGTATTACTGGATTAAAGAGTATGCTCTTTGGGCATAGTTGAATAGCCTTTTCAACTATATCCAACTAGATCAGGCCTTTCCCAAATTATAGAACAAACCACCTAGTCAAATGGAAAGGACTTTGGAATTGGCTTTGGTGAAGGGAAGAGAGAAGACTGATTCTCCCTATCTCACCCAGGATGGAAATAGAGAAGCCAGTCATGGACACAATTTCTGACCTGGGCCACTTCTCCCTTCCTTAGGCAACCCAGTGGCCCCCATTCCTGACATCTTAACCATATTAATACTGAATTTAGTGTGAACACAAAATTGACCTAGCCCACTGTAGCTCAATACTCCCAAGCTCAAGAGTTCCTCTGTCAAACATACCCAGTTGGGGTTGAATTTTTGAACAAATAGTTAAATTTCCTAAAAGTCACCCTTTGCTATTATCATAGTACAGAGGTGACCCTGGGTTCTTGAAATCTATCCTTCAGAGTAGAGGCACAAGACAACATGTTCTACCAAATGAGAACAACTTTAAGTTTCTTGTCTGAGGATTCTCCTAGCCAAAGGCTAAGGTTTGCCACTAATTATCAATTCTTTGCCCATTGCAATATAGGAAACATACAAAATGACTCTTGTTCTGAATCCTTCCCCTTCTTTAGTGAAGATGGCAGAGTAGTGGACAAAGTTGGTACAGAATAGTTAGAATCATGCAGTGTTTAGACTGTATAGAAACATTAAACATAAATATCGGTACTCTAATCTTTGCCCAAAGAGTAATGAATTGGTAGACTGCTCAAGGAACTGAAACATCTCAATATTGACATTTCATAAAATATTAAAAGACCCAGAAGAATTTCCCAAGAGTATTTAGTAGATCCTTTATGGAGAACTTCTATAAGGCCTTGCCTAAAGATTGCACAGGATGAGAAAGTTTAGATGGGTTGCCTGCTGTCTTAGAGAAGAGTACTCTCATCCATAACATTACAGATTAATTGATGAGGTATATTTAAGACATGTGCACAGAAAAATATTAGAATCAATAATGTAATATTGATTTTTAGAAGGTGATATGATATAATTCTTAGAAAATCCTAGAGAATCAACTGAAAAACTACATGAAATTATTAACGACTTTAGCAAAGTTGCAGGATACAAAATAGACCCACATAAATCATCAGTATTTCTTTATATTACCAACAAAGTACAGCAGCATGAGATGGAAGGAGAAATTCCATTCCATTTAAAATAATTGTAAACATTATAAAATGCTTGGGAGGCTACCTACCAAGATAAACTTGGGAACACAACTATAAAACACTTTTTCCAATAAATAGTCAGATCTAAACAATATTAATTGTTTATTAATTATACATGCCAAGCCAATAGAATAAAAATGACAATTCCATATAAATTAATATGCTTACTTGGTACCGTACCAATCAAATTAACAAAAATTATTTTAGAGAGCTAGGAAAAAAATAACAAAATTTATTTGCAAGAATAAAAGTTCAGAATAATCTGTGAAAAAAACTGTGAAAGGTGTTCTATCTGTACCAGATTTCAAATTGATTTTAAAACAATAATTTTCAAAACAATATGGTTACTAATTCAGAAATAAAGTGGTAGAGCAGTGAAATAAATTAGATGTAAATTAAAATATAGTAAATGACCATAGTAATCTAATATGTGATAAACCCAAAGATCCTAGGTTTTGGAATGAAAATTCATTATATGACATAAACTCTGCTGGGGAAATTGGAAAATAGTATGGGAGAAACTAGATATAGTCCAGCATCTCATACTATATATAAAGATATGATCAAAATGGGAAGAACAAAAAAGATATAGAGAGTATTATAAAAAGTAAAATAGATCATTTTGAATATTTAAAATTTAAGTTTTTGCATAAACAAAACTAGTGCAACCAAAATTATAAGGAAAGCTGAAAACAGAGGGAGAAGTTACAATAAATATCTCTAATAAAGGCTTCATTTCTCAAATAAATAGAGAACTGAGTCAAACTTATAAAAATATAAATTATTCCCCAAATGAGAAGTGCTCAGAGGAAATGAATAGACAATTTTCAGACAAAGAAATCAAAATTATCTATAATCCTATGAAATGACTATTGATCAGAGAAATGCAAATTAAAACAAGTTTGAAATATTGCTTCACATATATCAAAAGGACTAATTTGACAAAAAAGGAAAATGTTGGATATTGGAGAGATTGTAGTAAAATTGGGGAGTTTGAACTGATTACCATTCTGGAAAGCATTTGGAACTTTGCCCAAAGGGCTATAAAACTGTCCTTAAATATACCCTTTAAGCCATCAATACCACTGCTAGGTCTATATCCCAAAGGCATCAAAAAAAAAAGGAAAAAGACCTATTTGTATCACAACATTTATAGTAGCTTTTTGTGTGGCTAAGAATTAGAAATAGAAGGAATGCCCATCAATTGGGGAATGGCTAAACAAACTATATAATCCATGACAATCCCAAAGAACTCCACCTTCAGAGAAAGAACTGCTATTTACTGAATACAGATTGAAACATGTTATCTTTCATTTTTTTTTCTTTTGTCCCCTTGAACAGAATGAATAATGTGGAAATATTATATATAATTGTATATGTATAACATATCATCTCAGGGAGGAGAACAGGAAGAAAGGAGGGATAGAATTTCCTTTTCCTAAAACTTTAAATAAAAATATTTAAAAATTGGGGTGGCTAGGTGGCGAGTGGATAAGAGCACTGGCCCTGGAGTCAGGAATACTTGAGTTCAAATCCGATCTCAGACACTTAATAATTACCTAGCTGTGTGGCCTTGGGAAAGCCACTTAACCCCATTGCCTTGCAAAAACGTAAAACAAAAAAAAAATTTAAAAATTGGAAAAAAATAAAATATTTGTCTCAAAGTAACAAAAAATTAGTATTGATTGTAGAAGAAACTCAGTGACCTCAAAAAAAAATCATGTCCCAAAATGACTGGTACCAAAAAAAAAAGGTGACTTGTTAATTGAACAGATTCTGTGTCTATTGTTTTTACTATTTCTTTTTGTCACATATTTTACCATTATTTTCACCTATTTCTCATATGAAATTTTATGATATAGTAGATCTAAGGAAATATTTTATAGTTGGGAAGACTGATATAGTGAGAATGCTCATTGTAAAACTTCAACAGAAATGGAATAAGCACAATTGCTTTGATGCCAAATCCAATGGTCTTTTCATTATACCATGCTGCCTCTCTCTCTCCAAGAGTACCCTGCCTCAGAACAGTCATTTATGATGAGGCTCCTAAGAGTCTGGCCATTCCATTTGACTCTTGATGATATAGGATCCTTACAAATAGCCTTCGCTACTAGCTCAATGTTTGTTGGAAAAGACCATTTTCTAGCTGCGGATTAGTACAACTTCTCCCCAAGGAAGATGGGCGTCTTTAAAATGGGGGGAGGGGGAAAGGGGTTAGAGAGATGTCTTAACCATAACTCTAAATCCCTTTGCTTTGGAAAATTCATTGACATTGTAGGTTTTAACAGCTCCTTTGGAGCCATTATAGTTTGTCACATTGAGACTCACTTGAGAACATTTAATTTGTAGATCATTGACACAATGGGCTATATAGCTCTTCCAGACCTTTCTGATAGCGCAGCTGCCTTCCACTTGTGGGAAGCCATGGGAAAGATTTTATACAGAATAGCCCTAGAACTTCCTTAGGATTGTTCCTCTAAAAGAAATAACTGGAATTTTGAAAGTATTAAAAATAAAGTATCCCCCCATACCAAAAACTCTTCAATATTAAATAGACTCCCTGAGTGCTAAATATACTTTCCCCTTCTTTTATTCTCCTTATTTTTGAGGGTGAGCTTTCTTGTTGGTGTAATGGACAAACACAATTATCACATCCAGGGCCTAAAACCGGAGATCACATAGTTTCATATGGAATCAATTCCCCCTTGCCTCCTTCCCCTGAGGAGTGAAGGAAATATCTCTGGTATATGCTTAAATACCTGATAGATTAGACCTTCAGATAGGTTGGTGGATTAAGGAATAAGCACAAAAGGCTCATGTTTTCAGCTGTCTATCCCATTTTCATGTTCCCACTCCCCCTCCGTATTCTGAATTTACCAGATTAGTCCTAATCTAATATTTCACTCTTTAATTTTTTAAACATTTTGGCTGTACTTGATTCCCAGATTCCATTATATTATCTCTATTAACATCTCTGTATGCATAAGGGGGCATTCATTAGGGCTGGACTGAGGCAAAACTGCCAAGAGACCAGACCCCATTCTTGGGGCAGGGAATGAAGGAGACCTTGGAAGCCAAGGTCCCAGCCTGAAGAGTAGAATAAATTGGAAGATCCCTTTGAGGCACAAAGATAGATTGATGAGACATGCATCAAATTTCATATGTAGTGAACTTGTTTTCCAATACATGCTATTAGCATAGGATATAAAATTTTAAAACTGGAAGGGACTTTTGGGATTACTTAGTCCAATCACTATCTTTTACAGATTAGGAAATTCAATCCCAGAGAAGTTAATTAACTTGTTCAGGAACAAAAAAGATAGTTACTTGATCTGTGAGTAGAACCCAGTCTCCCGACTTCTTGTCCAAGTCTCTTTTCACCCTACTTAGCTTCCATCTCTTCTTTTTGATCAAGAATATCACCAATACAGTATCACGGAATGTTAGAAGTAGAAGGGACATTTGAAATCATGTAGTTCAAACTTCTCATGTTACATATGAGGGAAAAAAGGCACTGAGGAGTAAGGTGATATACAAAGACCTTAAAAGGCAGAGCAGAGTTTTGAATGCCAAATCTGCTAACTCTTAAGCCCAGGGTTCTTTCCCACTATATCACAAGTCCTCTTGTTTAGTTTTCTTTTGCCATGTCAAAGCCACTCTTCTGAAATAATTTGTACTTTTAAAAAGATGACTTATCCCTATGCCAGAACTTTTTGATTTGAGAAGGGTTGGATGCCTTAGTTTGACTCTTTATTTAGCAGACAAATTATTTAAATAAAGTTCGGTAAGATGTATGTATTCAATTCAATGTTATTGTTGTTTAGTCATTTTTCAATCCTGTCTAACTCTTCATGACTACATTCTTGGCAGAGATCCTGGAGTGTTTTGCCATTTGCTTCTATAGCTCATTTTACAGATGTGGAAACTGAGGCAAATGGAATTAAGGTACTTACCAAGGGTCACACATCTAGGAAATGTCTGAGACTGAATTTGAACTTAGGAAGTCTTCCTGACTCCAGGCCCCTCATTCTATCCACTGTGGAATTTAGCTGCCCAAATTTGGTTTCATAAATAAATATAACACCTTCTGTGCTTCAGTACCTCCTTGTCCTTGATGCCAGAATTCCCTACTTGAGTCCTTTACCAGTAGCTCTCCAAGTGTTTATAAATCGTGTCTTTTTTTACACTCTTCATTTTGAATAATGGATAGATCATAATTAAAATATACTTAGTTATGAATATCCTACCTTGGTGTAATATGAGGAAAGAGAATTCAATTAGGGAAAAGAAGAGCATCTAAAAGACTGGCAAAGGGTTGAAGCACCACAGTACAAAGAATCCTGGGATGTTAGAGCTAGAAGAGACCTTGAAGATCATCTGGTACTCAAAATTTTCCAAGTAGGAAACTGAAGCCCAGAGAAAGGACCTCTAATTGGTAGCTCCTGGGTCTCCTGATTTCCAATCCAATATTATTTCTACTAGAGCAGCCAGTATGTTTATGGTGCACCACAGTTATAGTCAACTAGAAAATTTGGCAAGCAGATCTACCTTACACACTATATAGCTACCCAGTGTCTTATTGTCAATCTCTTCTTATACAAATGTTGGCATCAGCTTTCTGAGAAAGGAAGACCAGTTTCTCTGATTCAGCTGTAATGTCAGAAATCATAACCGCTCCTCCTGAAGGTCAATTTGTTGACTTGTGGAGGATTTTCCAACCTCACCATAATCTACCTAGAAAGTTGAGTGGGATATTTGAAATAGTAAAAATAGTAAAAAACCCAGGAGTATGGACACAATAGAAACCTTTGAAACTGGCTTCATTTTTTCACTTTTTTCTCACTCAGATGTCAGGAACTGATATTTCATATTGAACTTTGTTCATCACTTAGCAATTGCTAGTATTTGCTTAATTATTTTTAATATTCAGTTGATTTTGATGGATTGGATAGATGACAGAAAATGCATAATAAAATTTCTTCCCAGCTTCTCCCAAAGAATCCGTTCAAGATTTGGAACAGGTACTGAACCAAGAATGAGACAAGAATCCTAATAAAAGCAGTAGAGAGAACCTGGGTCCAGGTACCATGGGAAGGGTTATTTTTCAGTATAGGATAGCCAAATAACCTGCATTTTTACAAGCAATTGATATAGACCAGTTTTTTGTCTACAAATAAATTTTGTCAAAGTTACCTATGACAAAAACCAAGGAATATATACTTCCTAATTATATGCATTTTATGCAGATAAAAAGATTATTTTACTTAATATTGTATCTCATTCATCCAACAGGAAATATTTCTTTGTATCTGACCAAAATCTCTACTGCTTCATTTGCTTTTTTCCTACTGACTCTGGCCATGATCTTGATGGAGGACAATTAATTGATTGCATATCTCAACCTCCATGATCCTCTATTTGTATTTGATACCAGAAGATGGAGTATTGTGAGCTAAATGTCCTTAGCTCTAATCTTTTTCTCCCAGTGGTCTCAAAAAGCACTGGGTCAAGGGCAAGGGGGAGGGAAGGGTAGACTTGCAGCTGGTGCTACTTTCAATTGAAGCCAAAGACAATTCAGCTAGTCCATATTATAAGAAAATAGATGACCTGCCACTCATTCTCAGTAGTAAAGGGCCAGATCCAGAAAATATTTTATTTACACAAGATGAAATGGTTTAGGTTATTTAATATGACTTCCTTTTATTATTGCTTGTTATAATAATAAAGCTAGCATCCCTTTAAATTTGACTGATTCAAATAGGATTACTGCAAAGAAGGAGATCAGTGGTAGCTTTGAATTCCAAATGTAACTAAAAGAGGGAGCAATTTTTCATATGACAAAACCTTGTTGATTCATAATAACTGTGTGTAAGGCATACCTGAATTAAAGAAAATCACAATGATGAACTGTCTTTAAAAATGGTAAATATTTCATTTAAGTTATAATCATCTCCTAAAATTCTATTCCAATGATGCCATATGGCATGGAGTTCACCTTGAGTTCTTAAAGGCATGCCAATTAAGTATAAATTCTGGAAGGTCTTGTCAATGTGAGAAGGCTTTATGTATGGACCCAGTGATAGACTGGTCCAAGGACCAGATGAAGCAGGTTGACATTTGATCTTCCTAGGTAAAAGCAATACTAATACCAGTGGATCCTTGAAGAATGGTCATCTAGACCAAAGTCAAAGAAAATGTTTTCAAATCGAAATATGCCATAATAAACAAATACCTCGTTTACATTGAAACAGTTCATTTGTTTAAGACTTTAAAGAGAATTTGAGCTCCTGAGCAAGTTAAACATGCCTACTATCATCTGAATTAAACATTGGCTTTGCTTAATGAGGTCATTTTTCACAAATAATTCAGACATGAACTTGAATTCAGACAAGAGGATCACAAATTCCAAATTAATTGAATCCAAAATGGTAGAGGATCTCTTGTATTAGAACAGACTGTGTTTCCTGGTTTATTTTACTGTATTTAGTGTAGTTTAGTAAAACTGTAAAAAACAACCAGCTGTGTAAAATAAAGTGATATGAAATGGAAGTATTTTGAAAAGATTAAAGCACTGTCTTTGTCTACAAGTACAGGGCGACCCAAAAGTTTTGATGTATCTTTAAGCTTTAATAGCTTTTAAAATTTAACTATGATATCCATTCCTCATCCATATCCTTCACTGGTCAAGAAAGACAAATCTATCTCTTGCATCATATTCAACTTAGATCAATGTATGCCATGGAAACATTGTAAAGACTAACAGACTGCCTTCTGTGGAGGGTGGGGATAGGGAAGCAAGATTAGGGGAAAAATTGTAAAATTCTAAAGAAGTAAAGAAATAAATTTAAAATGGATACCTAAACATTAATTAACTTTGACTAAGGTCACTATTACTACCTGTACTTTTTTTACATATTAAATTCTACTCCAGCATTAAAAAAAAAAGACAATTAAAAAAGAAAGACAAATCTAGAGCCTCCCCATCTTTAGGTCCTTGAGGCTCATTCCAAATTTTTTCATTTATCATTTATCTAAGGTCAAAACCAGGGAATGACTGTAAGCAATGATAATGAACTAGTCACATATTGAAGTTGAATAAAGATTATTTCAGCAAAAAAAAAAAAGTAAAATTTAAATAAGCCCGTAAAGCTTTAAACTGCACTAAGACTTTTGGGACACCCTACATCATTACTGTTGTTTCATTAATTATGTTAGAGATTACTTGTTCTTTTTTAGAAATTATAAGGCATGAGTTGAAAAACCAACCAACCTTGCCAATTAAAACAATATAGTTCTCTTCCCAAGAAATGTGTTGCTGAAAGTGACCCATTGCTATTCTCTCTACCCAGTGAAAATCCAAAAATTTGAACTTTGAAAAACTTTCTTTGAAGAAATTTTCACTAATATTTGGACACTTAGTATCTGGGGAAAGATAACCCTAACCCTCTCCCTTTTTGTTTGCCTTGTTACCATCTAAGTTCAAAGCACAATGGTAAGACTTGGCCTGGGGTAGCCATGCTGGGATGTCTCCAACCCTAGGGCAAAACTAGCTAAATAGAAATTATTAAAATATCCTTGGGAAGCAACTAATAAATAAGAAGTGACAGGCATTGCATATTAGGGGATCATTGTATGTGCCGGCTACCCTGCAAGGCACATTCTCAAGGTCGAGTGAGCCTAATCATTCCCCTGAAATTTTCTGTTTGACGTACTGTTGTTTCACAAAGAAGCCTCCTCTGTTGAGGAAGGCATAGGAGCAAGAGTGTTGGCCTATTGTGAGGAAGATTTGGTGTGGGACTGGCCATTTTTCTTGGAATCCTAATTCACATTATTGTCCTTGGTTTCAGTCATGACCTGGTTCTGACCTTAGGGAAAATGGAAGAGCTGCAGAGTTAGCCTCAGAGACCTAGGACTAAAGAGGTCTAGGTTTGTCTTCCTTGATCTTGTCTCAACAGAATGGGGATGGGGAATGGTAATCAAACTTCAGCCTGGCTTCTGCCTGGGTATATTCAACACCTGTGTGCTTTCTTCTTCTAATTCTGGGAAGAAAGCAGTACCTGGGAGGGACATGGGAGATAGTCCTTAATACAATGTTAATTGAAAGCAGAAGTAATTTTAGTGGTATCTATGCTCAACAATTGCACCAACACACCACAGAACCTTTGTGCAGTGCAAATTAATTGAGCAAAAGAAGTGACTTACATATAGTTGACACTTCTTTTCTTATTAGGATGAGAAAGAACAGTTGGACAAAGATTATTTCAGCAAAAAGAAAAAAGCATATGTTACTTATTGTGTTCAGTGAATGTTTTTATGAGAAAAGGGGATGCTGCGTCATTAATAACTCTGCCATGCCACACCAATTCTGGTAGGTCTGATAGATTAAACATGAACCTCTCTCATTATTCAGGCAGCCGTAGAATATTGGCTGCCTCTGCTGTCTGATATGTATTCCATGCACAGTCAAGCTACTGAATTGACATCTTCTTTTAAAATTGTTTGGCTGTAATAAATATAAAACTTTCACCACTGATGTAAAGCATTGCTGGTTGGCATCATTTCCTACCCCCTTTTAATTATTCCTGACACTGTGGAGAAACATCTAATATAAATCTGTAATGTGCACTGATGACAAACTACACGGTTGGAGGACCATGTAATCTCTCCACAATTAATTAAAGTGCATGGAGTTGTTTTTTTTTTCAAGCAGCCAGATGCCACTGACTGGCTCAAATAACACTGCTGTCAACTGTAAAAAATTAAGATCCAAACCATAAGAAAGGTACTTAGATAAAGAAACCAGATGCTAGGCTATTCTTGATACCACTGCATACAATCTTTGTATAAGCCACTATTGTCCAGCATCTGAAGTTCCACAGACTTAATTACTCACTTAACTTTGCAAGTCTGTCAGCAGTTTATTTCCATAAGTATCATTCAATTTTCTAAATCCTTCATTTTTAAAAAAAATCGAATGATGCCAATCAGCAAGAGAAAAAAGTGAGGACCCATTGACAAAGAGAAGAGTTGGCCACTGTTTAGGCTAGTAGCACATGCTCGTGTTTATTGGCAGGCATGTGTGGTCACTCAGAGAGGGGAAAATGTTCTGTTCTCCTGTCAGACTGATCTAACACCTGGAATTGATCAAAAGCAAATTAATTTTCATTTTCAATTAGGAATACAATTAAATCTAAAAGTGGTAAGGAAAATAGTTGCAGTGTTTACACACCACTAATGTGGTAGGAGGGGTTTAGGGAACACGAGGTGAAATGAAATACATATCTCTGTAGCTTTACATTTAATTTATTAACACATTAAAGTCAGCTTTCTGATCTTTACCTCTGCCAGAGATTTCCCATCACCTGCAGAGGGCCCTCCCTACCCATGGACAATATTTAGGCAAGGTTGGATCTGGGGGCCATGGAGGCAACCAGGTTAGGAAAATATTCTCTAAGATATATAAACCTGTCCTGCTGCTCTAAGGGCTATTTTCCTATAGTTGTCATATTGCTGGATCAAGAAAGTCATGGACTTTAAGAGAGAGCCTAAATTAGAACATAGGAACTGGAATTTATATTCCATCTCTGATTTTTCCAACCCTCAGTGTCAAAATGTTATCTGACAAAATGATATCCCATCCCCTCTATCTCAGATCCTCAACCCAAGATATTAAGCAACTATGAAAGCAATCTGGCTCTTGAATGTGACTTGTCACAGGATACCAGCTATTTTTCACCTGATTTTTCTTTGCATCTAATTGCTGCTTTTTGTGAAGTAACTGGGTAAGTTCTGTGAGGCAGAAAAGACTCCTCATGGTAGTCTGGAGAATAGTCTACCCTGTTTATTCATCTCTAAAGGTGGCTGTTGGATTTTAAGGAAAGCCAATGAATGGGTGGCTAGGTGGCACAGTGGATAGAGCACCGGCTCTGGAGTCAGGAGTACCTGAGTTCAAATGTGACCTCAGACACTTAATAATTACCAAGCTATGTGGCCTTGGGCAAGCCACTTAACCCCATTTTCCTTACAAAAAAAAAAACCCTAAAAAAAAGGGAAAGCCAATGATTTGCCAATAGTGATTAATACTAGTCCAGAAATGAGATCCACAGTTGTTAAATGACATGGTTTCCTTGGAGTGGCATTGAGGTTTGGGTTGGGTCCTATGCGGTGGGAAGGCTAGGGTTTAGAAATAAATGGGGTGTTTGGGAATATGAAGCACACATTTCCACTGCCTCTCACAAATCTCTTCCAGAGCAGCCACTTTGGGCTTGCCATTAGCCTTTTGAAGCACCCTGATGAGGACCTGATAACCATCTGTCTCAGAGATCAGCTTCCCTATGAATCAGAATAGTGGATGATAAATATTTTGTCATATAAATAACAATAAAGACAGCATTTTTAAAACAGAATACTTCTTTCCTGAGATACTTAGGATTAGGAAGACAAGAAGACTGGATCTAGATCATAAAAAAGATAGATTCCTCAAATCCTATCCTCCAGTTCACATTTTACTTTATACCACTTCTCATAATTCCAGTGTACAGGTTTACATTTCCTCCTTGCATGGTATCCCTGCTTTTAAAGAAGATTTTATTACTCTAACTACAGAATTTCTCTTCTCACTAGACAGTTGGCATCAATACAGCCTGAAACCACAATGGTGTTGTGAACATAGCCAGATCAGGTTGCCCCCTTTAAACTTTCTACTTTGCTTTTTCCTAGCAAAAACATTTAATTGATGAAACTCTAAGCTTTTTAATTTAATGTTGATATAGATAGCAAAAAAAAGTCAAAATAACAGTCAACATGAAGAGTTAAGAATTTCAGAAAAGCATTAAAAAATTTCTTCTCATGTGGAATTTTCAATTCATACATAGCCTTAAAATGCAATTATCCTTTAGTCAGTAGACATCCTCAAGTCTATGATTGCAGATTGTAAGATTTCCTTTTTCTTTCCTAAGAGATAACTATTGTCAATAATTGTTCACATAAAAGTGTTCTGAAAAGTCTTCCCTCCCATCTCTTAGTTGCTGCTAATCAATGTGGACAAAGTAAAATGAAAATGATTATATCAGACTACCCTGTTGAGTGCCATGAATGAATCTCAGAGAACCTAGAGGAAATAAACCCTCCCCACATCCCTATGTTTGAGAAACTTTAATAGCTCCAAGTTCTTATCCTTTTTGGTATTTTGCAATCCTCTCTTATCTTGTAAGATTCTTATGCAAGTCTGAATAAATTCTCTGTAGAGGAACTAATGCATTGGAGACCTTCCTCCATTTTTTCATTAGATGCTTAAAATCAAAGAAAAATAACATCCAAAGTGAAGAGGAATGGTGATACTCAAGAGGGCAAACATGGCTATGAAACAACTGGACATCCATTATAGTACATTGATATGTAAAGTATCTTGGGCCAAGGAGTTGATTCAAGAGTGTCTAAACTTAGGGCAAAGGACTCTGGAGTCAGAACAACTAAGTTCAGATTCTGAATGGCTTTGGGCTGGTCATTTCATTTCCGTGGGCTTCTTTTTCATCAGTATTGGATTAGATGGCCTCTGAAAGACCCCTTCGAGTTCTGTAACTGGGAAGATCTGCCCCTTCCTAGTTAGTGCTTTCTTCCTAGAGTAAGAAGAAGAAAGCACACAGGTGGTGAATATACCCAGACAGAAGCCAGACTGAAGTATGATGACCATTCCCCCTCCTCATTCTGGCAAGACAAGATCAAGGAAGTTAAATTTAGGCTTCTTTAATTTTAGACCCAGGAAGCTAACTCTGTAGCTCTTCCATGCTCCTATAAGGTTGCCAAAGGATGGTTACCTTTAAAAAGGATCAAATAGCTTAGTTAATTGATTTAGACCAGAATTAGACCAGAATCCTCCGGAGAATTACTCTTGTATCTTTAAGTGTTGCAGTTGACCAGGACTCAGATTTTATGTCTCCACTAGAAGACACTTTGTAACAACCCCAGAAGTCCTGATCTTTTTCCACTTTCTTTCTCCACTCTACTCTGTTGTGGGCCATTTCCTGGATTATTGGAAAGACTTTGCTTTGGGGTACAACTCACACCACTTCTGAGCTTACAAACAGCCCTTACTTTGATGTGTCTCATTATTAAATCACACCATACATACAGTATTTCATTTTATTTAATACAAATCATTTTTATTTATTTAAAAAGCATACGCTGTCGTCTTGTAGACTTTTGGCTAGAAAACAAAGGAATTCTCTTTTAAGAGGTGTTTTATGTTTTATGACTACCGAGAGAACATGTAGTCCTTTAAAAGGTGGTGTATGTGTAAGCAAGTTCCTCCATCTCCCCTGTATTGTAGATTTCCAAATGATTAAAAGTGCTCTAGTGGAGTCATTTGATAAAATCTCAAAAACTCGAGTGAGCAGATAGGAAAGCCCAGAATTTAAGTTGCCAGAAGTAAGCACTCACTTGGCTTGTAGGGAACAGGAGCTTTACTGGGATCGTATTATTCTCACTGATAATAGCATCTCCCCTTGAACATGGGTGAGGGGGTATGTAAGACAGATCATTCTCGTCCTGTACCCTATGGTTATGAGCATGTAATATGTTCTTCATTGAGCCAGTCAATTGACAGAGACGCCAGCACATTTATGGCTGAGTCTACTGGAAATGAGACTTGCATTCTTGCCAGGATTGGATTCTTTTCTGCATCCACCACTATCACACATCTTCTTGGCTTTTTTTTTTGAGGAGGGGGGCTTAAATCCTGACTTTTAAAACAATAATATCAAACAACTCTGGGGAAAAAGTTAAATATTTCCATATGAAGAGCTGATTAAATTTGTATGGTTTTCTTTTCTGTAAAAATTGATATGTGATGAAACGCAGTGCAGCTGGATGGCTTGTTTTGGCTGATACTCCCAAGTTCTCTGATCTCTGTACCCAGCCATAAAAGAGTCAGGGTACCATGATCCTCAATGCTGTGGCCCAGCTTCTAAAATCTGTTACCAGGGCATCTGGCCTGCAGAAGGCAGGGGTGCTGAACAACAGTCCAGTGGCTGCCTGGCTTAGCTCTTTACTCACAAGAGACATCCTACTAGAGGTTCTTGCCCTCTTGAGTATCACCATTCCTCTTCACTTAGAGGATGACCCCTCCTGTAAGCCAACATGGCTGACTGGTGGATGATAAAGTGCTGCAGCTGAGCCTGTAGGGAAACAAAAGAGGCAGTGGTAGTCCTTGAACCCCCCCCCCCCCAAGACAACCCAGTTTGTAGTTTCTTTTTTTTCTTCCTTTTTTTTACTTCCATTTTCCTCCTTTATAAAATCGGCCTAATAATTAAGATACCTTCCTATTTGTTTGTAGATAATGTATTTTGGGGAATTGTATGGTACTGACTTTTCATTTCTCTTATATGCACTTTGATGTATATATGGTCTACTCCTGTCAGCATTAATGTTAAAAGGTAAATAGTAGAGACTCTCATCTTTATAATGATCTAAATGAAAGAGAAAAGGAACAAAATTTCAAGTCCGACAGAAAAAAGGGTTTCTTTGACCTGTTGTAGGAAGCTTCTTGCTGTCTTTCTCTGTGACCCTTGGTATCTTCCCCCCTATAAAATAGGTTGAATAGCACCTGTTCTTGTCTTCTCTTGTATTTTCCCTTCATTTCTCTCTCTCTCTTTCCCCAATAGTACCTTGAACTCTATCACACATCAATCTTTTGAATTGTAAGCCTTTAGTTCCCACCCTCCTGATATCCAGAGATATCAATCTGCTGTCATTCAATCTGAAATCCATTGGTTTCAAATTAGAAACCCCTCTTGCCTATCCTGTGTCAAGTCCAGGAAGTAACTAATGCTTTCTTGAGGTTAGATACTAGAAGACTTCATAGGTGCCATTTATATTGGGCTCCCTCTGTGCTGAAGAAAGAGATAGCTAGGATTCACTGCTTTCTCTAGGCTCTTGAAAAGGTAAATATATCACTGATCCATTGTGGTAACTACCTTTGTTGAACTGCATGTTTACCATAAGAGTTCTCCCTTCTCTCATTCACCCCAAGAACCCAGTTTAAAAACAAAGCATTTATGCACTGAGGAATTCTCTAATTAAAATTTTAAGTATACCAAATAAACAAGACCTCTTTTGAAATGTAAATTTTTCATTTGTGCAGGCAACTTAAATCACTGCCATGTGCCTTGAGACATTTTCTCCTTCATACAAAGCAACTCGATCCTGGCTTCCCTGCCATGCCCTTACGTCTGCTCAGCCCAGATTCCCTCTGTGCTTAAGTCCTGTGGTGGGTTTTTCCTTGAACACTTTCTGCAGTTTAGTTATTTGTTGTAATTATCAAGTTCATTTTTCTCTAATAGATGTGATTAAGTATATTTAGCACTGTGTAATGAGTTTTCTGCCTGGTTGCATCCCAGCTAATAAGGAATTCCTCTGAGTCTTCTCTGACAGCTGCTGTGAATCCCAGGTTTGTGCTGCCACAAGAGACCCTCTCTATGAATTGCTAGCATTAGAGAAATTAACTCTGTTACACTAACCATAAAATTCAGGCTGAAATTTGATTACTAATAGATCTCACATCAACTTGAAGTGCCAGAGAAATACGGCGATGTCAGTGAGAAGGAAGGTGAGTGTCTATGAACTGTGAGCATTTACATTTTCATCGGTGCACACATGCAGATGTTTCCGACCATACCCCAAATCTGTTTACAGAACAGGAACAAGAATACACTTGTGAGGCTTCTGCCAAGCTGATGAGTCTGTAACTGCTCTATTTGGTGGCTATCAGCTGCAAGTCCTTGCAGCTGCCATGCTGGTGGTAAGTCCTCATTATGTTATTAACATCTCTGTTTCCCACACCAGTGCTGATCTACCAAATCACTGAGTACCATTTTGGGCTTCTCAGCTAGCCATTGTTGTCCTGGGTGGCCCAGGTTTGTAAAGCTTGAAGTGCTGGGGGACAATTAGCAATTGGGGACTGGCTGCTGTGATATATAGTTGCCTAGCAACAGTCACTGTATGAAGTCTCACTAAGGGGCATACAAGAAGAAGCAGGAAGACGAAATAAGCATCATTTTGGAGTGAGTTGCTTGGTGATGAAAAGAAAGGTTAAATAAGAAGTGTGGTTTTTTTTAGTCATCGAAGTGTTCAAATGGAGAATTAAGGTGTCTTATGGGGGAAAGGTATCTCAGCTTCTCTCTTAACAAGCAGAGTAAGAGTATGATACAAGTGAGTCTTTTTTCTTCTATCCCTGGACATTTCCTGTGGTTTTAGTACCGGTAGAATTTGGCAGATACTGTTTATCAAATGGGTACCTGGAAAATTCCTGGAAAGTAAAAGATCAATCAACTTGTTATTCTGACCTATTTAAAAAGAACTAACTATTCCAAGCAGTTCGTACCAATAATAATGACCCAATAGTACTTTGTGGCCCATTTCCAGATTTCCATTGGGCAAATTTTCCTGATGTGTTTCATTAATGCTTAGGAACTGAATTTCATTGTTAGAGTCTTTGTGCAATGAAATGGCTTGTAATCCTTAGCAGATAATCTAAACCAATAGCAAAAAAAAAAAATCCCTCATTTTCCTGCAAAGACTGAAACTAGCTGAAGTAGGATTCTCTCTCTGTAGATTTGGCTATCATCATGAACTACATGAATTAGTGAGATATTTTAGCCTTCAGAAAGCCAGGTGAGTAAAAGGAAGTGGAGAAAAATGTAAAGACCTTGATCCAGATATGCTCACTTTGTTAAAGGTTGTCTTATCTACAATAACAAGCTATGTCTAGGGGTCTGGAAAGGTCTAGGGGCTCATTACTGCTAGTGAAGGCTGTTTTGCAATTAGTGTTGAAATGTGGAGATAAAGATGGGATATATTGGAATTAAAAACAGATAACATAAACACTAACAAAGAGTCTTAATCCCTTTGACTGTGTATTTTGCATGTTTACCTCTGATCAGAATTCTTAATAACATCAAGTGTATGCAATTCAATAAATATTCCCCAAGAAAGAAGTGGGTTCTTTGATTTACAAAAGCTTCATTTTAAACCCACAGTCTTTCTGTTTTACATTTTTCTAAACTTTATTTTTTAAGTAAAATAACAATTATGTTAAATCAGTATGCGTAAGGGGTTGGAAGTTGCCCTTTTATTGGTTATATCATTTATTAAAACAAACAATTCACTAACCAGGGATTAAGGAAATAAATAAAATTAAGTGTCAAAAAAAGCCACCCTTTTTCTTTATGGCTTTGCCCATGAGTTTTTTGTTTTTTCTATCAAAAAGATGAAGTAAATATGAAATTAATTTTGTAAAATTGTGAGGTTCATCCCCTTCTGGCCTTGAGATTTCAGCCTGTGAAGTGATGTTGTTAGCTATTTTTTGATAGGACCTTCAGATTCACTTATCGGTGTCAGTTGAAACCAAATTGCATAATTGGCGATATAAATATATAGATAAAAACAGTCCTAGTAATGACCTGATCTAACTAATGAATTGTTCCATTTCAATGACCTTTCTTTCTTTGCTGTTTCCAGTCAGTTAGAAACCTCAGTGTGGTGTGGCCTAGTAGAGAACTAGTCTATTATAAGCTGTCTTTAGTTCTTTCTTGTCTTATTTTCTCATCTGTGAAATTAAATAAAATATATTTTTTCTAACAACTCTTCATGTAAAACTGATAGGGGAAAATGAAGTAATTATTATGCTTTCCTGCATTCTTCTTCCTGCTAGGGGATAGCCTTAGACAGAAATCTTTGGCAATAATGGATATTATATGCTAATGGATGAATAGTATTTAACTCATTGTATACCTATATGAGAAAAGAGAACTCTAATGTAAGTGGAGAGAAGGGCATCCTGATGAAGGGGAAGATGGGAATCTCTCTCCACCTAGGTTTAGCACTGCCATGCCCAGATTCAACTGGAGCATACAACCCTGAGTGGAGTTGTAGTCCAAAAAAAAGGAGAAGAAATGGAACTAGTTACGACAGAGCCATGACAGATCTCCCATCTGGCTGCCATGTTTGCAGACGTCTCAGAGGAGGAAGGAAAATCAATGCCCATGTAAAGCGAGCATATTCGTTTTCTTTTGCCATAGCCCATGTTATAACAGGATAGACTGCCGTCACTGTTCTTATCCATTCATAACCTGATTTGAATGGTAAAAAGGAGATGAGCAAGGTGAGACACAGATTTCTTGGATCCCCTTTATCCTAATAGGGCACACATAGACTGTGTATAAAAGGAAGACTAGTATGGCAAGGGGGTCTGTTTCTTTTTTCTCTCTTTTATTATAAGCCTCCTATATGTGATGTTGCTGCCTTTGTGTATGCATGGGGATGTTGTTGCTGTTTTAAATAGGAAAACTTGTGAAATGAGACTGCATAAAAGATGGACTTATTTTGAGTATGGAATATTGCCTGTCCTTCAGATCTATGTGTCTCACTTATGGAATGAACCAAAGAAGGGGAGATAAACTAATATTTTGTATAAACTCAGCCAGACAATACAGATGATAAAGATGTTTCATCTTCTTATGCATGCAGAAAATATGAAAAATCGTAGTTTACACATATTTGCTCAATTCAAGTGTAAAATTGGGCCCCTAGATTGCCCTGGGCCACAGTAGTTGTGTTAAAGAAGCACGATTTACCTTGCAGCTGAGTGAAAAATGATCAGAATATTAGACTCATCTAGCCCACATTAAGGAGCCATTGCATTTCCCGACAATTTTATGCTATCTCAATATGAAAACAGAGCAATTTCAACTCATATCAGGTTATGATCGGCAATTACAGTTGCATAATTCACCTAGTCGTCTTTTTGCAGGGCCTTTATTTTCCCTCTTGGTGACATTCCTGAGAAAACGCCTGATAAAAATGTCATATATCATCCCAGCTTTAGAGCTCGTGAGGGGGTGATCTGCTGTGCCTTGCTGAGCCCATATTCATCACTGGATTTTTGACTTGGAGGGGTCACGGCACTCATAATTTCCTTTTTGATATTGTCCTCACTAGATATGACAAGAGGCTATAAAAGCTCAGTTGTATGCAATGGTTAAAGAGCCATTCCAGTGGGGCTCGTCACGAGCAATAACAGAGCATTACTGTGGCTTGTGCTGTAGTTGGCCGTTTGGAAGATAATTAGATTTGATGTCAACATTTCTTTATCACCTGCATCCTTTTGTGCATCTGCGTGTCAAGTTGTTATTTCCGGATTTATTAGCACCCTCACAGCTACTATCTATCTGTCAGCCTGTGTGCTGTTTGTGTTGACAGTTGTAAAGTTAATTACTAGTACTAATGAGCATCGGGCTTTTGGTGGACATGGCGTTTTGGACATTTAAAACTATAATTAGATTTTTTCCCTTGTATAAAGGCTCAGTATAAAATAAATAAATAAAAAATCCCTTTCCCTTTCCATTTTGACACATTCTCTATGCAGTCATCTTATCTTTTATTCAAAGCCTCCAAAAACTCAGTTCTGTTTATTTTTAAACTAGACTTCCCTTCCATTGCAAACTCCATGAATAATTTCTTTTGTTCCCTATCCCTCTTCTCCCTTAACTATGTGGCCGTAATACAAAGAGAATGAAAGACAATTTTGGTGAAATGGTCAGCAAATTCACCTGATCTAATTTTTAGCTTCCTCTCTACCCTATGAGTTGACTCCAAACTTAACTATTTTTAACTCTCAGCCCTTTAGATAGCCCAGCAGATACAACTAAATGATACAACCTAAAATTAAAAGGATAAACAAATGATTCTCAGTAGATCTTCCCTAAACACACCTATGCCTTCAGTGAAAACTAGCAGAATCCCCAGGTACATATTTTAGAATCATAGAAAATAGTCACCTACCAAGTCAGACTGACTCATTTGTATTTCAACTCAGACTGATAGAAGAATTCTGGTTTTAGTGTAATGGCAATTATCCGTGGCATGTACTTTATGGAAGTATTTTGTTTGTTCTATTGCTACAGCTAAGCACCACTCCCTTGCTGGTATTCATATTTGCTTTCTATTTATCATTATCTGCCATTTTGCTAAATAACTAACCTTCCTAGACATAAATCATCTATAAAAATACTCTGGCTCAGAGAAAATTTCGCCTTGGCACTGCAATGATGAGATAACCATTTTCATCTCTTGTTGAAGCATTGAGATTTATTGGCTTTCGATGGACGGCAGACCGGGCATCACTCTCTCCTAAACAGACTCCCACTTGCATTTATTCTCATTGCATTTACTGATGCACAATGGAGCTCTCTGAATCCCTGGAGGGTCCATTCCCAGTCTGGGTGGGGTGGGAAACGTCAGTGTTATTACTTTATATTAGATAAGGAGAGGACACACAAAGAAACATGTGGTGATTCCGATGATTTTTTATTTCCGTTTAGCAGTGATGACAGAATGTCATAGTGAAATGACTTCAAAAGTCATTTTTCCCCACTGCCCTGGTTCTGCAGCCTTGTCCCTTGAGGGCACTTCCATTGTACAGTGTTATTAATTCTGCTAACTTTCAGACTTCATTGCTGACAACAGGCCTCTTGGCTTTCGCAGCCTATTACATTAAATTTCCCATCAAACCATGTCAGCCTCTGAGGTCACAGATTCCAAGAGAAGCTTTAGATATTTTGCCATCTGACTTCATGGGCAGGTGTTTTCTAAATTGCTTTTAGGTTTGTTTTTCCAGTGTCAAAAATCAGATTGAACCTATTTAAAAATCCTCAGACAGTGAGTCCTCATCAGGGTAAGAACAAAGCCATGCTTAGGGGAATGAGTGAATGTGTGCATGTTGTCCATGTGTGCACACACCCATATTATGGGTGGCTGACCTTTTGAAGAAAAAATGAAAACCTTGAAACTTTATATAGCATCATCTTACCTTATCTGTTCATTAGCTCTAGTTTTCGGCCACTTATTGAAGCCCCAAAGTTCATTGTGAATATTGAGGTTCTTCAGGCTGTGTCCAATATTGATTTTAGAGGAATCACTAAAACCCTTGGGCTTTAGATAACTATTTTTGTATAAACAGTGAAGAGATATGGACATGATTGAGGTAATAATTGTACATCCTCATTCAGATTCCTTCTGCAACCAATTCCTGATGATAATAGATATTAAGGATTTCTATTTGATACATTAAATTTTTGGAGTGGTATTGAAGGATTTTTTTAAAATACATATCTAAGTAGCTGCAGTCTCCTCTTCCTGCTTCATAAGAGTTAGAACTATCACATTTCCTTCAAAATTATATTTTATAGAGTTCATGGAAGAAAAAAGAACAGTTGAATGTAAAACAAGCTTTCACTTAAAAATAAAATAATTAGAATATGATGATGTTTTTAAATGATGCACTAATAGAAATGATTGTATGTCACTCTGCTAAGACAAAGTGCTCTGCATATTTTTATTTTGTTAGTTGTAATATTAGCTTTTCATGACAGCATTCAAATGACAATATACCTTTCTCATCCGGATATCTAGACTGGAGTAGCTTACGGACCCTTAGTACCACTCTAACAGGGAGGGGGGGGGAGGGGGGAGGAATCCCAGTATCACCTTCCTCCATTCAGTATCTAAGCACCCCAGTGCTTCCTAACAAGAGCAGAGCAGAGGTTTAGACTGACTGCTCAAAAAAGCTATTGGGTTCAATCTAGCCCTTGTCCCCTTTTTCCTTTTTAAAATTTTTCAGACCAATAGAAAACTGTTGTCATCTGAAACAATCATAAGAGATCACACCTGCAGAAGGGAGTGTCTGGCCAGCTAGGGCTGGAGAAAGAGGAGGGAAGAAAGGCCTGGTCCCTGCGCCTCCCCCTGCGAGCAGCCACAAGGATGGAGAATCATTTGTGGCACTCTGGGGACAGTTTTGTCACCCTGACAGTAATGCTGTTATGCGCCAGCTTGACACACAGGATGAATCCATAAAGACAGATAAGTAACTGTGAAAGTGGCTGGGGATCAGCTCCAGTGCTAGCACTCACCTGCAGTGACAAATAGATAGTCGTGAAGGATTGGAAATGCTGCCCAACACAGAGATCTGTCAGTGCAAAGATGGAGTGCAGCCCGGTGACACAGAAGGATGGCGTGTGCGCGCACATGCACACACACCACACGCACACCCCCACATGCAGCACACTCATACCCCCACACACACTCTCATATTCTCTCATTCTCCATTGCTCTCATACTCTCTCTCACTCTTATTCTCTCTTGCTCTCTGTTTCTCTCATTCTTTTTCTTCTTCTTCTTCTTCTTCTTCTTCTTCTTCTTCTTCTTCTTCTTCTCTCTCTCTCTCTCTCTCTCTCTCTCTCTCTCTCTCTCTCTCGCTCTCTTCCATTCTCTTTCTCTTTCCTCACTCTTTCTCTCTCCCTCTCTGTGGCTCATTCTCTCTCTCCCACTCTCCTCTCTCCTGCTCTCTCTTCTCTCTCCCTCCCTCTCTCCAATTTTCATTGTCTCTCTCTTCATTTTTATCTGTCTTGATCTCTCTCTCTCTCTCTCTCTCTCCTCACTCTCTCATTCTCCCTTTTTTCATTCCCTGCCTCTGTCTCTCTCTGTCTCTCTTCCATCTCCCTCTCTCTCATTCTGTCCCTCTCCCTCTCCCTCACAGGATTAACTCCAGAGCTGTTTTCAGAGAAAGGTTAGGACTTTCCTGACAATACTTTCGCTGGGAGATGGGTGGGAGCAAGGAATGGCTTCAACAGCTTTCCTATTTCTCAGTGGTGGTAGTGGTGATGGTGGTAGTAGTACTTTACAGCTGTGTTTTAAGTCATGTGGGAAACCCTCTGGATATTTAGTTAGGAGTGCTGTGCTTAGATCCCTTTTTTTTTTTGCTGGATTTTTTCATACCAATAGAGGTCCCCATCTGCAAATCAAAAGAATACAAGTTATGATAGTTAGCAAAATATTTCTGTTGAGCCTCTGGTGTCTGTGGCGCCCAGCAAAGGGCAGACGGAAATGGGAGGCCTTATATTTATCTTTTGTGCTGGAAAGGTTTATTATTACTGGTGGGGAATCTGTTTCTCTTCAATGAAAGAAATTCTGAACATTGAGTTTTAAGAATCCAAGGACCCCACTAGAGCTGCTGCTCCCCTGGTGTGCCCAGGACTTGAATGACATCAGGACCTTCCAGTCAGGGAAGCCACTGTTATTGTTGCCCTCCATCTGCTTTCTGCTTTTTAATTCTCCTTGGAATCATGAATGCCCAGTCATACCCTATAATCTTCCAGAAAAGTTAGGAAATAGATTTGAGATGAAAAATAAACAGCAATGATGAGAAGGAACTCACTGGTTTACTTCTGCAGGGCATCTGGGCAGAAGCCTAACAATTTTGTAAAGTAGCTTAGTGTTTCTGTTCTGTGGCAAGGCCTTAGAGGTGGTTAAAAAAAATTTTTTTGAGTGTCCAATGGTTTGGCCAAGGTTGAGTCCTGAGCTGTTTGTAGTTTGCCAAGGGGCATGTATGTGAGGTGGGGTGTGGGGGGCAGCAGGGATTTAAGGGTTGATTTCTCAGAGCATCCATTGGGATTTATTAGAGTAACAGGAGCCCATAGTACCACCATGGAAGGCATCTCATCGAAGGGTCCTTGATCTCCATTAAAAGAAAGCTGTTTTATAAAAGCTACTTAAAATGATTCAGAATTTAAGAATTACAACACAGCAATAGCTTTGCCTTTTCAAATGGACTAGTCCCTTTTTCTGACTCTTTATCTCCTTGCCCTTTTCATTCCCTTTTAGCCCCCAGGCTTCCTATATCCACTAGAGGAGTGGATATAGATGGAGTGGTCCATCTGTGAGCTCAGGTTTCTCTAGGATTCTTGCCTGTGTGTTTAAAGGAAGCTTCTTGAGTGCTATCTATTTAAACATTTATTCTCTAGTCTCCCAGCAAGCTCTTCCAACTGTCTCCTTAGAAACCCTGGGGGCTATTTGCTGCCCTCAAGCTTCTTTATTTTATAATTGACTGAGGGTGTTTTTCAAGTATCTCAGTTGTGATGAAAACATTTAAAAAGCCCCAAAGAATCTGGTTCTCAGGTTGACATATTTTGACCCTAGCATTCTAACTGTGATTTAAATTCTGAATTTCCAGAAGCTTTATTAAAGATGTCAATTTGTGCACCAGAATGGTAAATGTTTCTGTGAACTTTGACTCCTAAAGGAAACTCTATTTAAAAAAAAACAAAAAGTGTTCCTGATAAATATGTTCCTCATTCTGGGTTAATACTTTCAGGCTGAATGCTTAAATGGGAAAGGGCCGGGTCAGTGCCTGACCCCACTTGCTCCCTCAATCTAGGATCCAGCATTATTTTACAACCTGCGGCATTAGTATTTTATTTGGCCAAGATCTCTTTTGTAATAAGATATAAATCTCCCAGTGCACACCTGATTAAATAGGGCTGCACATGAATCAAAAGGGCAAGTCATGTGGTATGAAAGGGTTACAAGTGAGCACTTCTGATAACCAGAGCTCAGGAGACAAGAGGGGAAGGTCCATGACTATTTTGATTAACAAGGAGACTGAGGTCCACTGTTTCTTCTCAGGCCTTCAGACTAAAGACCTCTACTCCCCCTCCTATTCCTCTCCACCTTTGTGGGTACCCCTGTTGATTTTCAGGGATCTCCTATGTGCCCATTCAAGTGAATAAACAAACTGGTGGTGAGAAAATCAAGATTGAGATCCTGAACAAAATCTATGGATCATCAACCAGGGGTTCTTAACCTGGGATCTGGACCTTTTCTTTCTTTTAAAATATATATATATATATATATATATATATATATATATATATATATATATATATATATATAATTTTAGCCGTATTTTACTACCATTGGTTTTCTGTGTAATTCTATATTTTTTTTTGTTTTACTCATTTTAAAGCAATATTCTAAGCAGGGATCCATTGGCTTCGCCACACCACCAAAAAGATCCATGACACAAAAATTAGGTTAATCCACGAACAGTCCAATTTCCTCCTCTTAGAGATAGAGACCAAAGTCCTGACAAGCATGGGGCAATGATGCTGGCAACAACTGAAATTCAATTCAGTTCAGTAAACATTTATTCTGTGCCTACTATTTTATCAGGTAGTGTGCTGGGAGCTGAGGGTGCAAATAAGAAAAAGAAATATGGTCTGTGGCCTCAAGCAGTTTATAATCTAATGGGGGAAGACCACAAAAAGCTAAAAACAGAGGTTGGGGGGGTGATGCTGATGGAGTTGAATCCAGAGGGTTTGACTGATGGGAAATGAGTTATCTGAGCTCTCTTTTAAATGGAAGTTTTGGGAGGAGTTTTTTGCTCTACTTTCTAGCCCTGCAATGAGGGGGTCAAGGCTAGGCAAGAGTGATTCTCAGTGGTTGCTTATTTGGTGTGTTTAGAGCCATCATTTCTGCCCTGTTTTCTAATAAACTACCTCAAAAATTGTTTAGTAAAAGTGTAACTTGTCAGAGATGGACAGCAGGATGGTGCAAAGTATCAGGCATGGGGTCAGGAAAACCTGTCTTGGTGAGTTCAGATCTGGCTTCCAGATATTTACTAGCTGTGTGACCCTAGGCAAATCACTTCACTCTGTTTGCCTCAGTTTCCTCATCTTTAAAATGAGCTGGAGAAGGAAATGACAAACCACTCCAGTATCTTTGCCAAGAAAACCCCAAATGGGGTCAACAAAGAGTCAGATACAACTAAAACAACTGTACAACAACAACTTGTGAGAAAGGCTATGTGGCAAAATGTGAAGGATCCTAGCACAAACTCTATCAAACAGGATCACCCTGGGTAAATTACCTCAGTTCTGTGAACCTCAGTTTCCTCACTTGTGGCCATAATAATGCTTAAAATGCCTGTATCAGGATTTTTTTTAAAGACCACAGAAATGGCAGGAGTTTTAATTGTTATTTAAAGGCCAAGTCATGTTGTTTAATTCTTAAATTCACTTCAAGAGAGAATGAGGACTCAGTAAACTTTGGATGTCTCCATAAGCCATTGACTTTTCCCTATTTCATCCAGTGGAAATATCCCAGAGAGTAACCAGTACATTTATTTTCACTGTACCAGGTACCAGGGTGAGAAGCAGCAATCGATCTGAAGATCCAGCACACTGCCAAGTGGGGATTTGCCCAGCCTGCTTTTTATGGTGATGTTTCTTTCCTATTGATAGCTCTATAGCTTAATGATGGTGAAAACCTCGAGCTCCAGACTCTTTCTCTTCCCTCTATCATATCTCTCCTAGTTGCATGACCTTGTGGAAATTTTGTCCAGCTGGATCCCTTGCTCAAAATGTCTTAGGGGGGAGGGAAATGGGAGAGTGTTTGATTATTATGGGACAATGTCCAACCCCTGGCACAAGAAGAATCAGAGATAAGTAGGCATCTTCTCCCTAACCCAGTTGTGAGATTTGCTCAGGGAGTGTGAGAAGTCTGTACATGCTCTGGGGTAGGGGAGGATGACTTCCTAGTGTAATACTATTATAAGTATCCAGAAGTTCTTTGTTAGTGATAAGAGAGTTGTTGAAGGTAGGGTTTTTTTAACCTATGGTCTGTGGATGAATTTCAGGTAGTCTGTGAACTTAGGTGGGGAAAAAAAAATAACATCTTCATTTCACTGATTGGTTTCCTTTATAATCTTTTGTCTTTGTGTATTTAGAACATATTTTTTAAATCATGTATTTAGATTACTAAATTTAAGTTTAAAAATATTCTGAAAAAGTATACAAAGGCATCACCAGACTACCAGAAGGATCCATGACCAAAAAAAAAAGCAAGTTAAGAATCCCTAGTTTATTAAGCTATTTGTTTCTGACATGTCTTGGGAATTTAAAAGACCATAAAGCAAAAACTCATAAACTAACAAGATAATAGTTATAGAGTTGGAAGGAACCTAAAAAATCTTCAAGTCCTTTGAAGATGAAGTTAAGTGTCACAGGGGAAGCTGAAATTTTACACCCAGGTTTTGACCCAAACCAAACACTTTTTCCCCCCTACCACACCATCACTAATGACTTTTAATGTCTGAGAAGGACTTCTGGTGTCATCTAATTCAACCCCCTCCTCCAAAAGTTGAAGAAACTAGGGTCTGTGGAGTTGAATGACCTGTCCAAGGTCCCACAGATAGGGGAGCTAGCACTATAATCCTGGTCCCTTGACTGTACCTCTTCATTCCATTGAACCACACATCTGCCCCCATATGAACTCAGAGGATGCCTCTGAAGTACTATAAGCTCTGTGAGGACTGGAGCAATGTCACAGTTGTTTTTTCTAGCCTGTTGGACAGAGAGCAACTCCTCCATAAATGTTTGTTGGATTGAATTGAGGAATCACTGAGGGTCTGCAAATGCATTCCCATCAATTGGGATATGGAATGAATAAGAAAGTCATTTTTGTATGCCAGTGGTAACCAGGGAAGAAGTGTAGAAATAGCATCCTTCTACAGGGAGTACTTGATGATGGAGGGGAGCAACTGAACATCATCGTGTGCTGTATTTGCAAAGGTCAAGCTTTAATTACATGCACAGTTAAATGGAAATACTGTGTAGAGGTCGTAGTCATATTTCTTTTGCCTTCGTTAATGTTATGGCTCTGCTACTTTCTCTCTCCCTGGGTTTGTAATTGAAAGTTCTTTTAGTATATTGTAAAATAGTATTTATTTTTTCCTTTTTTTTTTCCTTTTAGGAAGAAGTTGTCTTTTAAAGAATAGGTTTTTAAATTTTCATATAGGCATTTCATACTAATTTATTTTAAACCCCCCCAACTTCCCCCCAACTTTCATAGTCTTATCTACTAATTCTTTTGATTAAAACATAAGCAAAATTCATCCAACATGAACAGGTTGAATACCACATCTGTGCAGAAGATAGCTGCATACTTATTTATGACTAAAAGAAATGGAGCCTAAATCAAGCTAGCTATTGCTGTAGAGTGGATAAGCGGCCATTATGAATTATCCTTAATTATAGTGATTTCCTAAACTAATAAACCTGCTAAATCTTTATTGCAAAGGTTAGTTTACGCAGTGCATATAAAATCCGCATGTGCTCCGCATCAGCCACCAGCTGTCTGACAGTGTGTTGCTATTGCAGTGAGTGTTCACATAAATTTTATGTTGGTTATATTAACAGTCAGTCCATATCACTACCCACAGATGCCAGTAGACATAAAAATTGCTCTCTAGTGAGCCTAAATATCCCTAGAAGCTAGTTGTGTCTAATGTTCCATGTAGTATTTGTACGTGAAAGCACCAGATTGAAGAGTTATTTACAGATGAATATTTCAATCCAGTTAGTTCATATTGGCCTACTTAGCCTTCTTTGCTGGTTTATTTGTATGCTAAATAATTCACCAAAGGTTCTTGTTTACTTTCAATAGTAGTTTCTATGAAATGCAAACAAGAGAGCCAACTTTAGGTGTTCAAAAGGCTAAACAGCTCTGTGTTTAAATGCAGGTCAGAACTGCAAATGCAGTCTCTCGCAGATGGGCTGTCACTCAGTTTTTTACATTTTGCACCCCCCTTCCTTCAGTTATAGCTGGAGCTTGCTGCTTTCATAGGAATTTTTGGCAAGACTGGAATATTTTTATTCTAAATTTATCTTTCCCAAACACGGCTATGTGCTGTCTTCAGCTTTCACAATTAGCTGCACCACCCAGGCAGCCCAGATGAAGTCTCGGGCTTCAGAGATGCTTCCCAACAATCCTTTGGGCTGATGGCAAGGCCAGACCAGTCCCTTTCTCCTTAAATGAATTTGCCCTTTCCCCCCTCTAAACTTCCCTATTATTTTTGGTGGTGAATTTCCCCAATTTAGGATTTGCATGCATGGTTAGTATAATTTTTTTCTCCTTTGAAATATGGTCTCTTTGGGAAGCCCTGAACCAGTTCAATCACTACTATAAAGGAAAAGAGCAGGAACCAAGTTGTTTTAATGAATCCCCAGGGGTTATACTCACCCAGAAGTGGGAGCAAAGTCTATTTTTCTGAGAGTTGACAAGCACATGGATAGATTGTTCAAGAGGTCAGATACTCACGTTGCCCAGTTTATATGTGCAAATACTCAGGTACACCCACGTTTTGCACCTGACTGCCATCTAAAACATTTGCCCCTCAAGGGATTAGAAAATAGCCTCTTTCATTTTCAACCTCGATCTGCCAGGATCATAAGAGAGTTCAATAGCAGTGCTAACTTTTTATTTAATAATATTGATTTTATCATTTTTACTACTTACAATGGGAATTGGTCGGCTGATACTTATTTGACCTCCCTTTGTGCACAACTGTAGAGTGCTCCGTTATAGCTATTGACAGATCTCTCTTTTCCCACTTCTCTACCAGCAGCCCATTTCACCAAATAATATTGAGATGCAGTAACTGTTCTCTGTTATTGATTTCAGATTGTATTCATCACACCCTTCCCAGGACCAGTCAAGCAGCCACAAGAGCAGCCCCAGCAGTACTGTAAACCTCTTGATTGCTGTAGGCAAAAGTATCATTTCCACCTTCAGAGAAGGAATATCAGCCATATATATTTCCTTAAAAATTGCCCAGGATAATGGATACCTTTTTGATCTAGATTTTTCAGCATATATAATTAAACTGATCTCCTTGATTTAATGTTGGGTTCATAGTATAATTTTTTTTTAAAGCATGTTCAAAGATACTTGTGCAAATGGCCTCAGAGCTTGCCATAGAAAACTTTGATTACCTTTTAAGCTTCATGGATTTCAGGTTTAACTCACACTCCTACTCACCCTGGGCCTCACAGATTCTGTTTTTAATTCAGCCAGGGTCAGGCTCACAGATCTTTTCTTTAAAATGTTCTATACTTTGCCTAATATAACAAATTATTTTTTAAGACACCAGTGGCTAGTGACCTTCAGAATGGCTTGCATGGCCTTGGGCAAGTCATGGAAACTCTAGACCTCAGCTTCCTTGCTTCTGCAATGACTGGTTGGATAAGATGGTCTTTTTAGGTTCCTTCCCACACTATAGTTCCTGTGATTACAGGCATCCCATTCAAAAGGATTTGGAACAGTCTCAAAGTGGTTCAAGGAGTCCTAGAGTAAAGGAAGTGAGATTACTAAATTTAAAGAAAAATAACCAACCAGCTTTTCAAAAAAGGTCCAAATGAAAACATCTCACCATACATTGAATTAGACAGCAAAGGAAAGTTCATGCTGTTTTCTAGTTTAAAAAAAAAGATAGCAAAGGAACATGTAGAGTTTAATGAGCAAACTTAGAGGAAAGAAATGTGTTCTATAAAAATGAGTGAATAACTGGAGTTGAAATTTGTTGATTCTCCATGCTAGCTTCTGTCCTTTAGTAAGACTGTATACAGTTTACTCAAACTAGCTAATATTCAGTGGCCAACCAGGTCCCATAATCCTCTAGCATAGTCCTCTAGCATAGTAGAATGTATTGCCTTGGGAAGTAGTTGACTGCCTATTACTAAGAGATCTTTCTAGGGAAGGTTAGATGATGACTTGTAAAGTGCTTCTTTTACAGATATTAATTGGGCTATATGTCCTCAAAGGTCTCTTTCTACCTTGGATTCTGGAATTCTTTGATTCCTCCTCAACCCCACAATGGAAAACTCCAACAAGTATCCTTTGAGTAGTCTAGTGACTTGGTTAAATATTGAGAACTGCAGTCATCCAAAGCTTGCAGTTTTAAGGGTCAGAAATAGTTTGTGATTCTGTGGCTGATGCCAACATCTTCCCTGCAGGTGGTCATCTTCTAGGCTGAAAGACATAAAATGTAGCTAAATTAGAAAGACTTTACCAAGTTACCAGAACTGGCTTAATGAGAGACAGTGAACATTTTTCAGGCTACTGAACTTCTGAAATATGACAATCTGAGCAAATGAAATCATAGTATCTTTCATTGTAGTTTAATTGGACTCAAACCTGGCAATAGAAACTGTTGAAAGCTCTATTCAAGGGAGATGGACAAGAATCTGCAACAGCTAATCCACCTCCACACAACACATTTTAAAACTGCCCAAGCACTGTCTAACGATCCCATGCTGCTCTTAGGACCAGCTCTCATCGGTTGAGAGAGAAGGGGCTGCTGTGAATAAAGAAGAGATTACAAGGCAGGCCAGATTCCAACATTATGAGTGGCATACCTGTCACCCCTGGTTATATACCGCTTCATGGCAGCTTGTACAGGCCAATTTATTAAAGAGCAGAGAGAAGTGAAACAAACTTAGCCCCTTCTCTCTCTGCCTGAGAGTGTCAAGACATCATTGTCAAGGAGTCCTGTTAACAGAAGAGTGGGATGAACTGAGTATAAACACTAACAAGGGGAGAACTAAACACCCCCAATTCCATTCAGTGAAGTTAAATGGGTTTCTCAGCTGAATAACCCCCAAAGCAGAAAATGGTGATGGCTGTCAGGTGACCAGGGTGCCTCTTAGATAAGGCAGAAAACAGTGACAGAAGACTCAACATTAAAGAGAAATTTGGGGGTATTGAGTAAATCTACTACAGGTGGGGGAGGAGGTATTACTTAAAGAAATGAATTACCTAGTGTGCACGAATCTGTAGACAGAAGGCACTTTAAATTACTTAGAGAGGCACATCTCATTCTCCTTTCTTTGTTACTGTTCCACTTGAAAAGTTCCAAGTTGGAACTATTTACTTTTTCTAACCATTCCTGTTCTGTTAGCATCTTAGATGCCAGATGAAAATTCAGCCTTGACCACTTGGGTCTATGTTTACTGGTATTATGATGCTTTAGTTTTAGCTGGTAATACTCGGAAGATGTACAAATTGGGTACACACATGTAACAGGCCATCTTAGCCATTGATTTTTGAAGGTTCATTAGATAAATGCTGACATCACAGATTGATGTCTCTTTAAACCAGTACCTAGTGCAAGACTGTCAGGGGAATCAAAAATATTGACTTAACATGTTTGTGCAGAAGGCCCACTGGAGAATTCCCTTGCATTAATGGGATCCATCAATTTAGGTGTTCTTTAATTATTCTAATTCTGCACTTCACAGTTGGAAAGGGGACTTGTCATCTGAGCAGTTTGCATTGGGGGGTGGGGGTGGAATGCTGCCCCTACTTTGGGAAATGAGGACTAGATTCAGACATGCACGTCTATTTTTCATCACTGCATTCTGACCTGCTGTTCAGTAATTAAAATTTTTTGATTATAGACTAATTTTCCCATAGAGTGCAGTGGTGGAATTGACAGGGGACTGATTAATGGGCAGACTCTGGGGCCATGAGACTGCTTGGTTGCGTTTGAGGAGAAGGCTTGCCGGCAAAATAAAGTTGATGGTTTTGTTTGTGTTTAACCCTTCACCTTGGCACTATCAATAGATTGAAGACATCATTTGTATCTGCAAGTGTTTCTTTAATTAAGACCTCCTAAAAATCTTTCCTATTGATTCATTCCATTATCCTATTGACTAACTGCAGTAGATCATGTATTTGCTCTTAGTGGAAGGCAACAGTTTCATCCGTCTATCGTTACCCATGGATGTCAACTATAAGCAGCATCCAGTGCCCAGGGCTGCCATTAGCTTTGGCTCCTTGTCCTTCAGGGAGAATCAGTTTTCTCCTTGGGGTGGGGGTGGGGGGGTAGGTCTAAAACTTACTTTCCAGTTAGCCACATGGCAGTAACTTTTCAGTTTTGAGTGAGAGGGCATTGGCAATCTTAAGAAAAACAATCATACTTTGCATTTGAATGTGGAAACTTAGAGTTTCTACATAGAAGGAAATCCATGAATTGATGAGAGGATCTGATTCGGAATCTTTTTCATTTTCCTGATGTCCAGGACATTTTTCAGATGTCCTTCATTTTCAACGACATTTTAAACCACATCGCCAACTAGGGGTGTGTGTGTGTGTGTGTGTGTGTGTGTCTGTATGTCTGTATGTCTGTGTCTGTGTGTGTGTGTATGTGTGTGTGTGAGAGAGAGAGAGAGAGAGAGAGAGAGAGAGAGAGAGAGAGAGAGAAGTTAGCATCCAGTTAGGTGGATAGACCCAGTAATACTTTGGCTACAACAGCAAAACGGATAGTAGTAATACATCTTCTTTAGTTGCATTGATAGAACCCTATCTGTTTCTGATATTGAGCCATCTAATGGCACCAAAGACTGGTGGTAAAAATGTTCTTTTCTAGGTCTAGGTCTTTAGTAGCTCTGACTGCTAAGGAAATGGGGGGGAGGGAGAGGATTTAAAACATCTCCAGAAATAGTAAACCAGTGGTCAGTTAGGGTGGCAGAGTGGAAGGTAATACTTTCCCCAGAGCTCTTGGGGTTCCCAGGCTATATCTATCTGGGTCTGAGAGCAACTAATGGTCAAGATGGTGATGTTAGTTTGACTTTCCTGATACATGTTATCCCGTCTGTCCCTTACTACTAAGTCGCTGCTCCAGCCAGGCTAACTTGACTGTCCCATTGATGCTCATTAGTCTACAGTGGGTATTGGTGATGGTAGAAGTGACAAGTCCCTTCTCCACAAAGTTTACATGTAGAGGTTAGTATTTAATGATGAGTTTGTGAAGAAGCAGATTTTTTTCCTTCTAGGACAGACTGCAGTTGATGACTTCCTCTGCAGTTGTTTTACCATCTTCACCAGACAGAATTAAGGAAAGGAGAAGGAATTGAAAAAATAGTATTGATAAGAAGCAGAGTTAAGTTAAGGTAGGAGAAATACTGTTCTCTACTCTCCCAACCCCCCAGTGTTCAGATATTGGACTGGCAAACCAGATTAGTTTTCACTATCAGAGTGGGAAATCATAAAATTTTCTACATTCTTGATTAAAATATTCCACAAAAGAAAGGTCATAATAGTCTTCATTTTCACATAGAGTTCTTGCCTGAGATTTCCAGGAGACTGTACATAATGCGTATGGTCCCTGTGTAAATGCCAACTCTTTTGTGTCATTGAAAGAGGAAGTCTCAAAAATTCTCCTACTTACAGAGCTTCCTTTTTTGACATTTGTATTTAAGACAAGAACTTCACTAGTTTAGGTAGTTTAGAATTAAAATCCAGAAGATTCCGGGTTAAGTTCTTATTTCAACTGTAGGACATTATGAAATTATGCTTAGCCAAATACTCTACATTGGCAATAGTTGGTGTTATTGGGTGCCCTATGTTCCGTTCAGTGAGTTAGGGCCCAAAAGAAAAATAGCTGTTTTTTCTTACCATTTCTTATTATTTCTCAGACCACAGCCTGACCACCCTAACTTCCTTCATAAATCTACATTTGAACACATGTCCCCATTGTAGATTCATTAACAGGAAGGACCAATGTAGAAGTCACTAAATCATCCTTAAGCCTAGAGATCAGAAAATATCAAGAGCAGTAATATACAGAATGAATTTTTGTGATGGTTATTTTAAATGCCCAGATTAAATCATTATTTTATTACTTGCTTACTTCTTTGCAAGTTTATTAATATATTTTTATTTTAAAATAATTAGTTAACTTACCTTTGATAAAAAAGATATATGAAAGAATCCGATGATGTCAATCCAACTAAGTTAACGCTCCCCAGACACTATCAGCATTTTATTACAATTGTCAAAAAAAACCCAAAACACCAAAGACCAACAATTTTATTGTTTTGATTATTGAGATCTAGCCACAGATCAACTGAGCAATTAAAATCTCCAAATAACATTCCCTGAATTGTCAAACAAAGGAGGAGTTCCCAATGGAAAGAATTTTTTGAAGAGAGAAGCTCTATCTGTAACTGCTCTGCCAGTAAATGGTTGCACTAATTGGAATATACAGAAATATTTTACCAGTTTAACAATGCATGACACCCTAATAAGATTGCAATGACAAGCTTTTCTTTATATGCAAGGTGATGTTACTGCATGCTTAGAATATACATGGGCTCATATGTCTTTTTATGACAGGAGTTATAAATGAATTTTTAAAAGGAATTAAATAATGTCTGCTTGACTAAACTCTTTCAAGTAGATGAAATTATATTCTATGAAATGAAAAAAACTAAAAACAAACCTTGCTTTCCTGTTATTGACTGGAGTTGGAGTAATATGTTGGTAGGGAATCTTAAGCTTGTATGAAAATAAAAAGGATAAATCCTATTTGCATATGAAATGCCTTGCCAATAACTTCTCTTAGATAATGTGTTTTCCCTTCTCCGTCCCACCCCCACCCCTTGCAAAAGGTAGATGGGAGGAATTCAAGCCTAGAACTGTTAATGACGATTTTTCCAAGTCAGAGGACTTTCACATCAATATGCCTCTCTGCTAATCTATATACTCTGGAGGTGGTGAGCTCTGACAGTGTTTTGATGGTTTTATGATGGCTTGTGTATATTTACATTGTATTTAAAATATTCCTTTTAATTATCATTTGAGTGACAATGCTTAATCTTTAGATCTTTATCAGCACCCCCTGGTGATATATGTTTGTTAAATTACTAAAGAGAGGAAATTTAATGGAGCCAGAACTTTATGCTGGTAATGAGGCTGAGGAGTAGATGATTAACCCGCTTAACTCCACTTTATAGAGATAAAGTAGACTTTTTTTTTTAAGCATCCTAATTTCTTCAAAGGAAGGCTTGAAAACTGAGACAAGAGCAGGAGTTAGCTAGGAATTGATACCAAATAAATATCCCAGTAGAAGCTTGTACAAAAGAAATCATTTTGCATTTTGAGTACTGTGTCCTTGGACCTCCTGATATTCATTTTCTCTGTTACTATCTCTGTGTATATGTCTCTATGTTCTCTGTCTCTCTGTCTCTCTGTCTCCCTGTCTCTCTCTCTCTCTCTCTCTCTCTCTCTCTCTCTCTCTCTCTCTCTCTCTCTCTCTGTCTCTCTCTCTCCCCATATGACAGATAACTCTATTAAGGTCTTTCTCTGATAACATTATGGAGGTGACTACAGCCTCTCTAGTGGTAATATCAACATAGCACTAGCTCTCAAAGGTTCAACTCAAGTGGAAAGCCTGCATGTCTAGGCCTGGGAAGGTGACCCACTGCTACAGTCAGTGGAGAGAGCTCAGCTAAGTTCCAATAGGTTCTTCATGAGGTTGATTCATTGATGATTTTTATATAAGTTCTATCTACTAAACTGTTTGAAGGGTCATGATCACATCAATTGTTGGTTCCCCTGTGACTTCATACAAACATTGTATGAAATTACAGAACCTAGGACTAGCTGTATGGTGCAGTGAAGAGAACCCTGCCACAATGACCATATCCAGAGAATCAGGGCAGAATTGTTATCTTTAGCCATCAAAGACATGTCGCATTAAAAGGTAGGTAAGAAGTGCTTAAAAGGCACTTTCAGATTTATTGTGTACAGGCAGGAACAAAAGACAGACCTGGATTATTATATTCATATCACAAATGAAGAAACTGAGAGACAGAGAGGTTAAAGACTTTATTAAGGATGGGCTTAGAGTCCCAGAATTCATTAGGAAACTCCACCTTTACTATCATTGAAGTCTGACCTTCCTTGGTTCTGAAACACTAAACCAAAATTTTAGGCAAAGTTGAAAGGATGAACAAATGTTGGGGACTGAATGTGCACAAACACTGAAGTTATGAGAAAGTTAATGAGCATTATCCCCAGCACTTAACACAGTGTCTGCTACATAGTATGTGAATTTATTTACTCATCCATTCAGTTATTCATTCTCCTAGACATTCTTGAAACAATACACATAAGGTAGGAAATATTAAATATTGTGGATTACCTTACATGGAACAAGCAATAATCCTATTCTCAGAGAAACTCTTCACAAAGCCCAAAGTTTTCATTGGTCACCTAAAATTTGAAAACTATAGATTCTGCTACCAGCCATTGATAACTAGAGTCAAAAATGCCAGCACACACATTAGTGACTATCAGACAGTGTGGCATCAAATATGGCAGTATGTTCCTGATTAATGATTTTATGCCTTTTATATTACAGTTTATACTGGCAGCCCAGTGATGCATTAGATTGATTGAGTGTTGGATTCTGAGTCAGGAAGACCTAAGCCTCAGATAGTTACTAGCTATATGACTAAGACGCTTTAATTTTTTCAGTCACAGTTACTTCATCTGTAAGTTGGGGATAATTACAGCATCTACTTCCCAGGGTTGTTGTGGGGCAAAAATGTGATCTTTTTAAAATGCTTCACAAACCTTAAAATACTGTTTATAAATGCTGGCTATTATTTTTATAAAGGAATTCTCCCCACCCTCAACAGTCATTTAAAGTAAGCAAAGCCTCTTGTAATTGAGGAAGATGGGGCTGATATTAAATGACTTACTGTTCATACAATGGGAAAGCATTGGAAGTTAGCATACTAGTAAGACTTGGCTGCTCCTTGGAGTACACTTAGCCTCAATTGGATGAGAATCTTTTCTACATCGTCCCACTTAATGTTAAAAGGACCAAACAGTATCGCCAGCAACAGTTATTAATCAACAGGATTCACATAGGAGGAATGATGGCAGTGACTATAAGAGAATCCTATCAATACGAAGAGGAGCAGGTGAGTACTGTGATCTAGGGAAGGTGAACTTAGGAAATGTGAAATGGTTCCTAAGGTCAAGGAGGAAGTGTTTTTTTTTGTTTTGCTTTTTTGTTCCTATATCCCTCAGAGCCAAGCAATGCCCAGAAGCATAGTAAGTATGTAATAATTGCTTGCTCAGCTGGAACTGAACAAAGAGTCAAGGACCAAGGCAAAAGACTGAGAATCCAAGCCAGTAAATGTGAGCAGTGAGAAATCAGAATTTGGCTAAGGGGACTTGGTTTTGGGTATTAGCTGCAAAAATAGAGATTGGTAATAAACTTAAAGGCTTTGAAAACCAGAGGCTTTCTAGGGCCATAACTGATCTCAGGATATGAACAATGCTGAACCACAGAAGAGATCAATAAGTTTGCATTGTATTGAGAGAGTAATAATAATGATGATGATGTAGTTATACATTTATACAAAGCTTGAAGGTATGCAAAAAGTTTTACATATATACTCTCATTTGATTCTCACAACAACTCTGTGAGGGAGGTGCTATTATTATCATTCTTTTAGTGATGAAGAAATGAAGGTTAAGAGGTTAAGGGCAACATTTGAATTTGAATCTTCCTGGCTCCAAGTCCAGAGCTCTCTCTACTGTCATGACCACTTAGAGAACCAAAATGGTAGTATTGGAGTTGTGGATAAAAAAATCCCATCCAAGGATAACACCATTCAAACTAATAAGTATTCATTAAATACCTGCTATGTACAAAGCAGAATATTTATAGGTTAGAAGTTGGCAGACTATCCTAGTAATTGCTTTATGAAAATTCAGGATATCCTAAGTAGCATATACCAAAGCAACTCTCAGGAACCCCTGGAACAAAATTTAGAATTCTGTGGACAACACCCCCCGCCCAAGGAAAATCAGCTTTGGGATAGTTGCAAAACATCCCATTTCTTTTAGACCATAAACAATCTAGGATTACAGAATATAGAGCTGGAAGAGATCCTAGAGATCCTATTGTCTGATCTCATTTTGCAGATGAAAAAAACTGAGGCCCAGCAAGGTAAATTGACTGGCCCAATAAATTGACTGGCCTAATATCTCTTCCAGGAAATAAGTGGCTGAGGCAGGATTTGAACTAGGTCTTCTGCCTCCCTGGACACAATATGACCTCTAATGTCGCTTACAGCTCTGATCTATGCCTCCAGATCAAGGTTATTGCTCCTCTCCCAATTTGCAGCCTGTGGGATTAAGCGTTGGAGCTTTAAATAATGCAGCCCTCTCAATAACTTGTCCCCATACACCAGTGAAGCCTTCATGTATTCAAGGGGACCAGAGGACTGATCTCCATCATATTTGCAGCCATTTCATCACCAGAATAAGGGCAATGTGTCTGAGTTTAAAGAATAGAGACAGCAATGACTCTTAGAGAACTGCAGGAGATGTCAATGTCCTTGCTGCCCTGGTGGGGTAGCTGAGATGAGGAGCTGTGGTCACAGGGCATCCTAGGCCCCAGAATGGAGAAGCTTGGCTCATTTTCTGCCCACGAGCCCCACCCCATAGCTTTGGTCTGGCAGCTCACCTGGCAACCCAAAGATGAACAGACTTGTTAGATTGTTTTTGTCGCCTGCTTGGTAATTGTTGTTTAAACACCAAAGTTTGCTGTTAATGTTGTCTTATTACAGAGAATTCTCCTTGACAAAACTCGTGGGAAAAAGGAACTGATTTATGCACAGTTTGGCCTGAAGCATTTGCGTCAGTGCCTTGCTTCTAGAAGAGTATACTTTGACTTATGTATTGCTTGCTTAATAGACCACAAAAGTCAACATCCCTTTGGAAGAACAACTCGTGCTTGAAGGAGTCACAAGTTCCAAAAGATCCTGTTAAGGCAGGATGTTGTGAGAAACCCACAATTGGAGCAAAACCCCATGTTTCCTAATTATAATGCTAATATTTAGGAAAGCTTCAGCGATTGATTCTCCTTTCTATAGCCCTGAAGGTTTGGGTTTCCCACCCTTTGGTTTGGGGGTCTGGAAGTAAATCAGGGGAATTTTATTTTTAACAAAAGAAAGTGTCTCTTCTCCCTGGGGAATATGGGGGTGGCAAGGCTACCAGGAAAGGGAAGTTAATGTACAGGGGAGGCAATAGCTTCAGGTAAGGAGTCACTGAGCCCCTGAAGCAGATACAAGAACAAGTTATGATATATTTTCCACACAAAGGAGTTATTTGATTATTGTCATAGATATTCTGAGTATTTTTCAATACCTTCTGCCCCATCCCATTTTCCAGGAACCCTGTGGCATGTCCCTGATCCTTTCCCTTCCTCCTCTAACCCAACCCAGGGTTGGGCCTTCATGTGACTGGGAAAGCAGGGCAGACATTGGCACAACAGCCAGAGCAATGAAATTTGACCTGACTCCTAATAATGACTCATACCTGAGATAATCCTTGGCCCCACGGTGCCCTTGGAGGGCCCTACCGGCCTCATCTAGTGGCCAATGTGTGCAAATGAGCACATGCTACCAGGCCTTTGTGCCTGTCACCAGACTGGGAGCAGCTCTAGCTTCTCCAAAGAGGAACCAGGTTTAAACTGAAAATAACAAGCACTATAAATCATTAAATACGGCAAACAGGGTGTCTTTGTGTTCAGAGATTATGCAGAGCATAGGAAAGGCAAGAAAGAGCCTTCTAATCACAAGCCTGAAATAAACAGCCTTGTGGAACAGATGGGCAAAGCCCATGGACTTTCCTTCTTTCATGAGAGGAAGGGCTATTATTTAAATTTATCTTCAGTGGAAGTCACTGGAACCCCATCTTGATGATTAAATCTGTTTGATCATGATATCCTGCTGCATTAAACAATGACCTTCTCAACTCAGAAACATGCCAAGATGCCACATTTCCATGGCCAAGGACACACAGCAATGAGCAAGTTCATAGGATTATAGGATGTATGCTAGATCAGTCAAGGTTTAGTACAGTCACTATCTCTTATATCTCTTCTTCATCCTTTTGTACCAGATTGGGAGTTCCCTACAAGAAAGAGAAAAAAATGTCCTTGTATTTTAGGTATCCTATAACCCCAAGTAGTGATAGATAGTCCAAATGATCACTTCTACCTCATCCAGCCACCACAATAATCATGGATAGGATAAGTGAGAATCAGCACTCACTGCATACAGGTGTGTAACTTTTAGGAAATAGAATTTGACTTATTTAATCTAGGGCCATGACTGCCCTGTGGAATTCCTTGCCATAAGTCCATAGAAAGCAAATCACCAGATGTTTTGATCAGTTTTGACCCAAATTCCAACATCAATCTTCATGCCGACACTGAATGTAAACTTAGGAGTAGATCTCCAAAGAAATTACTCATCATCAACTATTCATAGAACCAAGGTTTTATGGATGACTCCAGCTTCCTAAATATTACCTTATAGAATCCAGTTAGTGTTCCCTCCTACCCAGGATACTTTCCAATAATAACTGACACTTTGGGGAGCTTCCAAGTGGCCCTCCATAAGGTTGACTTAAAAAGGTTAAGGATAAATGCTTCCAGTTTCTCTTTATTAATTTGTAGTGACTCAACTATTCTGCATTCATGTCTCTAAAGTCCTTAAATAAATGATAAATCATTTTAGATAATTATCATTATGAGTGAATTCCATGTATATAAACTTGTAACTTATGAGTGTCCTTTTGCTAAAGGTCTGCTAATAATCCATTGTGAAGGAAAATTACCTTTACATCTAGATTGCCTTGTGTTAGGTGTTCTGGTGAATATAATGCTGCCCACTGTCTTAGTGTCTCCAGAACAGACTAACTTTGTGTCAATGGGTGAATCTCTCAACCTTAGTTTCCTCATCTGTAAAATGGGGATATAACCTTAGAGAGTTATAAAGATCAAATGCACTATTTGTAAAGCACTTTCAAACCTTAAAGCACTACATAAATTCTATTATTGTTGTTATAATTTCATTATATTATTTTCAGGATTTTTGTACTAATTCTTACATTTATTTTTAAATATTTTAATTTTTTAAAATTTAATTTCAATTCCAAATTTTCTTCCTCCTTGCAGGCCTTCCTTCACTCATTGAGAAGGCAAGTAATATGATATTTAGGATTTTTTTTAATTCCATTTCTTATTCTAGCTAATCTTACAAATCTTGGCCAACAATCTCTCCTTGCATCCAAAAACTTTGCAGAAGGGAGAGTTGTAATTTTATGCTTCTCTTGAGTTTTTCATTCTAACTCCTTATTTAGAATAGAAGCTATAACATGACTCTCTTTTTAATGCCCCCCCAAATAGGTATTTTTTTCTGATTTGTGATTATGTTACACCAGTGTCTATGTACCATTGATTAGATTCTTAGAATGGATTTTATTTAATAACCATTGTTTCACCAACAACTAATTAAATCTGCTATCTAAATTGAACAGAAAATTATGGGGGGAGGGAGGTAAAAAAGCATTTGCAAAAGACTTCATTACAGATAAGACTATTATTTGGTCATCTCAAGAATTTGAGATCAAATTTACAAGCAGTATCCTGATCAAATTTCTTTCCTAGCCTGCTGTACCCTAGACCCTTGAAAGCAGCCCATTATTTCCCTCCCATTTATTATAGTGTCCTAGTTGCTGGCAACACTCCCGCTGTTTAAGGTTACTTTCATTAATTAACCGAAAGTTAATTTCTTTGCAAGCAAAATCTCTGATCTCATTATGTTGTCTTTAAAGCTGAAAGCTTCAGGTTTTCTGCTCTCCTTTGATGGCACAATAAAAAGCATACCCTTTATCTTAAAGTAAACCGTCTCCAGGGTTTAATTTAATAGTCCTTGAAATAGTTACAGTACAGCCAGGCAGACTATAGTAATATGCCAGTTTCAGAAAGCACTGTCTTCTTTGGAGTTAGTAATCCTAGTCTAGCAATGGGCCCAGATTTGGGCTTCAGGGATTCCACTTCAAATAAATTCTGTTTTTACCTCTTGAGGTCACCTTTTTACAAAAGATACCCCATGACCTTCTTTAAGGACAAGACAGATACATAGGATCAATCTCTCCCCTGAAGTAGAGAACACATGAGAATGATTCTCTAGGATTTTTATAGAATTGAGGGGCTACCAGTAGAGGGGTTGCCATTTCCTCTCTTTGCCTTCAGGATGCTTGTTAATGAATTGCTTTCTTTCTGAGATGGTATCATTCTAGATTTTACCTACTGATCTTGGATAGTATGTAGGACATTTCCTTAGAGATGAGGTTATTCCTGATACTTGGAAACGTAGGGAGTTGGTGTCAGCACAAAGAAGAAATTCCAGGTGATCTCATAGTTATGCTGTGTTCATCCTGGCTAGGATGGAGGTTGTTACTCATCATTCCCCCCACCACCACTTTGCTCTTCTTCATTGTACTTTGGGACATAAACAGCGTATTCTACCTGTCTTTCATAGTTAGCTTCAAGTTCCGTTATGAAATCTGGGTGCTTTCTAGAGCATTAAATTCAGTGAATTGAGATGGGGTCAGACTGTCTTTTTGGAGGCACAAGATATACATCTTTGCAACCCTAAAGTGAGTCAATTCTCGGGGAACCCACCTGCTACATGAAGAAGCCATTTATTTGTATCCCTCTGAGCCCTGTGATGTCAAGCCTGCTGCTGAGATTGACCTAAGTCTGATCTAGACTGCTTGAGGAAATAGCTTCAAAAGCAGAGGTGGTTAGTAGCTTGGCCTGAGTGATTGCCATTATTCCTTGGAGGCTTAAACCGTGGCATTGGTCTATTTTTCTGGGGCCAGTTGATGATGAAGGATAAAGTCGACTCAACTCCAGGCAGTTCAAACTCAGGCAGAAATTTCTAGGTCTCAGAAAAAAAAAATATCAAGTGCCCCTTAGGGCTCTTGTAAAAGTCAGAGGTCCAAGGTAATGTATTGGCAAGGTTCCTTTCTGCTTTGGTGCTTTCTTTATAGCTTATCCCCATGCTTTTAGGCAAAAGTATTGTCAGTGGTATTGATTAGTTGATCTGATAATCCAGCAGGCCCCCTGATGTGTTAAATTTCCTTCCTTCATATGACAGTATGGGAGGAGGATATGCTGCTGAAGGGGAGCTCTCAATGCATTCTAGTGAGGCCTTGCCACCGACAGGGAGTTAACCTTAGGCATGACAATTCCAATTATTTTTTTGTCTGTCACATTTAACCCCTCTCAGGTCATCTCTTTCAGACTGCCTCTGGATGTGATAAATACTTGGACTTAGGCAGAAGATTTTAGGAGTGTCTATTCATGTATTATCACATTCTATATTTGTGCAAGGAATTTTTTTTTAATCTCTTTAGTTGTCTTCCTTCCCTATTTCAGAAACAGTATCTGTTTTGTTCCCTGTCCTACACTGGCCTAGAGAAATCCAAATACTCATGTCTTCTTTGATTAGCATTTCACAAATATCTTTATAAGATGGCTGAGCACTCATAAGGTAAATATCAGTGGAAGGCATAGCCTTAGGGTAGGGCTTTCCTACCATCTCAACATGATGTTGAGGCAGCTGCCTTTGGTTCAACTTTATGAATGTAATAATTTTTACTAAACTGATCCTATTTGATTGAAGCATTTGGCAAGTTTGAAGTCAAAGTTGTCATTTCTTGGATAACTCAACCCATACTGGCCAGCAGTTTTCAAAAAAATGGAGCACCTAGTTTTCTTGACAGGTCTGACATCCTACCCCATCATTACTGGAGAAATTCCAGACATAAAAGGTTGATGGTAGGCCCCCCTGAAAGAATACAGAACTCTTCCCCTTCCTACCATTTTGGCAGATTATACTGATGGACATCATGGTGTCATTTGTACTAAACCTCCAGCTTACTATAGTTGATGGCAATTACATTTTCCATTTTGGCAACCAATTTAATCCACTTTTGAAATAAAAAAAAATAATAGTACTTGAAGGTGGAGAAAGTTTAATCTAAATAAAATTTTAAAAGGATTGGAGAAAACTATGAACACCTGAACAATAAGATTTACAGTGAAACACCAACAGGTCAAATTCCTAAACACAATTTCATACAATTTCATACTTGACTAGTGATCTTACATTAGCAAAAATAACCATTTTTATTTCTACTAAATGAGCCATAATGTGTACAGGTTTAGAAAAGTATAGTATTGCTCATCCCATCTGCATACCATTAAGGCATATTTGATAACAACAACAGTATTAGATTATCTAAAGAGTTAATATTGAATCCTGCCCACAGCAACCACATAATTAAGGGCAAGATTAGCAGAGATGAGAAATTTATGCTGAAAATATCATGATAGCATGAAAAACAAAATAATTTCACTGAGTAGTTGTTTCTGTTGCCATAATCCTAATGATAAACTCTGTTACACTAATAATAGGAGAAAAACTAATTGCAGTGAGGACAGGACAAATCTTTTTTAATCCTCGTTGTCATCTCAGCTAAGTCCAAACCCATTTGTATTAACCTTTGCTGACAGAGTCACATGATGGACATAATTTCTTATAATTTACCAGCTATGGATCTAACCTTTCTTCATCAAATATTCATAAAGGCAGGATTCTCAATGATTTCCTGTCTCTCTTCATATTTACAGCGTGTTGTCTTCTTCCTTTTTACAGTCATTTGGATACAATTGAAGTCAGATGGAATTAAAGTTAAATGCTTTTATCAACTAAGGTGCCTAAAGCAAAGACATAAGCAGTGGACACGTGTTTCTGTGCCCCTTGTCATTCTCATTTGCTGCCCATACACCACCCTTCCAAAGTCAGACTCCCTTCCCTAGAAGAGGCCAACATCAGCAAAAGATTAAAATGTCAGTGGCCTCACTTGCCCTTGCTAAGAGGGTGAACTCTGCAGCCCAAAGCAGAGACCCAGTCTCTTTTGGGAACCTCCAGAAAAGACTACCCTCTTCTAATACCTTTAGAGCATCTCAGATCCACAGACCTCAGCCCCTAATTTTGTTTGAGCTAGTATGCCCAGAGAGACCTACAAAATTTGCCCTTGGCTGGAATAATGGCCAGCAAGAATGGACCCTTTCCACTCAGAAATATTACCATTTGAAACCTTGGCTCTAAGTATATTCAGGAGGAACATCTGTTTCTACTTTGCATCTTTGTTGCTTTGACAGTTTTCTTAAAAAGACATTTAAGATGAAAGAAGGGTTTTTTTAGGTTCACTTTAAAAAAGAATATATAGTATTGGGTCTTTCCTTACTCAGACCACTTACACTTTAAGTATTGCAAGAGGTTAGCATCAGGGGTAAGATGACTAACGGAAGGGATTCCAAATGAGTTCCTTCTTTCTTTTTCAATCTTCAAATGACATTTCTTTGTACAAGAGCAGGAAAGCTGATGCTCTTGGTAAAATACCCCCTATGGTACAAGGGAAATCTTTTGGTTCACTGCCTACCGAACCCTGTATTGACTGAGCTAAGAATTGGCTTTCTGCTTGCTGAGATCCCCTGAGCCTTGACTGGTGGTGAGGCAGATAGAGCCAAAGGCACAGGACTAATCACCGAATGAGTTAACTAGAGTCTTGACCCCAACTCGTCTGGCAAATGGAGCTTTTATAGGGAGGTGTAAAAAAATTTTTTTTTTAAATCTTGACTGCAAGAGAATTTTTACAAGCCAATTGTTTTGAAAAATATTTGTTGTGTTCTGAAACACCCCCCCCAATGGTTTTTTTCAGCCTGTATTTCTTCATTGGAAGAAATGAAGAAAAACATCTTCAAAATCTCTTCCCTTTAGTCACCCCCCCAAAAAAAATATCAGCTGAAATAATTTAGTAAATATATACATTTGGAAAACTCGCTGATGACACAAATGTTTCCAGTGGAAAGGGGGAAAAAAGCAGAAAAAACCTCTACCATTGAGGAATACTCAAGGAAAATAATAGGAGATCATCATTTTAAGAAAATTCTTTACAACATTTGACTGTAATGTGTGAAGATCTGAAAAATACCTTCCCTCCCTCTCCACCCCCCCCCCAACAGAAAAATAACCTAATATGACAGTTCTCTTTTAAGGTTGGTGTGAATTTTTCTTTTCCAGGAAAGTTACTGCTTTCCCTGTGTATTCAAAATGTTTACCTGTATGTGGATAAATGACCTGCCAAAAATTGCCAAATCCTCCACCTAAATCCCAAGTAATGAAGCAATACTTGATTAGCAACAATAATAGATTGTTCTCACTGATAAAGACCTTGAAGCACTTTACTCCCTCACCTTCCCCCAAGAAGCAAACCTATGAGGTACTGTTAGTATCATTATCTCTGTTTCTTAGATGAGGAAATTTAAATTGAGGAAGTCAAATTATTTGTCCAAGGGTATAATAATAACCATGAAAATAATAATAGCTAATATTTATATAGCTCTTATGTGCCAGACACTATATTAACACTTTACAATTATTTCTCATTTGATTTTTATAGCAAACCAGATGCTGTTGTTATCCCTATTTTACAGGTGAAAAAACTGAGTTAAGCAGAGGTTAAGTGACTTGCCCAGGGTCACACAGTAAGTGTCTGAGGTCAGATTTAAACTGAGGTCTTCTTGATTCCAGACTGGTGTTTTTCCATTGTGACTTCTAGCTGTCTAGGCACTCAGCAAGTGAGAGGTAGTAACAGGACTAAAACCCAAACCCTGCTACTCCCTGAGCAGTATTCTTATCACTCTATAAATAATGATTCTTTTATTTTGCTAAGCCAGATCCTGGCTTCACCAAAGCATTAAGACCTTTCAAGTTCATCTCTAGACATATAGAATGATTTAAATTTATAGCTCCTAATTGTCCCAAGTCATCCAGTCTCCACTGAGCATTTAACCTATTAGCTCTGCAGAAGAATCATAGTGAAGCCTCAATAAGGTATTTCATGTGAATTCCCAGATGGTCTTGTCTGCTGTACAGTTCTTCTGAAAAGTGTAAATTCCAACTTAGCAGTCTACAGAGAAATCTATTCTTCTAGCAGGCCTTTTACAAGGGCAGAAGGTTATACCAGCTAATCAAGTCATTGCCATGCTATCCTGACTAACTACTGAGCCCTGGTCATTTCCCAGGCGACCTCTCTCCTGCCATGCTCAGTAAGAGGCTGACTTTCTCCATTAGTAGTTTTATTTGTGAGAATTGGAAAGGTGACTTGTAATAGAGCTCCTTCTTCCCAACTCCCCTATAATAACATTCTGCACAGGCTGATGTCCTTTGATTCAGGATGACCTTCTTAGTTTCAGGAAATCAGAAAGCATTAAATAAGGAGCAACAGTAAGCCTGAAAATGTCACTCAGAGAGTCAAATGTGACTTTTTTCTGCCACCCATACCTAGCACATAGTGAAACATGTGGGTTTCTCTCTCTTCCCTGAATGAGACTGGTTCTTCTCTTCTGGAACCAAGTGGGTGATGGCTAGGTGGCCAGAGGCATTCTTTCAGAGGCTGAGTGTTCACCAAGTATGATTTTTAATCCTCTATGGTTCTCTTTTTGACAGATAAGAAAATTGAGCTTACTTATCATTTCCAAGATCATGCCATAAAGCAAATGTTGGTGGCTAGAAAATGAGATAAAGCCAAGATGACAAAGGAATGACAGATTTGAAATTTTAGGTAACTTAAGTGAGGGTCTATAAGCCATTGTGACCAAAATCAGGAAAATTGGTAATGATACTGTGCTAGAAGAGAAGTCAGCATTTTTTCCTCTGTCCCTTTTTTTAGATTTTATTTTTTTAGGTTTTTGCAGGCAAATGGGGTTAAGTGGCTTACCCAAGGCCACACAGCTAGGTGATTATTAAGTGTCTGAGGCCGGATTTGAACTCAGGTACTCCTGACTCCAAGGCTGGTGCTCTATCCACTGCACCACCTAGCTGCCTCCTCTGTCCCTTCTAAAACAGCATTCTCCAAAATTAATTTGGCCATGGAACCCTTTATTACTAGCTGAAAGGTTTGAGGAACTTTGGATACTTCCACAGTGGAGTTGGATGTTTTATAGGAAAATTGAGGAAATTAAGCTTATTTTCAAACTGCAAAATGTATATATATATATATATATATATATATATATATATATATATATATATATATATATATATATATATATATATGAGAGATAAGAAAACTTGTTACAGATATTCCCTGGAAAATATCCTTTTCTCATATAACCCCAGGTCACAAGTGATGGAACCCCTTATGAGATAGAAGTACACCTGCAAGGTGACCAATAAAACTCAAGATAGTAGCCACCTCTGGAGACCCAACCTGCAAATACAAGGAGGAATGCCCTGGAGAGGGTGCTACATAAATATTTTTAGAACACATATTCTGTTATCTTTAGAATTAGCATTTTCTCATATCTTCCCTATTCACAGGTGGTAGAAACTCAGAATTCTGCAGATATTGGCATAGGGGATGTCCTAGTAGGCGGTGATGGCACTACTAACTGATTCATTCATTACAGTGGTCCAACAGCCAAACTTGAAAGGCTACAATGCAAGCCTAACATGGATCTTTTTTGCCACCCCCCTCATCTTTTAACTTCCAGGATAGCCACAAGTTTTGTCCTACAGTGACATTGCTAGAGATTCAGGCAAAATTTCAGATGGAAGGATTTCAGAGTGTCTATTGAGCAATTTTGATCATCTCTTTTATTCAGAGGCATTCTAAAAGCAATATCAGAACTTACTTAGAAGAGTAGTTTAATCTTCTGGGGGGTCTCAGGATATAGTATCATCATTCTCTGAATACTTCCCTCCTGCCCTCTCAACCACCTGACTATCCACAGCATCTCAAAGAAAAGAACATTAAATTGGATGTTAGTTGAGTTCAGAGACATATATCAGGTAACCTGAGAAATATAGAATGTCCTCCACATTATTTCTTCTCTATCCCTAAGTCAAAAAAAAAAAAAAAAAGAAAACAAAGATAACAGTGATGATGAAATTCAGAGCCCAAGGAGGAAATGGTTTGGTTCCACTACAGAATTTTAGGGAGTATGTTTCTCTGTATAACAAAAGCACTGTTCACCCCCTACCATATCATGGAGCATAAATAATTATAGTCTTAAGAAGATCTAGTTCATGTCCCTCAAGAAGCCTGCCTTCTTCATTCAAAGTACTATGATATAATGATTCAAGGTTCTACTTGCCAGCATATTCTCAAGCAGAATTCTGATATGGCATTTACCATCTACTCTTAGCAAAATAGATAGAACAGGGAAGGGGAGGGGTGAAAGTTTGCTTAGTGATCAGTGAACCAAGAATGAATGAATCAAATTTCATTTTGAAATCTGAATTATACATATATCTAGTATCTACCTCCTAGATTGTTGTGAGAAACAAATGAGATAATTACATGTAAAGCATTTTAAGTTTGGGTTTACTCTGATTATATAGGCAGGTAGTAGTAGTAGTGACTGTCCTTTCTGTGTTTTGGGAACTATTCATGAATTTCTTAAAAGGGCAGAATAGTGTTCTGCAACCATTAAGATGAATGGATTTCATATAGAGAACTGAGTCATATTTTTAAAAACAAAAAGCCATTCCCCAGTTGACAAATGGTCAAAGGATATGAAAAGGCAATTTACAGATGAGGAGATCAAAGCAATCCATAGCCATATGAAAAAATGCTCTAAATCATTAAGTATTAGAGAAATGCAAATTAAAGCTTCTCTGAGGTACCATCTCACACTGCTTAGATTGGCCAATATGACCAGGAAGGATAGTGATCATTGTTGGAAGGGTTGTGGGAAATCTGGGACACTATTACACTGTTGGTGGAGCTGTGAACTCATCCAACCCTTCTGGAGAGCTATTTGGAACTATGCCCAAGGGGCAACAAAAATGTGCATGCACTTTGACCAGCAGTATCACTACTGGGTCTATACCCTGAAGAGATGATGAAAAAGGGTAAAAACATTACTTGTACAAAAATATTTATAGCAGCCCTGTTTGTGGTGGCAAAGAATTGGAAATCAAGTAAATGTCCTTCAATTGGGGAATGGCTTAGCAAACTGTGGTATATGTATGTCATGGAACACTATTGTTCTATTAGAGACCAGGAGGGATGGGATTTCAGGGAAGCCTGGAGGGATTTGCATGAACTGATTCTGAGTGAGATGAGCAGAACCAGAAAAACACTGTACACCCTAACAGCAACATGGGAGTGATGTTCAACCTTGAAGGACTCACTCACTCCATCAGTGCAACAATCAGGAACAATTTTGGGCTGTCTGCAAAGGAGAGTGTCAGCTGTATCCAGATAAGGAGCTGTGGAGTTTGAACAAAGTTCAAGGACCATTCCCTTTAATTTAGGAAAAAACAAATATCTTATTGTCTGATCTTGTTACCTCTTAGACTTCTTGTCTCTTCCCTAAGGATATGATTTCTCTCTCATCACACTCAATTTGGATCAAGGTACAACATGGAAACAAAGTAAAGACTGACAGACTGCTTTCTGTGGGGGGGGGGGAGCAAGATAGGGGAAAAATTGTAAAACTCAAATAATATCTTTAATAAAAATTAATTTAAAAAAAGATGAATGGATTTCCTAAACTGAGAAGAAATCATAGAGATGGTATTTGGCACCTAAAAGTTAATTAAGGAAGCTCCAATATAGTGTTGCTAATTCTAGGTCTAGGATAGTTGACTAACAGCTGAAAAGAGAGAAATCCTAACTTTAATCTGTCTAACAAGACCTAGATGGTCAACTTTAAAATAGAAGCAATAGAGCTTTGCTCCTTTCCATTAAATAGCTATCCTTTGCTTTGTCTCTTCTGTCTCTTAAGTTTATCAGTAGAATATCCTCTTTTCTAATTGTCCATCTTTGACTTTTTGGTCTTGAGCCCAGCATTTCTGTCTTTTCATTTTTAGTTCATATTCCCTTCCTTTCACAAACCATATTCCAGATCAATTTGACTTCTGACTATTCCCCAAAATTGACAGTTGATCTAGATCTCCTACCTCTGTGCATTTTAATAAGCACAATCCTAGATCTGCAATGCAGCCTCCTCACTACTGCATCCCAGAATCTTTCTCTTCTTTCAAGGTTCAGTTCAGGTGCTACCTCCTCAATGAAGATTTCCCTGATCTCCATCCTCTCACTCTCAAACAAACACCCAGAAAAATAAGGGAAATTTGCAGTAGAAAAGTCTCCCTCTTCAGCTTTCCTTATGATATTTGCATTGCCCTCCCCTGCAAAGTGTAAGCTCCTAGAGGGCAGGAACTATTTCAAGTGTGCTTTTTTATTCTTAGCTCCTAATTCAATGTTTTATGCACTTTGTGCTGTCTTCTTCATTCGTAACCAAGTCTTTATGACCCCATTTGGAATTTTCTTGGCAAAGACACCAGCTTAGTTTTGCCATTTCATTCTCCAGATGATTTTTTACAGATGAGGAAATTGAGGCAAAGAGGGATAATTGAGTTGCCCAGAGTCATATAGCTAGACAAATCTAATGTCAGTTTTGAACTTGGGAAGGTGAGTCTCCCTGACTCTGGGCTTGGCACTCTAACTGCCCCAATTAGCATTTACTCACTGTTTGAGGGGTGGAGTTACTTTTGGTTTTTGGTTGGTTGGTTGTTGTCCTTTGTTATCAAAGACCAGAATGACATCACTGTTTGAGAAAAATTGCTGCGTGTCTGACTGTGGCTGATCAGACCAATATGAGGTAGGTGTTCACATGGACGATTTGTGCCCAACTTGTGGTAGAGCATTCTGATTGTGATTGTCATGTTTCCTTTAAGCTGCTTCAATTCTGCCTTCCTCATAGAGCACAGCACCCTCACTGATGAGGGCATGCTATGCTGGATGGTCCTATGCTAGTATCTCCCATGCTGTACAGTCAATTCTAAAGCTCTTCAATGAGATCTTCAGGGTATTTCGGTATCACTTCTTGTGAGTGCCTGCCCTGTCTGAGTTCCCCATAAAATAGTTTTTTTGGCAAGCATACATCTGGTATTCTTACAATGTGTCCAGCCCATCATAGTTGCACTCTCTGTAGTAATATTGGAATTCTAGGCAGTTTAGTTCAAGAAAGGACCTTTATTTTTTAATTGAATTGAAATAACCTTATGTGACAAGCAGAAGATTGGGCTGTGAATTAGCTCCGTCCGTGGTACAAGTCCCTTCTGAAGGAGATACTTTGTAGACTTTAGAAGCTGATATAACATCTTAGCTTTTGCTTATTGTCACAATCATGTACATTATATCTTGGCCTGCTATTATGTTAAGAGTAAATGAAAATGAATGGCTAGAACAAAGGAAAGAAGGAAGAAGAAGATCTCTGGTAGAATTGCATTTTAAAAACTTGTTATTTAGGAGGGATACCATGTTGAACATTTTAAAAATCACTGCTATCTGTCCTTGGTAGTTTGGTTATCTTTTTCTTTTAAGGTTTTTGCAAAACAGAGGGGTTAAGTGGCTTGCCCAAGGCCACCCAGCTAGGTAATTATTAAGTCTCTGAGGCCAGATTTGAACTCAGGTACTCCTGACTCCAGGGCCGGTGCTCTATCCACTGCTCCACCTAACCGCCCCAGTTTGGTTATCTTTTGGGGAGTTTCAGGACCTCCCTCCACAAACTCACTTCATTGAACCTAGAAGTTGGAATGAACCTTAGAAAGGATCTGATCTAACCCACTCATTTTCTAGATTAGAATCAGAGAGGTTATTTAATTTATCCTTATTCCCAGGAAGCATTAGAATCTGCATTTGAACCTATGTCTTCTTACTCTTTTACCATACTATACTTTCCATTAAACTCCTTTGCTGTCTGGCATGTAGGGAACCCATGGAGTTTGTAAAGGGTTAACTTTCTTCAAGAGCAAGTAATCCTTGCTCAATGAGTGATGCTGTGGTGCTTGGTGGGGGCCTTGGTTGAGGAGAGCACAAGGGCAAGATATTCTATGGCTGAAAGGAGGGCTTGATACCACACAGTGGGGATTTTGTTCCAGTAATTGCATCCAATTGGACCTTCCGCCATGATGAAAGCATCACATTAATATCACTCATTAAGTCACACTCCTGTATATGTGCCCTCCCAACTGCAGAGTCACTAGCAGAATATATTTTCCTGCAAAGTGTTTGTTTTCATTGTTGTCCTTTAAAAATAATGCACTCATTCTATTCAATTGCAAGGAAAGTTACTTTAGACTCCTTTGAAATTGTATCTCTTTTGTCCAGTAAATTTCTGCAGTAGTTCCTCAGCTTTGTGAGCTGGGGAATCCTACCCGGCATACCCCGAAGCTTATAACTGAGCTGCCCCAGACAGGGTGCCTGGAATCACCCAGCCTGCTTGACCTTTATATTGTTACCTATAGGCAAGGAGAAACCCTGCTAGTTTCAGGTGACCCTCTCATGTGACTGTGGATCAGAGGTCAGCAGCTCCTAAATGTTCAGATGTCAGAGTGGCCCATTCATCACCATTGTTATATAACTGACAAGCCGACAAATGGACTTGTGTATAAAATTGTTCTCAGCCTTCTACCCAATGGTCTTAAACCCCAGTGGCAGTCCATACATTTTCACATATTAAATGCAGCAGTAGCAAGCCAAGCTCCTGAAGTAGGGAGAAGAATCTAATGAGGCCTGTCCTTGAGGCCAGTCTTTCAGATGGGAGAAGGAGGCACCCTTCTATATAGGGTTACAGGATTTAGATTTGAATGGGATCTTAGAAGTCATTGAATCCAAGACCTTCATTTTACAGGTAAAGAAACTGAGATCCAGAAAGGGAGCATGCCTTGCTGAAAAAGCAATAACAGAATTCAAACCTGGACAGTGATTAATATAAAGTAGCAGAGTGCTAGCATTGGAGTCAGGAAGACATAGGTTTGAATTTCACCTCAGACCCTTAGTAGATGTAATCCTGGACGGGTTACTTTAGCCTCTCTTTGCCTCAGTTTCCTCATCTGTAAAATGAGGGAATCTCTTTCCACTTTAAAATCTTTAAATCTTTAAAATCTGTTTCCACTATAATTAGGACTTCAAATTTAGAACTCTAAAACAAGTAGAAACCTCATCATGGTCTGCTTCATTATATGAAATTTAGGAAGTCATTTGTCAAAATTTGTCATATCTCATTCCTTAAGAAACTTCTTGAGAAAAAAAGTATTCATTTTAACTAGATTAAGCCACTGTAATATTGGCGGGATGGAGAAGAAAGGGGTGGCAATGCAGGATCAGTAATTTTTTAATTACCTAATGCTACATGGGATTAATTTATATGATTAATAATCTATTAATACCCTTTATTATCTAGCAGAAAGCAGGGCCTTAAAGAAATGGGATATAGATGAAATAAGTTTTGATCAAAGGAGCATTTCCTCCCTCCACTCTCTTAGTTAAGTATCCCATTTTATACTAAAGTTTTTTTAAAAGTGAATCTATTGAAAAGCTTCCCATTCTTCCCTCCTCATCTCACATCATTCAAAAATCTTCTCCCACTATCTCTTCCTTCTCTCTGATCTCAATGAAGAGGTGACTCATCTCTTTGCCAAATCCAACCCCCTTCATGTATCTTGATCACACCCACTCCCCACTCCCCACTCCTTTAGCAGTATTCTTTAGCATCTTCACTTTCTTGTCTTCAATCTTTCCCTATTTACTGGCTCCTTCCTTGGTGCCTCCACACACCTATGTTTCTACCATCTTTAAAAGCTCTTACTTGATCCTTATATTCTCACTAGATATCATTCTTTCCCTTTCTCAGATAAATGAATCTACATTTGTGTCTTTCCCTCCTCTATTCTCACTCTTTTATACTCTCTTCTGGCCTCATCATTTTCCAAAGCTACAATGATCTTTTAATTGCCAAATCTAATGACATTTTCTCAGGCCTCATTTTTTCTTGACCCTCTGTAGCATTTGACATTATTGATCATCTTTTTCTCTAGATCTCTCTCTTCTCTAGGTTGTCAAGACATCGCTTTCTCTTGATTCTGTGTTAAACTTCTCCTCAGTCTACTAATGTTTTATCCATATCATGCTTACTAATTTTGTGTGTCCCTCCTTTGCTAGTTCCTCAAACATACTATATCCACTAGCCTTCTGTGTCCTTCAAAGCTCTGTCCTCTTCTCCTTCCATATTCTCTCACTTGGTAATCTCACTGGCTCTCATTAATTGTTATCATCTCTATTCAAATAATTCTTAGATCTACCTATCTCCTGAAGTTTAGTACTACACTCTTCATTGATCTTTGAATATATATAGAATTGAATGTCCCATAGACATCTCAAAATAGAACTGATTATGTTTTAGACAAAACCCTTTTCTCTTTTCCAAACTTCTCTATTATTATCAAAGATACTACAATTTTTCTAATCACTGAGGCTCAAAACCTATTATCTTTGATGTCTCACTCTTTCCCACATATCAAAATCTGTCACAAAATCGTATCATGTACACCTTCACAGCCTTTCTTATATATGTGCCCCTTCTCTACTCACAGAGCTAAAGGCCTGGTTCAGGTCCCCATCACCTCTCACCTGAATTAGTTGTAATCAGTTTCATGTCACCATTCAGCTACCAAGGTGATTTTTCTAAAACATAGCTCTTTATTCGTGGTGGCAAAGAATTAGAAATTAAGTAGATGTCCTTCAATTGGGGAATGGCTTAACCAACTGTGGTATATGTATGTCATGAAACATTATTGTTCTATTAGAAACCAGGAGGGATGGGATTTCAGAGAAGCCTGGAAGGATTTGCATGAACTGATCAGAACCAGAAAAACATTGTACACCCTAACAGCAACATGGGGGTGATGATCAACCTTGATGGATTTGCTCATTCCATCACTGCAACAACCAAGGGCAATTTTGGGCTATCTAATGGATAATACCATCTGTATCCAGAGAAAGAATTGTGGAGTTTGAACAAAGACCAAAGACTATTACCTTTAACTTTGAAAAAACACCTGTTATCTTATTATGTAATTTTGCTATCTCTTATACTTTATTTTTCTTCCTTAAGGATATGATTTCTCTCTCATCACATTCAACTGAGATCAATGTATGCCATGAAAACAATGTAAAGACTAATAGAATGCCTTCTGTGGGGGGGTGGGGGGAAGGAAGCAATAATGGCAAATTGTAAAACTCAAAATAAATAAAATCTTTCTTAAAAAAATAAAAAATAAAACATAGCTCTTATCTTGTCACTGCCCAACTCCAGTGGCTCAAAATTACTTCCATACCCTCTATATACTAAGCACATTCACCTACTTGCTATTTTTCAACCACAATATTCCATCATCAGTCTCTATATCTTTTCCCCTGGCGCCCCCATGCCTGGAATGCACTACCCTCTCCCCTCCATCTCTTAGTTTTGCTGGCTCCCTTCAAGACTCACTTCAGGAGCTCTTTACTAGTCTTTCAAATGTCATTCTTTCTGTCTCAGACTACCTTCCATCTACTTCATACATATCCTGCATATACCTCATTGTTACCATATTGACTTTCCCATTAAAAGGTAAGCTCCTTAAGGTTGGGAAACTTCTTAACCTATCTTTGTAGCTAAGAGCTTAGTGTAGTATCTGGCCTATAAATGCTTGTTGATTAAGGAAAAATTGTCTAAAGCAGGAGTTCTTAATCTGAAGTTAAGACTAATAAGGGTCCTTGCATAGATTTTAGGGGATAGGATTTTGGATAGGGAAGAAATCACAGCTTTATTTCAATACAATTGACTTTCTTTGTAACCTCATATATTTTATTTTGTACACTTAGAAACATTGTTCTCATAAAGGGTCAATAGGTATCACCAGACTGCTGATGGGGTCTGACACACACACACACACACACACACACACAAACACACACACACACACACACACACACACACACACACACAAAGTAAAAATCCTTGCTCCAAGTAGAACATGAAGTATTATCTGTTTAGTGGTGTGGCAAGTGTAATTATGAGTTATTGGTTTTTTGTTGGGGTTTTTTTTTTGCCTCATTGACTATTAGAAGTGTCCCTGCTAGACTGAAGAACCATAGAGAAGTTAGTTTGCTTACTATGGTTTTTATCATACTCGTTAGCTATGGTTGGTGGGTATTTCCTCTCAATGGTTTTTGCCAAGATGCAATGAAGACAGGTTCAATCATTGACAAATTCAGGGCTTCCCTTAGCTTCTCTCACAAAACAACAACAGATATTCACTGAGTGTTTAATATGTTTAGATTGCTTTGCTTGATGCTGTAGGACAATTTAAACTGAAATGGTAATCTCTGGCCCAAGCTTCCAGGAAACAAGCCAAAATTAATCAAGGCAAGATTAAAATATTTCAAAACAATAATAATAAAAAAGCACATCTCTAGGTAGTATATGATTGTCAAGAGGATTCCTGCTCTGATATGGGTTGGACTCAATCAGTGAAATAAAAACTGTTCTAAGCCACAGGCTACACTCCAAATACCAACTTCTACTTTATTAATACTTTATTAATAATCATATATTATCTCTCTATATATTATTTATTATGTGTCTAATAAATTATACCATAGGGTCTTTGAAGACAAAGAATGTTTACTTTGTTTCATCTATGTTTCCCTAGTATGTATTCTATACCTTTCCCTTAATAGATAATTCATAAATGTTTGTTAAAGTTATATGTGTGTCCCTACCCCAACCTATTGGATTTCTTAAGGTTTTTGAGATGTCTTTGGATTCACAAGTTAAGAACTAGAAAGAATCTAAGAAGCTATCTAGATCTATAATTAAAATGTAAATTGGGAAGGATTAATGAAATAAATTAAAATATTACATTGTTGTTGTTCACTCATGTCTGACTCTTCATGACCCTATTGGGGTTTTCTTGGTAAAGATACTGGAGTGATTTGCCATTTCTTTCTCCAGCTCATTTTCTGATGAGGAAACTGAGGCAAACAAGGTTAAATGACTTGCCCAGGGTCACCCAGGTAGTGTCTGAGGCTGGATTTGAATTCAGAAAGAAGAGTGCTCTATATACCATGCCACCCATTTGCCCCAAATTTACATCCATTTCTAGTTAAGTTTGATACCAGTGTTCTAAATCAATTTCTTTTATTTTAGAAATGAGTAAAACTAAGACCCAAAGAAGTAAAGTCACTTGATCAGGGTCACCGAAGTAGTAAGCAGAACCAAGAACTGAACTAAAGTCCTGTGACTCCACTTGATTATGGAGTGCCACTTATGTAATTTTTATCACTTGAATAATTGCACTTCTATAATATTTATCACAAAGTGGCCCTGAAAGAAAAGGACCAGTCCTATCTCTTTCACTATCACTTTATATAACCTTTGAGATTAGTACATCATAATTCTTCCCCTAAAAAAAGGTATAGTTATACTTCCTCTACCTCTTCATGGGATAGGTGAGAATCAAATGTACTAGACTATATGCTCCATAAATGTAGCTTGGAAGATTATAAATTTAGAACTGAATGATCTGAATGAGACCTTGGAAGTTATCTAGACTTACCTAAAAGTTCTTATCTCCCACAATGACTGCTTAGTGCTTTGCCCAGAGTAGGTACTTAAACGTTTGTTGTTGGAACATGATAATAGGTTTAGTGCTTCAAAAAAGTTTAAACACTATTCAAAAGTGAAATTATTATAAGTGATGGCCAGCTTTTCCATCTTTTATTGAATTCCTTCAGGATGTGGTAGAACCAAGCTTCAACCAAATCAGCTAATGGTTAAATTTTCAGTGTGAGTATTTACATCTTGGAAATAGATAAATGCTACAAATCAGGATTTGATTTGTTAATTTTATATTGTTTTGACTTAAGAAAGTGATGGAGAAAATTTTAATATTGTAGTTACAACTTATAAGTGTGTCATGAATATATTTTTCTTCCTGAGAGCAAGTTGTTAAATATTTACTAACATACTGCTGGATACCTTCATTTTTTAGCCTTATTCCATTGACTTCTCAGCAATATCTCTCAGTTCTGAACATGGGTTGGGTTTAGCATGTATGCATTCATGTTCTTTAATGAGTCAGCTTTTCACATGAGTCTGTTTTCCTGTCATTTCAATAAATATCATTAAGCCATTGCAACTGCTTCCTTATTGGTTGCAAAATTTAAGGGCAGAGAATATTTTGTGTGTGTTTTTTTTTAAATCAATGGCTCACACATTACTGTAAAACCTATTGATTAAAAACACAAAGCATAATGTTAGTCATTTAGTCTGTGGAGTGATGCAATAGAGAAAGAAATTTATACTTTGACTCTTGCATTAACCTTTTATTGACTACTTGCATACCCATAATTAACACACACTTTAGCTAAAGTGGTTAATTTTAGCATCATGACCAGTGTCCACTAATGTAGTTGAAACCCTGATCATCCAAATGTAAGTGCAACCCTGAGGGAAATCAGTTGGTGGTGAAGAGGAAGGTCAGAGTCTAGGAGTTATACCTGCTTGGGGAGGGGATTCTGGGCAGACTCTCTGACAACCAGGTTAGGGGAGGCCTTTTGGTGGTTTAGTGTTATGTCACTAAGGCATTAGGGGAGGACTATTCATTTAGTAATTAAAGGACTTGGAGGGGATGAATTAAGCAAAGATTTTTCTGTTAGCTGCATGGATAGGATCCAAATGTTTCTATGTTATGGAAGAGAGAGAGAGAGAGAGAGAGAGAGAGAGAGAGAGAGAGAGAGAGAGAGAGAGAGAGAGAGAGAGAGGTCTGAAAGATGGAGGCCTATACTACTTTCTCTTTCAGAAAGCTAGCTTAATGTAGTTGAGCTGTGTCTCTTGCCAAGTGGATAATCTTAAAATAAAGCATTGTTTCCTTATCTACAAAATGGGAATATTAACACTATGTCTACTGTGTTCACTTGACTAACATGTAACTAGTACAAACCTCCCACTAATAATTTACAGTTTGAGAACATGAAATACTTTTTTTTAAAACCTAAGGTAGAACTTATATCCTCTAAGGAATCTTGAATTCCAGCTTGCCCTAGGAAAAAGGAAATAAAGTATATTTTAAAATATATGACAAATATGAGTTATCATTATTATTAAAATGCAATAAAATATGAGCTATCTTGACCAATATCATTATCATATTTCATTTCATTTGAGTCTTGCAAGTTCTCCAGGAAAAAGTCAGTGAGTCTTGAGCAAAGCCATGTCACTCGATAAGAGAAGATAACTTGTTAGTCACCCCAGATTGTAAGGGGGAGAACCTGAATTTGAAAGCAAGTTCTTTGAATTGAAATCCAGTGCTTTTTCCCTAGTAGACTTGAAGTTCCTTGAGGACAGGGCCAATTTTCCCTCTTTTGTCTTCCAATCTTTTTTTCTAGTGTTTAGCTATTACGTTGTCATGTGTTTAATAAATGCTTGTTGAATTCAATTGTCAATGAACAATTTCCTTACAAGAGATGGGGAAATAGAAATTAGCTATGAAAGAACTACCTGTTGGCCTCTATTAAGGAAATTTACAGTACCTTCTTTAGAGAGGTCTTTTAGCTGCCAATATTACAGATTGTTCATTTTTAATCCAAAGATCAATTTGTAAAATAAACAAGTCATCTACCATGTACCATGTAGCTTGTCAGGAAATTTGTCCAAAACCAAAGAGGAAAGTTTTGTTCCATCTCTGGGTGCACACTATCCAATCCCCTGGGGACTTCATCTTCTGAAATCTTCATCTCTGAAATGAGAATAATAATTTTTTAAGTCCTTACTTCATAGGATTGTTTTGTAGAAAGTGTTTTGTTAATATTAAAGTACTATATTAACTTCCATTATCATTATTGTTGTTTTTATTGTTACTGCTCTTTGGGAAGGGAAAATAGCAGGCATAAGAGGAGAAAAGTAGCCAAGAGTCATGAGTCAAGACCAATATTCACCAGACCTTTGCCTCTTCTTTCTAGATTTTTTTATGCTCCTCATCCTTCTAAATTTTAATTGCATTATAATACTGCTGGACTTTTATGTGCTACAATTTATTTAGCTATTCCTTTATTATTGCATATTTAAGTCAATTCCAACATTGATGGTTTTTAAATGCTGTTACAAAAATCTTTAAACAGACAAATCTTTTTTTCTGTTTATTTTTAAATAACACTTTCAGGATATATTCCCAAGAATGGAATTATTGGGTGATTACTGAGTAAAATTTATAAATTTCACCACATACTGCTAGATTGGGCTCCAAAAATTCCTCCCACTTGCAGTTTCAACCACCAGTAAGTGTGACTGTTTCTTTACAACCCTGACAGAATAATAGAAACTTGATTCTTAAAATATTCCCTCTATTTTCCTCCATTTTGTTCTCTGAATGGTGTTGAATAAGACAGCACTGAATTAGGCTGTCCATTGACATCTTGGAGGCCCATTTCTTACAAATTAATATAGCACACCAAGCATGGCGTGTACTGTAGAATCTAATCATTATCAAGAAAAATAGTGATAATTTCTTAACCATTAAGAGAAGGATTTAAGAGAAAGACCTGAGAATTCAGAGCTATGGTACTAAAAAAACAAACAAACAGCCATCTCAAAAACAAGATGTAAGAAGAGGTCCTACTTCTGGTTCAGATAAAGCCAGTAGAATAAATGACCCCATCCTATGACTGACACAGAGAACAAGAAACAGGCTTTGTGACAATCTAAGTCACAGAGAGCCATATGGCAGCTAGTCCTTTGGAACCATTTGCCTTCTCTGGAAAGAACAGTAGGAGAAATTATGGAAGCTATTTTGCCCAATAAGCTTTGTACCCAAGTCTGGAGTAGGCTTGGATAGTTCTATTTTAAGGGGCAGAAATTCTCAGATGTCCAAAATACAAATACTAATCCTCAAATACAAAGCCAAATGCAATGGAAGACAATGTGAAATATGAAATAAGGAGGAATTAAACCTTCACTGGAGACTTTAATACTTCTAATACATTCTTAAAATGGAAAGAAAAAACTCAACAATTTTATATTTGAAATTTAAAATGAGAATGCATTTTTAATTGACTTTTACAAGCTTCATAATATTTTTAGTGTATCTTCACTATCACAGCTCTTCAATCTGCCAGCCAATGGTTAATTTATCCACTTTTAGATTGAAATGCTTAATTTGGAATATCTTACCCTACCCAGCAAATTGAGCATAGTGTTTGGTACTGAGACAGAAATAAAGCATGATTTGAAAGCCTTGCTGAGTTCTGTTGTAATTAGTTGCAGTTTCCCTTGAATATTAATTTTTCCTCATGCTCCTTTCATGTAATTTAGAAAATGTCTTTGGAACAATGCTGAGACAATCAGCTAAGCACCTCTCAGAACTCAGACAGCAAACTACATTTTCTGAAATGCCTATTCTAGACCAACCTGCAAAACAAATCCTGTTCTTCTATACAGTGTGGCTTATCAATGCAAACAGTTTAATATTTATGCTAAGAGGATTGTCAAAAGTAGCTTCTGTTGCTTTAATTCTTGTTTTAAATAAATAATGAGAACATTTAAACACATTACTCTTCTCAGGGCCCCCGAGGTCAGCTAATCTTATTATTTATGAAGTGATGGGCTACATAATAGTACTTAGTACATGTTAACAGACGCTATTATCAGGGCCTGATGCGAAGAGCTGAAGATATATTGGAATGTTATGTGTTAATACTGTCCTTGTGCTGTAATGTACGATGGATGGAGTGCACAAGATGCTGGTGTGGCAATTAACCACCCGCAAAAATAGGTGTAAAGTTGAAGTATGTTTTCCCGTGGGGGACCCATAGCCATTAATAATTCCCCAGAGAAGAAGGCATCTTTCCACTGCAGCAGTCTTTGAAATGGGGCCAGGATGTTATGGACTTTGATCTCTTTATAGTCCATCCTACATGGCCAGAAGACAAATAATGCTGGCTGTGACCACTTGCTTATTGATTGAGAGAGGGGGGAAAAAGTGGAGGGGAATTTCACATGAGTTTTCCAAATGGACCACCAAATCCACATTTCTATGCCTACATTGAATATGGGAAAAGAAGGAGAAGATGGGCCATTTATGTCTCTGACTACCATTGCTTATAACTCTTCTATGACCTGAATAGCCCAGTTTTGTATAAGGTATAAATGAACTCTTGTCTTCCCTTTGCTCACCTTTCTCCCTGAATTAGTAATTGTAATATCAGGACTCTTATTTAGGGTTTTTAGTGTTTCTGAGCAGTTCACTACCTAGAATCTTATTCAGCCCTCCCTATAACACCATGAGATAGAACAGAGTCCTCATACCCCATTTTATGGATGAGTACAGCTAAAGCTACTGAATATCCAGGTTGTCTATAAATAATCCTCTCTGTGTGATAGGAGTCTGCCAAAGTATAGTGATGTTGTCCCAACTTTTCTCCTGCAAGTCTGTAATATAGTTGCATATGATAATTAAGTTCTTTAGTATTGATGAATAATCCATTTAATAAAAACTGTGATTTAAGTGTTTTCTCTAGGGACTAACTCTTCGCTAGCCTCTTAATTTAATTTTGGTGAAGTTTTCCCCACTTATTCATCAGTGGAAATGATTATTAACCTCTATTTGCATACATCCTTATAAAATGATCTCTCCTTGGAGTGCCTTTTTCAAAGCAAGGCAGAAGGATACATGTGTAAATCTCTAGAATCTACAAAGTCAATCCTGATCTATTATATTGTTTAATCTATTCTTGGACCCTTAGTGCAGTAAATTCAGTTTAATCTCTCTCAGTAATCTAGTAATACATTGAAATCCCACAAACATTTAAATCTGATAATGGTTTAATCACACACTTTAAATAACAGTTGAGATAATGAAAAAATAATTCACTATAATAATAATAATAAAAAAGGCTGAGCAACTAAATATTCTTTGTGTTTGGCTTTCTGGGACTTCCCTGTAGATAACACAGATCTGGATGATGAAAAGGAAGGACTATCACTGTAAGTGAACAATTCTTCCTAATCACAGACTAACTTCACTCCTGCAAAGAAAACAATTACTTCATTATTCATCTTCCTCTTCCTCATTGATTAGTTTTTTCAGAACATTTAGATTTTAATCATTCCCCTAGATTTGAATCTTTAGGGAATTGTTTTTCATGGATAAATAATAACCTGTTTTTATTCTTCTAGATGCCAATCCCGAATCGCCCAAAATTTACCAGAGGACCAGAGACCAATATGCTGGCCATACTGGGAAGATGATGATCCTGAGATGCCGTTGCCATTTGATCTTAACAGCATTATTTTGGAACTCCAAGGTCAGCTCCTGGAAGCAGAAATCTAGGGAAGAACCCTGCCATTTGGGTTAAAGCTACATTTTCTGAAGAAATACCTTTTAACAAAGGAAAATTTTCAGCTATAGAATCCAGACTCTGCTATGAATTCAGGCAAGGACACCAATGGGAAGTTCAAAGATTCCCAACTGACCACTTAGGTATTGGATTATGAGAGCCAGCTACCTTATAACAGCAAAGGAATGGGGCCCCCAAATATAAAAGCTCTAAACTGAGACTGTGTTCTGGTCTTCTTGGCAAAGGATGGATCCTGGGCTCTTCCCTACCTGGACCCAGGCTAGTTCTTCTCCAGCACCTATATAAGATACTTAATCATGAAAAGCTGCAGGGTATTGCAGAGGACAGAGGCTCAACTTGGAGCAAAATTTAGCACATTCTCTTCCTACTTCTAACCTTTGTCTTGACATGGGAATGGGTGTGCCCAATCTGAAGAAAGACTGAAAGAGGGGGCAAGAGTCAAAAACCCTCAGCATCTCCCTTTTACCTCTTTACAGATAAAATACAAAATCAGTTTGGTGTTTAAAGTTTTCCAGTCTGGATTTCTAATGCTATTTTGTTATTCCCCTGAATGTATTCTCCTTTCTAGTTACACTGGAATATGTATATGTCTACTTGCCTTTGTATATAGGCTGGAATGCCCTGCCTCTCAGAATCTGTTCACAGTGCAATGAAGCCCTCCCTTTAACTCCTCATCTCTGTCATTAGTGTCTCTATTTTTTGGAATTATTTCATAATATTCTGTACATAGTTTGCATACACTTACCCAGATGTACATGGAAAGTAAGCTCATCGAGAACAGGTACTATTTTTGTTTTTGTCTTTCTTTCCCCAGCAACCAGTATGTATGATACTTTCCACCCGGTAGGTGCTTATAAATATTTCTTGAACTTGGAGTCAAAAGAACTCTCATTACTGCAGAACTTGCCCCTCTAAAGTATACAGGAAGCCCATGTGCATGCTTATTTTTGCTCTTCACTATCTTTTTTCTCCTTTGACTCCTTAGTTACTAAGGATCCTGCAGAGAAAAAGCAAAAAAAAAAAAAATAAATAAATCAAATAAAATTTTTTAAGCTGATAAACATAGGGAAAAACCTCAGAAAGTCTGTTCTTTCTAATTCTGCTTAGTTTAAAGAGTTATTATTTCCTGCAAGTCCTTTGCAGTTAAGGGCACAGGATTAAGAGAAAGGAAGTTGAGGACCAGGCCACGTACCAGATGAGTAACTTGTGCTTCTAGAAAGATGAGACCATGTGCCATTGACAATCTTAGCTCATGACTGTGGGCTGAGTACCCCCAATGGACCCTGTCTTTGTCACTGTGGCAATACACGGGGAAGCAAAAATACCTGCCTTTGCGAAACTCACCCTCTATTGGAGACATAACGCCTCTCAGTCTGATAGAGAGAGAGAGATCATATTTTGTACTCTCATGCACCTTCTCCAGTCTAATGGTAACAAATATAGTCCCATTTTTCTAGATTTTGCCAGTCTAATGGAGAAGATACCATTCTTACTATTAGGATGTTTATGATACAGACATGAAAGTGAACTTAAAAAACTGTATGTGATCCTAGTATAAGCTAAGTATATATAAAGGTAAAATACAGAGTTGAAAAGAGGACAGTATGAAGTAGAGCTAATTCAGGAATACTTTCTGGAGGAGACAAATTTTTATTTGGAATTTGAAGGATGCATAAGAGTCATGAATTGGTGACTAAAACTGCATAGTATTGTTACAGCTTTCCATTTACTAGACTCTGACAGTTATTATCCCCATAATTCCCTCTTCAAAAGAAAACTTTGACCAAGACTGCTTAATGGGGACAAAACAAAGTTTTGGAATATTACAATGCAGCACCATCCTGGGTCAGACTGCCAGGAGATCCGACAGGGGTCCCAATAATTCATGCTTAGCAATCAACAGATCAGCAGTTGAGCAGGATTCCTTAGGTCTCTCTGTCCTTTGAATGATCCCTGAGCCAGCTACCCTCTTAAGCCTGCTTCATTGGGTACATCCCATTTCTTCTTGTTCTTTCCCTTTTCCTCTTGATATATTTTCATCTTGTCCATATCCTCATTCCAGCATCTGGGGGCAGTAAAGGGGGAGGGTGTGTGATCAATAGATGGATTTGGATCCTGCCTTGTGAATTTACCAACTGTGTGACACTGGGCAAGTCACTTATCCTTGTCAGACTTCATTTTCTTCATCTATAAAATGAAGAGGTTGGACTTGAAGCTTCACTTGTAACAAAAGCTCAAAAGAAGAAAAAGAAATGCAACAAAACTGGCATATCATCCCCATCTGACATCCCATGAAACATTCTACACTCTTAGTCTTTTCTATATTTAAAAGAGGAAGGTGCTTCCACATCTCATCTCTTCCCAGGATCAAGCTTGGGTCGTCATAATTACACAACAATTTCATTTTATTCTTTCCATTTAAATTATTGTATTCGTTGTATTTATCTTATTCCTAAACCTGCTTATTTCACCCTGTATCAGTTCATAGAAGTTTTCCCAAGCATCTGAATTCTTCGTAGTCATCATTACTTCTTATATAGAAATAATAGTTCATTGGGTTCATGAGAGTTAATGCAAGACTTGGTTTCATGACTAGCCTCTGACACTTTGGGCAAGTAACACATCCTCTCTTGGCCTTGGTTTTCTCATGTGTAAAATGAGGAAATTGGATTAAATTGTATCTAATGTCCCTTCTAGCTCTGAATCTATTATTTTATGGACCACAATTTGTATAGCCACAGACCTATCAAAAAACTTAGTACTGAAATGAGAGCCTAGGGTGAGACTGATGTTAGGCCGGGCAGTGAACCCCACCACCAATACCCCACCTTCAGGCACACACACACACACACACACACACACACACACACACACACAGAGTCACACTTTTCTATTACCTTTTCATCTTTAAATGGTCCTTCCAGGCCCCTAGTGCTCTCATGCTTCCCAGGAATTCTTTACATTCTTCAAAGTTCAAAGAAAAAAAGACACTTCTCAAAGGAATGAACAATAGAATTTCAAATATCAGTGACAGACCAGTAAAAAGTAAAAGAGGATATTTGGGAACCTTTTATCATTCTACATAAGTCCCTACCACATCCTGGCCTTATCTAAGATACAAAATGTCTCTGGCCCTGAGCAGCATCCAATCAATATTAACTTTCTTAGGATCACAGAATTTAGAACTGGAAGGGACTCTAATAGTCCTATAGGATCATAGGATTTAAAACTGAGAGAGACCTTAGATATCATCTAGTTTGATCTCCCTTCTCATTTTGCAGATGAGAAAGCTGAGATCTGGATAGGATTAAGTGATTTGCCCAAGGTCACACAGACACACAGTAAGTAGCAAGGCTAGAATTTGAATCAAAGTCCTGGTTTTCTCAATGTCCTATATGCACCTGTCTGTCACATGGGTGTCTCCAGTGGTAAAGGGGTGAGCGTCCAATCAACCTCCCATGGCCTCTGGACTCAGCTTGAAGAATAGGCTTCTAAAACCTAGAGAAAGATGCTCTCCATCCCTAATGGAAACCTGTTTAATAGCTACCCTATGTTCAGTGGGGGTAGAGGGTGTTTTGTTTTTTACTGAGCTCCAAGGGAAGATGGTTTTTGAATGCAGCATTGTTCTTTCCCCCTCCCCTGGTTAAGGCTGATTTACAAGTGGGCAAACTGCGTACATTTGGCTCAGTGCCACTCTAAATACTGCTTATAGTGGAGATCTCTGAGGCAAGCGAGGGGAAGACAAGGGTATTCTTATTTGAAAAGGCAATTCTCATCCAAACAGATTCAACTGGAGAGCAGCAATATAGATTAAAATGGGATGGAGTGGTGATGCAGTTGATGCAGTTTGCCATTGTTACTTTGTGATTAAATGGTATTTTTAATTAAGTTTCATTGGGAGCTATAGGTATGGCAGTGCTGAAATCAATTTGACAACCATAAAGGGGAGGGAAGGCTCTCCAGTAAGCAGTGCTGCACAGATTGCTTTGGAAGTGAGCAGCCCTGCTTTAAAAGGCTAGAGAGAAGGGAGATGGGGGATGGGGATGTGGTGAGGGAAGAACGACAGAGACCTGGCAGATAATGACTTCCTGCAGGACTGCAAGGGTAGTGCTTTGTGCTGTGGTTTCAGGGACTGTAGGGGCAACAAATTCACCCCTCCACACTGGGGTCTCTAGTGTACCTGAGAAGCTTTACTATTTCAAAGTTAACTATGAACTCGACGAAAGTATCTGAAGACTCTGCTTCTCATTTCTTTCATATTAACAAGGAGAATGTGATTATACAATAAAGCTGACTGGGAATCTCTAACCTGGAAGGCCCCAGCAGACAAGGTTATCTAGTCTATTCCTGCACTTTTAGTCCAGTTATTCTCCTGTCCCATTCATTAATGAATGGCAGCATGGTAAAAAGGATAGAATGTTGGACTTGCATTAAGAAAGACCTGGGTTCAAGTCCTGTCTCAGATTTATTAGTTTTTGTGACCATGGGCAAATCTCATAAACCCTAATTCTTTGGTGATGATAATAAACCTTCCTCCAAGGGTTGCTATGAGAAGTAAATTACATCACAGATATAAAGAAATTGTATTCTTTGTCAAATATTATATAAATGCCAGTTATTATTATTATTAATTTTCCATGGAGATTTCTAACCCCCTTCTTCCACCAAGTTTAACCAATCCTTCACAACTTCTGTTTCATAATAGCTAGTGTTTTAAGATTTGCCAGTCACTTTACAAATGCCTCATTTTACCCTGACAATGATAAGAAAGGAAGTGATTTGTCCAAGGTCACACAACTGGTTTGTATCAGAGCTGAGACTTGAACCCTACTCTTCTGACTCTGCCCTACCCCATTGCCTTTAAATACTGATCTTCCCATTTTCAGGTGGGGAAACAGGCAAATGGAGGTTAAATAACATGCCCAGAATTATGCAGGGTGAGGTATAAACTGGTCTTGCAATGTGTTATATATAGTGACTACATAATTTAAATGTACAATTAGTAAGAGTCTGAGGCTGAATTGGAACTCAGGTCTTCTTCCTGACACTTTGTCTAGCATTTTGACCACTGTACACCTGCCTTGCAATTTTCAATGGAAATAAATAGCATTACTAGGATGTCAGCCAAAATTATGAAAATCTTTAAAACTTAGATTTTTGTAGCTGGAAAGTATCTTAGAGTTCATCTGGTCCAACCTCCTCAATTTTGCACGTAGGGGAAACTGAGCTCCTGAAAAGGGGAGTAATTTATCCAAGGTCACACAACTGGTTGGGGTCAGATTCAAAACTTCAACCCTGCCCTTCTGACTCTGTCCTACCATGATACCTTTAAATGCTATTTTCTACAGAGCAATAGAGCAAAGTTATCATGGCATGTCAGAGGAAGGAGGACGACACTGTTTTCATTAAGGAGATCCTTCAGAAATGATCCTTTTCCCACATGGCGGAACTAGGTCACCCACGGCTATTGGGGATTTGCTACAAAAACAATTTCTTAGCACTAGTCCCTAATGGATGCTGTGTGTACAACAATTGTTTATCGACTTGAAGTGTCTAAGTACCAGGGTCGCTCTGTTTCAGGGGGAGGGCAACATTAATTAACTCCCAGCATTAGATTCAGTGATGCTTTTCCAACGACGTAGTTCATGACTTTGCTTGCATTTACTTTTCATCAGTCGTGAAAGAATGGAGGTAAAATAGTTCCCGCACACGTGTGTGTCGAGCTAAATGGATAACAGGAGATACAGATCTGTTTGCCTGTCTGCACTTGCCTTTAGACAATATTCATCAATTTTACAAAAGCGACTGACTAAACATGTCACCAATACAAATGAAGGGCTCCAAGCACAAGGGCTTCAGCATTGTTTTTAATCTGGTACCAAGCAGCCTTTCGACTGATAGATGGGAAGTTGGGGAGAGGCACCACATTATGGGTCCACATGGCTGGGGAGATAGGCCAAGGTCATTCCAAGGGATCTTCAAGAGTCACTTGCTGGGCCTGTGCCATAGGTATTCCGAACAATTCCAGTGTGCTCCATTAGTTATCTGTTTCTCATTGTAGGGATTAAATAAAATCATGCACATAGTTCATCATGCCCTCAGTATCTCTGGTTTCAAAGACTGGCAGAGGGAAGTACCTGCCACCTAGACAGACACATGAATTTCCCACTGGAAAATCCCCATTCTGGGCAATGAGAAGCCAGCCACTTTCTTCATTGTCCTTTATTCTCAACAAGAATGATCTCTGTTTTCATAGGTAATGAACAGGATTTGTTTGCAATGTTCTCTTTATTTCTTCAATCAGATCAGACCCACTGGACCCTTGGGCCCATACAGTAGATGGTAGGGACTGTAATGGCTGCATTTATGTAGAGAAAGCTTGAAAGGCATTGTATATATGGTATCTCATTTGATCTTCACAACCCTGGGAGGTCAATGTTATTTTCCCCATTTTACAGAAGAGGAAACTGAGGTTGAAAAGAGATAAATGACTTTCCCAAAGTCATGCAACTCATGAGCATCCAAGAAACATATAACTGAGAAAAAGTGAAAATGAAGCAAAAGCACCTTTAGCATGGTACCAGAGGAAAAGATTTGTATTTAGAGACAGAGGTTGCAATACCCAGCTCAGTCATCAACAATCCTTGTGACCCTGGGCAAGACACTCAACCTCCAAGGACCTAATTTCTTCATCTATCAAATGAGTTGTAATAGAAAACCTCTGAGATTCCCTCCAGTTCTAATCTAGGAGCATATAATCTCAAATGAAGTTCGAAACTACATTCTAAGAACAACTTCCAGGATTTTTGCCCCCTCATTTCCACATTACCCTCCTGCAAAATGCCCTGCCCAACCTGAACCACTTTAGACCTTTTATAAATTACAAGTATGAAAATCATATGAAGTCTGATTCCACCCCCCCCCCTTGAAAATCACAAGCACCACCTGAAAAACCTGGTTAACCATTTTTAGCAGAGGTATCCTCTTTTCACTTTGGAGGAGTCAAGTTCATCTACAGCCCAGTCCTCCAAGGAATGGACTGATTTCCTTAGAATGGCATTTTAAGGCAAATGCTACTTCTCAACATTCATTTGACACAAGAAACAGTGCCTTGTTTTTTCCCCTAAGTCTTCACTTGCCTCCCCAGCAGTGATCTCAAACTGATTAGCTGTCTAGATTAGAAATGGAAAAGAATTGAATCAGGTGTATAGGATTCCCATTGTCCTCTCCCAGGCTGCTCCCAGACCCAGGTCAGACCCAGAGCTATTATCATGAACATGTGAACAATCAAGCCCTGTTTACCGTGAACGTTCAGTTTTCTTTTCTTAAAATCAAAACAGAGTTTGGTAGGCAGTGCCTCTCATCCAGGGCCCTTGATCAATGGAATGATCTGTCAGAAGCCATTAGAGCCCCTATTAACTTGAATGCATTCAAAGCTAAACTATTGGATCATTTAAAGGGCTGCAATGATTGTTTTTAATATACTATACATTGATTTCTCCCCATGAGCAGCAACATAACTTTGAAACTAAGTGTGTATGACTAAGGCTCCATTTGCTGTCTCCAATCCTCTAGGAGAAGCATGGTTTCACTTCGACTAGAAATGTCTGTGTATGTTTTTAAAGAAATGCAGATCCTGTTAGATTTCCCAAGGTTTAGCTTGAGTATATGTGTGTGTATGTTTAAAGTCTCTAGGCGTTCTCCCATTTTCTTTGTGCCCATGAATTAGAGCAGTGCGTGCAAAATAGGGGAGGCATCTCTGCCAAAGACCTTGACTGAAGGGGGGTAAGAAAATTGTTCTGAAAGCTTGATGCTCAACAGAGGCCAAAGCTGAAGTGAGTTTGACAGCCTTGGGTTAAGCAAGACCTCTGCTGCCCAACACAACAGGACTGCAGGGCCCTCCCAGGTCGTGAGCTATAGTTCTCTTAGGTGGGCCTAGAACTTGAGCAGCTCACGTCTTACTTGTCAAAGTGAAGGCACCTTTGGGAGAGGCATGCAGAAGAAGCTGGCCAGCTACTAACACCTGTCTGGGATGAACTCCTCTCAAGGCAGCCTTTGACTCCTTGGTGTCTACAGCTCTTGGTGTCTCTACATTTCTTGGCTTCTGAACATCCTCAGTAAAATCTGACAAAGCCCAGGCCTTGAGTTTTCTTTGTCTATTCTCTTATTTCAGGGGCTGCAAAGGAAAGGTTTGGCCAAAAGTGCAAGAGTTAAATCTTGAAGGAAAAAAAAGCAAAAAGACAATCATACATGACAGTTTCCATGTGGCATCTCTCACATATGTTATCAGTCTCTCACTTTGCAAATGGAGGAAGTGATCCTTGACCAAAGAATCATAGATTTAAAGCCATAAGAGGTCTTAGAGGTTATTGCAGTCAACCTTCTCATTTTACAGATGAGAAAATGAAGACCAGGTAATAGAAGTGAATGACCCAATGTCATACAACTAGTTAAAATGACAGTATCAAATCTCAAGACTGTAAGAACTCAGACTGCAAGTTCAGTGAAAGAAGAACAATGTCACTGTAAGAAATCTATTTCAAATCACTTATGTGGCTTGAAAACTAGAAGCTGAGATATACAAATCACAATGTGACTTTTCCTTACTGCCTCTCCTGAAGCCTACTTAGACTGAGATCATTATAAATAGTCAATCAGGAACAAGGGACAGTCATCAACTGGAGAAATCTAATCAGTCTAAAACATGGTCTAGGTACCATTAATTGTTTTTTTTAAATTAATGATGGATCAAAAAGAGAATAGGTATCAGGACCTGAAGTCCAGATTATTAAAAGCCAAAAGGTTAAAATCATTTAAGTTAGAAACATGTAAATACCAGTAGCAGTGCTAAAATCACAAAGGACTGCAGTCCTGCTTAGCTCCCACTTAGACCTATATGCCAAAGCAAAGATTCAGAATTAATAATGTGGATATACAAATATATCATAGGAATAAGCTCTATTAGTCCTGCTAAACTCATTACTAAGATAATTCCTGGATTAAACAGTAGTTCTATAGGTTGAAGATAAGTTGGACCTAATGGGGTCAAGTGACTTCTATTCATTCTGATATTCCATGGAAGTTCTTAGTAATATATAATGTTCCCAAGAGAGGATAGATCAAGAGGGATCCATGTGGGAATAAAGATTTCAAATCAGGTCTCTCTCCTATCCCAAGTCCTGCTAGATTTGTATCCTTAATGGAGTTGAAGAAGATTCACATCTGTCATCAAGGTCAGACATAAGACATTTCCTGGGCAGGAACAATTACCAAGATCTCTAGACCCTTCTTACCATGACACAGCATCAAGTCTTTCTTCAGTACTGTTTAGCCATGATTTCAGTCATTGGACCTTTGTGTTTGTTAGGCCCTTATAGTATTCTAGTGCCAGAAGCAAGGACTATTTTTCCTCATGCGTGAAAAGTAAAAAGTTAAAAGTGGAAGTGGAATTAGAGGTTATTAATTCTAGTTCCTAATTTTATAGATAAAAGGTCTGAGGTCTAGGAAGATTAAGTGAATTATCTGTGGTCACCCAGCATTTTAGTTCCCTGGGGTTCCAAGTATCTATACTATATCTTCTCTCATCTTCCTAAAGTCTTGTCTTGTGCCTGAACCTCAGTCCCTATGATTAAGTCTCTAGATTATTTGATACCATCCATCTGCCCACCAACAAATTCCCCTTGGAATGGGCTTTTTTTCGTGAATACCTACCAGTCAACTGAACTCAGAGGAACCTCCCTCATAGTTAGCTCCTACTTCCCTAGGTTCCTGCCTAATGCCTATTGCTGGATTTCTCTATCACCATACCCTTGTGCAGGGAAGAGGGTTCTGAATTTGGAACCTGAGGACCAGGGTAAAAACCCTGTAGCATAATGACCTTGGGTAAATTCACCTTTTCGAATGTCAATCTTCTCATCTGTATGATGAGACTTGGACTGAACAACTTCTTTAATCTCTTCCACTTCTAAACCTGTGATCCTGTGAATTTGTCTGAATTTCCTCCTATTACACTTTTGGAACTTTATCCATTTATCTGCTCCTGCTGTAGTACATGCTGCAATGGATTTGTGTAGTTTCTGACTCTGGTCCACCTCACTTCACAGAAGTGATTCTGATAATTTTTTTCTTTTTTTTTTTAGGTTTTTTTTTTTTGCAAGGCAATGGGGTTAAGTGGCTTGCCCAAGGTCAAACAGCTAGGTAATTAGAAAGTGTCTAAGGTTGGATTTGAACTCAGGTACTCCAGGGCCGGTGCTCTATCCACTGTGCCACCTAGCTGATTCTGATAGTTTTCAACTGAAAAGATTGATTTAGCATTTCACTAGAAGATTTCAGAGTTGACTAAATGATTTCTAACATCTAAGTTAGTCAGAAGGGGGAAAAATTAAATACTTGTATTCATATATGTGTGACTTTGGTCAAACCTCTTACTCTCTGAACCTTAATTCCTCCCTTTGTAAAGTGGGGATAATATCTGCACTACCTGTCTCAACATCCTGAGTCATGAGAATCAAATTAAATAATGTATGTAAATCACTTTAAAATGTAAAAACAGGGGCAGCTAGTGGATAAAGCATGGGCCCTGGAGTCAGGGGTACCTGGGTTCAAATCCAGTCTCAGACACTTAATAATTACCTAGCTGTGTGGCCTTGGGCAAGCCACTTAACCCCATTTGCCTTGCAAAAACCTAAAAAAAAATGTAAAAACACTCTAAAAACATTTCATTTTATTATTACCATCATTCTCATGATGATGAGTTTCATGGAGTTCAGAAGAAAACAGACCTAGGACAAGTCTTTTACTTTTTTTTTAAATGCTTAATATTTAACTGACCTTTGCACAGTGGTTAAAATTACTTCTTTTTGTAATTGAATAAAAATATCAGGATGTAAGTTCATCTTTTGTAGACTCACTAAGAGCATTGTCAGCAAAGAGTAAAGAGGACAACAGGGAGATCAAGTACCTCCTGTTCCCATGTGGTTTTTGTTTTCTTCTGCTCAGTTTCTATATTTTGAGAGCTTTTCATTCCAAATAGTTTGGCAGTAGTGATGATGGTGGTGGCAATGGTGATGGTGATGGTGATGCTTATCTAGGAACCCCTGGCTTCTAGGGATTGCTTTTAAGAATTCTAAATCTCTTGTCGATAACTGTCAAACACTATGTGATCAAGTCATACCGGGAGTATATCAGATAATAATAATCAGTCATCATCACCATTGTCTCTTCTCCTGTAGAATTCTTCTCAGATTTCACCTCATAGGATCATAGCTTTAGAGCCAGAAGGGATCTTAGAAGCCATTTAGTCCAATGCCCTCATTTTACAGGTAAAGAAAATGAGACCCACAGGTTAAGTGGTTTGCCCAGGGCATCAGAGGTAGCAAAATGGCAGAGCCTGTATTTGAACCCAGATCTTCTTAGTCCAAACCTAAACTCTCTTCACTGTATGATATTGCATACTCAGTGAAGATTTTCTTGTTGTCTGCTAAAACAACAAATTTTTCTGTATTTCCTCCTACCTTTACATTCTGTTCTCCTCCATCAGAATTCATGAGGTTTTTTCAGAATATAGCCAGAAATTTCATATTATGTATTTTGCCACTTCAGATTTTGTGAATATATTTGTCCTTATCCAATTTGATTTTATGTATTGTTTTATAAATTCTCAGAGTCAGAATAAAGGGCCTATATCTTCTATTATATTTAACTCCCCATCTTGTTCATAGCATTTTCTCTTGGTGTCGTTCAGGGATGGAACATCAGGCCAGTGGGCCCTTTAAGGTCACAGAAATCATTTTATCTGGCACTGCCAAGGCAACTAACTGGAGGACTTGTAATTCAATAAATCCAGAACCTTTTTAGGATTAGGATTTTTAAGTTGATAATTTTGTCAATAACTGTCAAACTGAAAATTGATAGTTTTCAATGCAAAAGGTTGATTTAGCATTTCATTAGAAGATTTCAGGGTTGGCTATATGATTTCTAACATCTAAGTTAGTGAGAAGGGGGAGAATGGAATCGTAGTATATGTGACTTTGGTCAAACCACTTAATCTCTAAACCTTAATTCCTCCCTCTGTAAAAATGGTAATAGTATATGCACTACAATAGCCAAATGACTTTTGGCAGAAAAAAAGGTTTCTCACCCCTGGTATAGTGGTTCTCTATGTATTGACCCATGATAGTTTATGCTCAAGTTGTCCATAGATTGTTTTCTTCTAGGACTCAGCATAGTATGGGAGCCTGTCAGAAAAGGTGTATGCATGTGGAGAAGTAAGGGGCTTGTTGGAGTCAGAAGGATTCAGATTAAAGTCTTAACTCTGAAACCTACTAGCTATGTAACTATTTCCTTTAGTCTCTCGGGTCCCCAAGGCAGTGGAAAGAGTCTGAGCTTCAGAGCGGGAGGACCTTGATTCAGATCTCACTTCTGATGATATAGGCCTTATGTAGGGCACTTACCTGCTTTAGAACATGGTTTCCTAATCTGGAAAATGAAGGGGTTGACCTTGATGACTTCTTATATGCTTCTAGTTCTAGATCTTAGAATCTATGGTTCTAAGTTGCAAAATAATTGCCAAAATGCACTTAGTTCTAGATATTTTTCATAGGGAGTCCCCTAAATCAAGAATTCAAATGCCCAGATCCCCCCAAAAATATCTTTTAAGATCATAGATTTAGGAATGAAAGATACTTCTATTTTTTTACATATAAGGAAACTGACCCCCCCCCAAATTAGTTAGTCCCAAATCCCACAGCTACTGGGCATGGAAGAGTTGAAATTTTAATCTAGGACCTCTGACTCCAAATCTAGGACCCTTCTTATTCTACCAGGGCTCCCAGCATGTCATTTTTGCATGAAGTAGACACTTCAATACAGATCTATTGAATTAAATACCAGAAGTGATGTTTACCATTTAACTAGAGTATTTCCAAATTTTAAAATACACAACCTAAGGTGGGTGGTATACCTTAAATCAGATTTAGTTAAACATTGAAAAGAGAACTGTAGGTAGCCAGTGCCCTTTGAATAGAAATTTGAGCCTCAAATTGTCTTTCTTTTTTTTTCAAGGGAATCTGCTCATGAGGACTTGCTATTATAGGAAAGTTCAGATTGTGGGTTCCCTACCTAGAGCAACAACATCACCAGCATCAGCAAACAGCAAGACAGATCCATTTGGTATTTCTGAAAGCTGTGTGTGTGTGTGTGTGTGTGAGTGTGAGTGATCATCTTATCCATGGCTGCTATTTGATTAATCTGTTCCCCCTGAAATCTAGACAGTGATGGAGCTGGGACAGAGGGGGAAGGTTTTCCAGTATTGTATCTACAAATGAAGAAGAACCCTTAAGGGAGGCTGGCTATAAGGATGACTGAACTAGGGACAGGCTTTGATGGCTCCACCTGATGTCTCCAATGCCTCATGATCAGATCTGCCCCAGGGGTCACCAGTCCTCTCCAGGAGGAGCCAAGAAAAGGGTCAAGAGGATGGAGAGTGAAGTCTCTTTGTAAAAGAGGAATGCAAATAAATTGGAATCTGAGCAGCATAACTGTGGGCAGCTGTTCTAAGGAGCCCTGGAGTAATCGGACTTCACAAACTGTAACATAAGTTACTGGTAGGGGATTTTTGGAGGAGAATTAACCAATATCCCCACTATCAACAACAATAATAAAAATCTGTTTAGGGGTATCCAGAGACAGCCCAAGGAAACTTCTAGTTTGATTTAGAAGCGCTTCCTGGGTACTTCTACCAAATTTAACCTTTGATCTTGTATACACAGTCAAAAAAATTTATTCAATGATATCCTTGTTACTGGACCATCCAGTTTTTTCACCTGAAATGTGGAACTACAGACAGATATGTAATCTTCAGAGGATAGTTGGCAAAAACCACAGGAGGACTTTGGGGGCGGCCCACCTGGGATAACCCTCTCCATGATAATACAAGGCAGCCAGTTCCACTCGTGAAAATAATGAGGCCTGACAGTGGCCCCTTGCAGCTCAGGAGACAATCCCAGAGATGGGCCCCATCAGTGAGAACAGGTGGCATTGGTCAGTAGCCAATCTCTAGATTTTTTTCAGCTTCTGATATTCCCATAGTACAATTCCCCAAATGCAGAAACTCCACTGACATTTGTTCCTTTCCTTGGTAACTCTCTATATTTATTTTTTGAGTTTTCCCAAGAGCAGGCCTCAAAAATGAATTTTTAAAATGTTCCTTACCTCTTCATGAGTGAGACTTTTAGAATGAACAGTTATGAATCCAGAATAGCCAGATTTAAGATATTTACCACATGTTGCTATAGAATAAATTTATACAAATAATATATATACTTCTGTATATATAAATATGTTGTTATAATAAAATCCTTTAACCTTAAATTTCTAAATATTCTTCCTCCAGAGTGTTCAAAGCACAAATACTCATAATAACAATGGAAATAATAATATGATAGCTGGCATTTACTTAATCTTAAATCAATTCTGTGCAAGAGTCATTATGATGATCTTCATTTTACAATTGAGGAAACTGAGTCAGAGAGCAACCTGCCCAGGGTCTGAAGTAGGGCTCCCACCCATCTCTTTTAGATTCCAGGTCCTGTACCTCTGTCTACTATGCCCCACTGCATAAGTTTTAGCAAAAGACTCCATTTTCCATCAATCCAATTCATTTAAATGACCATTTGACTACACTATTGTTTTTGTTTGCTTTTGTTTTAACAAATATTCTTCATTATTTAAAACACCTCTTGGGTTCCATTGAGAATCCTTCTTCCTCCTCCCTCTCACTTCCCTATGTTGGATACTTGCTCATCAGTTACTTATTTCACGGTTACTCAAAGGATTGGGGAGTTTCTTTTTTTTATGAGAATGTTCAAAACAGAATTTCTAAAACCCAGTTACTGAGTCTTTGAAAACTGATATCAGCGTAAAAGTCAAGGCAAAATTTGGGGCTTATTCTGTTGCCATTGACAGCCTCCATTTATACAAGTTGTGACTTTGATTTAGGAATTTAACTTGATGGGCAATAGATCCAATTCCAGAGATGATGTATATACTGTTTCCATCAGAAATACAGTGTATCAGGTTCTTCGCATAATGTGTTTATTTCTCTGTGTGGTTATGTATTTAATAAATAACGTGTTTCAGTAGGCATTGTTTTCATTTCCCCATTTAATATTGCCACAAATATGTCTTGGATTTGGGATTGAATGGCACCTCATAAATAACAAGCTGTTATTAGTCCATTTCAAGTTGCATCTTAATTATTTGGCAGAAAACGGAGGGCAGACTTTTATAAGCCTTCATATTTTCTGTTTACAAGGATTTTACTGATGTCTCATAAATGTAATTACCTCTAATAAGAAAAGGAAATGAATTTCTATTTAGCAAATTCATAGCCTTGAAATGTATCCTGTAGCTTTATGAGTATTGTCTGGCTCAGTAAGGTGAAAACTGTTGATGGAGCTCCTCCCTGGGTTAAGCTTGATTCACAACAGTTAAATTATTTTTTTTGTTTCTATATTATTGCTTAACCTCCAGGGTAACTTTAGGCAGCCCCATGGAGCAGCAACTCAGGAACCTTCAACCTTACATCCTTTGTCTGGTTAAAGATAGAACAGGGTCTTGTATTAAAGACACATTTTAAAAAACATAATTTTAAATTTGGAAATTGATTGTGGCTTGACCTACTTATTTTCAAGAGCTGCTTGGTTCCTGACTTCTTTGTTTTGTTCAGATTCTGAAATCTATTGTTCTTTCTGAAGAGCTCCCAGCTGGTAAGGAGATAGGATGGAGGGTGGGGGTGGGGAAGAAATCAATTCAGGGAAGAGCATGTTCTGTCAACACTACAATCATATGAATCAGCCCCACAATTAACCAGATTCAGGCTGAACTGATGATGTTTTCCCTTTCTGTGACCACAACCTACAGAGATCTGAATATGAACCAGATAATTCAAGTTTATATGAACAGAGTTGGAAGAAGAAAAGGACTGACTTATTTGATATTTGAGAAGACAGTATAGTACAGTGTTTCCACTATAAATTAGCTTTGGTATCAAAGGAATTTGGTTCAGCTCCTACCCCTTTCATTACCAAATTTACCTTGGACAAGTCATTTAACCCTTCTGAATTTCAGTTTCCTTATCTATACAATAAAAAGACTAAATGAGAAGACCTCTGAGGTCCTTCTCAACTCTAAATATATGGTGCTATGATTTTACTGAGCTTCAGATGTGTGTAATGCAGGTGTGGGACAGCAGTGTCCTTTTATTTTTTTATGAAGGCTAGTGTGTTTTTTAAAATATCTTTCCAAATAACACCTTTTAAAACCTTTGAGTTACCATTCATTTTTGAATATAGGCAGGTGAGGAAAAGAACAATATGTGAGTGGTATTTCTCTCCATTCATGATCCTTCTTCAAAATCTAAAAAACGAAAAGAATCTATACCTTAATAAGAAGGCTGCTGCAAAGAATGACCATGTCCTAAGAACCTTCCTTAACCTGCACCTCATCTCTTGCTGTGCCTCAACCAATTAAAGCTCAGACCATATCAGATCTCTGTAGTCTTGGCCAATGGGAATCCTAACAGTGTGGCAAGTAAATACTGGGAAAAGTTGAAACAAAAAAAGTTTCCTGTTTTCATCTTATAACCTTGTAAAGCCCTGGGCCTGTCCCTGATTTTTTAGAATCACTAACCAGCAAGGGAGGCTGGCCTTAGGACCTGTCTTCCTCTCAACCTTCCTCTCCTCCACTTTGTGTTGAAGGAAAACAGTCCTTATGACCTTGCATATGCTATCCTGTAATTAGGACATTGTTAATTTGGAGGAAAATAATTGTGGTCTAGTGGAAAGACCACTGACTCTGGAATCAAAGATGTGAAAGTGGTTTCATCTTCTGCCTCTGACACCATCTATGTGACCTTGGGCAAGGAAGACTGCCTGGACATCAGCTTCCTCATTTGTAAAATTAGAAGAATGAATTGAATGGTCAAAAGGTGAATCCTCATAAAAAGAAAGCTGGCATTCTAAATGGGAGTGAATACAACGCAGTTTATTGAAGGAAGGCTGAGTCTAGCAGTGAGTAATAGGGAGTTATGGGTTATTGGATATAGGAAGCAGGGTGGTATGGTTTCTACAGGGACAGGGAGCTGTTGAGGTCTCCATGGAGGATGTGTTTTGTTTGGGGGGGGGAGGGTCACCAAGGTTGTTTGGAGTTTCTATGGAGGTTAGAATTCATGTCTTCAGGAGGATAATCAGGGCTCTACTGGGCAAGAATGAAACTCAAATCTGTATCCAACATCAACTAGATTGCCTCTGAGGTCTCTTCTATGATCCTCTATGAAAGAGAATTTTCTGTCCTTTAGGTCACTTCTCTCTTCAAGGTACTACCTTAATGCTTTTCATGAGGTAAGGGTAGAAGGAATGGAGTCCACTGATCAACCATCTTATTTTCCTTACTTCATTCTTTCCCACAGAAACAGTCACAATTGCTATTTTCCCTACTGCCACTATATCCATATGGGGGAAATGAGATAAAATGAGTTGAGTTATGAACTTCAAATTTGTCATTTGTCATGTTTGCGTGTGTGTGTGTGTGTGTATGTGTCAGAGAGAGAGAGAGAGAGAGAGAGAGAGAGAGAGAGAGGCTGCTCAATGGAGATAGACAATTTTTCTATAATATCACTCATTTATCCTGTATTCATTTTTCCTCTTTCAGAATCTTCTCCAGATTCCCCAGGAAAGAACTTTATGATAGGGACCTCCCAGAAACATTTGCATTTTAAGGGAAAAGAATTGGGGAGGACAATTCTTAACTCAAAGGAATTTCAATCATTTGGACAAACAATTGTTAAGTGACTCAGTGTAAGAATTATTAAAGTAGGTACTGGCATATAGCAAAAAAAAAAAAAATTACGTAGTCCTTACCTTCCTGGAGTTTACATTCTACTGAAAGTATGCAACTTTAAATACAAAAAGATGTGAAAGATCTATGATATCATCAATATCAGAAAGTCCTCTCACAAATAGAACATGAGTGACTTATAACTTAACAGATGATCCTAGAGCTTTGCTTTCAAGCATAGAGATCAAGTAGACTAGCCCAGAGTCACACAGCTCCTAAATCTTAAAGATATGATTTGAATGCAAATCATGTTGATCCCAAGTCCAACAATTTACCCCTATTCTGCACTGTGTCTGAGTTCAAAGGAATTTGAGGAGGAAGAGAGAATTGGGAAACAGGAAAAACTTTATAGAGGAGAAAATAACTCCTGAACTGATCCTTGAAGAAGAAAAGTATTATGAGAGACCGAGATGAGGAAGGAAAGCATCCTAGACAGAAGAACCAGCTTGGGCAAATGTAGGGAGGTGGGGAATGGAGTATCCAATTTATGGAATAGCTGAAAGACCAGTTTAACTTAAATGTAGAGTTCATTGAAAGAAAGGAAGCACTGTGTACCCCACTATAGGCCTGCCATTTTACAGTTGAACAAACTGAGGTAGATAGCTAAGTGATCACACAGTATGTGTCTGACATTGGCTTTGAACTTAGTTCTTCCTATTTGAAGTCCATTGGACCACCCAGAAAGTAATATATAATAATCTTAATAATTTTGATAAAATAGGCTGCCATTCAGAGGGAAGGGAGGGTGGAAATAAAATAGGCTAGGCAAGTCATTTAAAAAAAAAAAAAACAACACAACAGACTGAAGAGCTTGTCCTTTATATTAAATGGCAATAACATTTCCATTCATGAAGGAGAGAGACTGAAAATAGGGATACTATTTGCGACACTTTTTTTAATTTAAAAAAAATTTTTCCAATTACATGCAAAGATGATTTTCAGCATTAATCTTTTTTGTAAACTTTTGAGTTCCACATTTTTCTATCACCCTCCCTTCCCTCCTCATGACAGTAAGCAATCTAATATAGCTTGTCCATCTAGAATTGTTTTTAACATATTTCTGTATTAGTCAAATTAGGATACTTTTCAACTAGTTCAATCAAGAAATGATGAGAGCCACGAGTCAAGAGAAAGGGATGATTGTGAAAGATATGTGGAGGTAGAACTGGCAAGACATCAACAGGATGGATGGAGGTTTGAGGAAAGAGGAAAAAGTCCAGGATGACTCTAAAATAATGAAGTTGACCTGAGAAGATGGTGATTACCCTCAAGAAAAAAGTCACCAAGTTTGGAAATAGAATGATTTTTTTTAGGTTTGTTTTTTTTTTCAAGGCAATGGGGTTAAGTGACTTGCCCAAGGCCACACAGCTAGGTAATTATTAAGTGTCTGAGGTCAAATTTGAACTCCTGACTCCAAGGCCAGTGCTCTATCCACTGTGCCATCTAGCTACCCTAGAATGATTTTTAAAGTGGAAATATAATGGCTTTCATTTGACACATGTTGCATTAGAGACAGCTAGGTAAAACTGTTTCCAAAAAACTGACAATATGGAATTTTTTTCTGTTTCTTTTTTTTTTACTTAAATTTTTTTTTATTTTTATCCATTTGTACATGCATATTTCTAAGTTACAAAATTTCCCTCCACCCTTCCTCCCACCCCACCCCAGTAGGGAACATTCAGGTTAGCATTTTACATACATATTTTGTTAAACATATTTACAAATTAGTAAATTTTGGCATAAGGAATTAGGATTAAGGGAGATATATGAGATAATTTTTATAAAGCATTCATCAGATTCAGAAGGGTTTTCAAATTTTTTCTGTGTGTTTTGTTTTGTTTTGTTTTTCTTCCTCTGGTTGGAATAATATAGACCGTTACCAGTCTAATACAGTTGCCCTAGTTCTTTGGACTGTTGAGAGGAGTTGCTTCCATCAAGGTTGTTCATCTAATAATGTTGTTGGTATTTACGTTATTCTCTTGGCTCTACTCCCTTCTCTCAGCATCAGATCCCATAAATCATTCCATGCTTCTCTAGAGTCTGACCATTTATGGGTTTTTTTTATTTTTGTTTTTGTTTTTGATTTTTAGGTTTTTGCAAGGCAATGGGTTAAGTGGCTTGCCCAAGGGCCACACAGCTAGGTAATCATTAAGAGGCCAGATTTGAACTCAGGTACTCCTGACTCCAGGGCCGGTGCTCTATCCACTGCACCACCTAGCCGCCCCCATTTATGATTTCTTATAGAACAATAATATTCTATAGTATTCGTATATCATAACTTGTTTAGCCATTCCCTAATTGATGGCCATCCCCTCAATTCCCAATTCTTTACCACTACAAAAAGAGCTGCTGTAAATATCTTGGAACATGTAGGACTTTTCTCATTTTTTAAATTTCTTCTGGATATAGTCCTAGAATTGGAATTGGTGGGTCAAAGGGTATGAATAGTTTTATTGCTCTTTGGGCATAGTTCCATATTGCTCTCCAGAAAGGTTGGGTCCATTCACAACTCCACCAGCAATGCATCAATGTCCCAAACCTCCCATATCCTGTCCAACATTGATCATCCTCCCTTTTGCTCATCTGGGCTAAGACAATATGGAATTGAAGTTCAGAAGAGATATTAGACCTGGATGTAGAGATTTGGAAATGATTTATTAATGATTGAATATCAGGCATCAGTAAAGGGGATGTTTGGGGGAAGGAATGATTTTACCTGAAATCAAGATATATCATCAACTCCCTTTTTATTGTCAAAATATAGAACCTGCCCCACTCATCAGATCATAAACCAAGAGTTATAAGGGACCTTTGAATTTTTTAAATAATTAATTTAATATTTTAGGGGCAACTAGACACTTTTAGGGGCTTCAGACACTTATTAATTACCTAGTTTTGTGACCTTGGGCAAATCATTTAACCCCATTGCCTTACCAAAAAAACCCAAAAAAGTTTAATTTAATTTTTTTAATTTTTGTTATATTTAAGTTATGAACTATTCCTCCACACTAGATGAAGGAAGGTCACCATTTGACACAGATTTTAAAATATATATAAGGAGAGAGAGAGAGAGGGAGAGAGAGAGAGAGAGAGAGAGAGAGAGAGAGAGAGAGAGAGAGAGAGAGAGAGAGAGAATAGAGTAAATGGGTGGGGAAATAGAATGCAGGGAAATACAGCTACAATAGCAACTGTGGGGAAAAAATTGAAGCAATTTCTCTGATGAACTTATGATGAAGAAAGAGCTGATGGTGTCTGAATATAGACTGAAGCATATTTTTTTCCTTCACTTTATTTTTATTGAGGTTTCTCTTTCTTTGTGGGAGAGGGATTATGTTTACTTTTACAACATGAATATTGTACTGTGTTTCATGGCTATATATTTTTAACCTTACACCAAGTAACTTGCTTTCCTCAATGGGGAAGTGGGGCGGGGGGAAGGGAGAGAATTTAAAATTCAAGATTTTGGAAGTAAATGTTGAAACTTGCTTTTGCATGTACCTGGGATAAAAATTTCAAAATAAAATAAAAAGAAATAAATAAAAAGAAAAAATTTATGTAAAGCCTTACCATGAACACTTTATTTAACAATTCTTTCTCTAAAGATCAATACCCTCTTCCTTGTTGGGCTTTTATAGTTGATTTCAATATTTATAATACTCAAATTACTTTGGTTGTTCACAATTATTCTTTGAACAATATTGCTGTATACAACATTCTCTTGGTTCTACTCATTTCACTTTTCATTATTTCATGCAAGTCTTTCTATGTCTTTCTAAAATCAACCAGCTCATCATTTCCTTCCACACAATAGTATTCTGTCAGGGATCTTTTAATTAGTCTAGTCTAACACTGCCTCATTTTACAGATTGGGAAACTGAGATCTAGGGAGGCAATATGATGTTCTCTCAAAGTTATATGAATCCAAATCTGAATATTAATAAGTTCCATCTTTATGCATTGTCTTTTATTTCCTATTCTTGAAGTAAAGGTCTCTGGGATGTGCCATTCAAATATTAGTTAGGAAGTTCCTAGCCTTACTGAGAAGAGTCTAGAGAAGAGAAAAAGCCAATACAGGACTAAGATGCCTCTCCCCAAGTACTTGCAGTATCAGTATCCCTGTTTGACATGTACAATACTCATCCTTAGGGGGAGTGACCCCTTCACTAGTGCCTGACATTCCCGGTAATAATCAGGGGTCCACCATTCACCTCTGCCTGGCCATTGGCTTTGTGCTGAGTCTCTGCAGACTAGTCTATCCACAGGCTGCCTTGTAAGGGCTCTGCTCCACACTCTGTGGTTGGGCTGAGGATGCTGTGTCAGCTCTAGCACGGTCAGATTTTATCTTCAAATATGACAAGTAATTTGTTCAGGGAGCACTTCAGAGTGACAAGCTGGAGTGGTGTTGTAAGACATGGCACCTGTGTGGCATGTCCTTTCTTTGTGGACATTGGGGGCTCTTATTTCCTCCTGTCATTAGGAAGTCCCCGGCATCCCAACTGCTTGCAGGGAACTGCTTGCAGATGCCCTCTCCTCAGCTGACTCACCGTTAACAATGTTCTTCTCTGGATCTTTTCCTGTTGTCCCTTTTAAAGCCAATCACTAAAGCACCGGCCCTGGAGTCAGGAGTCCCTGGGTTCAGGTCCAGTCTCAGACACTTAATAATTACCTAGCTGTGTGGCCTTGGGCAAGCCACTTAACCCCACTTGCCTTGCAAAAACCTAAAAAAAAATAAAAATAAATAAAAAATAAAGTCAGTCACAAGATACACATTTGGGAACTGGGAACAGTTACTATGGGCCTGAGGAATGGAAAAGGAGGCAAAGTGCATTTGATTTATAAAACAGCAGTTCCTTAGGAGCAGTTTTTAAGCTGGTGCAGTGGGATAGAGAACACTGGGTCTGGAATCAGAAAGCCTGCTCTTTGTAAGTTCAAATCCAGCTTTAGACATTTATTAGCTATGTGACCTTGGGCAAATCACTTAACCCTATTTGCCTCTGTTTCTTCTGCTATAGAATGAGTTGGAGCAGGAAATGGCAAACCCCTCCAGTGTCTTTGCCAAGAAAACCCCAAATGAGTTCATGAAGAGTTGAACAACTGAAAAAACAATGAAACAGCCACAAATAAAAAGGAGGAAAGGGGACCCATTTGGATGAATAGGTTGGACTAACTAATCTCTAAATTCCTTTCTATTTCTAAAGGTCTATGATTCTAGGAGGTGATTTATGTAGGGTTAAAAAAAAATAAAAGTACTGGTTAAGTTCCTGCCAGAACACAGAGTTAGTTGCTTTGAAGAATACAAAAAAGACTTCAGACATGATCCCTGCCCACAGGATGTTTATAATCTGAAGACAATTTAAAAATATTTAACAAACAAAAAACAACTGGATACTTCATTATCACTGAATAAATTGTGTGGCTCATAAAATCATATATCAGAGCTGGAAAGGACTCCAAAGACCACCACTTTTCATTTGAGGAAACTGAGACCCATGAAGTGTAAGTATAGGTAATATAAAGGTAAAAGACATTGATGAAAATGTTAAAAAAAAAAAAAAGTAAATACAAAATAATTGGGGAAGAGAGGGAAAGGGCACTAATGATTGGAAGGTGGAATGAAGAAATCAAGATAAACCTTTTTGTAAGAAGCAGCATCAGAGTTGAGCTTTGAAAGAAGTTAGGTTTCTATGAAGAACATGGTCAGAGAATATTTCAATATGGGGAATACTATGAGGAAAGATATAGAGACAGGAGAAGAATATCACAGGATGACTAAGCATTTTAGTGAACCTCAGTCCTGTACTCTCTTGTTTTCCTTCTCTGTACTCTCTTTTTTAGCAATCTCATTATCTCCCATGTACCCAGTTATCATTTCTCTTCCCCCTCTATATCTCCAAAACTTTTATCTCTCTTGAGCTCCATATCTGTATCATCAATGGCCAATTTGGTACTTACTTCCTGCTGAGGTTCCTGTACATCTCAGGAACATCTCAAACTCCACAAATTCAAACCCATTTCTCTTTTCTCCAAAATCCACCCCTCTTTCTGACATGCCTATTTCTGGTGAACACAGCACCATCCTTGCAAATTTGCAATCTTATATTTAGTCAGCTCCTCACTCTTCCTCATCTTATTATGGAATCAGTTGCTAATTCTTTTTTATTCTACCTCTAACCCCTTTCCTGCATCTCTTCCCTCCTCTCCACACATACACAGTTACAACCCTAGTTCAGGTAAGTATCATCTGTTGCCTGGACTATTGCAATAGTCTCCTAAATGAGCTTTCTGCTTCCAAGTCCTTCCCTTCCCACTCGTCCTCCATGTGGCTACCGAGGTGATGTTCCAAAAGCATAGGATTGATCATCTTCTGGTTCCTTTAAAGAAATTCCAATGGTTCTTGGTTGCCTCAAGGATAAAATATGAAGTCCTCTATTTGGTATTTTCAAACCCTTCACAATCTAGCCCTAGCCTATCTGCCCAAGATTATATTTGAATTTCCTCTACATATTTCTACAATCTAGTCAAAATGAGTTAGTTGCTATTCCACACACAGACCAATCCATCTCTCATCTCTGTGTTTTTGCACACTCTTTCTCATGCCTTTCTCCCTCCTCACCTCTTCTTCCTCTTAGATTCTCCAACTCTTTTCAAAGCTCAGCTCAAGTGCCATCTTCTACAGGAAATTTGCCCTGCTCCCTTTCAGGAACTAGCACTTACCTGAAATGACTTTGTATTTTCCTTCTAGAGACAAATTTCCTATATTTATTTATATGTATATGTGTTGTTTTCCCAAATAGAATGTAAGCCCTTTGCGGGAACTCGATGTCTTTTTATTCCAGTGCCTAGAATAGTAATTAGCACATGGCAGGTACTTCTTAAATGTTTCTTGATTAATTAATTGAGGATAAGCCACATTGTTCCAAAATAGGTCTAAGTCCTGGAAAACTTTTTTTTCAGTGACTTGGTGTCTAAGGAATTTCTGTAACTGCCTTGGGGAGGCAATTTGTCCTTCTGTGTGTCTGGAAGTTCAGAAAGTAGAGTTCACAGTTAAGGATGAGTTTATTTATTTTCCTTTGTTTAGTTTCACCCTGAGGGCAGCTAGGGAGTGCAGTGGATAGAGTACTGAGTCTGAAGTCAGGAAGACTCATTTTCATGAGTTTCAAATCTGACCTTAGACACATATTTGCACATCTCTTAACCCTCTTTGCCTCTGTTTCCTCATCTGTAAAATGAGGCAGCGATGGAAAAGGCAAACCACTCTAAAATCTATGCCAAGAAATCCCCCCCAAAATGGGGTCACAAAGAATAGGACATGATCAAAATGACTGATAATAACAACCATTGGAATTTTTTGAACAGAACTAGATGATCAATCCTGGCTTGTGGAAGATCATCTTAGTAGCCACATGGAGGATGGGTTGGAAGGTAAGGACTATATGCAGAAAAGAGGTTAGAGTTAGAATTAAAAAAAGATTAGCTACTGATTTCAGAGGAGGGTGAAGAAGAGTGAGGAGTTTACTATTACTCTGAGATTGTAAACCTGAGTGACTGGGAGCATCTTCTCAGAAATAGACATGTTAGAATGAAGGATTTTGGAGAAAAGAGAAATGGGTTCTGTTTTGACAACAACAACAACAAAAGTTTCATCATTTCTGTTTTTAGAATACCTGACACCATCTTCTGCCTGCCTTCTCAATCATAGATAACTTTGAATTTTTAATTCATTCTTTCATTCAGCATATATTTCCAAAACATGTGCTGTGAATGTGTATGTGTATGATTCCTTGCAGGGAAGATACAAATTTTAATTAATGTACTATTCTTGACATCATGAAGATTATGTTCTGGTATAGGATAAGACACAAACACAGATATTGCATGAATGGAGAGAGCTGAGGTAAGGTCCCTGAAAGGGAAAAACAGCTCTTTTTTATTTCACATTTGTATTATACAAATTAAAACTACCAAAGAATTATTTTATAGAGCTGGAAAAAATAGTAACAAAATTCATCTGTAAGAACAAAAAGTCAAGAATATCAAAGGAATCAATGAAAAAAGAATTAAGGAAGGTGGCCTAACAGTCCAAGTTTCAAAGTACATTACAAAATGATAGGCTAGTACTGGTTCAGTCTAGTGCTGTCTCAGAAATGGAGTGATGGGTTAGTGGACTAGATCAGATATACAATGCACAGTAGTAAATGATCATAGTAATCTAGTGTTTGATAAACCCAAAGATCTAAGATTGGGGGGGGGGGGTAAGAACTCAAACTTTGACAAAAATTGTTGGGAAAATTGAAAAGCAGGTTCACAGAAGCTAGTCATAGACCAACATCTCACACTATATACCAAGATAAGATCTAAAAATATAAATGATTTTGACATAAAGTGTGATATTATAAGCAAATCAGGGAAGTATAGAAAAATATCCTAGTCAGATCTATGGATAAGGGAAGAGTTTATGACCAAACAAGAGATAGAAAGACTACAGTAAGTAAAATAGATAATTTTGATTACATGAAAAGCCTTTTGTGCAAACAAAATGAATTCAGCCAAAATTAGAGGGAAAACAGGAAATGGGGAAATTTTTACAGCAAGTTTCTCTGATAAGGGCTGCATTTCTCAAATACATAGGAAATGGAGTCAACTTATACAAATAAGAGTCATTCTCCAGTTGATAAATGATCAGAGAATATGAACAGGCACTTTTCAGAAGAAGAAATCAAAGCTATATGAAAACATGCTCTAAATCACTACTCATTAGAGAAATGAAAATTAAAACAATTCTGAGGACAGTTTGTCTGCAGATGGCTTTAGAATTGTTTAACACCCATCTGATTGTCTGACATGACAGAAAAGGAAAATGATGAATTCTGGAGGGGATGTGAAAAAGTGGGACTCTAATGCATTGAGTTTTTGGGGTTTTTTTAGGTTTTTGCAAGGCAAACGGGGTTAAGTGGCTTGCCCAAGGCCACACAGCTAGGTAATTATTGTCTGTGACCCAATTTGAACCCAGGTACTCCTGACTCCAGGGCCGGTGCTTTATCCACTACGCCACCTAGCTGCCCCTCTAATGCATTGTTGATGGAGTTGTGAACTGGAGAGACAATTGTTCTGGAGAACAATTTATACTCAGAGGACTATAAAACTGCAAACTCTTTGAACTACCAATACTACTACTAGTTCTGTATCTTAAAGAGATCAAACAAAAAGGGACAAGAACTTATTTGTACAAAAATATTTATAGCAGTTCTTTGTGTTGTAGCAAAGTATTGGAAATTGAGGTGATACCCATCAATTGCAGAATGACTGATCATGTTAAGTATGTGATTGTGATGCAATACTAATGTGCTGTAAAAAATGAAAAGCAAGACAGTTTCAGAAAAATCTGAGAAGATTTATATGAACTAAGGCAAAGTGAAGTGAGCAGACTAGGAGAATATTGTTCACAGTAACAATATTGTAAGGATGATAAATTGTAAAAGACTTAGATGTTCTGATCAAGACAATAATATGGGGTGACTAGGTGGCGTAGTGGATAAAGCACCGGCCCTGGAGTCAGGAGTACCTGGGTTCAAATCTGGTCTCAGACACTTAATAATTACCTAGCTGTGTGGCCTTGGGCAAGCCACTTAACCCCATTTACCTTGCAAAAACCTAAAAAAAAAAAAAAGACAATAATACAAGATGATTACAAAGGACTCATGATGAACAATAATATCCACCTCCAAAGAGAGAACTGATGAACTTGGAATATAGATTGAAGCATTTTTTAACTTTATTTTTATTATTTTACTTTGTGTTTTCTTTTGAAACATGGTTATTATAGAAACATATTTTTCTTGACTTCACATGTATAATTGATATCAAATTGCTTTATTTCTCAAGGAAGGGAAAAGGAAGAAGAGAATTTGAAACTTAAGGTTTTTGAAAAAAGATTGTTAAAAATATTTTATAAGTAATTACAAAATATTTAATTAAAAACAAAAAAATTTTCAAAAAACAATAGAATTTGTATTGATAGCTTTTGTTTTATAACACTTTTATTTCTAAATATATAACTTCCTCTCTTCTACCCAGTTAGTCATCCCTTTGTAAGAAACAATAAGAAGGAAAGAGGGTGGAAAGATAATTTGGCAAAACTAATCAGTTAGTTTATGACCAGCTTCTGTCATCTGGTAAAATCAGTGTTTAACACCCATAGTCCTCCATCATTGCAAAGAGAAGGAAATATATTTTTTGGTCATTACAGTTAACAAAGTATTAGTTTTTGTTTTGTTGTTCTTTCCATTTATAAAATTTCATTTGATATATGTGTGTGCGTGTGTGTGTGTGGTTTGTTATCATTGCTTATATTGTTTTCCTGGTTCTACTTGCTCAGTCTGCATCAGTTTATATAAATCTTCCCATGCTTCTCTGAATCCTTTATATTCATCAATTATGGTACAGTAATAATATTCCATTACATTGATGTCCCACAATTTGTTGAATAATTCCTAGTCAATGGACCTCTTCTTTGTTCCCAGTTCTTTTCTTTTACAAAAAACAAAATCAGTGGTATTTTTTAAAAGCCCCCACTTCCCTATCCCCTACTGGCCCAACTTGATCTAGAAATCTTTTGTTTGCTCCTTTGCAATCTATTTTTTGACTTTGAACTTTATTCTAAAATTGGATTCTTTTCACCTGGGAATAAGAAGGCATTGTCCCAAACTTCAGGCTTTTTTTTGTGCTGCTGTTTTCAAAACTAATTCTGGAGAGTCTGCAAGTTTTCAGTGCTTTCAAGATGATGTAATCTTGAGAGAGCTATGATCACTGCCCTCCTGGTAAGTGCTCTGTTCTTTGCCAAGGAAGGGACCTGGTCCCCTGTAGTCATAAGCACTAGTGCTCTCTTTGCTTTGTAACTGTGACCAGGTTCCCTACTCCCTTGTGACCGACCACTTGGATCTGCACCTTGGGACTGCATGTGAACAACAGAATTGTCAATCAGTGTCGGCTGTACTCAGTGCCATCCCTTACAATCTCTTTCTGACCATTGTCAGACCCCTTTACCTGCTGCTGCTGCTGCTGCTGCTGCTGCGGCTGGGCTGCAGTCGTAGCTCTATTGGTACTACTGCAATAGGTGTGTAGTTCCTCTGAAAGGTTCCAGCCCAGTGTCATAAACTTCCTCTTCTGTACTCTTAAGCTTTCTTAGGCCAAAAAAAGTCTCACCTTATCCTTTTTGGACTTTGCCACTACAAAATTTGGTTTGAGGTATTTTTTTCAAGTTTGGAGGGGATTGTTGAGAGAGTTCAGCAACAAGATTGCCCCAACTCACCATCTTGATTTTGCCCCAGGCTTTAGAAGTCTGTATTAAAACAGAATCTTTCCAAGAGAAAGATGGGGAATTCTTCCCCCAATGAAATAAACTTGATTCTTTCCCTACTCTGAAATCACATTCCCAAGAGGAATGAGACAATTGTTAGGTAAGAGAGAAAATATTCCTGACTCCTAATTTATTAGGACTCCCAAAGACTGAATCTACTTTGCAGTTGGGGGGGGTGGAGATACTGTTGGATCCTTCCCATTGTTTGAGGACTTGAAAAGGTTAATACTATATCCCCAAAAGTCTAGGAAACATCTCCCAGGGTGGGGAACTGGAAAGTCTCAATATTTGGGGAAAGAGAGGCCCCTACAGCATTAAGGACTGAAGTTTATAATCTAGCTGTCCCTGCTGGCAACTAAGATGGTCTTGTTGCAATGACTGATCATTTCTAGAGGACAGTTTGTCTGAAGATAGCTTTAGAAATGCTTAGACAGAGTTTGCATTTGGTCAATAATTCATGTGTGGGCCCTGAAATTACTTGATTGACCTTTGTTGCTTCATGCTTAAGTTTTGGAACTATTCGTTATTAGCAAATAGCTAACTAGAAGCTCAGAACAGGACAAAGAAGAGAACAGCAGGATTTTCTGAATATCAAAAGACTTCCAAATTGACCAGAAAATTTTTTGATTTTATGAAGATTGCCTTTAGTTCATTGAGTTGCTCAATGCTCGTGTCTTTCTTCTTACAAAGAATGATATTCCTAACCCACAAGGGCTCTTTAATTTAAGGCATGAGAAATCTAGCTTAAGATGCAAGTTGAGGGATAGGCAAAAGATTTGTCACTAATGGATGTTAGACAATAAGCCCATAAGTGATATGGTAGAAAAGTATGATTAGCAGGGAGGAAGCCTGGGGTTGGAGTTCCACCATGAGCTATCTTTGAGGTCCAATACATGTCACTTAATATCCCTGGATCTCTGTATCTTAAAGAGATCAAAGAAAAGGGGCAAGAACTTATTTGTACAAAAATATTTATAGCAGTTCTTTTTTGTGGTAGCAAAGTATTGGAAATTGAGGTAATACCCATCAATTGCAGAATGGCTGATCATGTTAAGTATGTGATTGTGATGCAATACTAATGTGCTATAAAAAATGAAAAGCAAGACGGTTTCAGAAAAACCTGAGAAGATTTATATGAACTGAGGCAAAATGAAGTGAGCAGACCAGGAGAATATTGTTCACAATAACAATATTGTAAGGATGATCAATTGTAAAAGACTTAGATGTTCTGATGATTACAAAGGACAGGATACTCCTTTGTAAAACAAAAGGGTTGAATTAAATGTCCCCTAAGTTCCCTTATAGAGCATATAGTCTATGATTCTTTCATGAAAGGGTCTTCTCTGGGTGATATGGTGAATCATGCTACTATCTGTAACCAGGGAGATAGATAGGATGAGGTCTTATGGACCCCTTTTGCCCCATGATACTATGAATGGATTATAGGATTACATGATCATAAACTTCAGAGCATGAAGGGCCATTAGAGGTCATTTTGTCCAGCCCCTTCATTTTACAGATCAGGAAATTGAGGATGAAAAAGGTCATTTGGACCTTTGAACAAGCACCTTAGCTATGGTCATAAAGTAAGTTAATGGTGAAGTTGGGACTCCAATCTGACCCTCTATTGCCCAGATATGCTCTTTTCACTTAAGCCCATTGCATTTCCTATTTTTTTAAAAGAATAAATAGTTGCATAAACCTCTACTTTCTGATTTCAAAGTCATTCCTGTTTCCATTTACTACTCCTTAATGGTCACGTCTACTTGCCTCTAGGATAAAATACAAACATCTCTTTGGCATTAAAGGAAGGCCCTTCTTAATCTGGTTTTCCAAGATTATTGCCCATTATTTCCATTTATGCGTTCTATGATCAAACCAAACTGACCTGCTTGTTCATAATATTTCATAGTTAATCTTTGTGTCTTTCTATGGGCTGTCTCTCATGCCTCCTTACCTGAATCTTTTAAAATCTCTAGCGAAAAAGGAAGTAAAATACTCCAGAGACCTAAGGGCATTTGCATTTACTTTCTGGAGGAAAACAGTTGATCAATCAAACCCTACTGCTTCAACTTCCTCATTTTTATTGATGCCTCAAACATGAGAGAGAATTTGGGATTTTCCTTCCTTATTCCTCATTTCCCCCCCAGAGGCTCATTGTCTTCAGATCCCAGTTTTCCATCTCCCTTTTCAGGGATCTCAGAGTGGTTCCTATATTGAACAATAGCCTGACCATCTGTAATATGTTAACTCCGTAATGGAAGGTAGCTCCAAGGGCTTTTAAAAAACAAGGAGAGAGATTTTATTGTAACTAATCGTGATGGATGGTGAGTATGGTCACATGGAAGGACATAAATCTTTGGGCCAGGCCTAGAAGTATAAAGCTAACCAACTCAATAGTTGGAAAAGGCTATTGCTCAAGCAGGGGGCAGTTCACTTGGGAACAGTTCTGAGACCTCATCAGTGTTATGAGGCCAGGTATCCTCTCCTCCCTCCATTCCAGCCACAGCAACTCCAGTGGCTACTCACTGGTGAGTGCTGGGTTGTTGGCCTAAGTGAACATCCTCTGCTCCATATCAATCCATTCCCTGTTTACTCACAGGCATGGACTGGGAGTGGAGCAAGAGAGAAGCCAAGGAAGATCTGAGCCAGAGCCCATTTAACTAATTATTTATTTATTTATTTTGCAAGGCGATGGGGTTAAGTGGCTTGCCCAAGGCCACCCAGCTAGGTAATTATTAAGTGTCTGAAACTGGATTTGAAGTCAGGTACTCCTGACTCCACGGCCGGTGCTCTATCCACTGCGCCACCTAGCTGCCCCCCCCCCCAGCCCATTTAATTAAAAAAGAAGATTAAGCCAAAGTTCAGGGTAAATGGACAAGAGAAAAGTTCATTTGTAATGGTGGCTTTGACTTTTTCAAACCCATTCTAGCTCACATGAACTTGACTGAAGATGTCCATTTACATACATTATTTATTAACTAGGTAAAGGAAGCAAGATGCCAAGTGGAGTGGAGGAGTGGAGAGAACACTGGATTTGTTCTCAGAAAGGGCTTGTTCTACTGCCCTGGCTTTACTATAATTCCTTGACTGACTCTGGGCAGACCCATTTCCCCTCAGGGTCTAAGTTTTCAATTCATTTCAAATAAACAAGCATTTATTAAGTGTCTACTGTGTGCAAGGTGCTGTGGGTACAAAGATGAAAGAAAATAGTCCAGGCCTCAAGAAGCTTATATTCTGTGGGCCAGATACAATGTGTACATAATTAAATAAATAAATACAAAACATAAACAAAGCACTCCAAAACAGTTTTAAGCGACTGAGAGTGCTAATAACAGGAATCTCAAAAGAACTTGTGATAGAGGTGGCAGCAGGCTCTGCTTTGAAGGAAGAACTGCAATAGAAGTCAGACTGAAAAGGGAGGAACTATCTGTTCAAAGACAGATGAGAACTGGGATATTATATACAAGGGGAATAATTAGGAGGCCCATTTGACTAGAATAGAGAATCTATAAGAGTGAACAATAGGAAATGATTGAAAAGGTAAGTTGGAGCCAGATTGGGAAAGACTTTAAACACCTGACTGAAAAGTTTGCATTTTATCCTTTAGCGTACATTGAAGACATTTTGAGTAGGGGAGTGACAAAGTCAGATCTGTATTTTAGAAAAATCATTTTGGCAGCAGAGTAGAGGATGGATTGGAGAGAGGACAGACTAGATGAATAAAGAATTCCAGGAGAGCAATTTCCACATCTTTGAACAAAGAATGCTGAACTAGATAATCCCTAAGGCTAGCTCTAAAGACCAGCTCTAAAATTGCCAAATAATCTTGGGAAAAATCATTGACTCTTCAAAATCCTCCATTTCCTTACCTATAAATAAGGACAATATTGTTTGTCTTGACTGTTTCAGAGTCACATGACAAAGAGTGTTCTATAAGTTATAAAGTACCAAAGAGATATACAGCAGTGCCTTTCGTTAAGCTTAGAAAATTGGCAAATCACAAAATAACATAGATGTGACGTTCCCAGAAAAATGCAGAGTTTAATAATCTATTGAGTACAATGAGAATGTTGGCACTGATTGTCAATCTTCTTTGGCATTAATTGTCAAGAGTCACATGATGCTTCCTTTCCCTTGGCTTCCCAAGCTTGGCATTTTGGAACCTAAGGATTTGGCATGGAATTCACATAGGAACTGTTACAAATTCAATGCTATGACCATTTAGATGATGCCACCTTTGAGGCTTTCTTGAAGTGATGTATACTCTGAATTATTTAATGTAATGAATGATATTATGTTTAGGGATCCAATAAATGTTTTTGTAATACATTCAGCAGAGAATAATTGGTCAGGTGTTTGGGAAATTTAGCCCTCATTTTAGGAATTTTCTTAGAAAAGAACAGGAGAATTAGGGGAGTAGATGGCTTAATCCCTAGAAAGTCTTCCTAGAGAGTTTCCTTGGTGTTTTTGAGACTTCACCCCTGAAACACACTTGTTACAACTTCAGAGGGCAATTAAGTGAATATTTGCTGTTCAATTTTGTATGAGATAAACAGAAGAGACTCACACAGGTTTTTCATTCATTTCAATTAAACATACATTTATTAAGCACCTAATGTAACCTAATATTTTTTGAAATTATGAAAATCTTTTAATGTCAAATAGATTTCACATTTGTTCCTGGAGATAACAGAAAGCCATTGCAATTTATTGAACTGGGGAGGGATTACATGATCAAATGTGTAATTTGGAAAAATAAAAATTTGGTGAAGGATAGAATTGAAATGGGGTACATAAAGACAAGAAGAGAATTTATGTTATTATGTCATGTTTATCTTTGTCAATTATGCTCATGATTCTTTTGTGTTTTAAGCATTGTATGTAGAGAAAATAAGTAGCTGTATTATACCTGATCTATATTGTACATTGAATAACCACTTACTACCCTTTTTAGGAGACCCTAGGCACCAGTCAAACCTAAGTTAAAATGATTCTTCTATAACCTACAGGGTGAAGAATGCAAAGACATGAGAGTGTTCTCTCTAAGTTAACTAAAGATCTCTTAATTGCCAGGTATAATGACCTTTTCTCACCTCCCACCTTCTTGAACTCTCTATACCCTTTGTCACTGTTGATCATTGTTTTCCTCCTGGGCACTCTCTCATTCAGGAGTTTTTCCTGACACTCACTCTGTCTCCTGATTGTCTTACCTGCTTGACTGCTCTGTCTCAGTCTCCTTTGCTGAATCTTGTTCCAAGCCATCCTTTCTAACCTTGTATATCCTGCAAGGTTCTGTCCTAGCCCCTCTTTTCTTTCCCTTGATATACTATATCACTTGGTGGCATCATCAGATTCTGGATAAATTATCCCCTAATGCAATTGATTCCCAGATCCATACATGGAGCCCTACCTATCTTTTTATTAAACTCCAGTCTCACATCACCAAGTGCCTTTTGAATACTTCAAGCTAAGATGTTTCATAGGCATCTCAAACTCAAATATAATATCTTTTCCCAAAAGTCATTCCCCCTCTTCCCAACTTTCTTATAGATTGTGAATCTTATAGATAGATTCACAATCACCCAGACTCACAATCTTGGTGCCATTCCCAAATCCTTATTTTTCCTCATTTTACAAGATCAATTAGTTGCCAAATTCTGTCATTTCTAACTTGGTATCTCTGGAGGAGTCCTCTTCTCTCCCCTCACATAGCTACCTCCTTAGCTCAGGGTCTCATCATTTCTTACCTGGATCTTTGTAATTACTTTCCAATTGGTCTCCCCACCTCAAGACTCTTCCCCACTTCAATCCATCCTTCACTCAATGTCAAAATGATTTTCCTAAATTACATGTTTGATCATGTCATTCCCTCCCCTGCTCAATAAGTTGCAATAGTTCCCTTTGATCTCCAGGATCAAAAGTGAAATCTTCCCTTTGTCATAATCTCAATCGAACAAAAAATATCTATTAATCACCTACTATGTGCAAAGCATTATAGGTACTAGGAATAAAAAAAGAGGCAAAAGACCATCCCTTGGCCTTCTGAAGCTCATAATAGAAAAGAGGAAGAGAACTTGAAAATAAATATTCATATAGAAAAAGCAAGCTATGCAGGATAAATTCATTACTGTTTAGTTGTTTTCAACTTCTGGGACCCTATTTGAGGTTTTCTTGGCAAAAGGTATTGGTATGGTTTGCCAGTTCCTTCTCCAGCTCATTTTACTGATGAGGAAACTGAGGCAAACAGGGTTAAGTGACTTGCCCAGGGTCATACAACTGGTACATTTCTGAGGCCAGACTTGAACTCAGGAAGATGAGTCTTCCTAAGTTCAGGTCTGGTACTCTCTATCTACTTTGCCACCTAGATGCCCCTAAGATAAATAAGAAATAATCTAAAGAGGGAAAACACTAGAATGGAGAGGGGTTAGAGAAGGCTACCAGAAGGAGGTGGAATTTTAGTTGGGACTCAAAGGAAACCAGGGAGGTCAAAGCAGAGTAGGAAGAACTGGAGAGAAAAGACTGGAGGCCAAAAAATGAAGTATCTTGTTCTTGTATATAGAACAGTCAGGAGGCTGTTCTATCATCCCTGGATGTTAGAATCTTATTGGGGAGTCAGGTGTAAGAAGACTGGAAAGATAGTAGGATGCTAGAATAAAAAGCTATGGATGCCATTTTGTATTTGCTCTGAAGGCAATAGGAAGTCACTAAAATTTATTAAATGGAATAGAGATGATTGGACCTATGATTTAGAAAAATCCCTGTAGTGATTCAATGAAGAATGGATTGGAGTGGGGAGAGACTTGAGGCAGGCTTATCACCCAGTAGGCTATTGCAATAGCCCAGGGTTGAGATGCTAAGGGCTGTACCAGAGTTGTGGCAATGGCAGAGGCAAAAAGGAGGTGAAATCAGGACATGTTGCAAAAAGTAAAATCGACAGACCTTGGTGAGAGCTTGGATATGGGGTGTGAGAGATAGTGGGGAGTCTAGGATGACTCCCAGGTTAGCCTGAGGGATCGGGAAGATGGTATTACCCTCTACAGTAATAGGAAAGGTAGAAAGAGGGAGGGTTTAGAGGGAAAGATGACTTTAGTTTTGGACATATTAGTTAAGATGTCTACTGTATATCCAGTTCATATTTGAAAGGCAGTAGGAAATATGACATTGGATTCAGTCGAGAGAATGGGGCAGTAAAAGTAGATCTGAGAATCATCAACATAAAGATGGTAATAAAATCCATGGGAGCTGATGAGATCACCAAATGAAGTAAAATAGAGGGAGGAGAAGAAAAGAGGACCAGTGACAGAAACTGACCTCTTCCTTCCTTTCCTATCTTTTTTCCCCCTCCACACATCCTATGGTATAGTTTATATAATCCTACTTGCTTTTCCTCTAACATGACACTCCATTTCTCATCTCCAGGGTTTTTCATGGATCATCCTTTATAACTAGAATGCTCTCCTTCCCCATTTCTGTGTCTTCACTTCTCTGAATTTTTCAGTCTCGCTTTCTGTTGGACAATTTTAAACTACTTCTTCCAAAGCAATGCAATCCATTCCTTGTTCCTTCTGGATTACAGAATACTACCTCTTTAGCAAAGCAGGAAAGATTATTATTTGTGATGTTCAGAACTATTGTTACTTTTTTTCTTAATAAGACTGTACAGATACTGGAATAAGAAAAAAAAGGTTAGTTCAAATGATGTGGTAGGCATTTATCAAATATAAAACACTAGCTAAATCCCAATATAAAACAAGGTAATATTCTTAATATTTGTGCAATGATTTTGTAATTAAATTGCTGCTAAAGTAATATTTATTTTTTGCTTTCAAATCAGCTGAATATCAATCTACAATCAATAAAATGTAGCCCGTAGGCAACTCCAATTTCAAATTTGCTTCACAAATCTGCTCTGGTAATTTATACACAGTCAATAAGACATGTTTCAAAAGCTACTTTTTTCATCCCAACAGGCAACCCTGCTCTAATTTACAATTGGATAAGAACTGGCAAACTATACACACCTGAGTTAAATGTAATTTGTAATGTGTTTGCTTGGGTTTTTTTTTTCAAAGTAGCAATGGAAGATTTGATTTCATCTCCTCTGTATGCAAGGAATCTGTGGCTCTTTTAAGGGGTTCAGATGGGGGTGATAACAAGAAAACACAATTACTTTTGTTTTCCTTTTAGGCATAATTTTTGGTTGTTGTTATTTGGGAGAAAAAAAACCTTCAGGGAAAATGAACCTGACTCTAATTGCTGTCACTGTTCTATGTTTGTTGGGTCCATGGGTAATAAGCAGAAAAGACATTTTTATTATCATGATTTTTTTTAAAGTAAAGGAGTACTTTATCCCAAGACGGATCCCTCTCTTTCTCTTGTAATTTGGAGGAGGCAAAAACCAAGCAATAACTGTCAAGTTTTGCCTGGATAGAAGACTTACAAATTAATCCCAGTGCTTGGAATCTCCACAAAGGTTGAAATCTATAATTAGTGCTAGAAACTGTAATTAACTTATTAGAAGCCCTTGTGCAGTTGAGGTGTGCGGATCACAGCAGGTGTGTACACCATCATTAGAAGTGTTCTCTAGCAAAGGGGTCTCTCAGCACTCTCCCCTCAATTTCATTCTATCAGCTGCCAATTTGATTGGCTAAGTAGTTTGGGGCTGCGCAACCCTCTCTTTTTCTTTTGGATTGATGTGTTTATTACTTTTTGTGACAGAGGCTCCCAAGGCAGATGTTCAATAAAGAAAAAAGCAGCTATAGACTGGAGTAAAGAGAGAGGCAGCAGAGATAGCAGGAAATTGGGAAAGTTATCATAAGCACTAAGTTGTTATTGGAGATTTTGCTCCCAGCATTTGTAGCAGTTGTGTTATATACTTCCACCACCAGTAATTTAGCGGGGAATTATTGAAAGCTGAGACTCTTGATTTTAAATTACACCTGCACTAGCTGCATCATGAAGGTTGCTCATCAAAGAGGTTGATGTGAAGCTTTGAAAAATGTGAGCTGTTGCTGTCTTATTTTCAGAGTGAGAAGAGACATCATGGTGTAGCGAAAGGGCATTGGACTTGGTCTGAGGACCAGGGCTTGGAGTCTGACCCAGACATGTGACCCTGGGCAAGAATCTTAACCTGCCTTGTGCCTCATTTTCTTCTTCTGTTTAAAAAAAAAATTACAGGTTTGCTCTAAAAGACCTTCCAATTTTAAATATATGATTATATGATAAGAATATAGCTTAGTTTCATCCTTCAAAGCTATGCCAACTTGTTGTTGCCCAATCACATCCAATTCTTTGTTTCTTCTTGGCAAAGATACTGGAGTGGTTTGATATTTCCTTTCCTATTTCATTTTACATATGAGGAAACTGAAACAAAAAGGGTTAAGTGACTCGCCCAGAAAAATAAGTAGTAAAAGTGTCTGAGACCAGATTTGAACTCAGGAAGAGGAGTTTCCTGACTCCAAGCTTGACCCTCTAGCTACTGCATCACCTAGCTGCTTTAAGGAGATTTAAGAAGACATTAAAGGAAGCTGGTACAGTTTTCCCTCAAGCATCTTGTAGAGTAGGCAAAGTTTGTCTTCAGAACTTTTCCTTTAGGCTGCGTTCCTCCTCCTTATCCCTTTTTGATAATAAATAATGATAATCAATAACATTTATAGCTAGTTTTAAGGTTTGCAAAGTATTTTCTACACACTGTCTCATTTAAGTCTCCTGCCAACCCTGTGCAGCAGGGAAGGGGAGTTTCCTTTTCCTCACTCAAGGGGTCCGATCATACAGGATGGCCCAAAAGCTGTGATGAAGAGCAACTCTAAAATTTTTATAAGTGAAATATTCTAGTTTTCTACATGTGGAATTATCCTCCTCAAGAAAATGAAGAGGTGGGCCTAGATGGTTTCTGTCGCTTCCAGCTCCAGTTCTCTGACTCTCCATTTTACATAGAAGGAAACTGGGAGCAGAAGTAAGTGCTTCATCCACAGTCATGTAAGAACTAATAAGTATCAAGGGAAAATTTGAATCCCAGTCTGTTTGACTTTCTAACTTCATTCCTCTGTCCTCTACATGGAGCCCTCTTTCTATCGTAGGCAGCAGTAAGCCAAGCCACAGTAACTACTGACTGTGTCTCAGCTTATTATTAACCTGGACTTTCTGGGAACAATGCTTCTAAGTCAAATGAAAGAATGTAGAAGTAGAAGTGGCTGGTACTGTAGGCACTTATTGAGGCCAGTATTTTAGTAAAAGGAAGGTAACTTGGTACTGCTAAAATTGGAATTAAAAGAAATCAAAATGAGGAATAAGCTGAATTGGGTGGACAAGAAAAACAAGCACAGCTTTAAAAAAAAAGTCTTTCTTTCATCAAAATTAAATAATGTAACCTGGGCTCCCTGGGGCTTTCTTCAACCCTTTCCACTGCAGTGGTGGGCAGCAGAGTAGAAGGGAGAATATTATTTCTCTCACCATCTTTGGGACTGTCTGCAAAGCCTGGAGGGAGCACAGTATAGGGGGGAAAATCCTAGGCAGGGAAGTTCAACTCTGAATAGTTATTGGCAAAGACTTGGAAACTCACAGCAGGGATGATGGCTTCCTTTTACTTTGCTCCTGTAAATATGAAAGGATTTGGGATTTCAGCATTTAACCATTCAATAATCATTTATTAAGCACCTATTAATGAGCCAAGTCATGTGCTGAGTAGTAGGCATAAAAAGACAAAAAGAAAAGAATTCCAGTCCTCAAGGAATTCACATTCTACTGGAAAAAAAAAACCAAGATGAACATAGGTAAGTTAAACTGAAATCTAAATTAAGAGACAGATAAATAACTAAATAAATGAATGAATATCTATACACACACATATATCTTTTCACATATATCTTCACATATATACCCCAAGTATATACAAAATAGTTTCTGGGAGGAAAGGTATACTGGCAATGGGGGGACTCAGGAAAGATCTGGGCATTTGAGCTAAGCCTTGAGGAAAAAAGAAAATAGTGTCCCAAAATGTATTCCCAGTGCTTTTGCTGTGAATAATTAATTAATTTAAAAGTCATAGTCACCCACGTTACTTTTTTCCATTTAGTCAAGTGTGACAATAATTATAGAAAAGCCATCAGACAGAATTTAATGCTATTTAGGTACATACATTCCCATTATAGAAAGGCTATAAGTTCATGAGATATAAAACTAAATTTCATTACTTTCTAGCAGCACCTCATGGGCCCTTCTGTTTATAACTATCAAACTATTATATATATATATATATATATATATATATATATATACACACAAACTTTGAATTTGTCTATATGTTGTCTTGAATGCAGTAAGTATCCATTGGTTACCCTTCCAAGTCTAGCCCTGTACTAAATGCTTTGGAATGGAGAGCCATTTGTTAAGCATGACACTGTCCTAGATGCTGGGGACACAAATGAAAGCAGCTATTTCCTGCCCCCCAAGTAGCTTACATTCTAGTAAGGAAAGAGAACAAATATAGGGGAGTAATGATGTTGTAGGAGTGCTTTGGTAGTGTTGATTGTTGACCATTTTCAGGGCTGGAGTAGGAAGGTAGGATGGTGCATGAAAGTGTTTTTTGTGCTCAGTGACATGAAAGGAAGATGGTTGGGGATTAGTTTGGTGGAAATGAGTCCAAGCTATATATAGTGAGTGCTTACCAATTTGAATCTTAGAGAGCCAGGGCAGTGTTATGAGAGTTGTTGGGTTATTTTTTTGCTTCCCTGTTTCCATGTTATTTGCTTTTTGGGTATAAATGAAATATAAGACTTATTAGTCTGCCTTCAAGATGTCTTATTGAGGAAGTAGGATTAGATGGGGAATTATGGCAAGGTGATTGGGGGTTTGACTTAAGGGGCATTTTAGAGGGCACTTCAGCATTGTATCACAGAAATAACAGATCTTATCATCAAGTTAGCAAGAATAATTCGATGTATAAGGCTGAGAGTCTACCCCAATTAGACATAGAACATCCAGATTTCACTGACTGAATCAATCAAAGATATGTATTAGATGAAAATAAGTCTTTAATCAATTTTCAGGAAGGGAAGTTCTTTGATCATTCATTGGATGAAAGCAGATAATAATTTATGATTGGTTGAAGAAAAACAACAATGATCTGAGGTACATATATCAAGCCCTTTAGAAAATTAGACATCCAACAGTGAAGCATTCAAGTTTTGGGAACTTCCAGGATCACTGAGGAGGTAGATCCATATACCTATAATAGAGACTATCTAGAGGGAAAGGTGAAATGAGCCCAGAGGATATGATGTACTTATTATTACTAATAATTATTATTATTATTGTTGTTGTTAATGTTTCCTTGCCCTCCCATAGACCAGGTAATGATTTTTTAAGATTCAGAATGTTTCAGAACAATGGAGCTCCTATTGGTGTTTGAAACAGTATCCACCTGAGGTAGGTACAGTGTTCCCCAGTAGAAATGACTGCATCAGGAGCTGAGAGACATGCCAAGGACAGATAACTTCAGAGCTTTAAAAGGACTTTAAAACCTTCACAATCCAGCAGAAAACTACATCTAAGGAAACTTCATGAGAACTTCATGAGGACCTGTTCCCCCTTTCTCAACCTTTTATGTATTTATGGGAGAGTATACTCCAGACTTCTGGGTGGCTATTCCTTGTACCATTTGTTCTTCCTACACTTCAGTTAAATACACCTCCTAAAAGCTAACTCTGGCTGACAATCAATGGAAGGCACACTGGATAGGCTCATGAATCTAAAAATATAAGAACCCCCCCCTCCCTTAGGGGTTAGTTACACCTCAAACCCAGAAGGGAGAAATTGTCAGCTACCCTCTTGGAATCCAACTTGCCAGGGGTTGGAAGATTGGGCCTCAAGAGATTGTTGGGGTAAAAGAAGAATCTATCAGTTAATTGGCTAGGGCGACCTCTCTAATCCCACACTGCTGAATCGAATAGTCTTCTTAATCACTAGTCTCCAGGTGTGGTTTACAGTACTTGCTGGAGGGCCCAAAACACACCTATTTTTGACTCTGTTGTTTACACATATGTAAAGAAACAACAACAAAATCAGATCAAGATAAAATCAAAGACCAAAATGTGAGTTTCAGCTAAAAAAGAACTAAGGAAGATTAGGAAGGGGAAAAGATCAGTGTGAGCTGCAATGCACCTCTCTTGACAATTGCCACTCATGGGAAAGATTCCCTGGTTTTAGGGTATAACCTTTAGCTTTGTAACAGAAGATTTTTGTTTTGTTGTGTGACACTTATTAACTCATTCAAATTCAAACAATTTTCTTCCCTTGTGATGAAAAGAAGAATTTTTTTTTAAACTTCCAGTGGTTCAATCCTAAAATTTAGGTCTTTGTTCTTTAGCCACCAAACCTTTCCAGACTTCATATTTGTTGTCCTAGAACCGCAAGACACTGGCATTAACTTCTGGTGTTCTAAGAAGTAATATGATGCCATGTAAAAGAGGGGTGTTACCATTTTTTAAACTCTTATTAAAAAGATGAGACTCCATCAAATGACCCTTTGAGATGCTTGGGGGTGGAATGAATGTTTAGGTGAACCTAGCAAAAGCTACATTAAACAGCACTAGAAATAACTTTTTTTTTAAAGCAACTATCCCTGAATGTCTGCATTGTATAAATCTAATAAGACAGAGTGAAAAATATTGGATTTATTTTTACAAGTTAGCTGTGACCTCCCTGACCTTCTGAATGGATTCACTTCATGCAGTACCTCTTAAGGGCATTAGGGTTATAGCTAACTCATAAAAATAAATCCAATATTTTCCCTTTAGCTATGTCAGAGCCAATGTAGGAATTCAGATGCTAGTACAAGGGAGGCCTGCTTTCATTGTCTTTGACCTCCCATTATAAGAGGTACTGAAGGCTCAGGCCTAGTGGGGCCTGGCATGATAGCAGCTTCTACTACAGCCATTGCAAAGAGGAAAGAAGAAACAAGGGCAGCAGAGCCAAGTTCAGGGTCATAGGGGGAGGAGAGGGATAACAGGATCCAGTTGGAGAGAAGAAATGAGATACTGACTTGTAGGAAAGGAAAGCCTGGACTTGTTAGAAAAGTTAAAGTGATCAAAAAAAAAGCCAAACCATCCAATAATTCAGAAAAAGAACAGGGTTTCATTCAATTAAAGAACTTTTCCACAAGCAGAATTAAGCAATAAGGATAAGTCAAAAAAAAAAAAAATAAGCTGGGTAAAAAACTTTTAACAGATAACTCTGAGAAGGATCTGCTATCTAAGATATGTAGGCAACTAACAAAAATATTTAAGGACATTTCCCAATAGCTAAGTGGTTAAAAGATATGAACAAACAACTCCCAAAAGAATTGCAAATTATTAATAATCCTATGAAAAATTGTTCCAAAATATCAATAAGAGAAATTCAAATCTAAACAAAACTGAGGCATCATCTCATACCCAGCAAATTGGTAAAAATGACAAGGGTTGTGGTAGTCAATGTTAGAGGGTCTATGGGAAGATAGAAACATTAATGTACTATTCAAAGAACAGTACATTCTGCAAAGTAATTTTAAATTAGATTAGGAAAAGTGACTAAAATGTCCATACACTTTTATTTTTATGTCTTTTTTTTTGTTTTTTGTTTTTTTGGCAAGGCAAGGGGTTAAGTGGCTTGCCCAAGGCCATACAGCTAGGTAGGTAATTATGAAGTGTCTGAGACCGGATTTGAACTCAGGCACTGCTGACTCCAGGGCCGGTGTTCTATCCACTGCGCCACCTAGCTGCCCCATTATCCATACACTTTAACTCAAATTTTAGCACATACACTGGGGAAATCAGTGATTAAAAAGAAGGGTTTCATATACACCAAATGTTTAGAGTAACACTTTAAGCAGTAGCCCAGAAATGGGGGAAAATTATTTTTCAATCAGGTTTGACTCTGTTGTGACCCCATTTGGGGGTTATCTTGGCAATATTTTTTGGATGTTTTGTCATTTCCTTCTCTAAAATAACAAAAAGAACTGGAAAAAAGATGATGCCCATTAATTGGGGAATGGCTAAACAAACTCTGACGCATGACTATGATGTACTATTACTGAGTTTTAAGAAAAGAGGAATGCAAAGAATACAGGGAGGTATTGAAAGTCTCATATGAACCCGAGAAGTGGTACACACCTATAATTCCCTAAGGACTGGTGTATCTCTTGAGTTCCAGAGTTCTGAGTTTCAATAAACTAGGCAGATCAAGTGTACAATCTAAGTCTAATTGCCACATGGTGAGCACAGAGTAATGGGGGCCCACCAAGTAGCCAAAAAGGAAGGACAAACTGACCAAAGTCAAACCTCCTGAGTAAATAATAGTAGAATCAGGACATGAGTGGTTCACATACTTCTAGACAGGCCAATATAGGAAAAGTCAATCGTTAAAAAATTAAAATAAAATTAGTTTTTTAAAAAGAGAGCCTTATAGGAACTGATGCATAGTGAAATAAGTGGAATCAGGAAATCAATATGTACAATTACTGCAATATAAAGGAAAAAAAATCAAGCAAAATTGAAAGTTGTATAGAATGACAGAGTTTAACTTTGAAGAAGAGATATGAGGATGTACTTCTGTTCCTTCTTTGTAAAGGATTGGGGATGGGGATGGACAATGAAGGTGAAAGACCACATATACAGACAGTCTTAATGATGTGTTGAATGTTTTGATGAACTGCTTTCTCTCCTTTATTAAAAGGAATGGATGAAGGGGTGGCTAGGTGGCGAGTGGATAAGAGCACTGGCCCTGGAGTCAGGAGTACCTGAGTTCAAACACGACCTCAGACACTTAATAATTACCTAGCTGTGTGGCCTTGGGCAAGCCACTCAACTCCATTTGCCCTGCAAAAACCTAAAAAAAAAAAAAAAAGAAGAATGGATGAGAGGAGAGAAGATCTTGAGAAATAAAAGTAATGTAAAGATAAATAAAAATTAATTTTGAAAAATAGGGGAAAGTTCATCAAAAACATATAAATACATGCTAACTTTCTTTTAATAATCTATTATGAGTGCATTATCTGTTTAGTTTGTACATACTTATTGGGAGAAAGATATAATAGAAAGAGCAATGCATTGAAGTAGATATGAGCTCAAATGTCTGCTATTATAAAAACCTGAGCAAATCATCTAACCAATTTGGGCCTCAGTTTCTATATGTCTAAGACCCTTCTAGCTCTAAAGTTCTGGGCTTCTCTACATAATGCTGCACACTGACTTCCTTTGATCTTCCCTCCTCAGCTTTAAGGCCTCCATCGTGGCTATCCAGTCTTTCTATTTCCTGTCCCTGGAATAAAGGAAAATGAGATTTCTTGCCTAGGAGGCTAGCCTATGAAGATAATGCCAGTGATTTGAAGAAATGAATATATTGGCTTAAGGATCAAGACAACTGTCCTACTGTTGTTGCCCTTAGAAGTTACAAGGTCCCCCCAACCTCCTCCCAAGGTAATAGCCTGAATGCTTCATTAAGGGGCCCTTCCTCCTCCCTCCCTCCTTCCCTCAAAGCCCCCCAGTTCGTCCTGCAGACAGTTGTCTCAAGTCCTCAACTTTGGCTCAGCAGGTCTGGTCTGTTGTTCCTTTTATATTCAGCTCTTTAATATAAGCAATATCATCCCTGGTCCCTGACTCTTAATACAGCAGTTTGCCATCAAAGCGTAAATTAAAGTAATGCCACCAAGGGGCATTAATGGACTTAGTAAAGTCAATACCAAGGCCATTGTGTATTCCCTGTTTAATATTAAGAGTGTGACAGCAGCAGCCCAGCCCTTAATATACCAGGCCCCCAACCTGAATACCAAAGAGACTTGACAGATTAGCTTAGCCTAGAATCAGGAAAGGGAGGAGACTGAGGCATGGGCTGGCTGCACCAAAGGGAATCACACTGGTGGGCCAAGGGACTGGCTAGAGAAAGGTCAGAAACTGTTAGCAAATATTTGGAGGGCCCCGTGCCATCCCAGGGGATTTTTTGACACAAGTAATCTTCTCTGGGGGGAGGTTAGGGAAAATTAAGACTGTGATAGTCTGGGTCTTGGAGAAGAGGGCAAGGATGAGGGGTGAGGGGAGGAGAAGAGTGGAGATGAGTTGGGGGAAAAGTGATTTTGATCCACTTCATCCATATTAGGACAGGGATCCAGGGCATCTAGTCAGTAAGAGAAGGTGAACTACAGAATTTGTATAAATCTGTCAATGAAAGCTTACTGTATTCAGTTGTAGGTATGCCATGATGATTCCTGCTATGTCATTTTAGGGACATTTTAAAAAGCTTTTGCTTCTTCTTCCCTGTGTAATTTCTGCAACTCCAGAGACCAAAAAGTGTTTAATTCATCCTTGAAAAGCCCTGACTTGGTTGCATTTGAATACATTCCTCAGTCCCTACTACCCAACTTCCATCCCTACAAAATTCTCTCCTTTTCAGGTCCTTTTCGCTTTTCTTTACTAAATCCCTGATGAAAAATAGACTTCTAGGATGAACCCTTCAATTATCTTTCTTTATCCCCACTATTGCTCACTCTGTCCCTTAGAAAAATGGTATAAAGAAGAAAATGTCTTTGAGACATTTCCATTTCAGCAGTGCCCTCACCCTGAGAGATCCCTCTCCTTTGAGTTATTGGTTAATTCTTCCCAGAATTTCCATTTTCAAGAAAGTTCCCTGACCAATTATATTTACTTTTTCATTCCTCTTTAGACTTTTCCACTCTTTAAAAATTTTTTTGGTGAGGCAATGGAGTTAAGTGATTTGCCCAAGGCCACAGTATCAAGTGTCTGAAGTCAAATTTGAACTCAGGTCCTTCTGATTCCAGGGCTGGTGCTCTAACCACTACATTACCTAACTGTTCAGATCCCTCTTTTTTTTTTTTCCAGGACAAGATATTAAAATTCTGGTGTGTTTTTTTGAAGGGAGGAGGAAGAGGCAATGGGATTAAATGACTTGCCCAGGATCATACAACTAGTAAGTGTCTAAGACAGTATTTGAAATCACGTCCTTCTGACTACTTTGACACCTCACTGCCCCTTTCTGGCTTTTAAAACCCATCATAATGTGGCCCCTTTCTGTCACTTCAGTCTTGTTATACTTTATTGCCCTCAATGAGCTCTATAATGCAGTGACACTGGCCTTTTTGCTATTCTTCACAGAAGAAACTCAACCTAGACCTTTCCTTGGGTCTGGCTTTCTTTCATGTCTGTACTTCCCTCCTTTCTCATTTCCACCTCTTGATTTCCCTGGCTTTCTTCAAGTCTCAGCTCAAATGTTATTTTTTTTTTTAAGAAGGCTTTTCTGGTCTCCCTTAATGCTAGTGAATTCCATCTTAAATCACCTCCAATTTATCCTATTGATTTCTTGCTTGTACATAGTTGCTCATATGTGATCTTTCTCTTTAGAGTGTGAACTTCTTGAGGGCAGAGACTTTTTTTGGCTTTCTTTAGCACACAATTTTGGAACATAGTAAATGCTTAATTAATGATCCTATTTCTGTATGTCCTCAGTCCTTGAGGGCAGGGTCTAGTCAAGATCCTAGAGCATGTGTAGTTAGCACAATTAGGTAACCAGGAAGATCTCCCAATGCATTGGAAGCTTTTTGCTGAAAGGCACAGATTAATCCCTATAAATTGAGTGCCTTGTTTAATAAATAAGAATGAAATAAAACAAGATAAACAAAACAGCAAAAAGAAATCCTTTTAAAGGACCAAGCACCTCATAGATGCTTGGTAAGTTTTAAATTATTTTTAAAAGGTAATATAGATTATGGCTTTGAAATAAAGGATTCTTAGGAATAATGAAATAATCTATTTTTTAAAAAATAAAAAACAATTTATAAAACCTCTAAGAAGAAATTTGAGGTAGAATATAAGTTCCTTGAGGACAAGATTTTTTTTGTTGTCGTTGCTATACATTGTGTGGTAGTTAATTAATAAATGTTTTCTGAATAGAAATACATTAAAGGTTGTAATCATTTCAATTTAGAGTGATATGTATGGAGGTATATGGTGCTTAGGATTTTAGGGACAGATGTTTCCAAAAATGCAATCTTTGTTTAATTTTCAATTTGTTTTGATATTATTGGTGCGGATCAGTGCTTTGATTTGCTTGGATGAGGGAGAACACATGGATCTGCCTGCCCAGGGCAAACTCTTTCCATAATTCAGAGCTAATAGGGAGGAATCTTAGTTCTTATAGGCCAAGTCTCTCATTTTATGTATAAAGAGGATAAGTGACAGCCCAAGTCACACAGGTAATAAAAGAGAGAGAGCATCAAGAATTGAATCCATGACCCACCAATGACAAATCATTACTCTTTCTACTGTACCTGGTAAACTCAGCTGACCACAACTGAAGTTGATGCCACACCAAATAATAATACCAGGAAAAGTACAAAGCTGAGAAAATAGAAAGCAAGTCTCTGGGATGAACGGAATTGGCCCCCACTGAGATAACCAGATAATGGTTATCTCATTGTTGAGTTTACAGATACCAACCACTGATGAATTACTTCCACTTCCATTCTGAATAAACTTCAAGAAAAAAATCATGTGTTCTTGCTTTTTTTTCCCCTCATTGTAACAAAATTGCTCCAGATTTACATAATTACAATTCTGGTGTCTTCTCAGATCATAAATAAAGGATAATTAACATTGTTACTTGTCAGCTGGGAAATACCTCTGGTGGAAGGAAAATCAGAGCGAGTTCTATTTTATTTTAAGACACATCTCTTGGACAATCAAGGATAATTGAATCATACATATCTCATCGAAAATGAATGAAGGGATGTTTAATGTTGTTGGCCTTGAATAGAGTGGACGCCAGAGAGGCCGCTTGTTCCAACAAGCTGAACTTTAATTTCTCACCATGGAGGATGGGCCTGACAGACTAATTTAGAAGCATTCTTTAAAATCTTAATCAGTGTATAGAGATGAGCAGAGTCGATTTTTGACACCATGTTCATTGTTTACGGTTATCATTTTTAATAAACATTAAAATGATTTTTACAGGTGTGGAGAAAAGGTACATCATAAAAATCTCTCTCTCTCCAAAACCCCCAAACTATCTTGAATTAAGATATGATGTGTTCATTAGGACCTTTCTTTTCTTTTGCAACTCCCTGAAAGCTATGTATATATTTAAGTTCAAGAAAATGTCCATCTCCCTAGCACAAGTGATATCTTGATTGACATATCTCCAAATAAGCTTCTGAATAGCTTTCCATATTAACCTTGGAATAATTCAGATGTCAAATTACATCTCACAGACTGGGTGACTCCAGAAGAGCCCTAGAATAAATTTTTTAAATATTTGGGAGAAAATATTAAATTTTTTTTCAGGTTAGGTCAAGGTTCATATCATTTGGTAATAAAGAGCCACAGAGGGTGTTTGCTCAGGGTAGGCCTCATTGGTTTTATTTTCAGCAACAGCTGCAGGTCGGCCTGACCTTTGAAGAGAGTTTCTGAGTTTTCATGCCTGCAGCTTGCATCATCTTTGCATTTTGCTAGAGGTTTCCTTGGACAGAACTGGGAAATCAAAAACAAAAAGGGTAATTGCATTCTCTCTCTCTCTCTCTCTCTCTCTCTCTCTCCTCTCTCTCTCTCTCTCTCTCTCTCTCTCTCTCCCTCTCTCTCATCCCCCCCATCCTTTTCCCCCCATTTCTCCTCTCTTCCCTCTCTCTTGGTGTTACCTCTAAAAGTTCAAATTTTACTATTCTTGTCTTTTTAAGAAAGGTGACAGTCTTTGGTGTTCTCTTTTTTTTCACCATTTACTACTATGGAGACTGTGCTGCAAAGTTAGGAAGAATTCTTCCAGGATCTCCCAAGCAGAACAAAAATATTATACATGCTATTGATGATGCTTGCTTTCTGTAACATTTGTTTGATGGTACTAATCATGTTGCTGAGAAAACCTCTCCTTAATACTAGCTGGGTACACAGCTGTAAATAATTATCTAAAAAAGCCACTGAATATTGCTTTGTGAAAAGACTCACTAATTATGTGTCCCTATAATTAAATATATTGTTATAAATTTTAGAATAATAGTACAACTGTGTTTTTCTTTTACAAAGAGTAAATTCATACCACTACCAAATATCACATTTAGCACCTGAATTTCCATAACCAATTAGCCAAAACATTTGCATTCTGTGTTTTCCTGTAATTTTATTGAAATGAAAGATAATGAATTAAATCCAATTATAGCAAAAAGATGTCAAGTAACTTGATGTTGATTTTACATGCAGCAAAGGTTCATAAGCCCGCTGCCTGCTCGAGAAAACTGCACTGCTGCTTAATACGATCAAAGCAGCCTATCATATTAGAAGTATCAGCACAATATTACAGACTCTGATGGACAGGTCTTATTAGAGATTAAGGGTCTCCACAAATATCTAATGTTGCTTTAAAAGATGCACAATTCCATATTTGAATGCAAGACGTTATTCTCGATTTGCAGAGCTTGCTTACTGCCTAAGCATCTTTCTAAAAATGAAATCATCCAAATGTCAGAAATGGAAATCTACCACCTTCTCATCCCATAACAAAGCCCAGGACTTTAATGAAACCTTCCTACTTCACAGAATTTATGGGGAGAGGGTAGAGAAAGAGAAAGTGAAAGAGAAAGAGAGAAATGGATAATAGGTTTATTTTGCAAACACCTGAAATTCCTAAGACTGCTGGCTGCATCAAAATGCAAAATAAAATTCTTAATGAAAATAATCTTCATCTCTTTCTTCCAAAACATGAATTTTTATACTTTTGAAGGAAAAAAAAGTAGAGCCTCTAGAAAAACCTAAAAATAACTAGCTTTCCCTCTCCTTCTAAAGAACCCACCTGCTACAAACAGGAGGTTATGTTTAAGAGGTTCTGAAAAACAACTTCAGGTGAAAGAAAATCTGTCGGTGCCTACTTCTTTACCACGAACCACAATATCTAACTTATGGTTTATTTTCTCCCTTTATTACACACCACCAGTCTCTTCCTTCCACCTACCATGTAAATGCAGACTCTCCCCCAAACCAAAAGTCAGATAGAATTTCCCCTCACGAATAGCATAGAGGACAATTCAATTACTGGTCCAGGAGTCATTTTAGAGACAAGAAAGTTTCAAGATCAGTAAGCTCCAAAAAGCAGCTTCAAACTTGATGGGGCTTCAAGTGATTAAATCATTAAATCATAGATTGGTCTTAATATTCACAAAGAAGGACTTAGCAAATATAATGATGCTATTGTGCTATGTCCAGTGGGGCAAAGATATTCTGTTATGGTTCTAGAAGATCAGCAGCGCCCCAAATCTGCCAACTGGAGCACAGGGTTAGAAGATTGTCATGCAAGGCACTCCTCTTCGATTATCTCTCACTGACCAGGGCTATAGTCGGCCTGCTTAATGGTTTGCTGTCAATATGGTAAAAATGCTAACCTGTCTTTATATCTAATCTATTCTGAAATGGGTCTTTAACATAAATAATTTGTTCCACTTCATAAAAAGCATAACAATAATAAATAAGGTTTAACTGAACAAGCTGTGTTTACCATGTTTGCATTAATTTAGTTTTTTTAGTGAAATAATTAATTTTGAGGCTAGATATTTTGTGTTGTCCTTGAGTATTTTCTTCATCACTAATTTTTAAAGGGCTTTGAAAATCAATGTTTGCCTTCACTGTCATCCATCTTTATATAGTAATAAATTAAGTGGGAGGTATTGATATTTTTGACTGAGGTTTTAAAATTTACATGCTAATGACAATTGTACCCTTGTGATTTTTGGATTCTGTGGCTGTTTATTCTTTTGTGTGTCTCAGTATGGGGGTGTAACCTCTGAAGATTGTGTGCCTGTTTTTGATAGTAACGTAGCCTGCACTCTGGTCTCTTCTTCACTTCTTCTCAAGAATCCAGATCCCACCTGGTCTAGCAGTTCAGACAAAAGCCCCTTTGCTGTTTCTTAGATGCAGGTTTATCAGAAAGTAGCCTAGATGAAGAATATAACTAAGGAAAGTTCAAATGGTCCAGTTAGTTGTCAGACGTGTGCTGAATGAATGTATGGGTGGGCTCCCTGTAAAGTCGGCTTGGCACATAAGTCATGCCTAATCATGCCAGGAGGCTGCATCCAGTGGAATGGTGTGTAATCCTGTTTGTTTAGGAAAAATCAATGGGTGGTATAAAACCTCGACAACTGTGGCCACACTCCTGGGCTTTTCCTAACTCTTTCTGAATGTAGCCTTCAGGGAGGTAGAAATCTAGAAACACCTCCCAGCAACACCTCTCTTATTCTGAGGGGAGAGCATTTCTCTAACCTTGTAGGAGTGTGAGTTTAGTAACAAGATAAAAATAGTAGAAAGGGACAAAACTCAGAATCAGACAATTTAATTTTCTTGCAGCAAGATTACAAAACATAAACACATAAACGATGAGAAGTGAACAAAACATACAACCCTTATCTACCTTTTTTCTCTTTTAAGCTTTCGTGTGTGTGTGTGTGTGTGTGTGTGTGTGTGTGTGTATGTGTGTGTGTGTGTGTGTGTTGGGGAGGGGGATACGCTTTAAGGTAACAACAGTGGTTTGTTGTACAGACTATTTTGTAAGGCAATATTGATTATCTGCAGGACATTCACTTCTATTTAAGATTCTGCTGAATAAAGACACACAGACAGTACTACAAGTGTGATTTTTTTTTTCGCTTCTAGAATTTCCAGGGTGTTTGGGAGACAAATAGAAGAAGCTATATATACTAAAGTTCTGTCAAACCAGATGCTTTTGCAAGCCTCCTCGGGGCTTGGTCTTAGGTTTTGTTTACAATTGTGCCAAGGCTGCAATAAATTGCTTGTTTATATATGAGTCTTAAATATGTGTAGAGAAGGTGAAGAGAGGATATCTATGCATGTGTGTGTGTGTGTGTATTATATATATGGAGAGAAAGAGAGTGAGAGAAAAAGAAGAGAGAAAAAGGAAGAAAAAGGAAGAAAGAAAGAAAAAAGGAAGGAAGGAAAGAAAGAAAGAAAGAAAGAAAGAAAGAAAGAGAGAAAGAAAGAAAGAGAGAAAGACAAGAAAGAAAGAGAAAGAGAGAGACAGGTTACCCACCCACCTCGGAGCCTGGCCCGGCATAGAAGGAGCTGCTGTTTTTGTGACCCAATCCTGAAATCATTATGGAGGATTATAAAAATATTAGGGCTGCTGAAAGTTCAGCATCTCCAGTTTCCTGCTGCCTGGTGATTGCTCTGTTACATCAAACTGCTTGGGATGTGCCTTGCAGCACTGTCTATGAAGAAAGGACAGAACATATGAAAGGTGTGGAGAAGGACTCACTTTCATCAGGATATCAGTTTCCAGGACAGTTTGGGAGCCCAAAGCATTATTGTATTACATGCCATACTGAGATGTGCCTTGTTCATTTTTTCCCCTCCTTTTAGTGTTTTAGAAATAAAAGACTTTTTTTTTTCCTTCCAAATTGCGCTGGGAGGCAAATTTTTGAACAGTGTAATAGAAAATGTTAGACAATATTCCTTACTGGAGCTATTGACATTTTGGGTAGCCGTGACACTTTGATTTTCCTCAAAACATATGGATCAAGCCTGACTGTATTATTGGACAGGAAGACCTGATGAAAGGCCCTTCTTTATCTGCCTTTGTATTTTTCCCCCTCTGTTTGTTCATGGCTTTCTCTCTGAATATAATCGTGGTTTTCTTAAGCTGCCCAGGGAGTCGTTATTGCCTTACTAAATATTTCATGGAGCACAGCACACCGTACCTGCCAACCAATACTTCATCCGTCGTCAAAAAATAAAGGGCTTGTCCATGAGAAAATGCAGTTAGGAGTTTTCATTTTTTAATTTCCTGATCATCATCTAACATTAAAATCTCTCTCTCTCTCTCTCTCTCTCTCTCTCTCTCTCTCTCTCTCTCTCTCTCTCTCTCTCTCTCTCTCTCTCTTTCTCTCTCTCTCTCTCCTCTTCTTCTTCCCTTCCCTTCTCCCTATCACCAGAGATAAAGCTATCCACTTTTTTAGTCCTTTCCTTCCTTCAAGTATACATTAATGCGTTGATTTATTTATTGAATCCACCTTGTTGTCTATGATTACTAGTGCTTATTTCCTTGAGTTTCTCTTCCTATTTGTTCAGAACGGAAAAGTCCAAAGCCACTCTGTCAGCTGAGGAAAAAGCTAGCTGAATACTAACCCTCCCTCCAGTGCCTGTCTGCTTCTGACCTTGGGAAAGTAGCAGTAAACTGTTCCCTGGCAAACACTGCATGTGTATTTTGTTAGACCAGGTCGGGAGGGGTCAGGACTCACCTGAGGCTGGCACCACAGACTTAGACTTTTCTTTTCAACGCTGTAATGCATTTTTAAAGGGACATTCTCGCCTTTGTAGGGGCCTAATATCGGCTCGATTTAAAAACCTGTCAAAACCCCAAGCACACACTCCATAAAATATAAATAAGTACTTACTGTTTGCAGATGTTGCTTGTTTTTCATAATGTTTGTATTTGAAGTCTCCAGTCTTCACTTCCTGTCAGCCCCAGTCATGCTGCTCTCATCATTTATTTCTGAAGAACCAAGAGGAACTTCTATTTTTTTGTAAATAGCATTATTTTCCAATTACATGTAAAGATACTTTTCAACATTCTTTTTTATAAGATTTTGAGTTTCAAATTTTTTTCCTCTCCCCCTCCCCCTCCCCAAGACGACAAGTAATCTGATAAAGGTTATACATGTGCAATCATGTAAACATATTTCCACATTAGTCATGTTATGAAAGAAGAAACAGAACAAAAGGGAAAAGCCACAAAAACAAAAACAGTGAAATAGTATGCTTTGACCTGCATTCAGAATCTATAGTTTTTTCCTCTATCTGTGGATAGACTTTTCCATCATGAGTCTTTTGGAATTGTCTTGGATCATTGTATTGCTGAGGAGAGCTAAGTAGTACAATGTAGCTGTTACTGTGTAAATTGTTTTTCTGGTGCTGCTCACTTTACTTTGCATCAGTTTATAAGTCTTCTAGGATTTTTCTGAAATCATCCTGCTTCTTATTTCTTATAGTACAATAGTACTCCATTATAGTTATATATCACAACTTGTTCAATCATTCTTCAGCTGATGAACCTTCATTCAATTTTCAATTCTCTGCCACCACAAAAAAAAAAAGCTGCTCTAAGTTTTTTTTGTACTTCTAGATCCTTTCCCCTTTTTATGATCTCTTGGGGAAACAGACCTTTTGCTGGAACAAAGAATATGTACAATTTTATTACCCTTTAAGCATAGATCCAAATTGCTCTCCAAAATAGTTGGATCAGTTCACAAATCCACCAACAATGCATTAGCGTCCCAATTTTCCCACATCTTTTCCAACATTTATCATTTTCCTTTTCTGTCATATTAGCCAGTCTGATTGGTAGGAGGGGGGTACCTCAGAGTTGTTTTAGTTTGTATTTCTTTAATCCATAGTGATTTAGAGTATTTTTTCATATGACTATAGAAATCTGACAAGATTCTTGGCACAACTATCAATAATCTCCTTCTTTCACCCCATTTTACACTCTACTCCCCTGGTCCCCCATGCCCATCCCAATCTCTTTGTAAACACACAGCAGGTCTGTGTGATTTGCTTTGACTACCTTCCAAAGGTGCACTGTCTATGTTTAACAACCTTCAAAGCCGACTCTCCTCTCAGCAAAGTGAGATTTGGAAGGTTTGGAAAATCAGACTGTAATTCAATAGGTCTGTAATCTGCATGATCCAATTAATTGGAAGGAATTAGGAAGTGGACCATAGGGAATAGAAGTTAATAGGTCCTGGGGAAATGAATGAATGGGGACCTATCTTCACTTTGCCATCTCCAACAACTGAGAGTATAGTAGATGAAATTCACTGTACAAGTATTCTATTAGTTTCATTGACCCCCTGCTTGCTTCCTCCAGAGCTCACTATGAGTCCTCTTCCCCACCTCCTACCCCATGGCAATATGGAATACTGTTTTAGGTTCAGCACACTAGACCAGACCAAGACCTGCCACCCCGCTTTTTAGAGAGAGTTTTTCTTTTTTCTTCTTTTTATTTTTTACTTGAATCTCTTTTCTTTTCTTCTTACGCAGTTTAACCTTTCAGCTAACTGCGCCATCTCCTTTGTGCGTGTTATGTGACTGCCAGAGTGGCAGCCATGGGCAGGGGGAAGAACTGATATCCTTTGTATTATGGAGTCAGGAGGTCATTCTTTTCCTTAGCTCCCCATGGACAAATGTTTCATGGAAGCAGCTGTGGACCTTTGCATTTGGTTGGCTATTCTCATGTGATCTTCCTAAACATTTTAATAATTTGTTCTCTGGAGCTTGTGATGGCCTTAGAAGAGAACCCAACCAGCCTTACCCCTGTGAGGACCTGATGGCTTCCCATGGTGAAACCAGGCTATATGTGCATTGGCATCCTTTCCTGGATAAAATATTGTTTTTGCCCTTGTGAATTTCTCCCTCTATTAAGCTCCGTGGCAACAGATACAAGCTCATCTATGGAATGACTCAATCATCAGGTCTTCTCTTGTTTCTTAGTTATCCATCAGTTATCAATAGCCCAAGGAATACATGATCTGGGGAACTAGGCCAAAAAGATGATGTTTGAAATCAAAGAATCCCTAACCCTCCCCCCGCCCCCCCCTTCTTTGGCCAGATACAGATTTAGGATAAATGCAACTCACTTGCAATTTGCTTTAATATCTATAATTATTTTTTAAAATCTTTGCTAGCTCCTACATTGTTTCTGGAGGATCTAATTATAAACATATGCTCAGGAGGACAGTGTGCCTCCATGCTTGAATTGGGTCATTGGAGTTTTGCTTCATCTTAAGAGCACAGAAACCATAAATCAAGATGAAAATACTCCAGCCAAAAAAAAAAATTTTAAAAAGCTTTACCAATTGATACAATTTGAAAATGGGCAGCTGCAGAGGCTGAGGAGAAAGCTGACATGATGACTTTTATAATAGCAGAACGTTTAAGGTTATAGAAATAAAAGGAGGAGGATGAAATCAGGCCCGTTGATCTTAGCCTGCAGGCTCTCTCAGCTAACTCAAAGCTTCAGCAATTATTTCTGCTCTGGCTTTCCAACCCCCCCCCCCTTCTTTTTTTTTTTCCCAGCAGTCTGTTTGAAAGGAAGCAGAGCCAGGCATGGCAGGCTTATCAGTGTCGTGAGCTGACAGGGCGCACATCACACCTGCTTTTTACTTGCTGCTTTTTTAGGCACTTTATGCCACAGAAGAATGTTGATTTGGGTTCTTATAATGTGTAAAGATTCATTTATTTCACCTTTTGAACTTGTCTGACCCATTCTCCTTGGAGGGGGGGGGGTTCTTTCTATATTTCCTCCCATCTGATACTTAAGAGGAGTTGGAAATGAAGAGTCTGATCTTGAGGCTGCTGGTGAGATGTGGCCTCTCCCAAGACTGGCCAAGCTTCAGTGATACCTGCCCAACCAGGAGTATTAGGACAGGGGGCTTCCCAGGCTCCAGCAATTGGGTGCTGGTAGACGTGTATGCAGGCCTGGGAGGCACCTACATGAAAGGTGCAAATAATCTGTCCAATTAATAGTATTTGTTTTTTGTTTTTACTTTTCTGTATATGCCAGAGATTCTTAATCTGGGATCCACACATTCAGAGATAAATTTAAGCTGGTGCATAAACTTGGATAAGAAAAAACAATTGTATCTTTATTTTCATTGTCCTTTAATTGAAATTTAGCATTTCCTGAAATTATTAATGTAGACAACAAACCATCATTCTGAGAAGGAATCTGTAGGCTTGGTCCAAGAAATTTTCTCTCTCTCTCTCTCTCTTTCATACACACACACACGTGCGCGCTTTAAAAAAATCGCTGTTCTGGGTATTCTTATTACTAAAACCTTGAGCTAAGAGCAGGAACCTCTACTTAGTATCAAGTATCCAGTATCAAACCTGCTGCTTTGAGTACTTCTGTCTTCTCCCCCTTTTAAATCTGTTACCCATAACTAGGAAAGCCAATGACTTAACAGTAATAATAATAATAATAATAATAATAATAACTCACATTCATAAAGTGCTTACTATGTGCTAAGGGGCCATACAATTATTATTTCATTTAATCTTCCTAACAACCTGGGAAGGCAAGTACTATTATCCCCATTTTACATCTGGGGAAATTGAGGCAAAAAGATGACTTGCCCACATCTTGTAAGAGAGTGAGCTTGAAACTAAACTCAGGTTTACTGATTTGCAGGTCCAGTACTCTAGCTACTGGTCTGACTGCAGGTCCAGCACCTTAACCACTTAGCTACTTCCAGTGATTTAGGCAGCATTTTTTTTAACAAATAGAAAGGTGACTTGGAATCAATCCATCAGTAAGTCAGTCCACAAGTATTTTTTAAGGCCATATTAAATGCTAAGCTCTGTGCTAAATGCTGGAGATACCAAAAAAAAAAGTTCTTGTCCTCAAAGGACTTATAATTTTGAAAGAATATGGGCAAGTTGGATGTGTGTGTGTGTGTGTGTGTGTGTGTGTGTGTGTGTGTGTGTGGTGTGTGTGTGTAGGTAGCAGGGTTAGGGGGGTCTCTAAATTGTAGAGCAGGTAAAGACATATTCTTACAGAGAATTTCCTCTGTGAGATTTCCTTATACCAATAAAATTATAAATAGAGCTCTAACATTAAAAAAAAAAAGACTATTTATCTGGTGCAGAAAAGAATTAAGGACATTTAGCTGTTTCCTCCAGTTTGCTGGGCTTTTCTCCTGTCCTTCCTTCTTGATATTAATGAAAAGAGGTGAATGCCCCCTCCCCCATGGCTGATAGAATTGTAGTTACAGCAAAATACTGCCCATGTGTGTTGATGTGTTGATTCTGTGACTATTGGCTTTTTTTTTAAAGTGACATTTACTGACGTGACTAAGGGGCACAGCCCACTGGGGAGATTATATTTCATTCACTGACTGATGGAAAAGATGGATTAAGATACAGAACTGAGGAGGGGGAAAGAGCAAGAAGGAGGAGGGTAGAAGAGACAGAGTAGTTCTACAATCCTATGAAGGAGAGGCGTGATAGGTGGCAATAGAAACCCAAGGGTGCTGAAAACAAGGTTAACCAAGCTCTGTGCTATGTTTAGTCATACACCCTCAGTCTAAATGCTGAAACTGAGAGATTATAAATCCAAAGAATCTTGGATCTGAGTTCAAATCATTACTTCCGATGTGACCTTAACTCCTTTCTGGGGTCACCTATAAAGGGAGGGGATTGGACTAGATGACCTCTGAGTTCACTTCCACCTCTTAACCTATAACCACATGACTGATAATCATTCCTAGTTGATAATGAAAGAGAGAAAGCACTGGAATTAAGAGGGGTCAGGGAAGGTTTTTTGTAGAAGGTAAGATTTTAGTTGAGACTTAAAGGAAGTCAGGGAAGCTAGTAGTGAATGTGGATAGCCACGAAAAATGTCCAGAATTGAGAAATGGAGTGTTGTATTCAAGGAACATCTAGGAGACCAATATCACTGGATCAAACAATACATGTCAGGGAAGAAAGTGTAAGAAAACTGGAAAGAGGAGGGGGCTTTGTTATAAAGAACTTTGAATGCCAAACAGAACATTTTGTATTTGCTCTTGGAGGTGATAGGAAGCCATTGAAGTTTAGACATGACCAAACCTATGCTTTAGGAAAATCACTTACTGACTGAATGGAGAAGGGGATGAAGTAGCCAGACCCCTAGCCCATCCCAAACAAGTTATTGCAAAAATGAAGATGGCAGCATCATGAGAGAGCAGAGGACATATTTGAGAGATGTGTCAAAGATGAGATAGACTAGCCTTGGCAACAGTTTGGATATGAGAACTAGTGAGTAATCCAGAATGATTCCTAGGTTGTAAATCTGAGGACTCTCTACTGTAACAGGTAAGGTGAGAGTGTGTGTGGAAGGTTTAGAGGGAAAGATAATGAGTTCTGTTCAGGATGTCTGGACAACCAGTTTGAGATATCAGAAAGGCAGTTGGAGATGGGTCATATGAAGTGAGCAGAGAGATTGGGGCAGGAAAAAGAGAGATTTGAAAATCATCAGTAAAACAATGGTAATCAAATCTCTAGGAGCTGATGAGGTCCCCAAGTAAAGTACTAAAGCAAGAGAAGAGAAAAGGATCAAGGACAGAACCTAGAGTTTTAATTTTCATGAGAAGGGAGACATGGGCATGTTTGTAGGTAGTAGGATATGAGCCAGTAGAGAGGGAGAGATTGAAAATAAGTGAAAGAGTGGTAATGACAGAGGGAGAAACCTCTTGGAAAATATAGGATGGAATGGTATCACTTGAACAAATGGTAAGGAATAAGGTCACTTCATCTTATGAGACAAAGGTGAAGGAGGGAAGATTGACAGAAGACATCCAAATGATGAGAGATAAGGAAGAAGGGAGAAGGAATGCATAGTGAATGGCCTCATTTTTTTTTCTGTAAGTCAGTATAAGGCAAAGTTCTTAGCTGAAAGAGTGGAGGGGAAGGGAACCATGGGAGGTTTGAAGAGGAATGGAATGGTTTGGAAGAGTTGCTGTGGAGAATGGGACAGTGAGTTCATAAGGGAGATATTGTAAAAATTACTTAACAGCACTGAGGGTCCTGTTTGAGATTGTACAACTTCAATTTGTAGCTAACACAGTAAGAAAGGTTGTGTGGTTTTCTCCACTTTCCTTCAGCTACATGTAGATAAGAGCAAAGACCATGAATAGTGGGAGTCTGAGGTTTGGCTGAGTATAATAGTTGATAGGATAAGGGAGAACAGTGGAGAGTTGATTTGGTTCATCAAGGTATCAAGACAGAGAGGAGAGGAGAAAGTGGTTAATGCAGAGGAGACAGCCTGAGAAAGAACTGAGGGGTCAAGAGAATGGAGATCACAACTCAGATGAAGAGTAGGGTTTTGTGACAAAAGGCAAAGGGGGAGTTAAAAATTCAATAGATTATAGTCTAGGAAATTGCAGGGCTGGAGGAGAGAAGGAAGCATATTGGAAAGATGTTGCAAAGGTGAAGTTGACAGATAGGGCCATAGGGGAATAGATTAACATACTACTTCCAGTAATAATGATGGAGTTTATATGATCATAGTTCATGATTCCAGAACCTGGGGTTGGGAGAAAGATGAAAAGCAGCAAAGTGGTTGACAAAGCTGTGGGGGATATGGCCAGGGAGCAGGAGACGAAATGAAGAAGCATGATGGCTTGGACTTTCCAGCCCAGCTAGAATGGTGAAGGAGGTACAAATCAGGACAGCAGACCCCAGGATGGAATTTTCTCTCTGGAACAGTAGTTCTCAATATTTCCTTTTGTTCCATAAATCCTTTTCAACCACCACTGCAACAAAAGAATGTATGTTAAGGTACTGCTCATAATATTCTATTAGATTTATTATTAAATGCTTACAACAGGGCGGCTAGGTGGTGCAGTGGATAAAGCACCGGCCTTGGAATCAGGAGTACCTGGGTTCAAATCCGGTCTCAGACACTTAATAATTACCTAGCTGTGTGGCCTTGGGCAAGCCACTTAACCCCATTTTCCTTGCAAAAACCTAAAAAAAATGCTTACAACAACTACAATCATAACACTTAGCCCCACAAAGCTCAAAATTAGCATTTATGTTATATGATTATGATTATAAAATATAAAATTTTTATTCTGGCTATAATTAGGAAAACTTTAAATATAAAATTATAAAACTAATTGCAAAATAATGCTGAATATTTTCTGTAAAAATTAAAAGTAGAACATAGACTTCATATGTATACTGTTAAAATATTGTTATTTTATAAATCTTATTGGATGTAAACAATACTTTTAATGAAATAAATTACAACTTGGAAGATTTTAAACATATGTAATCATCATATATAAACTTAATTTTGATTGGACTTGTTTGAACAAACTTTTGTAATATTTGACTCAATATCAGACAAATACAATCAAGTCTGATTCCAAATGTGCTTTATTTCTATATTTTTATTTAAAAGAAGAATAAAATGTAAATGCAATCTCTGACAAATATGATAGAAAATATAATGTAGGTGAATTTTGCAAGTTCTTTGGCTGAGAGATAGAAGTTCTTAATTTTTAACTTGCAGCCACCTAGCTAGTTGGTATATAAAATAATCACTTATCTATTAGCTAGTGATGAGTGCTATATTAAATGATAAATGTACCTAAAACTCAATTGCACATATTGATTTATTTTTAATTATGTTTGCATATAAATTAATATTTTCAAGAAAGGAATCCCTTTGGATTTGACTTTCTTTTCTTATACCATTGGTAGACTAGCTACACTCTCATAATGACTGATCCAAATGTTGTTGACCAACTCATTTAAAAATCTGCCAGATAAAAGAATATTAATGTGATTAGACTTAAGTTTGAATTGGAAAACAACCACTAATGCTGCAACAAGAAGCAACAGAAGATTTATTTCTGTTTCAAAATGAATCTCCATGAGTTGCCCTGTGAATGTGGTTTATAAACAGCCTGCCATTTGTACTTCAGGAACACAAACATTCATAATATCTTGATCATGGGATTTTCAAGCTGATGTGGTATGATTGCAGGGTAATAGAAGACAATTAGGAGGTTTTTCTGGTGCAATGTGCAGAATATAAGTGAAGGTATGGCCATGCATTTGACTATCCATTAAGAATCTGTTTTCCTGTGGTATGTCATGGAACACTATTGTTCTATTAGAAACCAGGAGGGATGGGAATTCAGGGAAGCCTGGAAGGATTTGTATGAACTGATGCTGAATGAGATGAGCAGAACCAGAAAAACATTGTATACCCTAACAGCAACATGGGGGTGATTACCAACCATTCCATCATTACAACAATCAGGGACAATTTTGGAGCATCTGAGATGGAGAATACCATCTGTATCCAGAGAAAGAATTGTGGAATTTGAACAAAGACCAAAGACTATTACCTTTAATTTAGAAAAAAAAGTCATCTTATTATGTAATTCTGCTCTTAAACTTTATTTTTCTTCCTCAAGGATATGATTTATCTCTCATCACATTCAACTTAGATCAATGTATACCATATAAACAATGTAAAGACTAACAGATTGCCTTCTGGGGGAGGGGCAGGGAAGGAAGATTGGGGGGAAATGGTAAAACTCAAAATAAACTTAATCTTTAAAAAAAAGAATCTGTTTTCCCTCGAATGTTGAACCCTTGTGGGGGTTTGGAAACAATTTGATGACAGGTTGATAAATTGCAAGGATACACTGTTGCTAGTCAGAAGCAGTCAAAGTTTGATATAACCATGGCATGGACACCAAAATTTCTGTGTGAGTAATCACAATGGTTTCAAATTGTTGCAGAGACAAACTTGTAATGCTTCAAACATAAAAGGACTTGTTGCCACGGAGGAAAAATATGTTTGTTATATAATTGGGCAATTATGTTTAAGGAACTGTTAAAGAATTTTTAGCTTAAACCCCTTGGACCATCCGCAGAAACCCAATCACTAAAGAGGAATTTGCTAGGGTGTGTGTGGATGATAAGGAATTTAGCTCAGGATTTGGAGGAGATGATTGGAGAAGGAAAGAAAAGATTGAAAGAAATATGAATTAAGTTCTACTGTGTACCAGGAACTATGCTAAATCCTTTACAAATATCATTTCCTTTAATCCTCGTGACAACCCCAGGGAAGTAGAAGGTAATATTATTATCATTTTATAGAAACTGAAGCAGAGGTTAAATGACTTGCTTGGGATCATTCAACTAGTGTCTGAGATTGGATTTGAACTCAGTTTTTCCTGGTTTCAGGCCCACTTTTATATTCACCGTGCCACCTAACTGCTGAGAGTGATTCTATTGGATCTTTATTTCTAAAATCAAAAATTATTTGGCTTTCCATTCCACAGCTTAAGAACAGAGGTCTGCTTAGAGACAGGCACAATAATAAATATTAAAAAATGACTATCAAGAGATAGACAACAAAGCAGAGAAAATTAGAAAAAAGTAGGTGACATACAAAGAACATATTCCTAACATAGGAGAAAACTGCCCTATGCACCTCAGTTGCCCATGGGAGCAATGTAGTACTGATGATGCTGATGATCCTGGGTTAGGAAGAAGAATAAATGGTATTCAATATATTCTGTTTATTTAGAATATTTTTATATTCTATTTATTAAGTACCTACTTTGTATAAGGCACAATGCTAGACACTGATCATACAAAGATAAAATAAAAGGAATAATTAGAAATGCACAGTATGTTTAAGAAAGAATTTCATTAAAACTATTTTTCACCCAATCTTGGTGCTTAAAGGACTAAGCAGAGGAAGGCTGTAATGGACCAGACCTTCAATCATGGGATACAAGATCCCATTGAGGAAAGAACCCAGGATATTCCCCTTTGGGTGTATGTGGGATAAAAATCCACTTAAAAACATAGAGACTCCTCTGAGCAAAAGGAAAAAAAAATTATTTTTGCTTTCCTCAAGAAAAGGGCACATTCCGGAGGTGACAGTCAAGCAAGATTATAAGGCCTAGCATGATTCCCCCCTCCCTAGCCCCCCCCTTTCCAACCTGATTGGTTAAAGTTTTCAGAGTTACAATCTTTACTCAAAAAAATCTACCTGGTAACAAAGAGAAGAATAAAATGTTTTCATAGACTATTACCTCACCATCCAGATGGTGAGGATATCAGAAGAAGATTTCTAATGACTTTTTGTTGTCTAAATGAATTAATGTCTGAGTATGCAAGGGCTTCTAAGAAATCTACTATCTTCTTAGTCTAGTACTTATCATCAAACAAGAAGAGGCAGTCTACTGTTCTACCAGTTTATCATCAAATACATGACTAAGAATGCAAGGTCTCTCTGGAAATAGTCCACTGCTGTTTCCCTCCCTAACAGAATCAGGAGGGTGTCTGGTTCAGAATGCAAGGTCTCTCTCCCTCCTTCTAACAATAGTCTAAGAGTAATAGTTTATCTTTGTTTTAATGATTTTTAACCCTGAGACACTTCACTAGGAATATTAACTCTTAAGAGAAAATATTCCACTCAGGTGGGAGAAATTCTGAAAAGTCACTGGGGGAATAAATAGAGGAGGACTGTGTCAAACCAAGAAGGAGGTCACCTGGTATATAACTTTTGGAGGAAGGAAACACTGCTATCTTGTAGCATCCTATTTTAATTCATTGTTTTTTTTTAAACTTGGTTGTTAAAAGAGTACAAGTTCTGTCAATGCCCTCTGAATTTCAACATATGGGTCAAAGGTCTAGTTGCCCTTCCTTAATTATGTCTGACCATTGTATTGCCCTTTTCCATTTGGTCCTCTCAGTCACCATGTTCCTAAAACAGAAGGTCTTGGGGAAAGCAGAATTTCCTAGCAGTGCTCTCAAGAAGGGCTACTCTTTATTGGTAAAATTCCCCAGACTTATTTGATCAGCCTATTACACTAACCTCTTTAGAGGCATCAAAAGAGACCATCTTTGAAGCTACACCTGGATTGGTTTTATGTAAAACCTCATTGCAATATTTTCACATTTCATTTTGAGATCAGAAGAATAATTTCCCAGACAGATTCAATGATGGGACAGCTAGTAAATTGAATGTGTATGTTGAAGAAAGAAGAAATGTGAAAAAAAAAGAAAATCATTGAGTGCAGATCAAACTGCTCTATATGTTGCACAAATGTGAATACATTCCCTAAGCAGAGTCTTCCTGGACTCCTACCTTCCCACTTTCCCTGTTACCACTTTTCTGTACCTTAACTGGAACCTTTCAATATTAATTGAATTATATAACTTATAACTACTTATCATATTGTGTCTTCTTTAAATTTTTCATATTGGAATTGGAATTTTATATTGAAATTATTTCTGAGTTCTCCCCTTCCCCTAACCTTCCTACCCTCACCATTCAATGAGACTTCTTTTGAACAAGGAAAAAACAACTAAGCAAGATAATTGACATAGCCTATGCTTAATAGCTTAGGCAACATTTTACTCCTGTATCACACCCTCCTTCCCCAGTTTACCAAGAAGTGAAGGAAGTTTAGATTTTTTTTCATCTGTTCTAAATTAGCCATTACAAGTTGTAGTGTTCAGTTTCATTTTATTGTTCTTTTCATTTACATTATTGTAGTTGTGATATATACCATTCTCCTGGTTTTGCTCACTGTACTCTGCATCAATATATACAAATCTTCATATACTTCTCTGAATTCTTCATATTAGCCAATTCCTCCAACATAATATTCTTCCATTACATTCATATACCACAATTTTTCAGTCATTTTCTAGTTTGTTTCTAATTTTCTTTGGTACCTCAAAAAATTTCAAATATAATGTGAACTAAGGTTCTGAGTACAAGGTCTATGTCTTATTTATCTTTTTTGTCTCTCCCAGATCCTAGCACAGTGTTCTGCCTGATTAATTTGTTAAATGTCTGTCACATAAATAAAATAATTGTTTTAGTTATTTCTCCAGCTAAAAGTAAGAACTTTATGAGGGGAGGAATCATGAATTTCTACTCCTTTTATGAGCACTACAGTACCCAATAGAGTGAAGGATATGTGGCAGATACTCAGTAAATGCTAAATGTAAAAAAGATACAAAAGTTGGTGTAGTTAGCTGGTCATTTGTGCCACCATTTCAATAGTAAGTCATTGTGCCCAACAAAAATCTCTGTGCCCTTGCATTTCAGTGAGCTTCCTGGGAAGGCAGCACAGTCCTGACAAAAACTGGGGCCTCTATACTGACTTCAACAATTGTAATTAGGGGAGTGGACTAGCATTGTTCACTCAAAGTACTTGCTGAGCATGAGAGTTTGGATGTCCTTTCAGCTGATTTGGGTTGAACTGAGAAATTAGAGCTCACTGGGTTCATCATTAAACCAAGGGAACCAACCTGAAACATTTTAATGAAACCCAGGGATTCTGACTTAACTTAGAGTCTGGCATTAAGATCCGAAAACCCAGGTGAACTGGAGTACATTGTAAGCATAATGAAGTTATTGATTTTAATTTTCTGGCCTTTCTATGGAAGGATGAAACACCTATATCTACCTGGTGCAGAAAGGGAAAAAAATGTGGGTCAGATGGAAACCTGGAATAGGTCCAGAAGGGAAGGTTTTTCCAATAACTCATAAGATGAATAGTTTTCTTTCAAATGGATGGTTGTTTATTTGTCTTTTTTTTCTCATTCAGACCTACATTTTAACTGGTATAGGGATGTCTTGGTGTAGAAATTCCCCACTTCATTGATGTAGATTGGCAAATTGCCTATAGTTTCTAGTCTTGAACACTGAGAGTGACCTTGGGCACTGGTAGATTGAGTTGTCTATCAGGGACAGGACTTGGGAATACAGGTTTTTCTGATTTTAATACTGACTATTTAGTTTCTCTACCATTTTGCCTCCCTTAATGCAATATGCATTAAGGACCCCCTTTGTCATTTCCCTACTCCACTGAGCCCTTGCATGAATAGTAAGCCCCTGGTCATTCATTTTGCCTAGGTGTCTATCCCTGATTTTTTTTGTTTGTTTTCACTTCAGTAATAATTTTGTTTTGTTTCCTGAAATGTGAAGGGACACCTTCATTCCTTTTGTCTTGAATAGCAAAATATCCTTCTTTTCTAATAAAAAAGAGAAACTGTGGGGTATTTTGTATAAAAAACTAATCTTGGAGTCAGGAGGACCTGGTTTCAAGTCCTTACTCAAGTACATTCTATTTGTGTGACCCTGGTCAAATCATTTAACTTCCAATAACCTCCAAGATGGTGATGTTGATCAGTTGCTAATCTGGATCCCTACAAGGCATTTCTTTTGTTTGTTTGTTTGTTTTTGCAAGGCAATGGGGTTAAGTGACTTGCCCAAGGCCACACTGCTAGGTAATTATTAAGTGTCTGAGGCTGAATTTGGACTGAGGTCCCCCTGACTCCAGGGCTGGTGCTCTATCCACTGCACCTAGCTGCCCCTTACAAGGTGTTTCCATCCTGGGAGCTCACAAAATCACTGGAATCACAGGTCATTACCATGGAAAAAGAAGATCCTTGCTAGAAAGCTGTACCCATCCCCACCACCTGATCTTCTTCTCTCACTTCTTTCCTGTCTTATTACAACTATGAATAATGTGATAAGCTATCTAAGTATCTCCTTATGATGAGAGACTTTTTGTGTTGCTTTTTTTTTGTGTGTTTCTTCTTTTGATCTTATAAAGTAAAAGGGGACAGCATATCAGCATATAAAGCTTTCAGTAGGAGGAAAATGAGACTGAGAGTATCTCTTGGTTTCAAGGTCATAAGTTATCATGTAAATCCTTGGCTAAGTAGGAAAAGTAATTCATCTAAGTTACTAGCAGTCATCATCACCACCATCATCCTCACTAGCATTTCCCTTAGACTTTAGAGTTTGCAAAGTACTTTGCAAATATCTCATATGATTCTCTTACTGCAACCTAGGGAGGTAGGAACTGTTACAATCTTCATTTTATTTGAAGAAACTGAAGCAAGCAAAGGTTAAATGATTTGCTCAGTATCATTTAGCTAGGGTCTGAGACTGGATTTGAACTCAAGTCCCTGACTGCAGGCCTAATGCTTTATCCAAGCTACCCCCTGGCTGCCTTTAGCCACATCAAGATATAGATTGGAAGTGAGGTTACATTCAGTCCTGTTTGCAGTATTACTAGAGGAGCCTCAGGTTCACATTCTTAGATTGAAGGACAGTTACCTTCATTTTAGATAAACTCTAACTAGTAGCTCCTAGCAATCTGACCTCCTTGCTACAGAGTCAAAGTAGGAAGATGCCTCCTACACTCCTAAGAAAACAAGGAAAGGAAATGTCTTCCTGGGTTCAATCCTGAATATATTTTTTCAGAGCAACAGAAACTCACATAATAAATCAGTTAAGATAGGAATTCCCCCCTCCCCTCATTTGATCTTATGGTACTTTACACATCTCTTAAGCATGGTATCAGTCTAATTTGTATTATATTTTTCTATACACAAGGCTTAACTCCCCACAATAGACTTTAAACTCCCTGAGGGCAAGGGACTTTGTCTTTTTTTTTTTTTATCTCATCCAAGTGCATTGTACATAGAAGGGATTTGAAAGAATAAATGAATCTGGAACACTAAGGGGCAAAATTCCTTAGTTCATAGGTCTTGTAAGGAATCCTCAGTAGAAAATCTAATAGGATTCTTACTTTGCAATAACTTCTTTCAGAAAAGCTGAAAATAACAGTAAATCAGATCACCAACTTAATAGGAGTCCTGATACTGGTCCTCAAAGGTGTAGGTTGACTGCCTCCAATGGGCCACATGACAGTACTGCCTGTGTAACTATTCTGGTGACTTGGCTTTGTATGTCTCTGTCAGTCTGTTTCTGTCTCTCACAGACCAGACACACACACACACACACACACACACACACACACACACACACACACGCTTGTGCTGCTTATTATAGGGTGATAGATGTGACTTTCACCATCCCAAACCTCAGGGCTTTTCCCTATTGTCAGTCAAGATGAATCTGTGCTGCTGCTATGTAGGATCATGAGTTGGGAAGGTCAGTTCTCCATTTTAGCTGAATATCTTATTTCTTTTTGTTTGTTTGTTTGTCCTTTATTCTCTCTCTCTCTCTTTTTTTTTTTTTTTAGGTTTTTGCAAGGCAGAAGGGGTTAAGTAGCTTGCCCAAGGCCACACAGCTGGGTAATTATTAAGTGTCTGAGACTGGATTTGAATCCAGGTACTCCTGACTCCAGGGCCTGTGCTTTATCCACTACTCCACCTAGCTGCCCCTGAATGTCTTATTTCTGAGGAGAGGATGAATCACTGGCCTCTGTCATTTCACCCCATCTCTGTAGGGAATGGTCATTAGAAATGGGGACCTTAGCTTCCAAATTCACTTATGTTAGTGTCAAAAATGGAGCTAGTAAGAGAAGTTTTTTTTGGGGGGGAAGCACTTCCATGAGGGTGAACTATATGAAGAGATGGGTTTTTCTAGTCCCAAACTCATTGCCTGGTATTGGGAGGTGGTAAAATGGTAAACAAAGTGGTCATGAATCCTTTCCTGATAAGATTATTTGCTGAGAAGTCAACATAGGTAGATGAAGTGAGTCACACATGTATCTTGTCAACAGACACACCAACTCTTTTTAAATGACAAAGCAGTAAAATTGGGTTTTAGCCTGGGTGTGGGTGGGTCTGTTTATGAAAGGGTGTGTGAGACATGGTGTCTGGATATCTCTGTCTAAATATGTGCCCAATATAATGTATAGTTTACCAAGGATATAGTCAGTTTGCCCTCACTCCCAGCAATACACCCATCTACCTACACCTACACCTACACCTACACCTACACCTACATGTGCATATGCATATACACAGTTTTAGTGCAAAGTGATGTCAAAGCAAAACTGAATATTTTTGGCCATTTATCAGTAATAAAGAATGTCTGAATTCAAATACTGAAGTGTTGAAAGGGAATTACTTGATTGAAACTCTTTTTTGATATCAAACAGATATTCCACAATGTTCCATTATAACCTGGAAAAGATGGAGGAGATGACCTTGGTTTGTGAATCTGCGTTATGCAGAGGTCTATAAAAGCAGGCCAGAAACTTGAGAATGGGGCTGATGCTTTGGGGATGAAAATGCATATTATGAAGTAAATAGATATTGATTCAAGGACTTTTTCTTCTTAGCAGTGCCCACAAGGGCTAGAGCTAAGGAATTATCTGTGGAGCTGTTTATATGGGGGCTGTAATAACATAAGTAATCAGTCATGTATGTGCCTATGTATCAATCACTTTGCTAAGCAATGGGAATCAAAGGAAAGGCAAAGGTCAGAGACTCTGCCCTCCAGGAGCTCATAATCTAGGGGGAAGCAACATGTGTACAAAAATGTACTAAACAAGATAAAAAGGAAATAATAAAAAAGGTATCCAAATTAAGAGGGATGAGGAAAGGTTTCCAATATAAAAGTAAGGTTGTTAGCTAAAACTTGAAGGGAACCCGGGAAGCTAGGAGAAAGAGATGAGGAGGGAAAGCATTCCAGACAGGGAAATGAGACATCAACAAAAATGCCCAGAGTCAAGATGTAGTAGTATCTTGTTCAGAAAACTGGAAGGAGAGCAGTATTACTGGTTTGGAGAGGACTAGAGTAGAGATAAGCTGGTTATGTAAGGTATAAGAAGACTGAACGAGGAGAAGTATTGGTTATGAAGGACATTGAATGGCAAACAGTATTTTATTTTTGATCCTGGGAAGCTATATAAAGAGTTTATTGAAGTGGTATGAGGTGGGGTATGACTTGATCAGACTTACACTTCAAGAAAAATCACTATGAGGGTTGAATGAACAATGGATCTTGTGAGGTGATACTTTTGTCAGACTGACCAATCATCAAGCTATTGTAATTGTCCAGACACAAGGAGATAAAAACCTGAACCAGGGTAGTGGCAGCATCAGAGGTGAGTAGGGGGCATATTATAGAGATAGTACAAAGGTGAAATCAAAAGACTTTCACCACAGATTGGATGGGAATGGGAGATAGAGAGGAGTTTAAGATGACTCCTAGATTGCAAGCCTGCGAAGTGATGTTGACAATAATAAGAAATTTTGGAAGGTAAAGGATTTGGAAGAAGAATAACGAATTCAGTTTTGTACATTTGAATTTTGATGTCTACTTCAATTCAAGGTGTCTAATAGTTTGAGATGTTAGATTGGAGGTCAGCAGAGAATCTGGGTCAGGAGAATCATCAACATAGTGATGATAAGTAAATCCATGGGAGCTAATGAAATAACCAAATAAAGTTGCATAGAGGGATGAGAATAGAGAGCCTTGGACATAACCCTATGGGATATACATGGTTAGTGGCCATGACTTAAAAGATTCATCAGGGAAAAAACTGAGAAGGAGCAGTGAGATAGTTATGAATAGAACTAAGAAAGAGCAGTATCCCCAAAACCTAGAGACAGCAGAGTATCAAGGAGGAGAGGGTGACTGACAGTACCTGAGGCAACAGAGAAGTCAAAAAAGAAGAAAATTAAGACTAGGCCATTGAATCTGGCCAAATGACGGATGGGAGTGAGGAAAGTGGGGAGAGAGGTATCACTGCTTCTTCTGCCACCAATTAGCATGTGGAAACTGAGAGTTATTTTTAATAGTCCTTTTGGTAATATTTACTATATACACATATAAATAAAGGAATAATTTTTGTATCATACAGACAAAATTCTGAGTCATTAAATATACTGTGAGTCCACCTTGGGAGACCCAAACCAATCCAATCTATACTCATTTATTAAACATCTATCTAATGCAAAGTACTATGGTAGGTGGCCAGATAAAAATAAAAACTCACACCTTAACATGAATAAACTTAAAGGGGAATACCACATGTAAATAGATAAAAATTCATATGATAATTGAAGAAGGAAGGAGACCAGAAAGGTTTTTGATAAGTTCTAGCTCAGAGTTGTAGAAAAAGAACATATTTCTAGAGGCTTAGCGTACAGCCTATGCAAATTCACAGAGCTGAGAAATGAGTTCCAAGTTCAGAGAACAGTAAGGTATATTCCTTTGATTAGATTGTAGGTGAGGAATTGTGGAATAAACCTAAAAAGGCAGATTGGAGTCAATTGTGAAGGGTTTTAAATGCCAGACTGAGAAATTTGTATTTTATTCTTGAGGTAATAGGGAGATATGGAAGTTTCTTGAGCAGGGTTATAAAATGGTCAGACTTGTGTATTAGGGAGATTCTTTTGATAGTTGTGTAAAGAATAAATTGCAGAGGGGAAAAAATAGATATCAGCATGCCCATTTTTGACTATTACAAGGAAAGGAATAAAGTGGAGGTAAAGCCAGAAAAAAAGCCTTGAGGGTGTGTTGGACTCAGTTGCACACCCCAGGGTGTACATGCTGACACAACCCCCCCTCCCAGTGTTTCAGAGGTCTGGTCTCTGTGGGAAGAGTTTCTATATAATTAAATCTGGTTCAAGTTATGTAAATATGGGCAGTGATAATTAATTCCCATGACCCTCTTGTGAGACTCTTTGCTTCCTTGAGAATCCCTCCTGAAATAATTTCTCCTTTCTGGGACAAAAGGCCCTAGGGAACTCTGCATTACTTAGCTCACTCAAAGCTATACTTTGAAGTGATCATGGGTCTGGCATCAAGGGGTCATCAGCAGAGAGCACAGAGAGGAGGGGCAATGTCAGGGAGGGTAGAGGTGAAGCAGGTGTCTAGGAGTTAACAGGAGATTTTTGTTTTAAGTGAGCCATTTCTTAGCTAGTGTAGGTTTACACTGACAAATCTGCTTTGGGGTACAAACAAGATGCATTTGCTGCTATAATAAATGATTGGCCCTAAAAGCTTTTTTCCCCAGTGTAGCTTCAGCTCAAGTCATTCCTGGAGAAAGCAAGCATGAAACTTGTAATAGTGGAAAGTGCCTCTACTCCTCACTGGCCTGTTCAGTAGAAATGATTATGAATGCTAATGACCTAATACACTTACCAGGTTGGGTTCCCCTGGCTAACAGAGCTGCCTATATTCATAATGTCTTCTACAGAATGAAAGAATTTACAGGTCAATTGGCTGATGAACTTTTAGCTGAGGGAATATTCCATTTCAACAAGGAGGGGATAAAGCTTGTAGTCTAATTACTCCACACACATAGACTTTTCTTAACACCGGGTGTTTTTCTTCCTGTAGGACTTCCTGCCAGACACTGATTTATAGCTTCTTGATGCTTTGTACTGGTGGGGCTCTGTCCTCTTTTGGGCCAGCTGGTGCCCTTTGGGGCTCACTGCAGGTGATCTACAATGCATCTTTTGGCACTCTCATCTTGATAATGTGGATAAACAGGGAGGTGTTCTCAAAAGAAAAATAGAATTTTGAGTCAGGAAATCTAGATTCAAATCCTAGCTCTGACATTTGCAAGCCATATGACCCTGAGCAAGTCACTTAACCCCTCCAGTCTTAGCTGTCACACTTGTAAAAAAAAATAATAATATCCATATTATTTACTTTGCCAGATTATAAGGAAGAGATAGGAACTGGACCTGTAGTGTTATTAGCATAGGAGTTCACTGGTGAAGATATTCTCTCTATCAATGCAATCAGCACCTTCTATTTTCTCTGTAATTTGAAGCCTAAGTTTTGACCAGTCCCAGGAAGTTAAATGACTTGCTGAAGTCACATAGCCAGTATGTACTGGTGGAAGGACATGATCTCAAATCTTTCTGGCTTTAAGATAGACTCTTTAGTTGTTGGACCACACTGATTCTGGTGAGAGGAAAGCATTCTATAAATCTTTAAATCTCTAGAAAAATGTAAATTGATATTAATCTTGTTTTGCCAAAATATCATATGCCTTGAAAGATAAAAGTTTTGTCATTGTTCAGACATGTTTGATTCTTTGTGACTCCATTTTAATTTTCTTTTTTTCCTCTTTTTTTCCACTTTATTTTATTTTATTTTCCCCCAGGTTACAAGCAAAAACAAGTTTCAACATTCATTTCCAAAATCTTGAGTTCCAAATTCTTTCCCTTCCTCTTGCCTCATTCCCCCTCACTGAGAAAATGAGTTACTTGATATAGGTTAAAAATGTGTAGTCATAAAAAATATTACCATAATAGTCATGTTGTAAAAGTAAACATAACTCCCACCCCCCCAAAAAAAGAGAAAATCTCAAGAAAAATAAAGTAAAAAAATGTTTCAATCTCTATTCAGATACCATCAGCTCTGTCTTTGGGATGGATAGTATCCTTTATCAAAAGTCCATTTGTGTTTTCTTGACAAAGATACTAGAGTGGTTTGCTATTTCTAGCTCTACCTCATTTTACAGATGAAGAAACTGAGGCAAACATGATTAAGTGACTTTTCCAGTGTTATATAGCTAATCAAAATCTGAATCTGAATTTGAACTCTAGAATGTTAGGGACTGTTGTGTGTGGGAGTACTGTAAAACCTTCATCACCTGGTATCCTTGAGCACCAGAGTGTTGTTTTACTAAGTGCCACGGGAGTGGGTATGGACCAGGGAGGATATTTAAGCATTTATATTCTGGTGAATAAATGGAGTACTTGGAGATCTTGGTGGACAGGGAAAACTTGTCTCTCTTGTCTCCTGCCCCTTCAACATTCGCCTGGGGAAAGGATAATTGAGTCTGGAAAGGGACTCAACACTGGAAGATAAGTCTTCCTGACTCTAGGCCTGGCACTCTATCCACTGTTCCACCTAGCTGCCACTTTAAGGTTTGCATAGCACTTTATTTCCATTATTTCTTTTGATTCTCATTAGATATGTGAGACCAAACTCCTCAGACTTCTTTCCCCTGATGCTATCTAAGAACTAGAGTGGTATTTCTCTGTCTTCCCCTTTCCACACATCTGATTTAAGGGAGGGGCAATTTTGATTGGTGGTCGAGAGAGGAGAGCTGTTTAAGCTCTCTGAATTTCCTTAATATGAAGATTGGGGGGCGGCTAGGTGGCGCAGTGGATAAAGCACCGGCCCTGGAGTCAGGAGTACCTGGGTTCAAATCTGGTCTCAGAAACTTAATAATTACCTAGCTGTGTGGCCTTGGGCAAGCCACTTAATCCCATTTGCCTTGCAAAAAAAAAAAAAACCTAAAAAAAATTATGAAGATTAGGAGATGTGTGGTTGTGGGATGAATGAACATATGTCTAGATTAAGATTACCACTAGATGTAGAGAGATGGATTGGATAACCTCTTTCTAACTCTTTGACATCCCCCCTCCCATCTTGGAAGCAGATTAAGAAAATAAGTAAAGAAAGAATTATTTCTGATCAGAGAAATTAAGAAACTGTCTCAGAAAAAGGAGGATTCAATAAATGGTTTCAAAGTCTCACCATCTAACAGCAACATCAAAAAAGAGACAGTTCCCTGTCTCCTTTGTATGTTTGTTTCTATGAATGTACCTCTTTAAGTCTATATGATGTCTTTTGTCTGTGCTGGAGGTGTTAGGAGCAGAGGCAGCACTTGCAAAATAGGCATTTTTCAAAGTCACAGTAAAACTGACTTTTCTCTCCATCACAGCTTGTAGTGCCCTGAAACTGCCTCACAGTGTCACTAGAGTTCACCTACTCCTAGACCCAAACAGAGGCTGACTGCAAAGAGATTGCAGACCCTTGAGATGGTAAGATCTGTCAGGGACCTCAGACATTATCCAGTTCAGTGCTCAGCTTCACAAATGAAAAAAATTGAGGACATTGGAAGAGATATAATTTGACTGTAGTCATAAGGACAGCAAGTAGCATATGGTATAGAAGGAAACTAGGTTTCTTCTGGCTTTCAGTCCATTGAACCAAACTGCCACCCCAAGTTGGTATAAGCTGTTGGGGATTCAACGTGAATCTTCCTATTATTTTAACGATAACTATAGATTGAATGTTGGGATGGATGGAGGGTCCCCATTTTGCAAAAAGTCATTACAGAGGGCTGGCATTATCTAAGTAAAGGTATATGGTGATGATTTCAGCCCAGAAATATGTCTTCAGCCTCGAAGTCTCACTATGATGAAGTATGGGAATTGAAATGAAGAAGAAGAAAGACTTTCTGAGTCTTTGCACTAACCATGTGTGATAATTGATTGCTGGAGGAGAAAAAAGAAACTTAAAAAAATGTCTTCTCAGTATTAGTGGTGTTTTGAGAAGCTATTTGCTGTCAGTGGAATGTAATGAAAACAAATGTGGTAAGCTCAGCACACCAGCTAGGAAAATTAGAATCTAAAGCTGATTTTTCTAACAACTGCAGTCGGATCTGATTTCTCTTGCCCATCCCAACCCCTTCTGGGTTCTGTTTCCTTTTTCATACATGCTGCCTTCAACACAGAGTGGAGCTGTTCTTTTCACATTTCACTCTCCAGTCCTGGTGTGTAATTTTTAAATTTATTTTTTATGAATGAGAAACAGACTCTGAGAACCTCCCTGCTTGAATGTAGAACTATAATGTGCCCAGCATGTCTCCATTGGGCTGCACATGGTCCATATGAGTGTGGTTAGATTGGCAAGTCAAATATCCATGGGATGCTGGGTAATTATGACTACTCTGGAACCAGTTATTAAGCCTGTGCCTATGATGAGTATGTGAAACAGAGGGACAGTGTCTAGGACTTTTCTCCCTGAAATACTAAAAAGATTCAAGTACTTGGAAAAAGACCTAGAGATGATACTGGGAAGATGAGAGAAGAAAACTGAGACATGACATTTCTCTGATTTTATTTTTATTAATTTCCCATGGTCATGTATAGGGGTCATTGATGAGAGATAGATATAGATGATGGAGAGAGAGAGAGAGAGAGGTAAAAAGAATGTGATTTGGGGGTTAGTGTACCAGAAGTTGGGGAATCCAGAAATACTTCATGTAGAAAGTATTATCTGAGATGAGCCTTCAGATATTCAAAGGTGGTTGGTGATAAGCGACCAAAACTCAAGAGAGAGACTAGGACTTCATTGTTGGTAAATCAATCCAAGGGAGTTGATAATGTCATCAGTGAGAAAGTCTAAAGAGAATACATATCTTCAAATACATGGGGCAAATTTCTCAATTGTTTTGACTCTCAGTTTCCTTATTTATAAAATAGGGGTAATAATACATATAGTAATACCCAACAATTGGGAAATGGCTGAACAAATTATGATATTTGAATGTGATAGAGTACTCTTGTTCTACAAAAAATCATGAGCAGCTGGACTTCAGAAAAGCCTGGAAAGACTTGTATGAACCAATACTTAATGAAGTGAGCAGAACCAGGAAAACATTGTACACATTAACAAAAATATTTTGAGATGATCAACTCAGCAGTTCAGAGATAAAGGACAATCTTGAGAGACCTGCTATGGAAAATGTCATTCACAGACAGAGAAAGGATTGTAGCATGAATGCAGACCAAAGCATACTATTTTCAATTTTTAAAACTTGTTTTACGTTTTTTCTTTAGTTCTGATTTTTTTCACAATATGATAATATGGAAATATGTTAAACATGATCAGGGTGGCTAGGTGGCACAGTGGATAGAGCATGGATCCTGGAGTCAGGAGTACCTGAGTTCAAATCCGGCCTCAGACACTTAACAATTACCTAGCTGTGTGGCCTTGGGCAAGCCACTTAACTCCATTGCCTTGCAAAAACCTAAAAAAAAATGATTGTACAGGTATAACTTATATCAGGTTACTCAATGATATAGGGAAGGGGAGGAATGGGAGAGAGATGAAAAAATGTGGAAGCTCAAAAGTTTTACAAAAAGATCAGTATTGAAAACTATCTTTGCATGTAATTGAAAAAACAAAATAAAATGGCATTCATAATAATAATAATAATAATAATACATATAGCATTTGTCTCATAGGGTTGTTGTGAGGTTCAGATTAGAAAATGTATGTAAAGTATTTTGTACAGTTTAAAACACTTTATAGGGTGACCCAAAAGTTTTAACACAGTTTTAAACTTTAGTAAGTTTAAATTAAAAATATAACTATTAGTTGAAAAATCATGTTTTTGACTTTTGACTTTTAAGTATAAGGGGCAAGGTGAAGAATCTTCATGTAAGATCATAGGATTTGTTGCTGGAAGAGACTTTAAAGATAATCTATATATTCCATAGCTCCATTGTGGAGAATGAACTTGGTAAAATTCAAGGTTCTATTAAAATGTATACTATTATGTGTGTGTATATATATATATTCACAAATAAACACATAAATACACATATATGTATATTCATATATATTTTATATAGATCAATTCTCTCATTTTACAGATGAGGAAACTGAGGCTCAGAGAGTTTAAGAGATGTTCACATTGTGAACCCATGGGAACCCAATGGGAATACATGGCAGAAGCAGAATTTGAATTCAGATTCTGGTATTCCAAATGCAGCATTCTTTCTTAGTAGTGCATAATCTACCACACCTCTTCTCTTGCCCCTGACTCATATGGGATGTGAGGAGAAAAATAAATGACTAAATCTGGATCCATAGCAGTCATAACATAAGTCCTGTTTTGATCACAGGAACTTGGGGAGGGAGACTGGGGAGTAAGGGTGGGGGGTGGAGAACAACCAAGTAAATCAAGTAGAGCTGATGAAATAAGGAGACAGATCTGAAATAGATGATCCTAACTGTCACCATCTCTCCTGTCTGTTAACTTTTGTTCCTTCTCATGGGAATCTGGAAGGTAGGAGTTCTAGTTGCAGGCAGGAGTTGATATTCTCTGAATAACCCAAGGGGACAAGGAGATGTAAAGGGGAGGGGAGTTAGTGTGGAGAGTTGACTGAGAATGAGAGTCTTGGGGGATGTGGGCTTGGCCAGTTCTACTCACTAAATAGAAATTCTAGAATTTTTCTGATTCTTTTTCTTTTAAAATCTATTTAGTTAACAGAACCAATATATTTTAAACATGGAGCATTTTATTTTCTTTGGTCATAGCTTGCTCTTTCACCCAGTTTAGTATTTGTACAGAGAATGCCATAGAAACCCACAATTTAAAACTAGAGGATGCCTTACAAATCATCTATATATGTTTTATAAATGATGAAATTGAGGCCCAAGAAGTAAAACAATATGACCAAAGTTATACAACTAATTCATAGCAGAATAGAGATTTGAATCTAGGGCTTTACAAAATTATTTTTCCCTACATAGGCTAGATCCAAAAAAATGGCCCAAGGGCCTAAGGGCCCAAATAAATAATGTTACTGAATTAAAACAGCCTATGAAAGACACTAAGAATACATACACACACACACACACACACACACACACACACACACACACACAAATTGTTTGATAGGCCATGCTATGAGATCTGGACCCTGGGAGGGATCTGTTCTTTGAGCATCCTATCTTTTAGACTTTGGATCAGCAATGATAGAGAAAAACTCTTGAATCATGCCAAGTCAGAGTTGGTAAGTCTTTGTCATTAGAGTGACCTAGTCACTGGCAATATGGACTGGGGAAGAGAAGAACCTGGGTGAAAAGGCTCTGGCTAATGATCTAGGTGTCACATTGAAAATGAAAATCCAAAGAGAAAGACGATTTTCCTCGTACAAGCTTTCATTTGAATATCACCAGAATTATTGTGATGACCTGGAAACTCACAGCCTGACATAAAGGAAAGGTGAAATAACTTCAGATGATCTTCAAACACAAATTTGTCTCTGTTTGTCTGCCCCTCACCCACTCACCCACCCATCCACAAGGTCCTTAGGGAGGAGAATAATCTGGCAGCCAGTCTGAAAGGCCTTTTGTGCTGTTCACTTGGAAAGGTCTCTTGTGCTGCTCAGAGCACACACTGAGACAGGGATTTGTTCCTTTAATTGATAATGAATATCAGAAAGGTCATATTTACATTAGGAGCTGGGTGAGGATTGTGTGTATGCAATTCACAATGAGAAAAAGAAAAAACCCACCTCCATCTTTACCAGGGTAGCCAGAGAGGATTCAGGCAAGCAATGAATACAGAGAACAGCAAGACAAGATTCAGAAATGAGAAATAACAGACAGAGGAAAAAAGAGAGACAAAGAAGACAGAAAGATAAAACAAATCAGAGAGAGAAAGAGAGAGAGAGAGAGAGAGAGAGAGAGAGAGAGAGAGAGAGAGAGAGAGAGAAACAGAGAGGAGACAGATGGAGACAGGAAGAAGATACACTAAGTTAAAGAGACACTGAGGGGACACAAAAGAAATGGAGACAGAAATGGAGGAGACAGAAAGACAGAGAGAGAGAGAAATCAGAGATTGAAGAGATAGACAAAGACAAAAGAGAAGTGAAAGAGACAAAAGAAGAGAGATAAAGAGGAGATAGATGGGTAAAAGAGAGAAAAGGAGAGAGAGACAGAGAGACAGAAAAAGTTCTAAGGGGAAAAGACCCAGCTAGAGAAAGACAAGGATAAAGGCAATCCAAAAAAAAAAAAAAAAAACCAAACAAACTTGTGAGAGCAAAACGGTAAAGAATAACCTGAGTCAAACTGGGAGGCCCAACTAATGTTTGTCTGACTGAAGTTGGAATTAAGTACTAGCTTTGGAAGAAAAGGAGCTCTTGAGGGGCCAGTAATGGAACTCAAGTGAGTTAACTATTCTCAAGCTCTTAAGAGTGTATGGTGTCATTCAGGGTCTGACTTTGTTGTGTTATACTTGGGAAAAGCTTTCACATCTTTTTAGAAAGACCAATGCTGAAGGATTGCATGCCCTAGGGTATCCCTGGTTGCATTGCCAATCTTAGGGGCAATCAAGGTAGATAATATTTTAAAGTTTCTGGTATGTAGTAGGTGTTATATAAATTATTATTATTATTATTATTATTGTTAATAGTGGTGGTAGTAGTAGTGATGATAATAGTAGTAGTGACAGTAACGGTAGTTGTGGTAGTGGGGTGGTGGTAGAAGTGGTGGTAGTAGTGATAGTAGTGGTGGTGGTAGTGAAAGTGGTAGTATTAGTAGTGATAGTAGTAGTACTAATAGTAGTGGTAGAGGTGGTTATAGTGATAGTAGTAGTAGTAGTAGTAGTAGTAGTAGTAGTAGTAGTAGTAGTAGTAGTAGTAATAGCTAGGTGACACAATGGATAGGGCACTGGTCTTGGATTCAGGAGGATAAGAGTTCAAATCCAACCTAGACAATTGTCATTTACTAGGTATGTGACCTTGGGCAAGTCACTTAACCCTGCATCCAGGGCCATCTCCTGTCATTCTGATTCATATCTGGCCACTGGACTAGATTACTCTGGAGGAGAAAGTGAGGCTGGTGTCTAGCACAGCACCCCCTCACTCAAATCCAATTCTCATGCTTATCGTGGCATCACCTCCCTGAAAAATGAAGGAAAAAAACAATAGTAGTGGCAGAAAAACATCAATAGTGGTAAAAAAAAAAAAAACCATTAGTGGGTAGTGGTGGTAGTGGTGCTATGGTAGTAGTAGTAGTAGTAGTAGTAGTAGTAGTAGTAGTAGTAGTAGTAGTAGTAGTAGTAGTAGTAGTGATGCTAACATCATGATCAAAAGTTGAACTATAGGGGCAGCTAGGTGGCACAGTGGATAGAGCACCCGCCCTGGAGTCAGGAGTACCTGAGTTCAAATCCAGCCTCAGACACTTAATAATTACCTAGCTATGTAGCCTTGGGAAAGCCACTTAACCCCATTGCCTTGAAAAAAAAAAGTTGACCCACTGTGAAAAAGCTATCAAAACTAAGAAACAAAGAATTGGCTGCCTTGGGTACTCTTTTTTTCCTCTGCTCTTTGAAATCTTCAAAGGTTGAATTGTTCATTGTTGTGTATTTTGTAAAAGGGTTATTTATTTTAGTATATGTTGTTCTATAAGGCTATTGAGGTCCCTTCCAACTCTGAAATTCTGCAAAAAAGAAAAATGGGAAGGGAGAGAAATGAGAAATTATTGTAGGCATGGAGATGTCATTGTGGTATAGCACTAGGCCTGGAGTCAGGAAGACTTAAGTTCAAAATCCAACCTCACACTCTATCTGTGTGACTTTAGGCATACCACTAAGCATCTATTTGTCTCAGTTTTCCAAAAGGTAAACTGGGAATAATAATAACTATAGCACCTATCTTTCAGGGTTGTTGTGTTAATCAAATGAGAGATTTGTAAAATGCTTATAGTGGGCATTATATTAATGCTAGTTATATTAACAACAGAAAATCTTTGAACTATCATAAGAATTCAGTTCCTTAAAAAATATTTCCCCCTTGACTGTATATTAAGTAAGAAAAGATTGAGATAGAGGGAGCCATATGAATGAGTCTTACTGTCTGGAATATAAAAGAGGGCCTGTTGTTTCGCCTAAAACAAAGGTAGGGAAAGGAGTTTTGAGATTATGAGTTCAGACTTGAGAATATTAAGTATATTAGCTAGACAAAGCAATTTGTAATAACTCATTGTATGCCAGACAGAAGGCTAAGATTATGAGAATCTTAAGCCTAGAGAGAATGAATATTGAATGAATTTTGCAGGTTTCCCTTCCAGATAGCTCTCAAAAGAGCAATGCTGTCCTATGCAGGCCAGCCTGGTAAGTAATAGATAATGTGGGGTTTCTGCACTATATGGGCCTTTGCATGATTAACCTAAAAACTGTGTGATGCTACCTGTTGTCAGTGACACCAGTATGTGAGTGTTAGCAAATAGAGACTGTAGATGGCAGGCTCCCCAGCTGGATGTCCGATTGTGCGAAGCTCAACTCTCCATTAGAGGTGTGCGCTGGAAGATGCTGCAACTGAATAATAGAAAGGAAAACAGACCCTCCGTCCCCAAAAGAAATGTGAAAATTAATCAATGAAGGTAAAGAGTACCTTGTAGATGTAGGATGTGAGTGTGAGCAAGAATGGAATGGAAGAAGGGAGAGGGAAATGGAGAGGGAGGCAGGTTCAGGAGTTCAACAGCTATTAAAGTTATCCAGAGACCAGAAGATTATTTTTATATTACAAATCAGTTAGTTTATAAATAAAATCTGGAGGCATGGGGACTGTTCTCAAAATCTCAACCTAAGATTTGAAGTAGGATAGTTCAATGGAAAGAACTTTACATCAGTCACTAATTCATTTGGGTGACCTTGGCCTATTCATGACTAAAATTTCTCATTTGTAAAACAGGATTAATAATCTCTCCTACCTTCACTATCAGGGTTATTTATCATGAAGCACAAACTAGGTATTTTTTGAAAGTACTGTAAAAAAAGTAGAATGTGCTCTAAGATGTTACAGTATTGTTATGTTATTCTGATTTTTGTGGAGATTTGACATCTGGTCCCTCTTGAGAAAAATATGTGTGTATATATGTATGTGTGTCTGTGTGTCATTCAGACTAAGGACAACATTTCCTTCATTTGGAATGAACAATATAGCTCACTCTTAATATGGATAAAATTCAGAGAGAATTTATTGGAGAAGATAATCATTTTTTCAGATGATCTTAATTAAGTGGGGAAAGTTTAGATTCTCTGCTTCTGGCTCTCCATCCCACTCTCCTTTCTCAAAAATGAGGTGTGATGAAGAAAACTGTGCCATTGCAAGAAAAGCTGAAATCCTCACCCCACAGACATCATGATTCAAATCCTATACACAGACATTATGATTTTCAATTTTACTAAAAAAATATTTGCACAGCCCAGAGGACTTTTACATTTCTCCCCTCATCCTAGGATGTGCTTTTGGGCCTCAACCAGAAGGCAGGATGATTGTCCTAAAAGATGGTGACAACAAGTGATGTCTAGTTCAAATAACTACATCATCACTGTTCTGAACCTATGGGAATTCCTACTCTGGGAAACTACAAAGGATGAGAATTAGGAGGGGGCAAGGGATGGGGACACAATAATGTCATCAGATAATATGGCAAATTGCTTAGCTTAGCTGTATTTTTTGTTTATGAGGAAGGATTGCATTGAGAAGTTGGAGACAAATCATTGAAAAGTTGATGGGATGGATTTTGTTTTTCTGAAAATATCAGTTAACATTTTTAAGAGGATGTGAAAAACTACTCAGTTCCACAAGAATCTTTCAAGCACCTATTATTTGGGGATCACTGGACTAGGCCCTGGAAATACTATAACAGATATCTTTGCCCTCTAAGAGCTACCATTCTTACATCCTACCTCAAAACATGGAAACTTCTTTTCTAATATGAGCAAGATAAGAATTCTTGGGATATTCCCCCAGAACTCCCCATGACACTGAAAATGATTTAAGACATAATAGAAAAGATAGATTCCATGAGACTGCAATTAGTTCAGTTCCTTTTAAAAAAATTTATTTCTTCCTCTAATGTATGTTTGTCATGTAACTAAGGAAAGATTGGTATTCAGGGAAGATGCATCAAAGACAGTAATTAAACTGTCTCATCAAATGGGTTCAGTCTATAGGAACAGACCTGTTTGATTTTGCATTGGAAATCTTTGGTATTTTAACAGAATGGAGGAAACTTTTGATCAGCATCTAATAGATAAACAGATCTATATCTTGTCTGGAGATATTTTTAGTTTCTTTATTTTTATCTGAAAGGGGATATTTGGGGCTGGGAGGTGGAATGAAGACAGATTATTTTCTTCTTAGCTCAAAGACAATAGAGGGAATCAGATGGCGGCATCTCATCAACCTAAACAGCTTCTGGTGATCAGGATTTAGTGGGTTTGGGGACTTGGGGACATACCCAGCTTTAGGTTGTTTGATTTTAGTTTCATTCATGATTGTGGGGTCAGCAGCGGGAAGACTCTCAAGCCAACATTTCTAATGAGTTCATGGGTACAACTTCTTAATCCTCCCCAGATCTTATTCCAAGAGGATGGGTGTAATGGGAATCTCCTTGAAATGTACTTTCTTCTTCATTGTTTGAATCTGTTTTTCCAACTGCTCTGGCTCATCCATTTTATCACCTTTATTTCAAGGTCAGGTGAAGTTAAGACATGAGATTATACAAGTGCCCTTTTGAAATATGACAAAGAGTAATCTCTTTCCACACCAGAGGAGAGATTCCAAAATCTTATTTCAGTTTTAAGATAGAAACTAGCTTATCGGGGTTTTAGTAAGGCCTTGATCTGATAAGACATTTTTATTCTTTGGGCACCCTAGAAACTGGTTAACTGGAGTCACAGAATGCAGCAACTGCAAACTTTCCAATATCAGCAGTTTTTCAACAACTGGAAGCAAGGCACCAAGCAATCCTACTCTGATGTCAGTAGTTAACACTGGAACAAAGATTCTGATCCACAAGTTCAAGAGGGAAAAAGAGATGATAGAAAGAAAACCAACCTGGGAGTTAGAAGTCATTGATTCCAACCTGGGTCATCTCAGGAGGTAATTTGTTCCTCATATTTTAGGGTCTCCAAGTGGAACCTAGATAATCACTTGCTGGGATATGGTAGAAGAGATTCCTTTTCAGGTTCAGAGTACACTAAATGGCCTCTACAATCCTTCCCAACTTTGAGATTCTGTGTTATAAAACATGGATTACATTACATATATCCAGAAAACTGGGAAGTTTGTGTTCAGGCTAGACATTGGTGGGTGGATATGACACAAGGCAGAAAAATATTTCCAATAAATAAGTGGTCGATGATTTCACAAATACTGTCCCCCATTAAGAAACCTCCCCTTGCCTAGCATTAGCAAAATGAGATGACAAGATGAAAGACGATAAAGGCCCTTCTTTTTTCAACTCAAATAAAGCCATCCAAAGAAGTGGTAGAGGATCAGTTGAGTGAGCAGCTGTGGCTAGACTGAGCCACTCCAGAGTTCTTTACTGAAGGAAGCTTTGATCTCACTATTCACATTTTCCTGGAATGTGCTGAAAAGAAATCATCACACCCTCCCTTCCATCCCTCCTGCCATTGCTGGTTTCCCTCCTCTTTCCCTTCCTTGATGTAGATAAGGGCTTCTTAACCAAGGGTCCATAGACCTTTCTCCAAGTCCAAAGATTTGGAGGGAGGGGGTCTGAACTTGGGGGAAAAATTACATTTTTATTTTGTACTAATCTCTAACTGAAGCATAGTGCTTCCTTCATGATTTGAACCTATTATTCTGAGAAGGGGTTCATGGACTTTATATGACTGCCAAAAGGATCTGTGTCACAAAAAAAGATTAAAAACCTCTTATCTAGAGACAATTACTTTCCTAGATCATGACAGTCTTGCTTAATTTAAAAAACAAGGGGCAGCTAGGTGGCATAGTAGGGGCGGCTAGGTGAAGTAGTGGATAAAGCACCGGCCCTGGAATCAGGAGTACCTGGGTTCAAATCTGGTCTCAGACACTTAATAATTACCTAGCTGTGTGGCCTTGGGCAAGCTACTTAACCCTGTTTGCCTTGCAAAAACCTAAAAAAAAAAAATTTAAAAAACAACAAATAAGCAAAAAAAAATCCTTGGCAAATGCTTTTAGGGGATGACCCTTGCTTTTTGAATACTGGGCTGCTATCCCAGAAGACATATAATAATAATAGACATAATAATAGCTAGCATTTGTATATCATGTAAAATTTGCAAAGTACTTTAGATAGATATTATTTCAATTGTTCCTTTCAACAACTCTGGGAAGCAGGTACTATTATTGCCATTTAATAGATTAGGAAACTGAGCTGAGAGAACTTGTGACTTCCCCAGAAAATCATAGCTAGTGAGACAAGATTTGAACCCAGGTCTTTCTGATTCCAGGTCTAATCCTTTCACCATACCATGGCATGGATAAAGAAAATGATTAAATTTGAGAAAAAGTACACCAACCCTCATTGAGTCAACAAAAGAAATTATATGGGAAAAGGAGGGTCTTTCTGTCTGGCTGACTTTTTTCCCTTCCTCTTGAAATCTGTGCTCTCCCTTCCCTGTTAGGAGTGTCCAGGAAGTCCTGCTGGATCACAGGTCTATAAAGAAGCAGCTGTTTTCTACAGTTCTGGGTTCCCAAGAGGTGGATTGGGGGGGGGGGGGCTGGGTCTTACAAGCATACTTGGGGGGCTGCCCCATTTATTTCCATTCTGATTGCCTATTGACCCCCCAATTCATTAGCAGCCTGAAATCAAACATTTCTGACACTTGGAGCTGTGGCAGGAACATTGCGATGAGATCAGTCAGGGACCACCGTCTAGGAGGACTGATGAATCTGTGGCCAGACTCCACCAAAATCAATGAACCATTTCTCTCAAATGGAGGCTCATAGGGAAGGCAGCATTGATTTCTGGGCAAGAGTTACGGGCAGGCGATAAAGAATGCTATGCTTAAAATGCATGATGATGAAATTCCCCTTCTCTTTCCTAGTCCAAGATCAGGGCAGGGCAGAGCACACACATTCTATAGGATGGGGGAGCATGAAGACTGCTGGATTTGGGGTCCTAATCCTGGGATTCATAGGATCATAGACTTAAAGCTGGAAAGGACCTCAGAGGCTACTTAGTTCAATCCCCTCATTTTACCAATGAGGAAACTGAGATGCAGCAAAGATCAAAGACTTACACAAAGTAAAATTTGAACCCAGGTCCTCTGATTCCAAATTTAGCACCTTTCCCCTCTATACTATATCCATATAGCTAGGTAGCCTCAACCAAGACACTTAACCACTTTAAAACTGTTTTCTAATAGATAAAGTACTATAATTGGAATTAGGAAAATATGAGGTTAAATGCTTCTTCAGACACCTAATAGCCATGTGACTTTAAATAAGTTATTTACTATTTCTCAGACTCATCAATATCATCTGTCAAATAAGGATGATAATAATAATATATTCTCTTTGGGTTGTTGTGAAAATCAATTGTGATAATGTATTCAAGACACTTTGAAAACCTTAAAGCTATTGTTTTTATTATTGACCAAATTATTAGTGCCATTATTATTAATAAAATGATCATGATAAAATAGGCAGCTAGATAATGTAGTAGATAGAGTGCCAGACCTGGAATCAGGAAGACTCCTCTTCCAGACACTAATTAGCTATGTGGCCTTGGGAAAGTCACTTCACCCTGTTTGTCTCAATTTCCTCATCTGTAAAATGAGTTGGAGAAGGAAATGACAAACTATTCCAGCTTCTTTGCCAAGAAAATCCTAGATGTGGTCATAAAGAATCAGACACAACTAAAATGAATAAACAACAGCAACAACAACAATCTCATTCTTAAGACAAATTTTATTTTTTCCAACCCTTATGACCTAATGATTAAGTAGGAAGATATAACAATGATAATAATAATAATAGTTATCATGGTAGTAAAAGTCATTACTTTGTGAGCAGCCCTCATTTCCATAAAAGTAACCTTATCAAGGAGACTGAATGTTTGAGGCATTATGGAAGCTTCATATATAAAATTCTTTCATGTCTGAAGTTTTATAGTCATTAATGATTATTCATAAAATACTTGTTGAGTAAATGTATCAAAGGTGGCAGGCCATTAAAACCTCTCAAGTTAGTAATAAGACACATACTTAAGAACTGAATAAATAATTGACTCTGAAACAATATTGTGATCTATCATCTTTTTCTACCTGGCAAGGTTTAGTAGACAAAGCTTTCTGAGTTTCATTGTCTCGTTTTTGATTATTCTATGCTCAGTTCCCTAAATCAGTAGGAATTAAATATTCCTTACCCTCGAGGAACTTACATTTGAATGAGGGGAAGAGGTACGTTAAAAATTAAATAAAAAATAAATATCAAGTACCTAAAGGGGACAGGGCATGAGCCAGTGGGACTGGAAACTAGGGAAGATCAGAGCAGGCTTCCTGTAGGAGGTGGCATTTGGAGGAAGTTAAGTATTCTCTGAGGCAGAACTGAGGAATTAATGCCCTCCTAGCATAGGGTACAGATTGTGCCAAGCCATGAAGATGGGTGGCAGGGTCTTCTGTTTAGCAAAGAGGCCTGTTTGACTGGAATGAGTGAAGGAGAGCTAACCCTAACCCTAACACCATAAGCCTGGAAAAGTAAACTGTGGTTAGATTGTGAAGTATTTTAAAAGTCAAATAAAAGTTTTTATATTCTGTATAAAATAGTAAATGGGGAACAAGTTTCTCTATATCTTCCTTTCCTTGATTTAGACCATCAGGATGTGTTTGTGGAAAAAAATGGGTTAAAGCCTTCTCTACACTTGGGCTGATGCTCCACTCCTTTATTGACCCTGATGATTGTCTTTCTTTATCCAAGAGGACCACATCAGGGAGGTAATAGCATGACAAGCACATGAATTGGTTTTGAGTGAGAGGATGCTATGCTAAGTCATCAGCCTCACTTTCTTCCAGAGGTATCTAGATCCAGTGGCCAGATATGGATCAGGATGGCTGGAGATGGCCCTGGATGTGAGGCAATCAGGGTTAAGTAACTTGCCCAAGGTCACACAACTATTAATTTTCAAATATCTTGAGGTTGGATTCAAACTGATGTCCTTCTGACTTAAGACCACTGCTCTATCCATTGAGTCACCTAGCTGCCCATTGACCCTAGGCAAAATTGGAGCTACTGGGCTTCTGTCCTCAGGAAGGTTCAATGCTGCCTGGGGGGTCCTGGAATTCTCACCTCTTACACAGGAGGCTCCGTGTAGATTGTGCCATCATTCTATTTCCTGATCCAAGATTGTGTTAGCCTCTTTCTTAATCATCTTGGTGGGGGGATCTTTAGAGGGGAGCAGGTTTTGACAGAGAATAGCTGTAATGCCATGGCCTATCCTAATGCCAAGTCTTCTTGTATTGCCTATGACCCTTTTTTCCTACTCCCATGGTCACCTGCCAGATGCAGGCAGGCACACATCACCTCTTGCTTGAGATCCTGAAATACTTTTGTTCATCTTCTTGCAAATATTCCCTCTCCTCTACAATCCATAGTCCACACAACCCCAAAATGATATTCCTGCCATTCCCCTGCTCAAGAAACTCAGGGAGCTTCCTGTTTCTTCTAAGAGAGGGGTCTAGCTTGTGGAGGTTTGTCTCCAGTTTTATTTTTCAGATATATTATATATTATTCCCCTTCATTCACTCTTCATTCCAGCAAAACTTGCCACACGCAAACACAAACACATACTCACACACACACATACACACACACTCAGACACACACACCCTCACATGCACACTCAGACACCCCCACACACACTCAGACACACACCATATATACCACACACAGAAACACAGAAACACATTCTCACACGTATACTTATACTCACACACATTTACACATACCACATACACACACATAAACACCACATACCTCATTCAGACACATACCACACATATACTCACATACACACTCACACACACACACATACACACACACATGCATATAAAACACACTATCCCATTTCATAACTCCATGTCCCTTATGCCTTGGATGTCCTCCCTTCTCTCCTCTTCCTCTTAGAATCCCTAGTCAGCTTCAAAGCTCAGCAGCATAGGTTCCAGCAGATCATCCCACCTTGAGCTTACTTAGTTCCTCTCTCATTATCACTCATTTAGATCCCATACCTATTTGAGGCAAAATGCAGGATCCTGGAAAGAGAATCAGTCAGGAAATGGGCCTGGGTCTTTGAAAGGTGGGAGCTTCAAATGGTGGAGAATGGAGGTATTCCAAAGGGAGAGAAGAGGAGGAACTTTTCTTTCCTGGGTGGGTATGGAACTAAATGTACCTGGGCTCCTCATCCTTGTTTAGCTCCCAACACTGGTTGCTTGAATGTTCAGGACATACTGACTGGTTTAGATGTTCTGGAAGGTCCCTTACATGCTCCATGGGGGTGGCAATTGGTCAGTCAAGAGATATTTGTGAAGTAAAGTAAAAGTTTTTGTGTAGAGAGGTCTATTGCAATCAGTTCAGTGTATGGAAGCTGGGGGCTTTAGCCCAGCTTGTCTTCCACCCAGTGGCCTATGACCTTACAAAGGGGGTCAGCCAACAAGCTACAAAGTCAGCCTTGGTTGTTATCAGCCAGCTGAGCAAACCACATTGCAGAGTTTCTATAGTTGGTTGGACCAGCACACTGCTCCTGCTGCTCTCTCTTAGAGGCCGCACACTTGAAAGGTACTTTGGGCTGATGGGGGAGCCCCTTGTTTGCCTATCTTACCTATTACCAGGCAACAAAGGTGCTAGGGAGGTTGAGTAAGCAAACAGAAAATGAAAATGGAATCAGAAACAATCAAAGGACTTAGAAAAAATGTTTGTCTACATGTCTCCATAAGTTTTAGGTGTCAGCAAGGGCCAGGGGGGAGAGGGCCATGTTTGGCTGGGGAACTGAGAACTTTATAAGAAACTCTACTATTCAAAGTCATTTGGAGAACTAATGATGGGCTTGGCCCTATTCAATAATTTCCTCAAGTTTATTAATCCTGTCAACTGGAAAAATCCACAATCCCCAGAGAGATGTTTTGAAGCATTTATCTCTATGACAACTCTGTATGTGGCTAGGTTGAGGGCCCTGTGGTAGCAAGGTGACTGGACAGGTTGAAGGACTTGGGAGGCCCAGGAAGAATTGGTGACCAGGAAGGCCAGTTTAGCCCTAGTCAATGGGTGTCCAAGCAAAGGGTTGGGATAAGGGCTGCTCCTTTGATGAATCTTTGGCCTTCAAGCTTGCTTAAGTCACAGAAGCACAAAGGGAGGGGCATTGGTTATGTGAGGAACTGTGGAAATATGGCATCTTGAGTGATGGTAAATTCTTAAACTGTCATGAATGGGAGGGAAATCTAAAAATGGGATTAGATTTGTTCTGGCTGGCTCCAGAAGGCAATACTTGGAGCCATGTAGTTGAAGATGAAAAAGGACTTTGGCTCAATGTGAAATAAAAATAGCAAAAATAGCAACTTCTTAACAATTATAACAGGGACTTTTAGTTGTTGGATATCAATTGGATATCAATTTACTGAAATCTATGCATCCTTCTCAGATTAATGTTTTTTAGATGCATAGAAATTTAACACATCTAATTAAAAAGGAAGACATATATTTAAATGCATAAAAATTAAATACATCTGATTACAAAGGAAAGCCATTATATTTAACTACTTTATAATCTATCTACACATATATATGTAATATATATATATGTATACACATAAAAAAATTCAAAAACACAGGTGCATATGCATCAGGTTAAGAACCCTTGATTAGGTTGTGAGCCCCTCAAGGGCAGGGAATCATCTTTTACCTTTCTTTGTATTCCTAGAGCTTAGCACAGTGCTTTCATATTGTTGGACAATTAATAAATATTTATTGATTAACTGACTTTATCAAATGAACTGCCTTGGATGGTAGGGAGTTTCCCAGTGCTAGAGGTGTCCAGTTAAAGTCTGGATGAACACTTGGTCATATAGGGATTTCTGGACAAGTACAGCTTGGATTGGATGCTAACATGATAAAGTGAATTTTGGCTCAACAGAATTGATTTTTCTAACACTGCTCTGCAATTTACTATTTGTGCAAAGTACTCTCTCTCTCCTGTTCTCAGTTTCCTGCTTTTTAAAATTGAATGATCTCTAAGATCTCCTCCAACTCTAGATACTATGACCTCTCCCCATGCCAGCAAATACTTGACTTTTCCCAATACTCAGGAAGTAATTCTAGAACATGTTGGTGGAAGGAAACAATGGGATGTATATGCAATCTAGAAATCATTTTTATTGTGCTCTAAATACAGGGAATTGTTTTATTTTTCCTTTTCTTTCCATACCTTCCCTATCTTGAGCATAACTCACCTTCCTACTTCTGTTTTGCTCAGGCTAATCTTGAACGGCTGATGGCAGGGGCAGGTGACCCAGAAATGAGTATAGAGGCAGGAAAAGTCAGTCTGAGAATGATTAAAATTCACCACAGTTAATCCAGATTCTAGTTCTATGAGAGTTAAGTGTAAACTGAAAGAAATCAAGTCTGCATTTCATCTTTTCTCCCCAAATTGATGATTACCATCAGAACTATAACTAACCAAAAGTAAACCTAGAGGGGCAGCTAGGTGGCGCAGTGGATAAATCACCAGCCTTGGAGTCAGGAGTACCTGGGTTCAAATCTGGTCTCAGACACTTAATAATTACCTAGCTGTGTGGCCTTGGGCAAGCCACTTAACCCCATTACCCCATTGCCTTGCAAAAACCTACAAAAAGAGTATACCTAGGGTAGGGGCAGCTAGGTAGAGCAGTAGATAGAGCACTGGCTCTGGAATCGGGAGGATCTGAGTTCAAATCCAGCCTTAATAATTACTTACCTGTGTGACCTCACTCAACCCTGTTGCCTTAAATCAATAAAATTTTTAAAAAGTATACCTAGAACTATGCCCAAAGGGCAACAAAAATGTGTATACCCTTTGACCCAGCAATACCACTACTGGGTCTATACCCTGAAGAGATGAGGAAAAAGGGTAAAAACATTACTTGTACAAAAATATTTATAGCAGCCCTGTTTGTGGTGGCAAAGAACTGGAAATCCAGTAAATGTCCTTCAATTGGGGAATGGCTTGGCAAACTGTGGTATATGTATGTCATGGAACACTATTGTTCTATTAGAAACCAGGAGGGATGGGATTTCAGGGAAACCTGGAGGGATTTACATGAACTGATGCTGAATGAGATGGGCAGAACCAGAAAAACACTGTACACCCTAACAGCAACATGGGAGTGATGTTCAACCTTGAACGACTTGCTCATTCCATCAGGGCAACAATTGGGAACAATTTTGGGCTGTCTGTAAAGGAGAGTACCAGCTGTATCCAGATAAGGAGCTGTGGAGTTTGAACAAAGTGCAAGGACTATTCCCTTTAATTTAGAAAAAAAACAGATAGTTTATTGTCTGATCTTGTTACCTCTTAGACTTCTCTTCTCTTTAAGGATATGATTTCTCTCTCATCACACCTAATTTGGACCAAGGTACAACATGGAAACAAAGGAAAGACTGATGGAGTGCTATCTGTGGGTTGGGGGTGGGGGGAGGGAAGCAAGATTGGGGGGAAAATGTAAAACTCAATATCTTTAATAAAAATAAATTTAAATTAAAAAAGTATACCTAGGATAATTTTGGGTGTTCGATGGGGAGGGAGAATATGGCAGGAGAGGGATAGTTTGACAAAGGATGTAGTCATACTAAGAAAGTGAAACCTCTGGCCCAAAGAATCCAACAAGAATGTTGTACCCTACACTTCTGGAGCTAGTGAAGTCAAGATTCAAGGATGGTGGTTATCTTGGACGAGAAGAATGGACATATTTCCCATCAGGGAAGAAGCATTCTCACTCCCAGCATATCAACTCCTTGGGCTTTAATTTATGGCTCTGTTATTACTGAGCAAAGACTTCTTTGGAAAATAGAGGTATGTCCATGAACTTTCTCTTTCTCCTCTAGCCCTGCTTCCCTCAACACCTTAAATTTACAGGGGGTGGGTAACTATCTGCCTTCTCCCACATATCTGCTGGGGGGGGGACCACACACTTGAGATTATTAATCACATAATAGACCTTAATAAATGTTTCTTGTTTGATTGCTCTTCCTTGATGGGTAGACTATTGAAGTAAGCTGTGTCCATTCCTCCTTGGTTCATTACCTGAGGTTTTTATGGAATTACTTCTGGTGGAATAACTTTTCTTATCCTGGGAAGTTCCAGGAACCAGGAAAGCTTTAAAGGAATTCTTGTTCATATATGGGCTAAACTGTGCTCATCTCTGAGCTTCTGCAATTCTGTAAGAAAACCTAGCATCTATTTCCTCAGAACAATCCCAGCTTTGTCTCATAGCACATGCTACCAGTATGGCACAGAGTCATTCTTTGGTAGCCTCTTGGGTCACAAGCCCCTAGCAACTGAAAAACTTTATTAACATATATAAATCTTTTCACTATACCACCTCATCAATTTTCATCTTTCATGACTCCTTCAAGGAAAACCATGGAACAGGGTAGCAAAGGCTGGGATCTGAGGGTCATAGATGTGGAGCTGGAAGGCCAGACTTCTCATTTTGTAGATGAGGAAACTGAGGTCCATTAAATCAAGTGACTTGCTCAAAGTCACATAAGCATCTGTAGTAGAAGTTAAACCTAGTTCTTTTGTTTGTTATATTTAGATAAGCCACTTCCATTTGCTTCTGATTTCTGACTTGAACCATGTTCACTTCTTAGAAATAGGCCATGTTTTCCCTTCATAATTCCAACTGGAAACTGATGTGGAATTATTTGCAACAATTTGCTTTCACTAAATTCCAGAGTTCACTATATCAGAATTACCAAGAAGTGAAAGGCATGAGAATGTTCATCATTCCCATTCCTTTCAACCCTCCTACTTCAACATCTCATACTAATTCTACCCAGGCCTTCCTCTATGCACTCTGGAATGACTGTTCCATAGGCAGCAAACTTCCCTTCATCTTAAATCTGTTCCCTTCCCATTTCTTCCATACACTAGCTCTTACTGAAACCTGGTCTTCCTTTGATGGCACAGCCTCTCTTAGTCACCCTTTCCAATACTGATTGCACCTTCATTCACTTTTCTCAGCTCACTGACTGAGACAAGGGCATTGGAATACTTGTGAAATTCTGGCTATTCATATATATATATATATATATATATATATATATATATATATATATATATATATAGATGCCAAACAAAATTCGGGCACCGTCCCCCCCACACTCCCCCTCTTTCTCAATGAATTTGATCCTTGTATTACAATTTTCTCTTTTCCCAGTTAGAGTATTTCAACATACATATGGATATTTCTCAAACCATTCAATTTCCCAACCTTCTCACCTCCTGTAAACTACTCTTCCACTCCACCTCAGTCACATACAAAGATGGTCATACCTTTGATTTTGCCATCACCCACAAATGTACCACCTCCACATTCAAGAATTCTAAAATTCCTTTAGTTGACCATGATCTATTAATTTTCATCTTTTCCTCTGTCTTCCCTTATATAATCCTACTTTTCATTCATGCCAGTCCTTTGACACCTCAATATTCTCCCAAGCCATCTTTCTTGCACTAACCACCTTCTCCTCTTCTCCCCACCTTGACTCTTTGATGAACCAATTCAACTCTATTATCCTCTCTTGAATGCCTAGCCTCATAACATTTCTTGATGTCCCCCCTTCTCTCCTCTGACACTGGCTCCACTCTAGTAGAGACCTTCATCACCTCACATCTGGATTATTGCAATAGCCTACTGTTGGATCTGCCTGCCTCAAGGCTCTCCCTATTCCAATCCATTCTCCATTCAGTCACCAAAGTGATTTTCCTAAAATGAAGATCTGATCACATCAATCTCCCCTATACTAAACTCCTGTGGCTTCCAGAAGAAAATTCATAATGCTCTGTTTGGCATTCCAAACCCTTCACAACAAAGTTTCCTCCTCTTTCCGATCTATTTACACCTTACTTCCCCATACATATACTTTGATTCAGTGACACACCTGGTCTTCTGGTTGTTCTATAAGTAAAACTCCATTTCTCTGCACATCCCCCTGCTACCCATTCTCTCTGGCTATCACCCTACCTGAAATGCTCTCCCTCCAAAGCTCTATCCACTGACCTCCCTGATAGTCATAGATGTAAAACTGGAAGACCAGACTTCCCATTTTACAGATGAGGAAACTGAGGTCTATTAAAGCAAGTGACTTGCTCAAGACACGTAAGTATCAGTAGTAGGAGCTGAACTTAGTTCTTTTGTTTGCTACATTTGAGTTCTAACCAAATTCCACATCCTACAGGAAGTCTTCTTTTACCTTCTTAATTTCAGTGTTTTTTATCTGTTCATTATTTCCTATTTATGCTGTATATAGCTTGCTTTGTCTATATTTGTTTGCATATAGTCTACTCTATGATAATGTAAGGTCCTTAGGGTAAGGACTGTCTTTTGCCTTCTTTTGAATCTTCAGCACTTAGCATAGTGACTGACATACTCTAGGAGCTAATAAATAAGTGTTTATTGATTGATAAGTATACTAGAGAATCTTGGTGTATACTTGGCGATGTTTACAAAAAGCCATAATTATAATTCCATCTGGGGACATTTCTATTTGGAGATACCAAGGCCAGCATGTCACCTCCCAGTGACTCTCACGGTGGCCAGAAAAAGGTGCTAACTAAAATAGCTTTCTGAGCTTTCAGAAGTATCTAATATTGCTCTAATGCTTCCTCATTTTGCTGTCTAGATTCTTATTTTTGCATGAAATCAGCAGAGGGTAGGAGGACAATAAGGAATCTAGTGTCCTGTTGTGATATTGTGTCCTTACTCTTAAGCTCAACTCCATGTCAACCAGATAGTGGTGACATAAGGATCAATTAAAACTATCAGTGGCTGGTGATATTGATTGGCAATTCAGCCAACCAATAATATTAGTGGAAAGGAGAGGGACTACTTTCTTGCCTCTATATTTCTATAGGCATTGTAACTATTTGTTATTGTTCAGTTGTTTTTTCCAAACTGGTTGACTCCTTATGATCCTATTTGGGATTTTCTTGGCAAAGATATGCCATTTTCTTCTCCAGATTATACTGAGGCAAACAGGGTTCAATGACTTACCTGAGGCTGAATTTGAACTCAAGATGAGTTTACTGACTCCAGGTCCTGCACTCTCTTTATCATGCCACCTAAGCCTCCCCAGCATAACTATTAGAATTCAATTAAAAATCTCTCCATCAAATCTATTAGAATCCAGAAACCACTTTCTGTGAAAGTCCCTGTCCTGAGCATACTGAGGCCTACCTGATTTCTTATCTGTTTCTCTTTGCCTAGAATTTATTCAGTCTGAAAGGATTTTTACTCCAGAGGAGAATAGAACTATATTGAATTCCTAGTTTGCTGTTCCTGGGTTTCAGCTTCCTCACTTATAAAAGGTGGAAGTTGATTTGGATTTGGATCAAGGTCTGTCTTAAAGAATCTAAAAAGTTGTCCAGAAGAAAAATTAGATTTATTTTACTTAGCAAAAACTAGAACCAATGAAACAAAATTGTAAAAAGGTCTATTTCAGATCAATTAGAAGGAAAAATGTTCTCTCTGAGGTACCACCTCACACCTCTCAGATTGGCCGATATGACCAGAAATGACAATGATCAATGTTGGAAGGGATGTGGGAAATCTGGGACACTAATACATTGTTGGTGGAGCTGTGAACTCATCCAACTTTTCTGGAGAGCAATTTGTAATTATGCCCAAAGGGCAATAAAAATATACATACCCTTTGATCCAGCAATAACTCTACTAGGTCTATACCTAGAAGAGATCATGAAAAGGGTAAAAATATCACTCATACAAAAATATTCATAGCAGCCCTGTTTGTGGTGGCAAAGAATTGGAAATTAAGTGAATGTCCTTCAATTGGGGAAAGGTTGAACAAATTGTGGTATATGTATGTCATAGAACACTATTGTTCTATTAGAAACCAGGAGGGATGGAAATTCAGGGAAACCTGGAAGGATTTGTATGAACTGATGTTGAATGTGATGAGCAGAACCAGAAGGTGACACACCCTAACAGCAATATGGGGTTGATGATCAATCTTAATGGACTTGCTTAGTTCATCAGTGTAATAATCAGGGACAATTTTAGGATATCTGTGGTGGAGAATACCATCTGTACCCAAAGAAAGAATTGTGGAGTTTAAACAAAGACCAAAGAGTATCACCTTTAATTTAAAAAAAAAGTTATCTTATGTACTGTGTAAGTTTGCTATCTCATATTTTATTTTTTCCTTAGGGATATGATTTTTCTCTCAACATATTCAATTTTGATCATGGAATAGCATGGAAAAAATGTAAGGACTATCAGACTGCCTTCTGTGGAGGTGGGGGAGAGGGAAGTAAGATTGGGGAAAAATTGTAAAATTCAAAAAATAATAATAAAAAAGAAGGAAAAGTGTTCTAGCAATCAAAATTGTTTAGGTATCACTGGCTACCTTGGAAGATGGAGGTCTTTAAGTAGAGTCTGGGAGGCTGTAGAGAAGATTTGGGGGGGGGGTATAAATTTAACCTTATTACCTCTGAGATTATTTAGTCTAGTTGTCAAAATATAATCCTCTGGTCCTATATGTAGATTTAGTGATTGAATTATCTGGAACCTCAGAACTGGAACTCATCAGCAGCCATGGACTCAAGTGAACAATATAGATATTAGTAAGACCACCAGCTCTGTTCCAGTCCCTCTGTAGTAACATCTGGGTTTTTTTTAATCCAGTTCTGGGTTTAGGGAAGAGGGTTTGTCCTAAGGAGGAGCCTGACTTTGAGACAAGGGCCGTCTGGCTACTACTCTTCTCTTTTGAAATTCCAGGACCCACCTGAGTGGACTTTCACAAATAGAAGCATTTCCCAGAGGATCCCAAAGTGTAAAAAGTTTTCTTCCTCCATCCCATCAACCCTCCCCAACATCTGTCTGCACTCAGGATTTACTGGTGGGGGGAGACCAGGAGAGACAGATTAGAGGGTCTGTCTTTGTTCCTGGTGTTCCTGGTGTTTGTGATTAAATTGATTTGGACATGACAGATGCTGCTGTTCACTGACTAGCAGAGTTCCTTCTTGTTGGTTCTGTTGTGACATTTTCCATAGAGAAACAAAAAATGTCCAATTTATTCCACCCCACACCCCATCAGAAGTGTAAGGAGGGGGGGGCTTCATCTTTAAATTTTTCATGATAATCACAGAAGATTCCTGAAGGGAGTCACATAGAGTTTCATGAAAATACATGTTTCAGGCAAGTGGTCCTAGCTTTGAGCTTGCTTGGGCTTTTTTCCTGTTCAAATTGCAAACAAGTAAATCATTGCTTCATGTAGTTTCCAGTTAGTAGCAAAGGAAATTATAAGCTCTTGCATATTTACTATATTCAGTTTCTATCAAATTGGAAATGCTTATGATAATTGGGATATGGAGGAATGTAGAGTAGTGGAGGGCATGAATAATCAATTATTAGGTTTTTAAAGAAGTAACTTGTTTTGGTCAGAAAGGCAGATTCTCCCCTGTGGAACTAACTTTTTGCCTTTGCGTGATATGGATGTAATTTAAAGTAGCCCTGGGTGTTCTCCTTCTGCTCTTTATTTAAGGTATTTATACAAGAATAAACCCCATTGAGATGAAGCATCACCTATCGAGTGTGGCTCTGCGGCAGCCAGAGTGATATTGATTGTGATTGCAGAAGATTGTGTTGTCAGGTCACCTTCCCACCATTGATTGTTGATTATTCTATAACACCCTTCCCAAGCCTCCACTCCTCCCTCCTGCCAATCATGGCCACATTAATTGTGTAGACAAATTTAATCATTCCTTACTTGAGGCATTATTGCAATTTTGAGCCGTTTTTCACATGCTATAAAAATGTGGTCTGAGTATTGAAAGGGGGTCATGAGAGAATAGACTGCTGGGGAAAGCCACAGCCAATTTAAAAACCTAAGTATTTAAAAAGAGGAAGCTAGTAAGTGTCCAAGGCAGTATTTGAACCCTGGCAACTCCTCCTTGATTCCCAAGTCCACCACAGGATCCAATCAATTGTAACACACTCTTTCTCCAAAATACTAAATGATATCATCTCTGACAGATCCTGATGTGGTCATGTTCCTAGGAGGAGTTCAGAGAATCTTCTGGTGCTCAGAATCTGCTTCATTCCAGGGTAGACCAGCCTTTGAGGACTGACATTCTCTTGTATTCTTTTGGAAAATCTTGAGTGGCCATCACTACCAGGGAAAGGAGATTTTTAAAAAAATAAATGAAGCAAAATAAAGTTGTTGGGCCTAAATGAAACATAAATAATATAATCGTGCCATCTTCAAGATACAGGCTACACTATCATGATAGGATCTTAAAGCCAAAGCTGAAGAGACCTCAGAGGCTAAGTGCAAAGAAGGGGAACAGAATAAATATCTATAAAGTGTCAGACACTGTGCTGTGTTAAGTCCTTTATAAATATTAACTCCATTGATCTTACAATAACCCTGGCAGATAGTTGCTCTTATTATTCCCAGGTTATAGTTAAGGAAACTGAGGCAAACAAATTAAATGACTTGCTCAGGGTTACATGGCTAGCAAGCATCTGAGGCTGGATTTGAATTCAGGTCTTCCTGATTCTTGGCCCAGCATTCTATCCATTGTTCCATTTAGCTATCTAGTTAAATTGAAGTAAAATGACTTGCCCAAAGGAAGGGCAGAAAATAGGAAGAAAATCAAAGAAGCAAGGTTTAAAACCCAGGTCTCTTGACTCCAGAACCAGTAAGGGTCTCTGGGTATTTCAGTAACCACTTCCTCTCAGATGGGGTTCTCATACTGAATTCCATTGGGCGGGATTATAGTAACTACTATAAAATTACTGAAACCACATAGTAGGTTCTTAATAAATGTTTCTTGAATTGAACTGAATCTTGGGTATTTGACTATGTCCTGAATACAGGTATACTCACCTCACTTCATTTCTTTCCCTATTTGTTTAGGGTCCCTTTCAGGTCTAGGTGGGGTGTGAGGAGGGGGAAAATCTCAATTGTAAGATATGGGAACATTCACTAGCCAGTGCAACTAGACAATACTCTACCCCAGTGTACTGCTTGGTAGACATGTTGGAGATGAGCAGAGAAGTAAAATCGGCATCAAAAATAATTCTCCAGATGAACAATAGATTTGTTATTGAAGGTAGACATGGGAATGCAAAGGCAGCTATTCCTCACCAGTTTGGCAACTAAACCCTCTACCCTCTGCACACAGCCACAAGTTTGCAGCTGTGAAACTGTACTGAGTGAAGAAGAAGTGTTGCTTTAGGTCCTGTTTCTCACAGGGGAACTAAAGGGAGAGGAATGGAAAGAAGAGTCACTGGGTGGCCTGGCAAAATGTGGTGGGTTCTTTTTTTCTCTTTAGTACAAGGGAGGGTTAATTGGAGTTGAGGGGAGGGTAAGGGGGGGTGGTTCTATCCAGAAATGACTTTGATGTAAAAACATTTTAAAAGAGAATACCAAATAGTTTGTGAAAATAGTTCTTTGTTGGTCCCTAACCCTTGCCATGATTACTTGTCCCCATATAACATTCACTGGCTATAATTTTCTTTTTGGCATATAGGAATTACAGAATTTAGAACTACAAGCAACCTCAGAGGCCATCTAGTCCAAACTTCTCATTTTAACGGTTGAGGAAACTGGGATCTAGAGAAGCTAAGGGACATGTCTATGGTCACATAGGTAATCGGACTCAGAACTGAGATTTGAATCCAGGGTTATAAAGATCTAATGCTGAAATCAGGAAGACAAGAATTCAAATCTGACCTCAGACAGATACTAGATGTGTGATCAGTTTCCTCAACTGTAAAATGAGAATAATTGCAAAACTGTTGGGAAGCTTCAATTGAGATATTTGTAAGGTGCTGGTTCCTAGTAGACACTTAATAGATGCTTGTTTTCATCCTTACAAACTCATCACTTTTTCTACTGCCTCATGTGGTATGTAGCACCTTCCGTTGCATCTTATTAGTCATTTAAAGTCACTTTTAGCTCTAAAACTATGCTCCTACTATTATTTCTCTAAGTCCATATTTTTCCTGTGACCTAATGAAGAGGGAAAGGTCTGGAAGAGAATTTTTCTCCTTTAGTTAACCTTATTTGGGAACTTTCATAAGCTAAATCGACTCCTGACAGCCTTGCCAAGATCAAGAATCCATGCAGATCTGGTAGGCAGAAAGAGAGGCATGGTAAAGAAGTCATATTGCTCATTGGCATCAGTTATACCAGCTACTAATGAATTTCTCAGAAAGTGATTATGAGTCTCTGAATGGAAAGTATGGAGCTAATATATCCAACTCTCAGTTGTATAGAGTGTTATTGTTCAGTTTGAGGAGGGTCCAGGAATGGGGTCTCAATTCAAATCAACAAACATTTAGTAATTGTTTCCTGTGCTCCAGGCACTGTGTTGAAAATGAAAAGAAAGAAAAAAAAAGAACCCTACCCTCAAGGAGTTTACATTCTAATGGTGGAATTAAAATGGAAACAACTATATACAAACAAAATATATTTAGACTACATTGGAGATGATCAACAGAGGGAAGTCATTGGAGTCTCTTCCTCCTTCCTCCATCTTTCTGTCTTTTGGATGTTTTTTTAAAACTATTTCCAAATTGTTTAGTGGTAGAGAGAGAGAGAGAGAGAGAGAGAGAGAGAGAGAGAGAGAGAGAGAGAGAGAGAGAGAGAGAGAGAGAAGTTCAAAACTACCCATTGCATTGCTTTAGTTTGGACGTTTTTATACAGTTTAGGATTTAGGGTAGATTGGTGGTGGATTTCCTTTCACTTCTCAGTATCTTCTCCTGTTATTGTACTGGTTGCTCAGATCTAAAAGGAAGGAAGACCTCTTAAAGATTTTCAGGCCCTCTGATCTCCTGTGGGTTGAGAGTGGGGGATGGGAACAGAAGAGTCTATCTCTAAGTCATGTGGTGAGCAGCGTCTTGAACAAGCAGGGGGCCTGACCATAAGAGGGGAATGGACAATTTTCTAGAGCTGCTAGTCTTTCTAGGTCATTTCCACTCTTGGAACCACATTGCCAGCATGTGTAAGAAACATGCATGCTGTCTCCCAGCCTCCCTGCTGTCCAGCCAACCATGGGGAAGCTGCCTTGAAATGTTTATCCCCTTCTTACTGGAACCATCTGGTGTGGATCCCACAGCCCTTGCCCAGGAGTCTTCTTCTGTCTCTCTCCACAGTCTTCACCCAGGCATTATTCAAATGCTGGATACCAATGTTGTTTTCTGGTTGGAGGTTATTAAAGATAAATAAGAAGAAAATGTGGCCTTACAGAAAGCTCTCATCTGCAAAATTTGGCACAGAATGACCAGCCAAGTTTTCTGGGCTGTGTCTCTTAGGCATTGGAAACACTGATTTGGACCTGTTGCATCCTGCTGGTTGTTTCTATGCAAATAAAAGATGGTGGGGCTTTGCTTTCACAAACAAAACTACTAATAAAGCTGCATATATTTTCTCTTGACCATTCCATCCTCAAAATGAAGTCCCAAACCCTTTCCTAACCTTCTAGAAATTGTTCACCTTTTCCCGTTTTCAAGCCCCTCAGCTCCAGTTTGTGCTCGCTGAATTTTTATGGCCAACAATTTGTTACGTGAACCAAGTACTAAACAAGTATGATTTTAACTTTGTGCATGTTGTTCTGGGGAGACATGAATCCAACATTAACCTCATCCTAAAGAAGGGCTGAATGCACTTTAACAAAAGTCCCCAATGGTTTCAGTGTCTAGTAGCCAGACAGAATAAAAAAAAATGCACATGCATTATGGGATGTTATGAAGCTTTCTAACAAAAGTAATAATAAACAGACTTCTTGTTTGTCTTGGTTATTAGGTTACATCCTTAAGCAGTATATTGCCAGACAAATCAAACTGGAACAAAGATGATTTTATAATACCAGTCAATGCCATCAAATAATTGCCAGCTTACTACAGTGAACTAGAAGTTCATAACAACCTCTATAGCTCAAAGTGTCTGACTATAATGTCCCCATTCCAAAAGGGTACCAAGAAAACTTTGGTGCATTCATGTACTTAAGTAGCAGGAGAAAGCCAGACACACATCATTTGTTAGCTGAATAAAAATTCAGATGAAGTATTTTCCTGGAACAGTGCCAGGCGCCATCAGAAAAGCATTTTATTTTCACATGTCTGTGTATGCTTGTTGTTTGGGCCCAAACTTCATCAGTCTACAAGGTGTTACTTGAAGTCAGACATGGACATGCCTCCTCTCCCAGGTGGTATACACACAGCATGCCACAACTGTCATTAGGATGTTTCTCATCCCTCAGCAGGGTTCCCTAGATAGGATTTCCACCCAGAATGTTTCAGAAAGTAATTAGCTGTTTGGGTTATCAGCCCAGAGTAGATAAAATATCATGCCGGTGGCCATTTTGGATGTACAGATGTTTTGGTTTGGGCACATCTGTAGGCAATCATTCCATTTTCTGGGCAGGAATGGTGTTTTATTATGGGATTATATGTGTAATCTTGGATAAATAGTAGAAATTGGAGTATTTCAGTTGGAAGACTTGTTTTCTCTCCCAAAGAGCAGTGTAAATAGCAAACCAGAAAGCATTTGCTCATTATTGAGGCAATAAGCTAACTTGCCAGTTGTCTCCCTTCTGGCTGGTTCTCAGAGGGCAGCATGTAGCTCTCAGGGAGCAAGTTGCCTCGGGACATGAGGGATGGCCTTGGAGGCAACTCAAAGGGCCAGGTTTCTCAGCCGGTTGCCCTAAATGTAATTGATTATCCATCTTCAACATGACAGAAGGGTCAAGCTGGCATCTGATACCTGGCCACTAAAAAGGCTAGAACATTTCTCCCTGTCTCCCAACTTATTTGGGAGTAGAGATTGGGGAAATGAGGAGGGGTAGGGTCATTTTAAATTCATTTTGTGCCTTTTTTTCTTTTTTTTTGTAGGCAGCTGTGCGCTTTCTTTGGCCAGCAGGTTTTTCCCACTGTGGGTGAAGAATGCCTAAGCACAAAGGTAGCATGGAGCTGTCCCAGGCTGTTATTGATATTTCACTCCAATTCTGGTAATACATCTAATGATGTTATTCAGTTTTGTTTTACATTTCCAAAACAGATGTCCCAAATCCCTGTAAACTGATCTATGGTAATACATTTAATTTTAACCTTCAACATTAAAAGTAAAAACTGATCACTTAAAGCAGAAACATGTGTCACTTCACCATAAGTTGGCATTGCACCTCATATACCCTCTCACCACTTAACTGTTTTGGCTCTGAAACTTGGCTTCTCTCTTCTTCTTTATCCTTAATGCAATCTCTACGTCCTCCTCTACCCTTCAAGACTTATCTGAGTGAAACTCCCCAGCTGCTTAGTATATGGGCAGAGGGAAAAATATCATTGCTAATTGAGAATTAGGTGAGTAAGGTTTTCCTGCAAGTGACTTCCTTCTGAGATTACCTTCCATTTTCCCTGTATCTGGTATGTCTCTCCACCATTAGATGATGAGCTCTTTAGGGTAGGGATGTTGCCTTTCTTTGTACCTCCACATTTTAGCACAGTGTCTGATAGATACTAAGCATGTGCTCTCATAAATTTCACCTACTGAGTTCCTTTACATCTCATCTAAAATTCCATCTTTTACAGGAAACTTTCCCTAGGTCCTCTTAATTACAGTGCCTTTCCTCTTTTCATTAGTTCCTGTTTATCATATATTCCTGTGTGTGTGTGTGTGGGTGTGGGTGTATAGCTTGCTTGTAAAGATTGGTTTGCCTGTTGTCTCTTCTAATTAGATTGTAAGCTCGTTGAAGGCAGGGATTGTCTTTGGACTTCTTTTGTGATAACTGTGATAAATTGAGTAAGGCTCCACATTGCAGAATAATAAATGCTATCTGAATTGGTTTAAGACTTCTCTATAGCAATGAAAAACATGTCCAAGTTGCTGTACTCTGCACTGTAGATACAAAGATTAAAATGAAACAGCTCCTGCCCTCAAGAAACTTACATCTGACTAAAGAGAGGGGGAATATATGGAAATACATAATGATGTACATGATATGATGAAGAGGGAGAAGAAACAATTATCTATGATGATAAGGAAAAGATTTTTGGAGGTAGGAGTATGTGAGTTGAGTTTTGAAGGACTCAAAGGGTTCTAAGAAGTAGAGGGGGAAAGGTCAACACTTAAAGGGAAGGAAAAAGATCAGATGCTAAGTCTGGGGTACATTGTGTTGATCAGTTGGATTAGAACATAAAATGAATGAAGCAGGATCATAGGAAACAAACCCAAAGAGTTGGAAAGGAGTTAGACTGTTATGGGGGTTTAAATGTCAAAAGAATTGTCCTGGAGGTGAAACCACTGCAGGTTCTTGCTGAATAGGCCAAGATGAGTGGATGGGATAATTACTAGGTCTCTTTATGCAAAAGTATATATTTTTTAGACCTGATGTTTTATTTATAGAAAATTAACAATGGCCTGCCATGAAAATCCAAAGCTCAATAAGAACAGATATTTGGAACATCAACCTTTAAAAGAGGAATGTTTCATGTAAAATAAAAATTAATTCAGAGCCCAGATCATTTTTGGAAGCCAAGAGCAAGAATATTAATCATTTCTCTTCTTGATTAAGGTAGCACCATCAGGCCCTGCTAGGGCCTAGGAAGTTGCTCCTGTGAGCTGATTGAATATGCCTCATGGGGTCAGTTACTTCAAGGTTACAATGATATGACAAATCATTAGTAAAAGAACTCTCTCCACGGATCTCATCTTCAGTTTCATAACCTATTTATAGATAATTTTCAATAATTGTTTTGCCAAGAAATTCATCACCAGGGTGGGTAGGTGGCGCAGTGGATAGAGCACCGGCACTGGAGTCAGGAGTACATGAGTTCAAATCTGGCCTCAGACACTTAATAATTACCTAGCTGTGTGGCTTTGGGCAAGCCACTTAACCCCATTGCCTTGCAAAAATAAAAAAAAAAGAAAGTAAAAAAAAAGAAATTCATCACCTTGAGGCTACCCTGGGGACATATGCCTCCTAACTTAGCTATGTTGCTCCTCCCCTGGAACATATTTACAATCTTGCATTTATCCTGGAAGTGTGTCCAGCTTGGTAAGACCTGTGCTTGCCCTCCAATGCATTCAAAAACATATACTAACCCCAGGGGCATGCTGAGGTGATGAAGGATACTTAGCAAAACCAGTTAATCCCTGAATAATTTCATGGGACAATCACCATATGTAGTTAGAAGCCATGACCCAGGTTGATGAGTGACTAGGCATGGGAGTGGCACTAGGAGAGACCAAGATTAGGGTGATTTAGGATCTCTTATTGATTTCTGAGATTGACTTCCCATGAGCAGGTGCTTCTGCTGGGTCTGGATCAGTGATTTTTATTGACGTAAGAAAACTCTACCATTATAGGATGGCACTTCATCTTTAATATACAGTCTTAGAGAGTAACCTTAGGCATTGAGGGAGCATTGAAAGGTTAAATAACTTAGAATTGAACAGACAGCATATATTAGAAGTAGGATTCAAAACCAGGTCTTATTTGACTTTGAGACTTTCTATCCTGCTGACTTGTATGCAATAAACCCTTAATAAATAAATACTTATTAGATGGACTTGAATTTGGGATTTGTTAGTTTTCTGGGACCAGTACCTCTGTTCTTGAGCCCCCATTTGTAGATGTCAAAATCAAAATGAAAGATGACTGATTAGCCGACTTCTGTGAGCTTGTCATACTAGAAGTACTCAAACAATGTTGATTAACTAAGGATTGGACAGTCTTCATCTAAAGGTAAAAAATGACCCTTTTCCCCAATGAAACCTTAGTTGTCAACCTGAAAGAGTCTGTTTGAGTCCAAGAGACAGATCATTGTTTGCCTTTCTATATAGCCTTAAGGTTTTACAAAATGCTTCCCTTAGAACAGGTGTAGAGGGAACTGCCACAAGTAATAATCAACCTAGAATCCCTGGCTTCTGCAAAAATCTGAGCACTTTCTTTCAAGCAAAGTAAACTGAGGCCCAGACAAAGCAAAGACTTGTTTTGGAAAATCAATTAGACTCCAGTTGTATTTTTTTCCTTTTTAGTGCAGTGAAGCCCACAGCTGCTCCCTGTCCAAGGGCCAAGGCCATCCTGCCAATGAGAGTTGGCTAGCTTGAGATCTTGGACAGCCAAACTGGGGACATTTTCCTCAAATGAGTTTCAAGAACAAAATGAGGCCCCGTTTGGTATGACATGGCAAGTGTGCAAGCTGCTCTTTGGAGTGACTTATCTCTACCAGAACCTTACATTCAAGGTCCTGTTTTCCTTCCAAAAACAACATGGAGAATGAGAATCCAATTTGGCAGGAGTGTTTTGTATTTCAGAATACTTTCTCTTAATTTAATCACACTGTGCAAGATCCTTTCAAACTCTTACATATAAGTTTCTAGAAATTCATCCTTCTTTCCTCAGATTTCCCCCTTTTTTTAACTTTGTGGGATAGAAATATAGTTGTGTGGAGAGGATTTAGCTTCAGATAGGAATCTCGATCTCTTGAAAGATTTTTTTTAACTTACAAATATTCGCATACATCTACCATTTCCTCCTCCACTCCCTCTCTCCACACAACTATCTTCTTTCTGAAGCCAAGAGGAACCAAGATTCATATCTCCATCAAAACAGACTAGTGGAGTTATTCTTCCATTCCATGCCATTCATTTATTTAAAGTCAAGCACTAGGGAAACAAGGCCAAAAAATGACAACAGTACCTACCCTCATCCAACTTACCCTTTATTGGAAGCCCTTAACCTGATTCTAACAGAATATCAATGGTTAAGACTCCAGTTAAATCACCAGATGTATTGCCCCAGAATCTGGCAGTCACTCCAATAGAGCTTCAATCAAAGAAACAAGGAAATAGAAACAAAACAAGTTTAGTGAAAGATGCTCTGTTGAGATTATGAACAGTAAGACGTTTTATATACATATATATATATACATATATATATATATGTATATATATATATATATATATAGAGAGAGAGAGAGAGAGAGAGAGAGAGAGAGAGAAAGACAGACGGACAGTAAGTCATGTGGAGGTAAGGACTTCACTGTGTTTGTTTGAGGGTATTTGTTACTGTGTACTTTGAAACCAAAATTTACAGGGAAGTGTCACAGTAAACTCTTTGGTCTTTTGTGAAGGTCGGGGGAAGGCAGTGACCTGGCTGTACTTCAGAGGATAATTAGATAAAGAAAAGAACAGATTGACATCATTGAGCCCAGAAGGAGGAGTGTAAAAAGAGATTCACCAGAAAGGAGTCTTCGGATACTTGGAAAGAGAATACCAAGACAAAAGAAGGTAGAATGAAATAAGACTTTATGTTTGCATACTTGTGAGGAGGTTTTGTTTGTTTAGATTTCAAAGTGATTTTACCTATATTAATTCATTTTATCCCCATGACAACTCAGTGAGATAGGTGGGAGAGGTATGTATCATTTCCTCCTTTTATTATGGAGGGAATTAGGATGCATAGAGACTAAACATAAGGTTTGCTTGAGGTCACACAGTAAATGAAAAACTTTAGTCTGGACTTCTGCTCTCTAGCTCAATGATTTTTTTTTCATTAGAAGCTTGATGTCACTTTACCTTAGAACAGGAAGGAATCATAGCCTTGCTCTAGTCTATGTAGCAGAGTCTGACACTTTCTTTTTTCTTTCCAGAAAATTCCTTACCATGCTTCATAGGATCACAGTCTAAAGATGGAAGGGTCTTTAGCAGTCATCTAGTTCAGAGACCGACTCATTCATTTTATAGATGGGAAAACTGAGTCCCAAGAGACTTGACCAGAGTCTCACAGGTAGTAAGAGTCCACACTAGGATTTGGACCCAAGTCTTCTTAGTCTAGTCTGAATTCTCTTTTCCACTATGCTCTTCCACACTAAGTATCCTTCCTGGTGTTCTGAACAAGTTGTTCTGAATTCGACCATGACCTCAGGAAAGGTCATCATCAATAAACATCATCCTCTGAGAGTGCAACAACTTTTATGCTCACATTTCATCACTAAATATCCTCTGCCCCTCAGACTGAAGAGCAAAGCAAGGAATGCCTCCCAAAGCCTCCTTTTAAAGAGGGCTCCTAGACCAGCCAACTTCATTTCTTACCAGCTGCATTCTTTGGACAGCCAAACTGGGGACATTTTCCTCAAACGAGTTTCAAGAACAAAATGAGGCCCCATTTGGTTTCCCTAATTGGGGAACCTTCTTCCCCTCCCTATTAACTTCCTTTTATGTGTAGTCTTTCCTCATTAGATTGTAAGCTCTTGCAGGGCAGAGATTGTCTTCCTTCCTTTCTCTCTTTTTCTTTCTTTTGTTTCTCTAGAACTTTGCACAGTGCTTTGTACACTTTGTACACTTTGTACACTTTGTACACATATATGTTTATTGACTGGCTAAACTGGAGATCTTCTTTCTTGAATTATCCACTACCTGCTACGTTCCTTGTAGATCTGTTTCTTTTGAACTTGGATGGCTATATTCCAATCATGAGTTTTAACCCACCAAATCTTGGTGAAATCTATGAGACTGGAAAGAAAACCAAAAAATACAGATCTAAAGTTTGGAGTCAAAAATGTAACTGAGGGGCAGCTAGGTGGATAGAGTACTGGCCCTGGAGTTAGGAGAACTTGAGTTCAAATTTTACTTCCGACACTTAAGAATTGCCTAGCTGTGTGACCATGGGCAAGTCACTTAACCCCATTGCCTTGACAAAAAAAGAATATAACTGATAAGATAATCTAAGACCAACTTGGAACTTCCATAAGTCTTGTGAAAATCCACTCAGGCAACAAGGAAATCCAAATCCTTCTTGGTGAATTGTACAGAAAATAAAAAGTAGAAATTGTCTCCATCTGAATCCCCAAGAAAAATGCATTAGCAAACAAATATTTTTCACAGATCATTTCCCAGGCATCCTATTTTTTTCACACTTGGGTATGAACACTTCTTAGAAATAACTAATTTTCAAATTTTGCTTACACATAGCAATAAGATGAACTACTTTGCCTAAAATGAGCTGTCAGTTTTAATAACTCCCATTTGCATAGGATTTTAAGGTTTATTAAAGCACTTTCCTCAAAACTTTACAAAGTGGATTGCATAATAGTATTCATGTTACTGATGGCAAAACAAAGGCTCAAATATACAAATGACTCAGTCAAGATCACAGTTAATAACTGCCCAAACTATGATTTGAACTCAGGTTTCTCCTGACTTCAGATCCAAGTTCATTCTACCATGCCATGCCCCATAGTCAAAGAGTTCATCCAGGAAATCCACTATGCACCTCTGACTGATGCTGCTCACCCATGGGAAACTCAATGTAAGGGGCATCTTGGAGGAGGAGTATTGCATGTTAGATAGAAAAGAACATTAGACTTGGAGTCATTAAAACCTGTATTGAAATCCTGCCTTGGATGAATTAGTTGCATGATCCTAGAAAGTCACTTAACTCATTTCTACCTCAGTTTCCTCTTCTCTAAAATGAGGAAAATAATAGGTCTTATATCATAGAGTTGTTATGTGGATAAAATGAGATCTAGCAAGTACTTTACAAACTTTAAATTGCTATGCTTGTTTATTTGATCATTTTTCAGTCATGACTGACTCTTCAGGAGCCCCTTTGGAAATTTTCTTGGCAAGGAACCACTGGAGTGGTTTGCCATTTCTTTCTCCAATTCATTTTACAGATGAGGAAACTGAGGCAAACAGGGTTAAGAGATTTGCCCAAGTGTCTGATGCTGAATTTGAACTAAGGTCTTCCTGATTCCAGGCCTAGTGCTATATCCACTGTGTCACTTATATGTCCACAAGTTGCTATATAAAATGTTAACTATTATTACCATTATTATGAGAAATGCAAAAGCTTGAGGATTTCCAGAGCAGAGACCATATGTTGTGAAAGTCACTCCCAATCCTCATCCCATTGCTGCTGAGCTTATGAGGAAATAGGCTGTTTGGATAACCCCCAGGATAAAAGCTTGGAGAGAAGGCAGGAAGATCCTACTGTACCCCACCAGGTTGGACTGTGCCTTAGCCCTGAATTTCATCTCAAGTGCTGAGACCCCAAATTCATCTCACTTGATCTGAAAAAGAGGAAAGACTCTCCCTGAACTGCACATGGGGCGACCAATGGGAAAGACAAATATTTTAAACTCAACCACCTAGCCTCCTGTTCTTGATATTTCCCTAACATATGCTAACATATGCTTTCCTCGAGAACTTCAAAAACATGCTTTTAGCAGCAATGAAAATAGGGCCATACATCCAATTCAACTCTAAACCTCATAGTTTACTTCTAATACCATTACCTCATGTACAGAAGAAAATGTAAATCTAAAATATGCTGGTGATTATAACCTTTCTTCCTGACAGACATTGTAATATAAATGCACATAAATTGAATTTCTTCTTTAAAGAAATTTGAATACCTTTGGAGCATTTTAGCCAATCATCTCCAGGCTTTATGGCACCACTTCAATGGACTGTGGAAAAGTGATCTCCCTCTGGCATGACTTCTGCAATAGAAGGATATAGCAAGGCAGGGACATGCCAAGAAAAATAGAACGCACTTTATTGATATTCAAAATTTATTTTATTAAACTTGCACAAAAGATGGAGAAACTGGAAGCTGGTCCTATTAAAAGAAAGCACCTCAGATATTAACTCCCTAAGTCCTGTTCATGTCATGTCTGCCAAAAGGGGGGGAGGGGAGAGAAAAGTGAAGAAAAGAAAAGATAATAATTGCAGATTTACAGTTTTGTTTCATTTTGATTCTGTTCTCTAGGGCTGCCAGGGGAGGCCTTGTGTTAACTATTAAATCAGAAATGGTAATAATGGCAAGTGGTTAGTGGGAGGCCACGGTACATCAGATAAGAATTCTTCAGTGCAGCTGCCCCTTGGGGGAGAGTGGAAGAATATTTGAACAATCTTGTGCAAATCAGCCTCCACGCCAATGGGTAGATGGCAGGCATCATCCTGGATTGCATTTCTTATGGAGACCCATGACCAGGATGGCTCCCTTGGGCTGTCTGGCTGCCTTTGCTAAACTTTGGTTCAGAAATTATAGGTTTAACACACCTCAGACCTCTAGCTAGGTACATTGATCATTATTTTCCTTAGCAGGCAAGAAGCCTGGGACCAGAATGCAACACTGCATTTCACTTCTTGATGAACAGATTGACCATTAGTGAATGGGATGAGTCTTTCTTTGGATTGCATCATGGTACAATGGTAAGAGAGCTAGGATTGAGTTCAGGACCTGAGGATGAGTCCCAATTCTATGGCTGACTTCCTCTGTGATCTTAGATATAACTAAAACTCTCTAAACCTCAGTAAAATGAGTGTTAAAATAAGTGACCTTTAATCACTTCCCACTTGAAATCTATGACCCTATGATTTAAGTGAGCCATATCCCTATCCTTAGAACACAGATTCTATGGACAGATTTCATTGGTGTTTTAACCAGTGACTAACAAGGAGGTTAACAGGTTAGGAAGTTTACTTTAAGAGGGGATTAAGGAGAGGGGGATGATTCACTCTGAGTTATACAGCCACTAGGGTTGGGACAGGTCTGCAGAGCCTGGCAACTTCTGTATCCTATCAGCAAATATGATCTATGTCTATTGGGGCCCAGCCATCCCAGGCAGACCATTACACTTAATGGTCTATATATGTTTCCACTGCTACCATCAACCCACTATTTTCAAAGGTTTATAACTCTGCAATAAATATTTCCTCATGCCTGACACTCTGTGTGCTCATCATCGGCCGAGGAGGGAGCAATGCAAAGAAGACATCTGGCTGACCAGGAGAAGTAACTTCAAGGTACCTCCCTTCTTTGTTGTAACCCATGCTGAATGTGGTCCATTCTCAAGCTAGCTCTGCTAATACTTACTTGTTTTCCTTTTTCTTTTCTTTTCTTTTTTTTTTTTTGGAAATGACAATGATGGAGATTGGGGATACCATGACCTGCTCCTTGCCCCCTTGGTTGGTAAAGTCTCAAACCTCCCCATGATTTCTATGGTATAATAAGAAGATCAGTGGATTTGGAGTCAGAGATCCCAAGTTGGAATTCTGACTTGGCTAATTTATTATGTGTGATCATGGAGGGAAGGGAATAGGCATCTATAGCACATAAAGTAAGAGTTTTACAAATTATGATTTAATTTGATCCTTACAACAACCCTGCAAGGCCAATGCTATTATTTATTATTATTATTATTATTATTATTATTATTATTATTATTATTATTATTTTCTCCATTTTATAGTTGAGGAAACAAAACAGAGTTTGAGTGTCCTGCCTATGGTCACACAGCTGCTAAGTGTTTGAGGTCAGATTGGAACACAGGTCTTCCTGACTAGAGGACCAGTATGCTATTCACTGTGACATCTAGCTGCCTCAAATAACTTAATCTCTCTGGGTCTCAGTTTCCTCAGCTGTAAAATGAAGGTAGTTGATTTAGGTAACCTCTGAGGTCTCTTCTAGCCTTAAATTTATGCTCCTATGATCTAGATAAGTAGGATGGTAAAGTGAATAGGGTTTGACATTGGAGTCAGAAAGACTGAGCTGTGTTGACCATTGGGTAAAGTTATTCAACCTATCACTGGCCCAGACAACTAAGATTATAGTGGAGGTAGTTTCCACATGAGTAGTTCTTCACATTCATAAAGGAATAGGTCTTTACTACTATGACCACAAAAAAATTAATAGAATGCTAGAATATCAGTACGCTCTGATGCCTCTTCCAACAAGGATGCTCCCATTATCAGCATCTCTCCCATTCATTCATTCAAGAAGCTTACACTAAGAGTATGTGCTAGGCATTGAGAATGTGAGAAAGTTTTGTTCTAATCTCCTTTTCTGGGAACCTGAAGGTGCCCTTTCTTGGGGGTAGGAAGCCTGACTCTGGGAGTAGAATTTCCATGCATCTTTACTTTGACCACTCCCTACCACTGTTACTGCTGCCTTTTCTTCTTTTGTTTCATCTGTACTGCCAGTTGTACTTTATGTTTTCATGGATTTAGATGATTTATTTTGTTTTTTTTTTAAAAAGCACAAAATAAAACCATCTGATGCTAAAGTTTAGTCCTATTATTCTGTGAGCCACAAAAGTCAGAGATGTAGCCGGCCCATTTTATAGTGCTTGTTTCAATCATATAATTACTTGTTAGAGTGAAACATACTGATTTATGGAGGATCAATCTTTCTGCTCTTCTCAGTTCTGCAGTATTCCATGCCAGAATGTTGTCAGAGAAGCTCATTTTAATAGAACATAGAAAACAAATTTGAAGAACACATTTACAGATGTGGAATAGCGGATTATTTTTCCTTCTTGTGACTCCTGTATCTTTTATTAAGTAACAAAAACATAGAAGTGAGGACAAGCCTAGCTCTATAGATCAGCCCAATGCATTTAGCAGCTCAACAGATTTTTAAAGAAATGAATAAATGAATGAACAAATGAACAGTTCTTCCTATCAGGAAGTATTCAAGAAAGTAAAATAAGAGTTTTATTTTTCCCTTTCCAATGGACAAATGGAAAAATCATCCTGTTGACCTGGAAGTGAAGATTAGGGTTAGGGAAGGAGTATGAGGATGAAAGGAGTTTAAAACTCCTTGGAGAGAAATAAAAGTTTCCTGATTTGAATCTTTATTGCTCCCAGTTTTCCTATCCCTCAATAATGTCAATATCATAGTTCAGATTTCAGTAGTAATTTTATTATTTCAAAGTTTTATTCTTATAACAAATCTATGAGGTACATAATGCAAGGATTGTTATCTCTGTCTTACAGATAAGGAAATTAAAGCTCAGAATCATTAGATGATTCACCCAGAGTCACATGGCAATATGAAATGGAACTAAGATGCAAACGTAGATCTTACAACTCTAAGATCAGGGCTTTTACTGCTACATCTAACCCAGCCTTTCAAACAGAAATTCCATAAAATAGAAAGTATGTCACCTACAACTTTCTTATTCCCAATTCCTGGCACTTATTGGATCACTTACTTATTTTTGTTCATTCAAAAAAAAACCTTTGTTAAACATCTGTTATAGTCAGAAATCATGATAGGTGCTGAGATTTGAAGACAAAAACAAAAACAGTCCTTGCCTTTAAAGAAGCTTGTATTCTACTGGGAGAAACAATGTGTCCCCAAGTAAGTAAATAACTAATATAAGCAAAGTATTATCACAAAAGAGACCTAAGAAGATTGGGAATCAGGAAAAGCTTTATGTAAGAAGTAGTTGAGTGTTGAAGGAAGCTTGAGAATGAATCTAAGAGATGGAAGTGAAGACAGAGAGAACATTCCCAGAATAAAGGACAAAGGTATGGAGATGTGAGATTGATTAGCATATCTAATAATAATCTCCTCCAGATGAGGAGATCATTTATAGTAAAAGATAGCAGCTTTGCCCAAAGCAGATCTGAGGTTGTCTATTGCAGAATAATGAAGACCTCCCAGAAATTGGTCTAGAAATTTAGCTGTAGGGGTGGCTAGGTGGCACAGTGAATAGAGCAAAGGCCTTGGAGTCAGGAGTACCTGAGTTCAAATCCAGCCTCAGACACTTAATAATTACCTAGCCGTGTGGCCTTGGGCAAGCCACTTAACCCCATTGCCTTGAAAAACCTAAAAAAAAATTTAGCTGTAAATTCTGTCACTTTTCCTTCTCTGGGATAGTTTCCTGCCACTGTTTCATTTTCATTCCATGATATCTTTATGCTATGAATGGAAAGGACAAGTGGTTCAGTTTCATTGAATCTCAGTTTCTCAGGAATGCATAAATATGGTCTTCCTCCCTAAAGGGGGAAGAGGTCTGAAACTGATGGAATTTTTTCACTATAGAAGGTCTTCAAACCTAAGATTCATGACTTATCAAGAATGTTGTTAAAGGGAACCATGTTTTGATTAGAGGCTGAGTAATTGACCTCTATATTCCTTGACTTTGGACTAGATTATGAGAATCTTTAGGAGGAACATGAGGTTAAACTTCAAAGCAGTAATATGGCTTATGATCTTAACTTCTGTAAATTAAATACTAAGTCTACACCATAGTCTGAGTCCATTGCCATATACAATATCATACACAGATAGTAGCCTATTAATAAATCCTTTGTTGTTGCTGATGATGATAATGATGATGATGATGATAATGATGAAATGTTGTTCTAAGTTAGTAGTGACTGAGAGGTTCTACTATCTTGGCCAAGAATACTATAAATTTTGGGGGATGGCTAGGTGGTGCAGTGGATAGTGTACCCACCCTGGAGTCAGGAGTGCCTGAGTTCAAATCCAGCCTCAGACACTTAATAATTACCTAGCTGTGTGGCCTGGGGCAAGCAACTTAACCCCACTATCTTGCAAACCCCCCCCCAAAAAAGAAAGAAAAAATACTATAAATTTTTGTTCATTTATTCAATTGTGGCCAACTCTTCATGATCCCGTTGACCATTTCATGACAGATCTCTCTCCTCCACTACCTCCTCAAGTCTATATGCTTCTGACACATAATGACCAAGAGATGGCAGGGCAAATTACTAACTTTTCAATATCCCAGGAAACTCTCCAAGACTATAAAGTAGCAATGTAGTATGTACACAAGCTTAGAGCTCTTTTCTGCAGGATGAAACCAAATATTATCAGACACCCACTTCAATCCAATTTAGGATATGAAAAATCACATCGGGCTTGATTTTCCTGTGACTCCTACAGGAACTTTAATTTTCACTTAATCTAATAAATAAGGATAAATTGGAATCCTCCATGGATTTTAAGGTAAATGGGAGAATAAATGGGAAGAAAATCCCTTTTGTTTACTATAGATGACACACGTGGTGGGTGTTAAGAACTGTTTTTAAAGAAAGTTTATAGCAGAGAAAGAGATCCCTCTACCACCAGTTAACAGTTCCAAGCTCAAAGCTAACAATTTGATAAAGTAAATAAATGTGTGTGTGGGGGGGGGGGATGTGGGGAGGAAACTGGGAATTATTTTCTGCAGACCTGAAACCCTTGTAGAAAAGATTGGCACTATTTAATCAATGGGAGCAGGGACAGGAAGGGGGTGGGGTGGGGAGAGTGTCACTGCCGGAGGTAGGGAAGCATAAGGGGAGGGAGCAATATGGAGGGGAGAAGTGGGGAAGGCTCCAGGAAGGGCTGGGGAGGGACCAGCTGCAACTTCTTGTTGGGAAAACACATGTTGGTATTTTGCCCTAGAAAACCTAAGGCTAGGCTGCTTCGGCCAGGCTGGCACGCAGTTTTTGGCTCCTGTGCTGAGAGTAGAATCAAAAAGGAAATATCGTTTCCTTAACTACTCGGTATTAATATCCTGTTTAATTTAATTTCGGCTTTCTGCGACGGTGAGCCCTTTTCCCTCTAACATACAGTGTCAGCTTGGCGGGGAGTTTCTGACAGTATCAAAAGAGGATTTAGCTCTGAAGCCTTGCCATGAAAGTGTCTCTATCTCCCCACAATGTAGGCTTTCAGAGGAGAGCATTGTGTCCTGCGAAGACGATAATTGAGGGAATGAGAGCAGGCACCTGGGCAGGCCGGGGAGTCCTGATAACCACATAAAGACGGGAGCGCAGCGTTCGCTTAAAGGGCCCGCTTGCCAGAGGCAAAGAGAGGCCGGCTCTGAGAGCGAGCTCAGCCACACAGCCCGGCTGGGCAAGGCTGGAGTCCGGAGCAGGGGCAGGGCCACACCACGCCCTCGTCAGGGCCTGCGGCCACCAGATGCCCGGCAAAGAGTAGAAGGGCCGAGAGAAATCCCTAGGAAGACGGCATGGTTGCGAGCTATTTGAGGATGAAGATGAGGATGAGGATGGGGGCGGGGAGTTTAAACAGGTGAAAGTGAAGGAGACTATAGATTAAGAAGGTTAGTATAGGTTAGCTAATTCTCCTTTTCCTTCTGTCGAAACAAAACCAATATAGAGCTTTATCTCTTTCCCAGGAGATAGAGGAGAAGCTTTGGGAACTAAGGCACAGGATAGGAATGTGCCCATCCTTATGAGCCACCTCCCGTTAAAGTCCGGTCTGGAAGAGGGGAGGTGGGGGATATTGAAATAGAGGCTTTAAAGAGAATTTTAACAGGTCTATGAAGTTTTCTTTGTGTTGCCATAGTTCCTTCCGTCTGTCCCCTTGCTCTCCCACCCCCATTCCGGTCACCCCCCCCCCCCCCGCCCGGTCCTCCTTCTCCTCCAAAAAAAGACTTAGAGCAAGAACTAGGGTATAGGTCGACTCCTTGGGAGGGTGGAAGGGTATGAATGAGTTGTGATCTGTACCCCTTGACGGGTTGAAAAACATCATTGAAAAGTTCACAATTCTGCAAAAGAATTGAAGGACTGCTTTAGGTTAAAGCATGACATGGATGGCACAGTGGATAGAGCACTGAGCTTGTAGTTTAGAGGAACGAGTTCGAATCTAACTGTGTGACCTTGGGCAAGTCCCTTAATCCTGGTTGCCTCAAACCAAGGATCATCTCCAGTCAACCTGATCCATATCTAACCACTGAACTCAGATGACTTCCAGAGAAGAAAGTGAGGCTGGTAACTTAGCACAGCACCCCCCTCCCCCACACTCGAACCAAATCATGCGCATATCTCTGATGTTAGGGTCTTCTACAGCAAGGAAGGACAAAAACATCAAAGGTGGGAGACTCGAAGAGACAAAGAGAGTTTGGGGGAAAAAAATCTGAGGTGTTGAAGGAAGACCCCACAACCCCACCTCATAGATCCAGAGATGATCTTCAATGTTCTTGAATTCCTAGGGCTGACTGGGGAGACTTAGATTCACCTCTCTGTGCCTCAGTGTCCCCATATGTAAAATGGGTGTGGGGGGGCAGTGAGACTAGAACACTGAAGGTCCCTAAACTCTAAAATCTGTGATGCCTTTCTTTCAAGAAAAGCAGTCTCTTCTAAGGCTAAGAAGAGTTTTTGGAGATGGAGGAAGGTCACATATCATAGCTCACTCCTTCCATGGAAGTTTAGTCCTGCTAATGAACTTTATAAATAGGCACTCTGGTATAGGGAAAGAGCACTAGCTGTACTTAATTCAAATAAGTCTAGTCTCTGGCTAGTTGTGAGATTTTGGGCAACTCATTTAACCCCTCAGTCTGTTTCCTTACTTGTAAAACAAGGATAACAAAACCTGCCTCTACCAAATTCACAGGACTGTCATGAGGATCATATTAAATAATGTGTGTGAAAGTGGTTTGGAAAGTATAAAACACTTTGTAAATGTAAGGGATTATTACTCTGGGCATACTTGTTTCTGTTCCCATGACTTGTCTGCCCTCATCCTTGCAGATGTTAAAAATATTAAGAGAAATACTTCACAAAGCTGAAGGGTTATGACAGAAATGGTGTCCAAGTGAAGTTCTTTTGTTTGGAATAGTCCCTTGGGGTACAGGGTGAGATGGAAAACCTATAGTCTGAAGCAGACAACCTGGCAGCCTGCTCAATAGGATATTTTCTAATGACGAGAAATGACTTATCTTCATTCTATAGATGTCTCCAAGTCCTCTGAAAACAAAGTATCAACTCTTTTGATTATGTCTTCCAATAAAATTAGACTTAAACTCTTCTGGTTTATCTTGGGAGGAAATCTGAGAATTTCAAACTTAGCATATGTAGTTTAAAAAATATATCAAAAAATCAGAACCCCAAACTCTAATCTATTTTACATCTGTATGTGACAAGAGCTGGTGAAAATGGATCGGTGAGCACCTTACCTCTTTAAATTGGTACTGAAATCACATCTGCCTAGCCCATGGAGATTTCTGTGCATGGAGTGATAAGAAGACATTAGAGATTCCAAAGGATTAAAAAAAAAAGGATAACTTGAATAGTCCCTTTTGGAGTATTTCAGAAACAGAATTTAGAACAAACAGCTGGATGCTGGTTACAAGAAAAACGTCTGATATACTAAGTCTCTTTATAAGACTGAGTTCATATTTAGGGAAATGATTTATCAGAATTTATTTTCCCCAGTCCTACTTTATCCCCCCTCTTTAAAGAACTTTCCTTAAAGTTCCTTTTTTTTTATAAGGCAGATTTTAAAAAGTGGAAGGTTGTAATGAGCAGCTGCTATTTTAGCATGAGTGTCCAGGGCACGAGGCTTAGATTATTGATATGCTTTGATTTGGTCCAAATGCCACTAGCAAAGTGTATAACATGATTGCCTTAAATAACTTTAACTGGACCCAAACTCGATTCATAAATATCCCTGAAGACATTTCTGGGATTAGATCACAATCTGGCGAATATAGAAAAAGTCTGGAAAGTCCTGAGAGGATTTTAAATTTTTTAAAAAAATTTTCATTTCAATCTATCAGATCAAGCAGCTGATGCAAGTTTTGGACTGAATCTACCATTTCTGTAACTTATATTTTTAATAAAAATCAGCTGGAAGAATTCTGGTTTGCAACTAGCAAAGACAAACTCTATTTAGGGTATATTCTTTTTAAGTATCAACATGCCAGTATAATATCATGAGTTTTTGCCATTGTAGATTTAAAAACATTTTTTTTTTCAAACCAGTCAAAATGTGCCCTTATTTTAGGGAACCCAGAAGGTAGGATGGCTAGGAAATAAAGAGCTGTTAAAAATTTGAATCTCTCAAATTGTCTAAAAATTGTAGCAGGAAAAAAAGAGTTAGAAAAACAATCTCTGTCTTATTATTAAATCCTGGCAAATACCATCACACTTGAAAGAATGGCCTGACAATCACAGATACTGCCCCAAGCTGGTGAAACTTTGAATTGCCTGAAGCAAAAATGTCTAAAGGGCCTTGAACCCTTCTTTCTTTTCAACTTTCATTTCAAGAGTAGTGGATTGTGGGCTCCATTGCCAGATGTTTGAAATCAACTTGGTTGGGGGTGAGGGGAGCTGGTAGGAATATGTTTTACCAGCAAACTCTTCACACAAGCAGATCAAGTTAATGATAGGTTCTTCATTCAACTTGTCTAGCTCAGCTTTTTACTTGACCATATTTTGAAACAAGAAGACAGGTAATGGGACCAAGTCTCATGCATTAAAAATATACTTAGTGGTAACAGTAAGAGGGCCACTTAACTTGGCAGCAAACCAATTATTAATCAGATTAATGGTCCCTTATAAATTCACTGAAGCTTTAGGACAACTGATTGGTTTATGGTACTTGCATTAGAGAAAGAAGGTCTTCAGCTGGAAGCTATGTCCTGAAAGGCTGCCATAAGCAGCCTCCCAAAATCTATGCAATTTCTGGTAATACAGCAAGACTTAAAGAGCTAGTGTTAACTCTAGAAGGGAATATTGACTCTACCCCTTCCCTTCTCTGGGTCTCAGTTTCTTTAGCTGTAAAATGAAAGAATTGGACAAGATGGTCTCGAATGTCCATTTTCAGCTCTAAATTTCTGACTCTTATCTGATCTCTTCCTCTCAGTAAAGCACCAGCAATCATTTCCATGAGGTAAGACAGAATCAGTGTATCAGATCTGGGATTTCCTCTTGGATCTATTTTTCCATATCTCTATGACTATCAGATTTTACTTTTATTTTCTCATCAATAAAAAAGGGATAGCCCTACATACTTTCCCTTCTTCCCAAGGTTGTTAAAAAATCAAGTTTAAAATTCTATTATCTGTAAGGCTAGCAGGTGCTAAAGAGATCTGAACTTTGTGAATCTGTTGTCCATTAATATGCTTGCAATTGGAATAAGGTGGAATCTGTTCCACCTGAAAATAAAATGAGAAATTCACCTGGATTATAAACTCCTTGAGAAAAAGAGTATGTGTCGCATCTATCTTTGTGTCTATTCTCCAATTTACCCACTCACAAACATGTTGTACCCTATCTTACACATAAGACTTAATAAGTTTTTAAGTGACTTGCAAGATTAAAATTTGAACTTTAGATTTTAACTTATATCTGATTAAATCAGTTTCATGGCTATTACTGGCATTTAAATTTCATTCATTTTTTCAATTTTTTAGGGGATTTTTAGAAATTAAAACTTAAAAATTTATTCCCCCTTTACTTCAATGTAAATCTTTTTGAGAATAAGATCTTCTCTGTTGAAAGAAACAATTTACAGGGCTCAAGAGAGCTCTAACTAGAGCTTCAAAAACAAAAGCAAGTTGGTGTTGTTTTGTTTAAACAGTAGGTATTCTTTTGAAAAGGACAAAGTGGGAAGAAAAAGAACCAGAAATCAAGGCCCAATACTCAATTGAATTACTTGGTAGTTAATCAGTTGCTTGCTGTCTTGTCTTAAGTTGCTACTCAAAGAGATTTGCTAAAATGAATCTTTTGCTCTGTGGTTGGCCTGCCACTCCTGTTACAGAATTGAAGGTTGTCTACGAGTTGGAAAATCGGCCTGCTGTGAATCTGGGTAAAGTTTGACGTTTGGGAAGGATGGAGGTGGAGCACCTAGGGCAATAACTTCTATACCCAAATAGTATTTTAACTTTCCTTTTGTCTTGAAAGAAAGCTCAAAGACATAATAATGGATTTAAGAGTATTGTAGACTTGAGATTGTTTGGTTATCACTAGAAAGGACATTGCCTCTTCCCTAATTAGGTCTAAGGGTTCAATGGCCACTCCAGGCTAAATTGGCCATCAAGTTATGTTTTCTCTTAACAGAGAGTAAATCTAGTTTACTGTTTGCTGATTTGTTTACTACTGTCTAGAAACCTAATCCCCAAGAAAGTCAGAGGTCTAAATATGTCAAATCATCTTAAAGCTGCATTCTAGTTAAAGGGGTGACATTATGGGTGTTCATGAGAAATTCATTTCAAGGGCTACAAATGAGTCCTTTAGTAATACCCAGGAGTCATAATGTCTGTGACATAATGAACCCTCCTAAATTACAACCTACACTAATTAGATCAGTTATTGCTGCATTCCAGTCCCTGAAACAATTTGCTTAAAGTGGTAGTTACCTTTAATGAAAAGATACATAACTGAAAATGTCAGTAACCTTTTAAATTCCCCATGACTTATCATATAGACTGTCTAGCAAAAAAGTGCTTGTAGTATGTAGCTACATTGTTGTCACCATTTTATCTTAAATTAGGTGAGTATTTTATGATCTGAGGGAAACATACAGAATTCCTCTGGGTGGTAAGAGGCTTAGGTAAAGAGTTTATTCCTTCCAAACCTATCTTCTCCCCACCCCCACCCCCAATTTTTCCCCCTGGTCTGCCTCTCCATCATCAGCACTTATGTATTTGAATCCCTTCCAAAATCTAGACTTTAAATATATATGATTATTAAGTACTAAAAGCATAGAAATTTCAATCTAGAGAGCAGCTTAAGGATTTCTAGTCCAATCTCTTTATTTTTTTACAGATAAATAAAACTGAGTCTCAGAGGTCAAATGTCTTGCCCAAAATTACATAGCTATAAAGTGGAAGAATCATGATTTATGCCTAAAGCTGACTCTTAAGCTGTCTATAATAATGGTTAGTATTCATGTTAGAAATTTAGAATCAGGGTTTCACTCCTTCACTTTGACAGAGACTTTCCTTTATTTCATTCACTTCCTCTGTGATGGGAGTGGAGAGTAAATCTATGGTTCTATTTGACTTTGGAGAAATTCGATTGGAAGAGGTGATGGCCTTAATCTCAATTTGAATTCTTCTTTTCTAAACTAGCTACTCTGTCTGCTGTCTCTTCCATTTCTTCACCTGTACACCTGAAATTTTTGAGCTGCCTCTCCTTTCAGCAATGTCAGCTGATGAAGAAACTGATTATAGAATTAATCAATCACAGCACAACATTAGTAAATTTCATGAAAAGGATGCCTATTTGGAGAGTAATATCTTGATGTCCCTCCTTATCTTTCTAAAATCCCATGTCTCAGAAGTAATTGTTTCTTGAACTTCCAAGCCTTCAGAAAAGGAATATGTAACTTCACCTCAAAGACCATTCATTTAGAGTTCTCCATAAGTTTACTTGAGACTTGGTTATTAACCTCCCTTTATTATCAGTCTTTACACCTAAAATTAGCTTTAAAGGTTTTATAGATAGAATTTTTTTAGCCAATAATCAATTACTTATTATGTGCTCAGAACCACAAAAGACTGTGAAATATATGCCTGTTAAAACACAATCCTTCCCTCAAGAAACTTACAGTCTAGTTGATGGATAAAAGTTTAAACAAATGAAATAACCCTGCTTTTGAGATCCCTGGTGTCAGGCAAAGAGTATGGCATAGCCAGATGTCTTTCTAACTGCAGATATGATCCCAGTGCTTCTTATGGCAATATCTTCTGAACTACAAATAATGGGAGAAATGAAACAGACTATTTGAATTTGGCATTATCCTGCAAAACCTAGGATTTATGTAATCCTTGCTATGACTCATTTTCTATTTTTGAGAAATGTAACTTTGATCTTGTGTCTCAGTAGCCTTTATGCCAATGAGGAGGTTTATAAACAAAAGAAACAATCTTGATTATCCCTCTCTCTCTTTCCATAAGGGCCCTATTCCCTCATTGTCCAACTTGAATCCCTATCTACAAACTGATTTCATAATATTGTCTTCTCATTTTCTCATTTGTCTCCTCTTTCCTGAGTCATACTCCGTTAAATAGCTAAGGTGGATAGAAGGCAATTTGATAGATGCTTAAGCTGAAGTCCACAGAGTTAAAGTTATTTGCCCATGGTATACGACCAGGAAGTTCCAGAACTAGGCCAAATTTCCTGATCCTACTGCCATTTGGTCCATTCTCCTTTTGTCCAGAGCCGTGACAATTTGTTTGACAGCTCAATCTTTTTCTCAAAGATTGCTTGCCAAGAGATGAATTGGTGAGAACCAAGAACTTTAAAAAGAAAGATTTTGCACTCTTCATTCTCAGACTTGTAGCAGACCATGGGTCAGTGCAGTAAGACCACTTCTTTTGCTAGAAGATAGCAGGGAGGGAATCTTAGACATCAATTTCTACTCACCTTCAGGCTACTGAAAGGACTTTAACGTATGTACCTTTCCATTGTGCCTTCTGTCTACTACTTGGTCATCATCTCTTGCTGGAATAAAAATATAGAACATAACTTTGGGAGGGTGGTGGTTGTAATGAAGTCCATAATTTGCTTGTTTTCAGAGTTATGAGCATTAGCTGTAGGCCAGAAATGGCCCCCAAGTTTATCAGGAATTATGAGGTTCTAAAACTAAAAAGAAGTATGAACTTTTCCTTCAAAGTTCAAATCCCTTTTAAAGACAAAATGAGAGTTCCATTTTGAGCTTCTTCCAGTATGTACTTTCTGACTCTACAGCTGCTTCACTCTGTGAACTTGAGTAAGTCCCTTCACTTCCCTGGCTTCAATTTTCCCATCTATAAAATGAGGAGATGGGATTAAATAAATCTTTAAAGTTCCTTCCAGGTCTATGTTCTCTGATCTGTCATCTACTCCCTGACCTACCAACCCTACTTCATTCCATCCATCCATCATTCTGCAAAGATGTAGGACAAAAACTTGCAGCTTCCTATACTGAAAGGAGGACAAATGAAAATGAAGAGTCAAAGGTCAAATAGAAATGGACTGTTTCTCAGTCTGGGAAAGGGCCACTGGGGGTTAGATCTATCTAATAGGTAGGTCACATAAGCATCCTATAGTTCTTGAACCTGTCTCAAAATCTGGATAGCCTCATTATGTGAAGCAAGGAAAAATTCAAGATAAAATCTAGACTCTCAAAGCATTTTTTCTGGGGTTTCTGATGGTTTGCAAGTGTAGAGTCTTTTTTTTTTCTTTTTGGACCAGAGAGGTGTCTTTCTCTTTGTAGCCAACATGTCCAGGACTGACAGGTTAAAACTACTTGCTTGCTTTTAAGTGTCAGGAGATGTAAATAGTTTTAGTTTGCAGTGGTTTCTGATTGAATATCCTTTTGAAGTAATGATAGCTATAATTTAAAGCAACGGTTACCATATTTTCCTTGCTGGTTGACATTCTTTGAAGCACTAAGTATAAATCTGCTTAAAATCTTAAAATAGTTGCAGCTCTGCCTTAATATAGTATCAGGAGCCAGGGAGATTCTACCTCTAATTGTCATCATATGTAACTAATATCAGTAACATTGCAGGCTAATGATACAGTGACTGGAAGAATTGGTTTGACATGAGCAGGAAGATAGAGTCAGAGATGAACATTTCAGTTTGGGACTATTGGCTTTCAATGAAACTCCTAAGATTCTGCCTTCTGTAATTAACACTAGGGATAATGCTTTTATCCTGTATGATTTCCTTCCATCTTCCCTCACCAACCCCTGTTTTTGGCGACTATGTCTTAAAAAATAGAAAGCCAGATCACGAGCTGGCAGGAGCAACCATAGGCAGAATGGGTTTAGGGATGGAAAGATACATAGAATCATCCCAACAGAATTCCTCGAGACCACAGTTTAAGATCAGCACAGAATTATAGTTGGCTCTGCTGTCCATATTAATAAAGGGAAGCAATGATGGGAATAATCCAAAATTGTAAAAGGCTCAAAAATGATTTCTGGATTGTACTTTAGCAATAATTTGTACAAATAGCTTCACCTTCCTAATTGTGTCAGCTGTTCAGCTAGTTAAAATGAGCTCACATCCCCAAGTGCACTCTGAGAACAGGGAGTTGGCACAGAAGCAAATTAGATGCCATAGGGAAATCATTCTGGGATTTCAAATATGCCACCAATAATACACAAAGTACGCAATCTGTACACAAATAATTGAAAACTGAGTTCCTAAAACTCAGAACACTAATAGCTAACATTTATATAGACATTTAAAGTTTGCAAAAATATTATGTATATATATATATATATATATATATATATATATATATATATATATATATATATATCTTAGAGTCTGACCAAAAAAACCACATTAGATAAATGCTATTTATATTCTCACTTTACATCACTTTACAGACAAGGAAACTGAGAGCCAGTCAGGGAGTTAATCAGTTTCCATAACAATACTTTAATTTGTAGGAGCTTCTAGACTCAAAGCCTCTTATTTTTGAAAAATGAATTTTATTTTTATTATACTCATAACAATGATGAATAACCATTTCAATATACAAAGCAGAACAAGAAAGAGGACTATGCAGATGCTTGTGAAATTCTCCATGTATATAGTTTTCAACTTAAGAACTGTAACTCCCATATGCATCCCCTTCTGAACTTATTTTCTTTTGTTAATTAAAAAATATTTTATTGATTTTAGGGGGTATTTTTATATGGATAGGGATAGAGACTGAACTTGTGATTTCATTCATAGAAGGTATTCCCAGGTGAGGAAATTCCCTTTGCCAATGCAATTTGGCATCCTCTTGGCACCTTGTGATTGACTTAAAGAATTGCTTCTAGCACTGAAATATTAATTGACTTCCTGGGGTCATTCAGTCAGCATGTATCAGAGGTGGGACTAATGTAAAAAAAAAAAGGTTTTTAAGTGGGAAGGGACAAGAAAAGGGGATTTTTTTCAAAATGATTATTAGCTATTCACAAACCCCTAACCTTTTTAAGTGGGACCCAGAGTATTTTGTGTCTTTTTTTCAGGTTATCTCACATGAATCTAGACATAATAGAACTGTAGGAGAGTAGGCATTACTGGAAAATGCTGTCTGGCAGAATTAGGGAAGAGTACCATAAAGGGAGATGCAACCAGATTACTTCTGTAGGAAGTAGTTATGTTCTGATTAGGGAGCTACACTTAGGACTTAGGAAGTCATGGGTTCAAATCTTGCTTCTGATATTTACTAGATGTGTGATCAAGAGCAATTTACTTAACCTTTCTGTTGGGGTGCTGTGTGTGTGTGTGTGTGTGTAATACCTGAGTAACCTACCAACAAGGACTGTTGTAATGGTTAAACGAAACATTACGTATAAATGGTTTTGAAATATTAAAGTTGTTATTAATATGCTCCATTTCAGCTATATGTATCAGTTATTATTATTGAGAAGTGCTTTTCCAGAGTTGGGAGGAAGAAAGAACTTTATTTAATGAGTGTAAAAGTCCATTGACCTCCAGGTTTTCTCCCAATTTCTTGCTTTAAAAACTTCATTCCTGGAATCTTTCACAAATATGGAAAGACCATTGGATGTCCATCATTTTCCCCCAAGCTATCTCAGTACAGTTATCTCTATGGGTCAATGATAACTTATAACCTCATCCTTTTGTAGCAGAAAAGAGAACAACATCTGCTACTGACCATAAGTGACAGTTTCTGATAAATTATAATCTATAAGAATTAGCATCAAGATTTAAATGTCACAGTATTTTTGAACCTAGATGGGGATCTTAGAGATCATTTAGTCCAAGGAAAATTAGGCTCATAGAGGTGCCCGAAGTTTCACAGCCAGGAAGTGTCAAAGCTAGGGCAAGAACCCAGGACTTTTTGACTCCCAGTTAAGTGTTTTTTCCACTATCCCAGGCTTCATTGCTACTGTCAAAAGATGTACTATTAAAATCATTAGATGATCAAATTATAGGCCCAATAAGGCTAAGGGATCCAGAATGTTTTCCATTTTGATAATTAAATAGAATTAAAATAACTTTGATTAGAAAGGAAAACTGGAAAAGAATTCTGAACTCCGTTCACAGAAGCCCATTACAATTTAACAACCTTTAGACTCAGCATCCTCATGAAAATGTAACTCATTAGTGAAAAAGGAACATGATAGAAAAAACATTTCTACTTCCCAGTAGTTTCTTCAGAATTCTCAGGCAGCCAGCTTTTTGATTTAATATCATCATTTTACTTCCTACCTCTAACCTGTCTACTTCTAAGGAGAGTTAAAGAGTGAAACATTCTAATCTCACCCTTTCTCCTATCAGAGTCTGAAGCAAAGAATTTAACCAATCTTTCTGCTATCTCCTTGTGATACCTTGATTCTTAGTCTGGCCCCATCACTCTATACCTTATACCTTTTATGATATACAATGATACAAAGGTCCTTTGCAAAGAGTTCTTCCAACTCCAAATTCACACCTGACCTGCCACACCTTGTGGCCTTCATTGTTCTTTTTTCTTGGACAAAGTTTCCATTTTTTAAAGATGCCCTTTTCTTAGTGATAACTTTCTTTGACCTTCTTACTTAGCCATTGAAGGTCTTTTCCTTTGTCAAGTACCTGACATTTTTTGATCCTCAAACACATTCATCCTGAGCTTCCTTCCAATAAAGGTTTTAAATAGTCTCTGGGACTCTTTGAGCTTATTGACTTTTACAAAAACTTTTTTTTTTCACACTAGCCATTTAGAAATGTAAAACAATTAAAAAAACATGCTGTAGACTCTATAGAAACAAGTTTCCATCCTCTCTATACTCTTCTACATCATCATCTTACTATTATGACAGGATGTGATAATTGAGGATTTGGGTTTTTTTTCCGGTTTCCTCTATCCTTTGACAAAAGCCTGAACTTAATTTGGGGGGGAAAGTTGGAAGTATGAAACTTCCTGGGTTTGTCTAACTTGGGGGAATTTTTTTATAGAGAAGTGACTTTTAAGCTCTGTTTGGATAATTATTGGATGAATAAAGATTATATAAATATACATATTACATTAATATAAATTATTATTGGGTTCTTTGCAGCATTCTTTCTAATTTATGGTGAATGGAAATACTAGTGAAGTTTGGTGACCTCATCCCAGTTTTGTGCATGGATCTCTCTTCCTGATTTCCTCTTTGTTCAAAGATTTATGAATGACTGGAGGGAGGAGATGAAGACTAGAGTTAAAATGGAAAATGATTAAACTCACTCTCTTTGCTATGACAACTTCTTGTTTTCCACACTTATGATCATTATTTTGGATTGGAGATACAAGATCACAGAATTGTGTTCAGATGTGCTTCCATGATAGACTGAAGACTATATCTTGCTCTAGTCTTTTCTGTGGAGCTTTAAATCTTTCAACCCATTCTTTTTTTTTTTGTTTGTTTTTTTGCAAGGCAATAGGATTAAGTGACTTGCCCAAGGTCACACATCAAGGTTATTATTAGTGTCTGAGGCTGGATTTGAACTCAGGTCCTCCTGACCCCAGGGGGCCAGTGTTCTATTCACTTTGCCAACTAGCTCCCCTTCAAGCTATTCTTTAGGTTGGCTTTAGCAATCTTGCCCCCCCCCCCTTGGCTATCATTCAGGTGTCTTTTTTTTCTTTCTTCAACAAGACATCATGACCTCTCAGTTTTCTGCACTCAGGAAAAGATTGAGATAAAGAAGATTCATTAAGAACCACAAATTCTATTCTCATTCTTATTTTGAATTTCCTTCTTTCCCTTTTCCCCAAACCTTTAATTAGAGTTTTCTGAAGTTACATTTGCCTTTCTTTCCTAGGAAGGAGGGATCTCACAAAGAGGGTAAATCTCAAAAGGTTGGTAGCAGAGGAGAGCTAGAGAACCCAGGACCCAGGATAATCCACAAGCTGAATAAGCAATCCTCAAATATTCCTGAATTGACTGTCTCATTAGCCTAGCTAGAAGGTAAATTGATGAATATGGATACTGAGTTGTATTGACCCTGATTTGTAGTGAATTGGGAGCTGAGTTCATGGCTTGACTAGTTATTACAAGATTGCCTGGGGGGAGACAGTCCGCAGAATTACAAAAAAAAAAAAAAAATTCTTTCAAAGCTGCAAAATCAGCCTAATTAGATTTAACGGTCCTCCAATCCCTTATTTAGAGTGGAATGTGGAGCCTGGGCCCTGCCTTCCTTTTAGTATGGAGGGAAAAAATGAAAACAAACTTTGGTCTTCCTAAGACCAAGAGACAAAGCAATGTTTGGAAGTATAAACAGTGAATTTCATTGGCCATTGACAATCACAGGGCATTTTTCCTATCTCCTTTAAAAATGACACGCATTTTAAAGCCTGATTCCAATTGTCTATGGCACTTTTAAGTTTTTTAAAGCACTTTTCCTACAACAATCCTGTGAGGAAGATGGTATGAGCTTCACTTTTACAGATGAGGAAACTGAGTCCCAGAGAACTTAAGGACTCTGTCCAAGTTCACACAGTTAAGAAATGGCCTGTAGTATAATAGAAAGAACACTGAACTTGAAGTCCTAAGATATGTGTTTGTCCCAGCTCTGTTTTCTAACTTCTCCCTTCAGGCCTTAGCTTCTCCATTGAAGCTGGTAGTCAGGAGGATTGGATTAAATGACCAGTTTTAACATTTCATTATCCCATAGCAGCTCTGACATTTGATTGTAAGTCCTCTGGATCCAAAGTTAACCTTCTCTCCACTACTTGCTACTTCTCAAAACCTTTCTAACTATTCTTGAGGCTATGATACTTACACATTCTTCTGAATTGGTCTGGACAGGGTTAATCATCCCTGTTTTAAAGGTGGAGAAATATGCCTGACACCTAATAGGAACTTAAAAGCTATTAATTGATTGGTTGATGTTCAATATTTGTATTTCTTAAAGTCCTATAATGAATTAGAAGTAATTTTAGAACCACATTCCAGCATAGAAAGGAAGATACTTTGTACAAATTTTTAAAATATTCAAATATCATTTGAAACAGAACTGCTTTTTTTCTCTACCTGCATGACAATACTAAAGATTTATGTCTCCAGTACCTTTCCACTTCTAAAATTCCATGGTTCTATAATTTTGATTCTCACTCAAGTCAAAGTAAAACAAGACCAACAATCACCAAACTGTGATTCTTTGAAATCTATCTACTGGAATCAGTTTCCTTTCATTCTCAAACCTGACCCCCCCCCCCCTCCAAAACACACAATCACACTTCTTCTTCTCCACCCCCAACACATACTCTCTAAGATAACCAAGATTCTTAGCTTCTCTCCCCCCACCTCTATCGGCAATACAGGAAACACAACTGATAAATAGTCATTTGCACTTGTTGATTGATGGACTGGGTCCATTGCACTGAAGTGCTAGTTACATTAATCCTGCATTTGCATCTTAAGGCTTTTATCTCTAGTTGTGGAATGAAAAGGCTTTTTTAAAAAATGTCTTTGTTAAAGAAATTTGGGAGCTCCAAAGAAAGAAGTGCCCTAGAAGTCAGACTAGACTTGCTCAAGTGGTCCTGAAAACAATTTAGTCTTAATTATGGGAGGAGGACTGGTGGCATAAGAGACTAGTCTAGGGTCCTCTGATCCTTAAGAGAGAGACTGTCTAAGGAAGATAAATCTCCCTGTAATCTGCTGGAATCCAGTTGAGCCGCTGTTTCTTTCTCCTCACCTTTTTTTCCCAGGAGCAGTTGCTCTCTATCTTGGCAAGATTCTATTGTTTATTCTCGCTCCTGAACTTCTCTCTATACTCTTTAGTTTCCTTAGTGCACTGGATTTGTTTTTTCTTATTACATAATTTTGACTTAACCTTTCCTTTGCTTCTAAGACTTTCAGATATATATTTTGTGTTTTCTGACACCAGAAAGCAGGTACTCATTAGGAAATTGGTTTTGTACAAATTCCACTGCCTCCAACAATGTCCTGTGCAATTATCCCCAATATAATTTTGGGGGGTATTTGATTACTTTGCATTCCTTAATTTCATATATCAAATGGCCTATGAGACATCACTATATCTTTTACATCACTTACTTTTACCTTCTACTTCTGCTAATGAAGGTGCTGATAGAGGTCTGTCATTGGAAGACTTTTTCTTCATTAATAGGGGCATTGCTGTATCGGGCTATTTCCATTATATCAATTGTCTTCCATTATGATTTTGTAATAAAACAGACTGTTGGGATAACTGTATAGTTCTAGGAATAGGGGAATTTATGTAAACCAATTCACAAATGAATCCTGGAACTATACTGGGAAGGATACTAGAGTTCTAGAAAGAGCTCAACTATTTCAGCCTTTGCCTAAAATGCTTAAAGATGATAAAAAGTTTCACACATAAGCAGAAGATCTACTGGTCAGGTAGACATCAAAACCAATGGATAATTTCAGGATTTGATATAGATGGGAAGATACAGTTGAAAAACTTCAGGTTGTAGGTACCATTGAGTCAAATGGCTCTCTTATTCTATCATCCCTAAATTTATAGAAGTGGACATTAGCATGGAAAAAGAGGTAGGGAAGGAGGAAGAACATTTTGCTCATTTAGAGCATTTCCAAGACAGTTACATTCATTTGCTTGTAACAACTCTAGAATGCCTGTGGAGTCATTTGAGTCTCTAGTATATGTCCCCTCCTAGTTTCCCTGTCACTGTCCTGAACTGGGTCTGGCTGTCACCCCAATCTTTCTCATCTTGCCTCTCGTCTTGCTGACATTCTCACTTCTGAAGTACTCCTCCCCACCCCCCCCCCCACTCCCTTCCCAGCCTTAACATATGGAAAGAGTATTTTGTGATGTCCTTTTTGATCTTTTCTCTCTGTGCCTTATTTGGTGATCTTCTTCTCACATGCCTGTCAATTGCAAGACAATTTTCTTCTCATTATTTTCATCAGTAGCTCAATAGAGTAGTAAAGAAAAAAGTCTTTATTCCCTGGCCCCTTTCTCTCAGCTAATAATTTTATGTGGGTATTCATATTCTTGATTTTGTAGAAGCAAATACTAATTAGGGAAGGTTAATCAATTCCAGAAGGCTGTAGTGCTTAGGTATACCTATAAAATCCTTGTCTCTTGCTGAGCAACCTTTTCCTTGAAATCTGTTTATCCTGTGGCTAGAAGTTGTACAGCTCTTAATAATGTCCTAAGGTTAATCTGAATCAAAGATTCTGTTCTCTACTTCACCAGTCAATTAATATGCATTTATTAAGCACCACTTATGTACAAATCAATATGTTGAGTCAAAGATACAAAGAGAAACACAAAAGATGATCCCTGTTTTTAATGAAATCATAGTCTAATGGAGAAGACAATATATACAAACTAGATATATAGATAGCTAGACAGACAGACAGACAGACACATAGAGGAGACACTAACATTAGAGTGAGGAGTTGAGGATAGCATGTAGATTTCAAGCCTGGATTACTGGGAAGGTAGTACCATGGAGAAGAGTGACAAGATTTGAAGGATGTTAAGGACTTTTGGGAGAAGATATTTTGTGCAAGATAGGTATGATACTTACTTTTAAATCCTTGGAGGATCTTATGGAATCTTATGGACCCTTATCATCTTATCTTGCTATACTTATCTTATTCAAATTCATTGTGCTTGACCCCAGAGGGCAATTATCTAATAGGCAACTATAAATATAATCTATGACAATATAACATAATAATAGCACAGTGCTCACTTCTCCTTGGGCACTGGGCATTAGTTACTGTGCCTTTCCTGCCTTTTCCAGTTCCCCTCAATCACAGTCCAGCAAAGCTAAGTTTTGTTTAGATAAAGTTTTTTTTTAAAACCCTAGGCTTTTATTTCATGTTTCAATGGCATTCCTCTTTCTGGACCCCCATCTGCTTGACTATGATGGTATATGATCAACATAGTAGGTACTCAAAATCTATTTTTAATTGAATTTGAGTTGAAATAATTGAATACCTTTATTGTTTCCCTGCTATTCTCCTGTCAGATATTTCCATTTGGAAAACTTTACTATAATAACAAGGATATAAGCACAGCAACTGGAAGTTTCCCAAATTAAAAAAAAGCTTTAGGCCATAATTTTTCCCTACAAAAGCTTCTTTTTGTCAAATTTTATATATATGTGTGTGTGTGTGTGTGTGTGTGTATTTATTTTAAGCAGGACATATAGCAACTATGCAGCAAGAATACATTTTTCCATCATCAGCCTCAGGAAAAAAAATTATAGTCATTTGTATAGATTGTTTTTATCTGTCACCTTCACTTTTGTATGGTTTTGTGTCTCTATATCTATGTTATGTGCCTGTGGGGTTTTGAGTTTTTGTATTGTTGCAAGGGTATTTATGTGTGTTTGATTAATTGCGCATTTCCCAGAATTTGGTCTTCATGATATTTGCCTTGAGATAGATTGTATACTCCCTCAGAATAGACATGGTTTCATTTTTTTCCCCTTCTATTCTCAGCACCAGAACAGTAAATGACACATAGTAGGTATTTAATGGAAAGGACTGACTGAAAACTTCTTTACTTTCCCAGGACAAGGAGGAATACTGACAGCTTCCAGGTTATCACGAATAAAAGCAAGGGAGGCTTTGTGCTTAAATTACCTCACAAATTGTACTTACGTAGACCTGGCCACCATAAAGTGGTATCAGAAGTTTTAGAGCTGGAAAGCTTCTTTAAGACTACCTAGTCCAATATTTTCATTTCACAGATGAGGAAACTAATGCCCAGAGAGAGTAAGTAACTTGCCTATTGTCTCACAGGAAAAAAAAGAGTTGAACCCCCAAGTCATGGAGCTCTGACTCTTTCTATCACTCTGTGGTATATCTGGACATTTCAAAGGGTTGGGGGCAGGGTAGTGGTGGTAGATAAATATTCCTCTTCTACAAACTACAGCACCAAAGAACTCTATGGCTCACCACAGCAAGATTCTTGTCCTGGGGTGGCTAGGTGGCACAGTGGATAGGGCACTGGCCCTGGAGTCAGGAGGACCAGAGCTAACCTCAGACACTTAAAATTACCTAGTTGTGTGGCCTTGGGCAAGCCACTTAACCCCATTACCTAAAAAAAAAAAACAAAAAAACCAAAAAAAAACCTAAAAAAAGATTCTTGTCCCATCTATTCTTACCAAGAATCTCTCTCTGTCAGAATGAGGAAGATTTTCTCTAAAATACAACTAGCAATAGATTTTGTAGTTTCCCAATTGTTTTTCTACAGTGCAATCAGTTACATCAGGGCTACTCTGAGTGAAATCATGTGTTTTCCCTTTCCAAAAGCAGGGTGTCTGGGACAGAAGGAGTTGGAGCTGAGTGTTCTTTGTAATAATAACAGCTGGCTCTCTTAGGATGCCCCAGGGATCTATCCTTGGCTGAGTGCTGGTTAATATTTTTGTCAATGACTTGGATTAAGTGATAGAATACATGCTTATCATTTTGCAAATATAAAACTGGATGGGATAATTTTCATGTGGCACACAGGGATAGGATCCAGAAAGAATTTGGGAAGTTATAAAGATAGGCTAAATCTAATTATTGAATTAGTGATACATGTAAAGTTCTATATTTGGGGGAAAACAAAGAAAAGTATAGAAAAGGTGTGACCATACCACAGCCCTTATGAAAAATGTTCTTCAGTTGTGTCTGATTCTTTATAACCCCATTTGGGGTTTTCTTGGCAAAGATACTGGAAGGGCTTGCCATTTTCTTCTCAAGCTCATTTTACAGATGAGGAGATTGAGGCAAATGTGTTTAAGTGACTTGCCCAGAGTCACATAGCTAGTAAGTGGCTGAGGCCAAATTTGAACTCTGGAAGATGAGTACTCCTGATTTCCAGTCCAGCAGTCTAACCACTGTACCTCTTAACTACCCTCTCATGAGAAACATATTTTTCTTGGGAAAAATACCTGAAGGGTTTAGTGGATTAGAAATATGAATCAACAATGTGATGCTGCAACTCAAAATGCTAAACCTATCTTAGGCTGTAATAATAGTAAGCATTGTGCCTAGAGCTAAGGGAGGTAATAGTCCCACTGTCCTCTGCCTTGTTCAGACCTGATCTGTTCAAGGGTGGGAGCCACATTTTAAGAAGAATGTTGATGAGTTGAGGCAAAATCAGAACAGGGTCCCCAGGAAGGTGAGAGAATAGAGACTATAAGAAGATTGATTAGGAATACTTAGCCTGGAGAAGAAAAGACTCAGTACTGGGAAGAACAGGTATGATATTTATTTTTAAATCCTTGGAGGATCTTATGGAATCTTATGGACCCTTATCATCTTATCTTACTATACTTATCTTACTCAAATTCATTGTGCTTGACCCCAGAGGGCAGAAATAGGAGCAATGGGTAGGAGTTATAGAGAAGCAAATTTTAGCTTATATAAGGAATAATTAAAAACCTTCAAAGGTGTAATGAGTTACCTTGGGATAAAGTATGTCTCTTATCATTGGAGATCTTCAAACATAGGCTAGAGTCAGTTCAAGTTTAATTAGGTCTAGATGTCTCCTGAGATATTAGGAGAGAGCCTAAGGACTTCTTCCATAACACCCTGGGAGGTAGGGAGTGCATAGATTATTATTCTCATTATATAGAGGAAGAATTTGTCCGGGTTAACATAGGTAGCCAGTGTCAAAGTGGGGATTAGAACCCAGATCCTCCAACTCTTTCAATTACTGGCATGGGAGAAGGGAAAGACGCTTCTTTTTTACGGAAAGTCAAATAGATGAGATTATTTTTTTTTTTTTGAATGTGCTCGTGAGAGAGTCAAACTACTTCTGCCCCATCTCCCTTCATTCTTTCTCTTCAGTGTCTCAATTCCATGTTTTTGGACAACAATACCTTGGAAACCCGCTTGTGTGCTGTGGGTTATGGAGTAAATGGTGAAAGTAAATGGTAGAAGATTTTTGCTGAGAAGTTGCTATTTTCAGTTGGAACATAATACTGCATTCTGGTCATAACAACAACAACAACAACAATAAAAACAACAGCAGTAGTGGTAATAATATCTAATGTTTACATCCTAATATCTAATGTTTAATATCCTATTGCCAGGCACAATGCTAAATGCTTAACAATTATCTCAATTGATTTTCACAACAACCCTGGGAGGTAGGTACTCTTGTTATCCCTATTTTACAGATAAGGAAACTGATGCAAATGGAGGTTAAATGATTTACCCAGAGTTACCCAGCTAGTAGTTGTCTGAGGTGAATTGGAACTCAAGTTTTCCTTGCTCCTTTCACAGTACCACCAAAAGGCCCACAGGACTTAGTAGAAAAGAACTGGGGACCATTGTTCTACCATTTTCAGACTTTACCAGTATGGAAACAAGAAAAAAAATAGTTTTGCAGGAATAGGCAGAATATTTAAGAGAACTGACCATTGCTATCCCCACTGATTAATCTTATAAGAACTCTAAACCCCCTTACTTGGAGTGTGCAACCTTGTATAGTTTGTGCAAGGGAAATACCCTACCATAATTGTGTTCCATTTAGTAAAGTCTAAGTAAATACTGTGTTTAAATTCTTGAGAGCTAATATGGAAGAATGGACAGTGTATAGACTGATACTGGAGTCAGGAAGACTTGGCTTTAAACCCTGCTGGCAATTTTCTAAACTAGAGGTCCTTAAGATAGTGTCCATGAACTCCCATGATTATTTTTCGGGGAGGTCTGGAAACCTGTAAATTTTATTATTTTGATAAACAGAATTTTTCTCAGATTTGTTTCCTTTATAATCTTCCATATTTTATTTTATGCATTTAAGAACCTTATTTTGAGAAAGAGTGCAAAGGCTTCATCAGACTGTCAAGGGGGAAGGAGGGTGTCTAAAAAAAAATTTAAGAACCTCTTCTCTGAATCTCTATGGACAGATGCTTATTTCCTTTGTATCAGTGGGGGTAACTTCTATACCAGAATTTCCTGAGCTGATTAAAACAGATCTAGACCAAAACAAACAAACAAAACAATCAATTGAGGTGATTACAGAACATAGATGCTAGGAGAGAACTTCAAACTGAATTTTTAAAGCTTGAAGGGACCTTAAGGACACAATGTTAGAATAGAAAGGGCCTTGGAATGGACTGTTAGAGCTAGAATGGTCTTTAGAAAGCATTTCAGTTTGACCAACTTTCTTTACAGAAAAGGAAACTGAGGTCCCAAGAAATTTTCCCCAGGGTCACACAGCCAGTCTGGGCAGAGTCCAGATTTGGACCCAATCCTTAACAGCTGCAGATCTGTTGTACTTTTCAGTACAAAATGCTTTGTTTCCCACCCTCCCTTTCCAGCTTGTAATAAGATATAAAAACACCCCTCATTAAAATTTAGAGATTTTAAAAGGTGAAAAAAATTATCTAAAAACACAAATGTTATAGGTTGAGTTCCAAAGCAGCAGCTGAAATGCACCTGGGGCTCTCCACAGGAAAACAGGTCTCTTGATCCAGCTGTCAGGTGGAGCTAGGGATGGAGAAGAAGGAGGATAGAGAGAAGGAAAATCCCTAAATTCCAATGAGAGTGCTATGTAGATCTCTTAATAGAACTTTGGTCTTCTTAAAAGATATATGAACAAATGGAAACAGGAACCAAGAAGTGGGTCATATTTTCAACAGGTTCTCAGTCCAAATCCAATATAAGCAAGTTCATCCCAGAACATGTTTAATGAAGACAACACCCATCTAACCCCATAATCCTATTTGTCATTCTTAGTAAACCAAGTCTTTGGTGTCAACTTGTTTCTCAGGAGTCATTGGAAGAAACTACTCTCTAACCCCATACTTATAATATTCTATAATGGTATAAAATATGTCAGTAATAAGCATAATTAACATATACTAAATAAGTAATATACTTATGGTATATTATGACATTCCACAAAGTGGTTGGATGGAAAAAGTGGTAATAATAGCAGCTAGCATTTATGTAACATCTATGATGTTTCAGGCACTACGTGAAGCAATTTTTCAAATAATATCTCATTTGACCCTCACAACAGCTCAGGGAGGTAGGTACTCTTATTATCCCCATTTTACAGATGAGGAAACTGAGGTAAATAAAGGTTAAATTACTTTATTCAAGGTCACACAGCTAGTCAGAGTTTGAGACCAGATTTGAATTTAGAACTTCTTCACTCTAAAACTATTAGGCAATTAGCTCTGAAAGGGGAGTTGAGCTCGGTAAGGGAAATAGAGATTATTGGATCTTTCAGTTGTCTGTACTTCCATAATTAAGTATCCTGAGCACTAACTTTGAAGAAAATAATGATTATGTTGACTATTGTCTTGGGTACCCCTCACTTGCCTTTTTAAAAAAAGCACTGGATAAAGCACTGGCCCTGAAGTCAGGAATACCTGGGTTCAAATCCGGTCTCAGACACTTAATAATTACTTGCTGTGTGGCCTTGGGCAAGCCACTTAACCCCATTTGCCTTGTAAAAACCTAAAAAAAAAAAAGCACTGGGCTTGGAGTTAGGAGTTGGATTCGAATCATCAGCTTTTTTGATCCATGAGCATATTGCTGAACTTTTCAGAACCTCAGTTTCCTCAGTTATAAAACGGGTATAATACTTGTACTACTTATTTCATAAGCTTGTTGCGAGGAAAAACTTTATTAACATTCAAGCATTACAAAAATGTGTATTACTATTATTGCCCATTCCACCGAGTGTCCACTCAGGTTTCCTTGGACCCTCCTAAGAGACAGCATGGGAAGGTGGGAAGAATGTTCAATTTGAAAGTCATAAGACCAGAATTTAAATTATTGGGTTAGAGCCAAGATGGCAGAGTAAAGAGTAACCTTGGAAAAATGACTTCATTTTCCAGGTTAGTTTCTTCATCCTTTGAAAACAAGGTAATTGAACTAGATAATTTATAGGGTTTCTTCCAGTTCTAGCACTCAAGAGCCACCTGGAGAAGGGGATGCTTAGCATTTGATAGAATGTCAAATAGCAGAACACTTGAGATAGGAGGACAATGTTTCACATGGACAATTGTATATTCTATCTCAGCCTAATATTTTTTTAGGTTTTTGCAAGGCAAATGGGGTTAAGTGGCTTGCCCAAGGCCACACAGCAAGTAATTATTAAGTGTCTGAGGTCAGATTTGAACTCAGGTACTCCTGACTCCAAGGCCAGTGCTCTATCTACTGCCACACCCAGCCATCCCTCGGCCTAATATTTCTTTGAGTAGTTGGCCTCTCTCATGATCCAAGTGGCCAATAGACATGAGGCAGCTAAGTTTCTTCCTCCACCCAGAAGTAAATGTGATCATTTACTTCTCATTACTCACTAAAGGAAGTTCAAAGAATTAAAAAACATCCTTTGTTGTTGTTCAGTTGTTTTTGGTCACATCTGATTTTTTTTTTATCCCATTTGGGGTTTTCTTGGCAAAAGACCACTGGTGTGGTTTGCTATTTCCTTCTCTAGTTCATCTTACAGATGAGAAAACTGAAAAAAAACCCCACATTGTTAAATGACTTGCCCAGGGGCACACAGTAAGTGTTTGAGGATGAGATATGAACTCAAGTTTTCCTGACTCTAGGCCTGGTGCACTATCTACTGACCCACCTAGCTGCCAGAGATAACTTGGAAAAGTACAAATGTTTATTACGTATTGTACCTTTAATATGGAATTGTCTGTTAGCTCAAGGGAGTTGACTACTGTAGGACATAGACACAGTTAATAGATTACTTGAAGGTTAGAACTGGAAGGGATTGGGGTGGCTAGGTGGCACAGTGGCTAAAGCACCAGCTCTGGAGTCAGGAGTACCTGGGTTCAAATCCGGTCTCAGACACTTAATAATTACCTAGCTGTGTGGCCTTGGGCAAGCCACTTAACCCCATTTGCCTTGCAAAAAAAAAAAGAACTAAAAAAAGAGAACTGGAAGGGATCATAGAAATTATTTAACCTAGAAATTCTTAACCTGCTTTATATCTTGAATCCTTTGGCAATCTGGTGAAATGAATAAATGAACTCATTCTTAGAATAATGTTTTTAAATGCCTAAAATAAAAATGTTAAGAGAACAAAGCAATCTTATTATATTGAAACACAGTTATCATTTTTTAAGTTTGTGACTTCTGGTTGAGAACTTCAAATACAGTCAAACCCTATTATTTGGCAGATGAGGAAACCAAAGACCAGAAAAGAAGTGACTTCTCACAATCAATCAGTGGCAGAACTGGTAATAGAATCAAAGTCTTCCATTATTTAGGTGGGGCTTCTTCTATATTATGCTACCAGTCATCTTTCTGCTTTGTTATTCTCTGAACCTGAAAGCTCAAAGGGTAGGGTATAGGATGTGGTACAGGAGATAGCATTCTGGCCTTGAATCATCCTTCAGATCCTTACTAACTTACTGTGCAACCCTTCAAAAGTCATTTAACCTCACCTAACTTAGTTTTCTCATCTATAAAATAGGAATAATAATAGCACCTACCTCACAGGATAGTTGTAAAGATCATATGAATTAATACAAATAAAGCAAAAAAACCGATTAATAGAAACTACCATTGTATGTAATTGGAAACCAAATAAAATATAGAATAATAATAATCAAATGGTTAAAAACTAACATTGTAACTGGAAAACAAATAAATATTTATATAATAATAAAAATACATATAAAGCACTTTGCATAGCTTAAAGTACTATATACATCCTCCAATATTATTATTATTATTATTATTATTATTATTATTATTGTTGGAGGAAAAAGGAGGGAGAGTGACTCTGTAACTTTGCCTTCGTAGTCTCTTCTGGGCAAGAACGAATAATTTTGGCTGTGGACATTGAGAAGATCACGTCCTTTTGTACCACCAAGAACTTTCCTAATTCAGGTTTCCAAGTGGATTGGAAAAGAAGAACCACAATACCCCATCCTCTAGGCTTCCCTAAACAAACTCTGATTCAGCTAATAGCCTTCCTTTAACTGTCTGAATCTCATTGTGCATGGACAGCCCTCACCAATAGAGTTGCTAACCTTTTCTCTATTTCATTTATTCTCTTTGGCACAATGTAAGGAACTCGGCCTGGAATCTACCTGGACCTATGTATGTAGATAAACTTCCAATCACAGGGAAAGGAGGGAAAGAGAGCAGAAACTTTAAAAAAGAATCATCCAACTCAGAAGGGGACCCTGAACTCCTTAGGAGGGGGGAAAAAACTTCCTGTCCTGTTTGTTCAAGAATTCAGACTCTGAGTAATTCACCCCAGATCCTTGAAGGAAGGAAGGAGGAAAAGAGAAATATGGAAATAGACAGCATGGGCACTATCCAGAGAAATAGAAACTTGAGCCACTGTGCAAAAAGACTATCAGGTTTGTCAACTTTCCACCCCCAGAGCTTAATTCCCCAACATCTGGCTTCAGACACATTTCCTCAATATCAGAGTATGAATTCAAGTGGAGTAAGAGGTAAGAAATCCATGGGCTTGGTTCACACACAGCCTCGAGATTCTGTAGCACAATGATAAATAATGTACAAAGCTGAGAAAGTACAGCTCTGTTTATTCTGAGCCTTTTGCTTCTGAGATGTGAGGTAAAGAGAGCAAAATACTTATCCTGCTAAATTTGTGGGGCTGACAACTCCCCAGGCATGGCAGGAACCTGAGACAGCTGGGCCAATCAGTTAGCCAAACATTCTCCCGCCTGCCCGGGCTGGTCCTGAGGGCCCTGGCACAGGGGAGACGTCATATACCACCCCCCCCACACACACACACACATTTGTGGGTCTTTTCCTTACTCTTATTTTCTCTCTTCTTTCTTGGTCTTCAAAGTCTTGTATATATGTGTTGATACATACATACAAATACGTCAACTTTTTTTTTTAAATTAAAAAAATCCTGAAATCGTCCCCAGGAAACTTCCACCCTCCTCTCCTGTCCCTTCCCCTCCCCCCAGAGATTGCTGGAGAAATAGAGGGACGAAAGGAAAACGAGTGGGGGTAGGGGGAGAACACAGTAGGCAAGGGAAGCTTTGCTTTGTCAGGGAGAAGAAAATAAAGAGAAATCAGTCTGGCTTCAAAGGGCGCATTTCCATAATTGCCCTGTAACTTTGGCAAAATAAATCTGAAGGGCCGAGAAAAGCACAATCTCTCAGATGAGTGCACTACAAAGGCCCTAGAGGGCTCCAGGCCCACTTGTTAGTGGCCTAATGCAGTGAGAGAATTCAGTCCCCTCTCCTGGACAAAAGCCATGAAATCATCCGGCTTCCCATTCGGACTGGCTGGAGCTAGAGAATAAGACCTTACCCAGCCTTTGTCTTCCTCCTCCACCCTGACAAGTGGGACTCCACCCTTCTCTCTTTTCCCCCACCCCCACCCAGTTGGATAAACAAACAAATAAACAAATCCAGAAAAGTTCCCGTGGCTAGGAAACCAAACCACTCAAGAATTCTTCCTTCAGAAAAATCTTGGGAGTCTGCTTTCAACATTACAAACCAGGGGAAACAGACCACTCCAAACTCCTTGCTTTGTTCTTCTTATCCAGGTACCACCATCTTGGCCCTCTCATTATTATGGCTTTCACAATGAGTCTCTGGCCCTGCTTGCAGACGCTGACTACAGAAAGACCTGAATGGCTTCTGTTCTTGCTATCGAATTCACGGCAAGGTGAGTTTAAATTTGCCATTCTTTCCTAGCAAGAACAGCATTCTGTTCCATCTCACTTGATCCTACAGGGCCAAGAGACTTAAAAAGCAATGAAGCACAATCACACCAATACCCTTTTAATAAGGCTCCTGTGTCATCTTGGTGTTTTGTTTTATTTTTCTGGGATAGAATACGAGAGCTTGGATCAGCACCTGTCCCAGATTGTCTTCACTTGGCTCTCCCTTCCTTCTTATCCTTCCTCCTCAGTTCCTCTCTTTTCCCTCCTTCCCACTCATTCCTGTCTTGCTCCCTCCCCTCTTCACCCCTTCCCAATAAGGGTAGCTTTTGTTCAGTTCCTCAGTTGGGACAATTGGAATAGTTTTATAAAGGCCAGAGCCTTTCTCACCGAGTTAAGCGGCAGCATCAAAGCCAGGCCTGCCATACAATAGAGATGACTTTTTTTTTTTAACCAGACCAGGCTGATGCAGTTCCAGTCAGAGCATTCTGTCCACTAAAATGACAACTGCTAAGGGGTTGTGTATGTAGCTTGCTATATTTTCTGAAATGCCTCTCTCCCCTTTTTCATTTTCAGATCTACATTTGAAAATCTTCTATAACTCCTTTGACAGTTTCTCCAGATGACTGTTGATGGCTCCATTTCCCATATGGAAGTAAAGGGTTTTGGGGGGTGCAAAAGGGAGAGAGGAGATAGTTTAAATGGGCTGCATTTATTTAATTTCCAAGCCCCACTGTGATTGCTTCTGTAACTAGAAGAATGTCCTGTTTTGTTTTCCACAGTACTCAGGTTAACTGAAGCATCCAGGGTATAATTTGGTTTCATTTCTGTTCTAATCAAAGGAGTAGACAGTCGGAGTTGGAAGGGATCTTACAGATCATCTAATTCAATCCTTTTAGATCCTTTTATTTTATAGAGGAGGAAACATCAACCTAGAGCTATTTGTGTAAGATCATGTTGGAATTTGGATATAGACCATGCCCACACATTTCCAAGTATACAGATTTTTAAACATATGTGTTTTTTACTAGATAGTATGGCGGAGTAGATAGGATGCCAAATTCATTTATTATGGTCTGTTTTTGAATCCTAGCTCTAACATTACTTGTAAGATCTTGGGGCTGTCAAAACCACTCTGTTTTCCTCATCTGTAAAATGGAGGTAATAAAAGAAGCACTACTTACCTCACAGTGTTCATATGAGGAAATCACCTTGCACACCTCTAAGCATGATAATGCTATGTAGAGTGTCTCTATGTAAATCTACTTTATTTTCTAGTTTTCATTGGGATATTTGGCATTGTGTAGCTAAAGTTATCTCTCTGGGCTAGGGAGTGAATTTCCAGATGGATGCAGTTCCAAATTGAATTCCTGATAGAATCTCTAAACACTTAAAATCTCAGTAGGGCATGGGAAGAGTACTCACTCAATGGGTCCCTCTGATTTTTCCAGAATACTAACCAGTCTAAGATGAATGGTTCCTAATGATCCTCCTGGGGTAGCTGTTCTGATGAAAGCTGACTGGATCATGATGGAGAACTAACTCTCAAGAAGGGGACATTCTGACCTGTGATTCTCCTGGTGAGATGCCTGCTTAATGACTATTCCTTCTCTCTTTTTCCCCTTTTATTGGGCCATAGGGCTAAGAGGCCATAATGATTGTAACCTTTCCACTTCTCCCTGGAGTCTTCTCTGGACTAAGAACAATCTAATCCCTTTGGGTTTTCTCTCTGGCATGGACAGGAGAATAGATCCTGCATCCTTCTCAATTCTCCTTGAAAATAAATTCAATTTTAACATGTTAATATTCTTGTCCCAGAGGTGGCCAATCACTTAGGGAGATAATTTTATTCTCCTCTGGTTCTCTAGTCCTAGTGACATGCATCCTCTACTCCTCTACTCCATGGAGATAATGAGTGAGGCAAGTGACACATACTCCTTCCCCTGACCTAATTGATTATCCCTATATACCTTAGTGTGCTTTGCATAACCAGCCCAGACAGCAGGGGCCCCTTCCAGCAGAGTGATTGACATATTTTATTTCTGATTTAAGCTTAATCAGGACCAAAAATGATAACCCTCCCTTTTGTTGTTTTCCTTTCAAATTTTAGGGATCAACACCCAGGAATAACTGGAACTGCTGAAGCTCCTAAGATCCCAGAGCAGGAAAATAATAATAATAATAATAATAATAAAAGTCAGCAAAAAGAGAGGCAAAGTGAGAAAAGAAAATGAACTGAAAAACCCAGTGAAATAGGTGTGATAAAATAAGTCTACAACAAAATTGTACTTAAAAAAGGCAGATAAAAGGAAATAAACTATTTCATTAGAACATCCCCTATTCTTCCTAATTTACAAATCTCCTAGTCTAGAAACATACCAATCCTTCTAATGTTTACATCCATTAACTAACCAAAAATACCCTATCAACTCCCCACTAAATGGGGAAGGAACCTGTCTGGATGTTTCATTGAATAATAAGCTCCAGAATAAGATAAGATGGTTAGAAGATTTGACCCTAAAACAAACAAACAAAAAACTTCTTTCCTCTGACAATTTTAAACTTGAATCCCAAGCCTAATTTTTTGTCTGCTGGGCTCTGGAAATTTTCTATTTAGGATTCTATTCTCATCTCAGCTTCTCACTTCTCAGTCCTCTGAAATTGGAAACCTGGTTTTACATATCTGATATGGAGGAGTGGGCCTGTATTTTTATGCACCTAAATCTGAGGAATGTGGTCTGAAAGAATGTCCAGGAATTTAAATTTAAATTAGAACTACCAACCTAGACACCCAGAGGGCCCCTTTCTCTCTTCTGTGGTAATTCTATTTCGTTCTTTCTCCTCTTCTCTTCTTCCCTGACAGGCTGTTTTCCCACTTTAGCATCTTTTAGGTATGGCTGGTTCCTTCCACCTCCCCAAACTGCAAAAGGGCAGGCTGAGGAGACAGACGACCCCTTAGCAGCTCCGAGGTCTCTCTGCTTTTCACACCGTGAAGTGGCGTTTCCTCTAGCACAAGACTCAAAATTGGGTAGATGGTATGTGGAATATATCCTCTCCCGTCTATCATTCATCCAGTCCCACATTATTACCTAAAATTTTGATATCCATCGAAAAATGCCAAGGGAACAGCTAGGCTAGGGTGGAGTGCTATTAGAAGCTTGTATCAGGGGGACACAGAACTCTGGGTCTATAAAGAAATATGAACCATCTTAGAGAAAAGCCCAGAACACATATAGTAAACACAAAAAGAAAAAGATAGCGAAAGATCTCAAGGCAGAAATGGGCAGTTAAGGCCGATTAATTTTGCATCTGGCATGGTGGGTGAAAAAAAAAAAGAAAAAAAGGAAGAAAAAGCCCAAACTCGTTCCTTTCCCAAATGAGAACAGTTCGTTTCCCACTGCACAGCCCCCTCACTCTCCTTCTGGTCCCAGGCATCTGACTGCCCAACAGATGAGGGGTTTGCCTTATTCAACACTGGCAGGGAAAATGAGCCCGGGGCGAGGGACCCACTCCCTGCATTCTCCCGAGTGGTTTCCTTGCCTTTTGCCCCAGCTTCGCCTCTCCTGCTCAAGAGGGGTTCCTCCTTCTACCACAGTTTAGCACTTCCTTGGTCCCCGAGCCCCGCTTTCTCTGTCCCTGTTGCTGACCTCTCCCCATACCCGCTGCCCCCCGCACCCACCGGTGCCGCTCACTCGCTCGCTGGCCGGCTCAGCGCTCTCCCCGGCGCTTCTCCAGTCCAATGCCCTCCGCGCCCGGCCACAGTGTTAAATAACGCGGTTCGACCTCTTCGGTTCCGAGACAACTTCCAAAACAGCCCCAGTGACCCGGATAATTCGCACCCACCCCGGTTTGGGATTTCCCCTTGTCAGTGCAAACCCATTTTCTGGTTGCTCAAAATTTTCTAAAATAGAGGGGCCAAAGAAACTCTTCTCCCCTCCTGATGCCCACCCGCATAGGAAAGTCAGGTGTAGTTTGGATCACCTCCAGTTTTGCCCTTAAACCCTCAAGTTAAAGAAGACAGGGTTGGGAAGCGACCAGAGCAAGAGGGGGCGAAGCACTCAGACGGGCAGAAGGGTAAAAGACTCGGTAAGAGGGCATTTTTCTCCTGTAGGGGGAGCTCCTGCCCCAAAATTCCCCAGCTTCCTCCCCCAGGCCCCCAACCCCATTCCGGCTCTAGACGCTGTTTCCCGGCTCAATCACCCCTCAAGGCCCTCTGAAGTGCCACTTTCCAGTGGTTTCTGAGATTTAGCACGGGGAATCTTAGCTTCAGAGGGATGATCCAACATGGGGCACACACATTGTAAAGAAATACCCCCCCACCCCTTCTCTTTCCCCTTCATAGAGACCGTACACACACAGACACACACACATACACAGACACATATACACACATTTTTCCCCTCTCCTTTCCCCTCCCCACCTTAAGATTCCCATTCAGACGGATGACTTTAAGAGATACAACTAGATCCAGAATGAACCTCTCTGCCAAGTTTTCTACATCTCTAGGTTTCTTGCTTTAGGATTCCCTGCTCTATCTCCATAGTTTTCTTCCATTTTTGTTTCCTAGTATCACTCCTTCCTTGTTTTTTCAGTTGTTCTTTTCTTGTCCTTTGACCCAATTCTTCCTCTTCCCGGATCTCTGAGTTTCTTGGTTTAAATCTCATTTCTCTTCTCTCTCTCACACACACACATGGGTTCAGGGCTCGAAAAATCCAGAAAAATAAATTCATTTTGGGATCGGACATGCACGGGTATAGTCAAAGTGGCATCAGCTCATTTATTTAGCCAAAAATAGATAACTTTGTTGTACAATTTGGTTCACACATATGTACATTTTTTTACTGTATATACAAAAAAAATTTGACACACCTAATTCTCACAGGACTCCCCGTCCCCCCCTCCCCCAAAAATCTTACAAACTCAGCTAATCTCGAGGAGAGCACAGAAGTGGTCTGGGTTGGGAGGGGGGCAAAGAGCAGAGGGGTGGGATGGTTGGTTTTTTCCTCTTTTTGTTGAGTTTTGTGTTTAGGTTTTCATACACAGACATGCTTACAAGTCATAACTATACAGAGCGATATTTTTTTTACAATCATTACAACAGAATTAAAAAAACGGGAGGGGGAACTATGATGATGAGAGCGCCGATAAAACCAGGGCCGCGTCCAGATGATTCTGGGGCCTGGAAGAAAGAGAGAGACAGTACAAGGAGGCATGATTAAGTGGGCCTAGCCCCGGTCCGCTCTCAAGGGAGGGGGGGGGCATTCAAATTCAAATTTCTCTACTGTATTTATATATGCATATATCACACATATTAACCCATAAGGCAAAAATAAGTGTTTCTTAGGTTATATATATACATATATATGGCAAACCCCGGGCCCAGTGATCAAGTTAGAGGCCCCGTGGTCCCTCATCCTCCCTCATAGTCCTCCAGTCGGGGAACCCAAAGAAAAGAGAGGCGTTGCTCAGTCTGAACACCCGCTCTCCCGAACTGGGCAAGGAAGAAGTTACGGTGGGACCCAGAGCGGTTTTGGTTCCCCAGGCCGCTTAAATCAAATCTCAAAAATCTAGTGACTTTAGGTGGGGTGTAGGAGAGACTCAGGACTGGGGAAGAGGAAAAGAATTAGATGTGCTTCTTTGGAAGCCAAATGCACGTTTCCCGATGGAAGTAGTTCTCCTCCCCAAAAGCTTCCTGTGGTCCCTTTTCTCTTTCCCCGCGTGTGTGACTGCGTCAAAGTAGTCCTACTACCCCTCCCCCTTCTCCCAGCAGGGTCTCTTACCGCCTGGGCACCGGCTGGAAAGCTGTCTTTAGTAACTTTTTCTCTACTTCCAAGGCACTAGAACGATCTAGGAGGGAAGGAAAAAAAACGACCTTTTAGAGTTGTGTGCTGGGGACAAGAGGAGCCCGAGCTAAGGTGCTAATCGGGGCTTGGGTCTGACTCTCCCTCCTAGCCTTGGGATCTACTCAAGGGTTCAAGACCCCCAGTCCACCAGGGAGGTATCCCAAGAGAAACCCAGTTTTCTCCCTGAGCCCCCCCCCCCCCCAACCATTCTTCTCTGGTTCTCAATAATCACCTGTTCCGCCTTCGGGCTCTGAGGGCCGGGCGAAGGCGGCGGCAGCAGAGGGACCTGGAGGGCCTGGTAGCCCCAACAGATGCGGGGGACCCGAACCGAGCAGGGAGAGAGGATGCGGGCGGGGGGCGGGGGGCGGGCCTGGGAATGGCCTGTTGGTCCACGGGGGGAACTTGCCCAGAGGCCCGGTGACTAGTCTGTGAGCCGCGGCGGCGGCAGCTGCTGCGGCCGCGGGGGCCAACTGCAGGGCTGGCGGCGGTGCCCCCGCTGCTCCCGGGGGAGAGCCCCCGGCGCCAGACGGTGAGCGGCGCGGGTTGTCCGGACTGGTGGCAGTCTCCGCCAGGGACCAGATTTTGGGTTTCTGCAATGTGGAAGGTGGAGCGGGGGCAGGAACGCGAGGATCCAAGCCAGCTGGAGGAGAGGGAGTGGACGGGGGCACTGGACCCGCCGTCGGTGGCGCGGGGGCCAAGGGCAGGCCCGGAGGCGACCTCTCCTCGAAGCTCTCGGAGCCGTCCTCCGAGTCGCTGTTCTTAGAGTCCGAAATGGTCCCCAGGCTGAGGCCCGCATCCCGCCGGGCCGCGGCGACTAGCGACAACTCGGATCCCGAGACGGCCCCGTCCAAATTCTCCAGGTCTATCTCTTCGTCCTCCTCTTCCTCCCCCAGGCCCTCGCCCCCCGCGTCCTCCTCCTCCTCCCCACCCAAGTCTTCCTCTTCCAGCTCCAGGTCCCGTTTGCCGTCTTCTTCATCCTCTTCCTCGTCTTCCTCTCTCTCGCTGCCATACGCGTTGCCCTCCTCGTCCGTGCGACTCCGGGGCGCCCAGGTCATTTTGTTCTCCTTCTTGAGGCGCCTCCGTGCGTTGGCGAACCAGGTGGAGACCTGAGTGAGGGTCATCTTGGTGATGATGGCTAACATGATCTTCTCGCCTTTGGTGGGGTACGGGTTCTTGCGGTGCTCGTTGAGCCAGGCCTTCAGGGTGCTGGTGCTCTCCCGAGTCGCGTTTTTGGGACGGGACGGGTCGCCGAACTGGTACTGGCCGTAGGGGTAGAAGGCAGCATGGGGGTGCGGGAAGGCGGCGGCTGCGGCGGGATGCTGCACTCCAGGGCTCTCCTTTAGCTCATACTGCGCACCCTGTGCAAACACGAGGGAGGGGACGCGCGGAGGGCGCCGGGGTGAGACGAGCCCCTTCTGCGCTCCTCCTCCGCGAGCCCTTCCCCATCCCCGTGCGCCCCGGCATGCCCGCGCACTTCTGGGTCCTCGGCCCCCGCGCCCCGGTGCCCAGCAGTCTGCAAAGCCCACCCCCGCCCCGGTCCCCGGCCCCGCCGGCTCCCCCGGCTGCGCTTACCAGCTGCGGGAAGATGGGCAGCTCAGCCGCGTAGGGCAGAAAAGCGCCGTAGCCCTGAGCTGCGGCGGCCGCGGCCGCGGCGGCGGCGTAGGGCGCCCCGACTCCGTACATGGAGGAGAGCACGTTGGAGAGTGTCCCGGAGGCTGCCAGCTCTGTGGCCCCTCCGCCCGGGCCGCCCCGGGCCCCGCCGCCGGCCCCTCCGCCGGCCCCGCCGCCGGCTCCCCCGCCGGCCGCCCCGCCGCCTCCCGCCCCGGGACGCTCCGGCGGGTAGAGCGGGCGGATGTACTGGTATCCGAGCTGAGGGAAGGACATGGTGCAGCCGGGGCCCGGGGGGAGGGGGGCCCGGCCCCCGGGGCCGCCCTGCTCAGCGCCGCCCGCGGGCTCCCGCAGGCATCGGGGGCTGGGGGCTCCGGGCGCGGGTCCTGCCTCCCGCACTGCGCTGCCCTGCGCCGCGCTCCGCGCTCCCCTATTGATCTGCTCCGCGGCGGTGGCGGCGGCGGCGGCGGCGGCTCAGAGCCAGGTCAGGTCCTAACAGATTGGCGGAGATTACCGGGGCTCCCGGCGCTGATTGACATTTCTACTTTGCCTCAAGCCCCTCCTCTCTAGCTCTCCTTTCCCCCCTCAGTTCTCCACTCTGTCTTCTCTCTCAATATCTCCGATTTCTCTTTTCCCAGGCTCCTCTCTTCCTTCTCTTCTTCCCCTCCTCTTCCTTACTTCCTCTGCACCCTTTTTTCTTTTCTCTCTCTCTCTCTCTCTCTCTCTCTCTCTCTCTCTCTCTCTCTCTCTCTCTCTCTCTCTCTCCCTCTCCCTCTCCCTCCCTCCCCCACTTTGCTACTTCTCTTTGGGTGATACTCCCCACCTCTGCTGGGGGGTTGTGGTCACTAAGGGTGGGGTGTGTGTCTATGTGTGTCTAGTGTCTATGTGTTTGTGTGTGTGTGTGTGTGTGTGTGTGTGTGTCCCTCACTCTTCCCCCTCCCTCCCTCTTTCCCAAATCTCTGGCCTGACGTCTCGCTCGCTTATTCGACTTTCTCTCCTGTCTCCTTTCGGAGATCGCCAATCCCGGGTGCGCGTTACAGTAGGGTGAGCCCTGCCCCGCGCGGCTGTACCGCGGGGGGCAAGAGTCCTCCTCCCGCCCCTTCTCTGTAGAGTGCAGAGATGTGATTTGCAGGGGGTGGGAACGAGGGCAAGAAAACGTTTTTGCTGAGGAGTTTAATAGATAAGTAAGTGTTCAAGAAGCTGTCCTTCCCTCCCGCATTCTCCCCTACCCGGGTTTGGAGCACACAGATGGGGAAATATACCAGTTTGGGGGATTTTTAGATGAGTTGGGCGCTGCGAGGCTGAGAGTGGAGTCATGGAGGGTTATTTCTCTCTCTGTTGCTTTTCCAGCCCGGACCTCCTCTCAGCACCTTCACCTCCACCCCCACGGGCCCCAGTGCAGTATTTCGGGCCAGGAATGAATTCGTAAAGGGATAAGAGGGAGGGTAGTAATTTCTTCCTAATCTGAGCTTCAAAGAGCCGCAATTCGCCCAGTCACTTCAAAAGGAGAGGCCGAACCAAATTAAACTGCTGATTTGGGGCGGGAGCACCATCCCGCCTCCACCTCCCCCGCCGGGGCGGGGCAAACCCGCTGGAGAGCTGCCCCTAAATTACCCTCATTAACGCCTTTGTAACTGAGTGCAAATCTCTAATTAGAAAATTAACGCTGTTTCTCCCCCTCCATCCCCCACCCCCAGGACCTCAGGGCCTAGGCTCCTAGGGGTTGGAGGCGATTGGCGCTTGGCAGGAGAGAGGCCTCCAGCCTGCGGTGCCCTGGGAAGTCCTTCTGACTACCTGGTTCGAGAGACCCGGGCAAAAGTGTGGGATGTGAAAGCAGGACCCTTTTGTGGGCCGACGAAGAGTTTTGGAATACTACTTGTGGAAGTTCTAAAGTTAGTATTTTTCTTTTAGTCTGTCTTCTTTTCGATCCCAGCGCTCCCGCGGTTTCCTCCCTTAGCTTTTTCTCTCCTGTTTTTCTGTGACCCACACTAACCCATCTCGGATATCCCCTGTTCAGAGAGGCCGAGATTTCGATTATATTTCTTGAAATTGTCGCATTTCCTCAGAAATTAAATTTGAAATCTCTCTGTCTCCTCCCTCTGGTTCTTGATTCCCGCAGATTAGAGCCCGGCCAAACTCCTGGATTAAAATTCCCCGAATCAGGCTAGGGAAATCCGAAGGAACGTCGCTAATCTCATTAAACTCTCTATAGCGCCGCTAGCAATTCTGGGACTTGATACTTTTTAATTCCGGGCAGGGAGAGAGGGAGAGGGAAAGAGAGAGAGAGAGAGAGAGGGAAAGAGAGACAGACAGAGAGCAAGAGAGTGTATATCTAATCTTTATTCCACCTTCACTTTCCGATCCCCTTTGGTAAATGAGGAGGCGGAAACTGGCCGCCACTTTCCTGATTGGGTTATTGATTTCTAATTCCACCAGAGCTCCGTTTCCTTCATGGTGTTCATCTGCCTGACCGCTCCCGGCTCCCAGTTGCCCGCGGCCCTAGCCCCTTAGTGACAAAGAACCCAGCTTCAGGATAAGGAATTTCGCAGAAGATAGAGGGTGGTACCCAACGCATAGAGTGTGGCACTTTCTGTCTATCCCTCAGACCGTCTCTCTGGGTCTCTCGCCCCGTGACTGTGCCGGGTCCTGTACATTTTCAATGGTGTCTGATTGTTAAGAAAACAGAAATTCTGGGGAATCATCAGAACAAAAGCAATGACCGGGAGAGGCGGGGACTGGAGGGGACTGGAGCTTCGGGTTTGGGTCCTCGGGTCAGGTTATTTCCGGCTCCAGAGTCACCTCGAATGTAGTTGTCTCCCTGGTGATCTAGAACACACTGCTCCAGCACCCCGGCGCCCGATTTCGTTTCCGGCTAAACTTCCAGCAATGGGACAGGAAGCACCGGTCCAAGAAGTCCCAGTGGTGTGAGACCTGGCCTCAATATCACCTTTTCGGGACCAAATCCTTCCCCCCCCCCTCGCCCCTCCCCCCCGACCAGTTAACATCAAAACAGGATCCTCAATTGTGCTGAATTACCGTATTTCAACAAAAACAAGGGCCTTGGTCCCTTGGTCACCTCAGAATGAGATTCGGAGACTGAGAGATTAAAGTATGCATGAATTACGCACCTTGACATTCAATTCCATATTGTGGGGGGGGAAAGAATACAACTCTGATAGATTTTCCTGCATCGATCCTTCATTGATCTTGTCCGCGCAGCAAATGAGAGAGAGGAAGGTGGGGGACGTTGTGGGGGCAGGGAGGGCAGAAAGACTAGATACTGAAGCCTTCACACCTCCCCCAGTACGTAGGTTTCCAACCCGCTACTCGATGTCTGCCTCTAGCTCTGGGAACTAAGGAAGTGTACTTTCTCTCTCACCTCCCTCCCTCCCATCTCACCACCTTCCCTCTTCCCCACCCCCAGCTGTGACTGATCAGATTCCAATCAACACCGCAGTGGGAGTAGACTGCTTCCTGTAAACTGGCATGGGGAGCTAGGAGGAGACCCAGGAAACAACTTCTCCCTGAGGCCTGACAAGATGCCTCCCTTTTCCTTTCCCTCCCCTAGGACAGCTCCTGGCCCTCATTAAGGAGGCAGAGTCACTCTGTGCCTAGCTCTTGGACAGATGAGATGTTTAGTTTGCTGGGTGATGGAGGGAAAGGAGAGCATCTCCGACGTGGAGCTGTAGATAGCGTAGATACCTATGGTGGATGCCTAGGGTCGATCCAGCATCGGCGGTATGCACCCCAAACTTGAAGTTTATGGCTAGATTCATTCTGCATACAGATTTACTGCAAGAGTAACTATGTATCTTGGACAGATTCATTTGGAAAGGAACACACGTCGGGGATGGGGGTGGGGGTGGGGAGGAATGGGGGAGTTAGAGGATGAAAGAATGTCATATCTAAGTATTCAGACACGTGCATTAGGTATACACGCAGTTCATATATGTCAAGGAGAGAGTGTGTAAATGTAGATTAGAAGGCAAAGGGGGGGCAACAGGCATACCACCCTTGACCAGTGAGGTTTGCCCAGTCACCTCGTCTTCTCTCTTCAGCTGACTGTCGGCTTTCAGGCCTGGAACTAAGCTGGGTCTTAGCCTTCCTGGTCCTTGGGAGTTCCCAGGCCCCGGGGTCTCTCGTCTTCCCTTCCACTTCAGTCACCCTGCCTTTTCAGGAACCCAAGGTACCTGTCCTTGCAACCGATTTCTACTCTACTTTAACGAGTCCTTCTCACTGCGTGTCTCCCGAGAGCAAAGCCCCTAAACAGGCTGTGACTCGGGATCAAGAGCGGGATGGAGCAAGCGGGCCTACAGCGGTCTCCTAGTCTCCCAGCTGTCCAGCGGGCCCCGCGCAGCCTGGCTGGAGCTCCCGGTGCTCCCCAAAGCCGACAGGAGCGCTACATTGCTTCCCCCGTGGTCGGGTTACAGGTTAATGAAATGCTCATTCTGCTCAGTCATTTGTTTTGTTTTCCTGCAAAGTTCTGATAAGTAGCTAACCAACGAAGCTTGTAATTACAATCTTACAGAAACCGGGCCGATCTGTATATAAATCTCGCCATCCAATTACAAGATGTAATAATTTTGCACTCAAGCTGGTAATGAGGTCTAATACTTGTGCATGCGATAATCCCCTCTGGATGCCGGCTTGATCAGATGTTGGCTTTGTAATTAGACGGGCAGAAAATCATTATTTCATGTTCAAATAGAAAATGAGGTTGGTGGGAAGTTAATTTCTCTCCGCTCTGTGAAGCGTAGACAAGAATTTAATGATTTAATTACAGTTGTAAGCTCTTTCCATGAGACTTAAATTGAGCTGAGAATATTTTTTCCTTCTTTCCTCTATTCTCTCCTCTCTTCGGACAGGATGGGAACATTTTGAGCCTGCACCTATCCAGGACACGAAAATATCCTCGATTCTCAACCCTGAGTGGTTTTCTTACCAGGTTTTTGAATTTCCAACAGTAAATTTGAGAGGTGACAGGAAATCTCGGGGCTACAGAAGGACTGGGGCGTGGAGCCTTTTGCAACTTCTGTGTCCTCAGTGAGGAGTCCCCCAAAAGAATTATTTTTACTAGGAGAGAAACAATCCTGACTAGAGAGGATAACGTTGGGGTCTGGATGAGTTGTTTGAAAATACACTTCATTCCTCCCTCACCAACACAACTTTGTCTCTCTCCCTCCAAGTTTAAGGATCTTGCCGAGGCCGGCTGGATGACCAACAGGGACTTTGGAGTCGTAGAGCACTCATTTCCTTCTTATCCGCTCATCCTCAGACTCCTGCAGAATCCAGCACACACTCTTGCCCCCTCACACCAGCTAGGCGGCCCCGTCCTGTCACATTCCGTGACAGTCAGATAATATCGCATCCCAGAGAAGATGCCTGGATTTTAAAAATGTCACTCAACATGACTGATATTTTTTTCGTTAGCATTTCAAAATCCCCTTATTTTCCACCCGACTTTAGGACTCTCCCCCCCCCCCCCAACATTTTCATTCTTATTCTTCGTCCATTCATCTCTGTTGCTCCCTCTCGCTTTGGGTCTCAGTTTCTCTGTCTCCGTCTCTACCTCTTATCTTTCTCTCTTTCTCACTCTCCCTCCCACCACTTCTATTTTCCCCCATCTTGCCCCCTTCCCCTCTGCCCGCTCTCCCTCCTTCTCCGGGAGATGAATAAGTTGGCTTATTGGACAGTAAGAGGCCAGTCGGTGGATGACACGGGGTCGGCCATTATTCAGCATTTTATTCATGCATATTTAGGAGATGGTAATGAGGGGGTTTTGCATTGTTGCATGAAAATGGTCCATTCCAGGCAGTTTTGATGGAAGGGGAAGTGAAACCTACGAGATAGCTCGGTGTCCAGCCGCAGCTGGGATGGGGCAGATGATTTGCCTTTACTTAGCAGCACTTTCTGCCTTCCAGCCAGCTCCGAGGGTAATAAGGTGAACTCTTCCCGCACTCTTTAAAGACAGTAGTTTTTGTGTCTCTCCCCCCCCCCCCGGCTCTTTGTGTCCTCAGGTCCCCCGCTTTTCAACAATAGCTCAGAATGGGCTTGTTTCTTTTATTCTCATTAATGTCTCATTAAAGGAACACCCGCCAAGTTCTCAAATGGTTACATTTAGATATTCCCTACATCCCCTCTCCCTCCCCCTTCCTCTTCCAAAATGTTTAGAGTCCTATGATTGAGCGGTACCAGGAAATTAGCGCCTGACAACGCCGCCTAATAGCAATAAATTGTTTGCTATTTCAAGTGACAAGCCAGTGGATCAAACACAGCCGCATTGTGTACTGAACAACCCTCTCTCCTCGTTAATCTTGGGAGACGGGTTTTTATTTTTCAGAGCCGTGCCTTGTCTGGGTGACTGTTCAGCTGATTCGCCCAGCAGCACAGCCTCAGTGCCTCGACGTCTCCCTACTCCAGTTTAATTAGGAAATAATACTGACAGCCTAGCCAATCCTCAATAAAGAGTCAGGCCAAGTTTGGGTGTCCAAAATGAGAAGAGGCTGACTCAACAGGAATACTATCTAAGCTCTTTAAACAGGTATGAACTGAACTTTCTAGGGAGGTAAAGGTTAAAAAATTAAAAAGAAGAAAAAGGAAGACAATCAAGCTTGCTGCTCAGCTTGGAAGCTGAACTTATGAATAGGTTTCCTAGGAGAAGAACTGCCTCGATTTTAAAAACACTATATGCACAATTAAATACTGGCACCTGGAGACACTTAGCTTATTCAGAATTGTACAGGGAGGTTACTTAATCTGTGGGTCCCCAGAGAACTGCCTGGAAGTTAAACATTTTAACCCAGCCCCCTAATTCCTTTTTCTTCACTTTAGGTATAGTCATGGGCATAGGACTATACAGCAAAAAAAAAAAAATATCAAAAAGACCTGGACTTTAGGGTAATTTTCCAGCTCTCAGAGGTGCTATGTTTAGCATAAAGAACTTGTGTATATGGAAAAAATCACCTTTAAAACCTGCTGTCATCGGATTGATGGAGTAACATTAGTGACAGTTCAGGAGTGGGGAGAAGGTTGTGTGCCTGGCCTCCTAGCTGCTAGAGCTACTGACAGGAGCAAAATGGGGAAGGAGTTGAGAGGATTTTTCACCACTTGATCCTGAAACTTAATGCAAATCATCTAGGATGGAGCCAGGAAAAGTGGCTGTGCAGATATAGATCAGGAGCAGATTGTTATCAGTAAGAATTGAAGGAGAAGGGTTGGGAAGAGATTTTTGTGTGCATTTGAACAAAATTTTCTTTGATTATGCATTGCATTTTCATATCCTTTTAAAATTTCACCTGGTTTTAAAGTCCAAAATGGGAGAAGGTCAGAGGGAGATTTTGGTGATGTGGGTCTTCATAACTGTATATTGCAAGATAGGAATGTCTAAAAATTGTAGTTCTCTACAAAAGCAACTAAAAGCTATTTTGCACTATCAGTTATGAAAATGGGATATTTGTGCTGAGAGATTGATATTTCCTCTACTTTCCAATATCAGACAAAATGGAAGATGAGAGTCATCTAAGGTAGAAATCACAAACACCTCATTCTTCTTTCTTCTTGACTCTTGCTTTGCAAAGTAGCTCCTTTCCCAGTGTGACATTCTTGGACTCTCAAGCCTTGGACTTTCAGAAGCCTTAAGAATAGTTGAAATTGCTTTGTCCTTGCCCCTTTAGGAGACTAGATAAAGAAATGTAATTGGGGTCCTCATCAAGACCTTTAGGAAGAGAGTGACAAAACTGATCCCATAGGAGTCAATGAGTAATTCCAAATATAGCATATTTCCCCTCTACTTTCTTTCCCCCACCAATTTCTGGACATTCAATGCGACAATCACTGGGCTATCACCTAGTGAATGTCAACTAAGTCTTCTTCCAGGTTATATCATTATAAGACTAGAAATAAAGGATTAGATTAGATGATCCTTAAGCTCCCAACCAGTTCTAAATCCCATGATCCTATGCTATTATTGTATGATCTGACCCAATCTGTTAATCTACATTTATTTGCCTATTAGCACATAGACCCATGGGGTTGGGCTGGAAAATCCAGTTGGTTTCTCTTCCTTATTAAATATTGGGTATAGCTCCTTTACTCATTCCTACAAGTGGAGGGCAGGGCTTGAAGATTAGTAGAAGATTCCAACTAGGATTGATGCAGTGTACACTAACAGTTTCAAAGATTTTAGAACTTGAATGGACTTTAGAATTCATCTAGTTCTACTCTCTCTTATTCTGCAGATAAGGGAACCAAGACCATAGAATTTGTGATTATGGTAAACGATGGCAAAGTTTGTATTTGAACCAAGGTCCTCTGTCTCCAACTATAATGTTTTTTCTTCATTGTATCATAGATTCATAGATTTAGAGTTGAAAGAAACACCAGTTGTTATCTAGTCCAGCTTCTTCCATTTACAAATGAAGAAACTGAAATATGAAAGGTTAGATGACATGTCCAAGATCTCCCAGATAATTACTGTCTGAGGCACTATTTAAACCTGGATCATTTGACTCCAAAGTCAGTGCTATTTCATTTTTAAAATTATATATGTTTAAGTGAACAAAACTTTATTTTATTTCTCCTTAATACTTCTGTCTTCCCACTGGGAAAAGAATAACACCTTGTAACAAATATTTGTAGTCAAGTAAAATTAATAAATTAATTCCCACATTGGTCATTTCATATATATATATATATACACATATATATGTACATATATATATGCACTCACATATGCTCCAATTTAGTCAGAAACTGAGAGGGTCTTCCCCTCCCAGATGGATTTTTTTTTATTCAAAAGATGTCATTCTCTGCTTCATTTCTTTCTTACCTGAAAGGGTCTTGTCTCAATCAAACTGAGTTCTGTTAAAGACTTTAAAAAGACTTTAAAAAGGTCAAGGTCTACCATTGAATATATTTATATGCATATCCATATATTTATAAATACATGTGTGTGCGTGTGTGTATGATGTGTGTGTGTGTGTGTGTGTGTGTGTGTATTCTTGTACATCCTGAGTCCATCACCAGGAGGAAGAAGATAGAATGCTTCATCACTGGTCCTCTGGAATTATGGCCATTTCTTTCCTTTTTAAAAAATTTATTTCATTAAATATTTCCAAATTACATTAAAAATTTTAACATTCATTTTTTCAAATGCTGAGTAGCAAATTCTCTCTCTCTTCCTTCCACCCCTCCCCTCCCCTTGAAAAGGCAAGCTGGTTGTTCATTTATTATGTTATTTCTTAAGTTTTTTAATTATTTGTTTTTATGATGAAGTTGTTGCTACAGAAACTGATCTGATTAAAACAGTTTCAGTTCATACAAGTCTTTCTAGTTTTCTTCAGAAGTCATCCCTTCCACAATTTTTTATGGTATAATAATGTGAACATGCTGCTACCCTGGTATGGTAGTATATTCTTACAGCACTTTAAGATTTGGCAAAGTGCTTCACATAAAAGATCTCAATGTATTTTGCAAAAAATTATCCCCAATTTATAAAGGAGGAACAAATTCAGAAAAGTTTTGTGTCTTGGCCATGCTACATACCTAGCAAATTTTACCTGACTCTATGTTCAGAATATTTTTCACTAAATAAATCTGACTCTGGTAAAGATACAGGTTAAAAAAACCCAAAAAGCAAAAAGCAAAAAAACCTATCATCTGGGATCTTCACTCATATTCACTTTAATTGGCACCCTCCTAATATTAGCTTGGGAAGACATACACTGTCCATCTCACAGATAAAAATTTCCAATATTTATTCCAAAGAACTAAAGGACTCTTATGGAGGAAGCAGTCCTCATTATTGGCTTTGGGGTCATGATCCTAAGCTACCTATAAGTCTCTTCTCTTTAGCCTGAAATACCTTATTCTTATGATGATATATATAGAATATCTCCTCTTAACAGTAAAATCCTTTGGGAATTTGTTTTTCTTGACTACAAATATTTGTTACAATTTGTCCTTGGATATTTTGTTTTACTGAAATTGTTTGTAGATGAGCTATTGTTTGACTCACACTATCTTCACATCCTCAGAAATCTTTTTTGTTATACTGGGATTTTCTTTGTATCAGACTACCATCATTGCCACTGCCCAAACTCCATCTAATAGCTTCTATTTTTACTTCTGTTGTTGTTACTGTTTGTCAGGATTGAGAAACTTCTGCCCCTCAGGTAAGTCCTAGAAAAAAGTTCCAACCTGACTGGAAATTTGAAATGAGCTGGAGTTTGTATGACACACAAGTGAGAATATTTTCAAACAACATGAGATATGACACATTAAGAAACCATTGTTGGAATGATTCACAAGGTCATTTATCCACATATTCTTTTGCACAATGTGTGGGGGGGGGCTGTGCTCTGGATTTATGCACAAGGTTCCACCAGGATTAACCCTGGAGAAAAGTCTCTAATGAGAAGGGGCTAGACTTCCTTTTCTCCCATTACTTGGTTCTTTAAAACCCCAATTTGGCACCCATGGACAATTATTTAAAACATAGGTTTGGGCATCATACCTAGGTCTCCACAAAGTAGAGAGTAAAAAAGTACTCAATGTATATTATGAAGCAGTTATGGATCATGCAAAAGAAATGATAAATATAAAAGACTGATCTACTTAAAAGGTCAGTTAATAACAACTTTCACAATATAATAAGAGGTTGATATGTCAACCTCATGGAGACATTAAGTAAGTTACAGGATTATCAATTAGGCATTTACATTTCACTTTGGTTTCTCACTATATCCTTCAAAGTTCATACCAATCCAAGAACATGGTTTTCTCTTTTTATAGATCACCTTGTCAAAGGAAGAAACCTCTCAATTGCTGACAGTCAATTTCATTCAGTATAATCACAGAAGCTCTAGACTTCTCAAACTCGTAAAATTACCTCCAAACTTGGACATATTCACTTCAAGATTGATGCTAGGTCACCTATTCAGGAAAGGAAACACATAGAAACAAAATGGAAGCCAGATACAAATATGCATAGAACTTCTTATAGAAGCTATGTGATAATCATCATGCCTGGATGGAAAGAGGCAGTTCATCTTCCTCATTGGATATTTCAAAGTTACAAAATATCATTGCAGGATCAAAAGGAGAGAGAGAGAGAGAGAGAGAGAGAGAGAGAGAGAGAGAGAGAGAGAGAGAGAGAGAGAGAGAGAGAAGAGTTAGAAGTTGCTGCTTCTTTTTATTTTTAAAATTCATTTTATTTTAATGTATGGAATAAGGCAAGCATTACCATAGTACAGTACAATTAAAAGAGATGATTGCGCATGAAACTGCAAACCTACCATGTACAACTGTTTTCTCCAAATGCTTGTGGTGTATATGTTATGATTTAAAGATCCATTGAGTCATTGATTCTTCGACTTAAAAACTGATGAAGAAATCACACAATCATCATACACCTATGTATTTCAGCACAGAGTGACCACATACCTGGAAACAACCTGAGAATTCTTCATTCCTGAAAAGTCAGTACTAGGAAAAGTTTCTCTGAGCATGCTACACAGAATATCCTTTATTACAGATGGTAGCACTTCCTGAAGTCCTACTTGAAGGGGACCTTGGATTCTCAAAGCTTAAGCCATTAGTCCATAAAGTCTGGTGACTACTCCTGGTTATCTAAGCCCAAGACCTTGATGTCATCCTGGACTCCTCACTGGCTTTCAACTAATTTATTTAATCTATTAGTAAAGTCTTATTATTACCTTCACCACATCTCTGTTACACATTTCCTTCTTTCTCCTCATATAGCCAGTACCTGGCATAGGTCCTCACCACTGCTTACCTGGACCTTCTAGTTGATGTCCCAGTCTCATATCTCTCATCATTCTAATCCAGCCTCCATTCATCTACCAAAATGGTTTCCTTAAAGCATATGTCTATCCCATATTTTATAAACTCCAGGGGTTCCTGGTTATTCCTAGGATCAAATACAAAATATTCAAGCATTTTATACCCTTCACAACCTTGTATCTCTCAACTTTTCCAGTCTTGTTATACTTTGCACTCCTCCATGAACTGACTCTGCTATACTAGTCTACTTCATGTTTTCTTACAATGAACACTGTATCCACCATCTCCATGTCTTTTTATTCTGTCTTCTATACCTGAAATTCTTTCCTTCTACACTTTCACTTCCTGGCTTTCATGACTTTTAAGATTCAGTTATATCTTACCATTTGTCAGAGACTTTCCTTGTCTCCTCTCTTCCCTCTACCTCAACCACACTGTGAATATCTTGCATGTACAACTATTTTCATTTTTCTCCCTGTACTCCTTGAAGTTAAGGCAATGTGTTTTTTTCCTTTCTTTGTATCTATAGTGCTTAGCAAAATGGTATATAGTAAATGTTTAGCAAATGCTTTTGGACTGATTGACTGGTTCTACCAAGGTAGCTAGTCATCCAGGGCAGTGATAGACTGTATTTCTGTCATCCAAGGATAGCTAAGTTTGAAGAAGTTCATTACCAGAAGATGAATTACCAGGACTTTTGTTCCAGACCAAAGCAGGTCACAAAGATTCTCTGCTAGTCATAGAAAAGTTATATTCTTCATTTGTAGAAGAAATGGAAAAAATTTTGTCTCTCTAAAAACTTAAAAAATATAAATATAAGTAGAGAATCATAAAATCATACAATGCTAGAGGTGGAAGAGGTCATAGAAAGCATCTATTCCAACCCCACCATTTTACAAATGGTTAAACAGTGATCTAGAAAGAAGAAATGATTTATTTAAGGTCACATAGATAAATAAAGGCTTAATCCAGATTATTCTAATTCTAAAGCCTATGTTGGCACTATGATTAGGCCTAGTTAAAATTGAAATGTTTCCCAGAACAACTTCCTTCCCACCTCTATATATGACTACACAGATATTTTAGTTTACATCACTGGTGGTTTTGAATGAATGCTTGATTAGACTCACAATAAAAACATTATTTTGAAAGATTAAATTATAAATGTGAAAGGTCTTAAAGAAAAAACAGGCATTGGTTAGTGGAAAGATATTGGACTTGGAGTCAGGAGATCCAAGTAAGCGGGAGAAAGATTCCAAACATAGGGCTAGAATCTCTGCAATGTTCCTTAGAAACTGTATGTTTTATTTATTTATTTCCATAATAATCAATCACTGTCCATTAGGAGAAAATGATCACCACTGTCCATCTCCCATTTTCTCATCTCTGTCTTCCTTAACAATTTTCCATTCATGTTTCACTTTAAACTGGCCTATCCCCTCCATTGTGTTCTCACATTCCTATTCAATAGTGAAACTCCTCTTCATACTGGACCTCTTTCATGCCCACTCCTACTTTTGGTTGGCCTTCACTGAAACCTGCTATCTAAATCCTCTCATCTACAAATCTATTTATTCTAGGGGACTTTAATATTCATATATATGCTCCCAATGCCTTAGTTTCCTTAAATCCCATTACCTATTTACTCCTCCTTCCTCATTCCCTCCCTATCTTTTATTTTACTGAGATAATTGAGACCTTTTAATATAATTCCCTCTTCTTCCATTCTCTATATCTCAAAATTCCTAGTCCCCCCCCCCAGTTTTTGACAGAGATGGCCTTTCTCCTTGACAAGGTCAATTCTTCTACATTTAGAACTGATCCCATCTCCTATCATCATTATCATCATTATCCCCTCTCTCTGTCTGTCTATCTCTGAATCAGTCTCTCTCTCTCTCTCTCTCTCTCTCTCTTTATTGAGTCCTTTCCTAATTTCTTTAAATATAACCATTTCCTTGTATCTTTCACACTTCATACTATACCCTATCATCTCCTCAAGCTATATAATTATATTTCCCCTTCCACATCATTCCTCTTTATTCCATTCAAATTCCTATACTAACTGTTTCCACTTTCTTTTCCATTTACTTGTTTTCTAACTTTTTGAAACCAGGTTTCTGACCTCATCATTTATTGAAAATGCTCTCTTTAAAGTTATTAATGATCTCTTGATTGCTACATCTGATAGTCTTTATTCATTCTTCAACTTATCTATTGCATTTGGCACTGTTGATCATCCTCTCTTCTTGGTTTACAGCTCTATATTTAAAATCACTAGAAGAATAAAAAAAGTGTGTGTGTGTGTGTGTGTGTGTGAGAGAGAGAGAGAGAGAGGTGGGCTTGCATGACCACCTAGGCCCCTTCTAACTTTGAAAGTCCATGTTTCTATGATTCTGTGATATGAAAACCTAAGAAATGGCAAGGGATGTTTATTCATTATCATCACCAAAGAGTAGACTATTAGGGATGGAAAAAACACGTGGAAAGACTAGCATACAGAACTAAGAAGGCCCTTAGGGTTCATTGAGTTCAACCCTATCATTTTACAGATAATGAAATGGAAGCACAGAGGGGTTAATTATTTATCAAATTAAATGACTCATTAAACAAGTAACAGAACTGAGATTCAAACCCAAGTCTTTATACTTCAAATAGAGTGCTCTTTCCCTTATCCTGAACTTCCTCTTCTGAATATTCAAAATATTCAGTGCCTGACCCTGTAACCTTTTAGAAACAAGTTATTACTCATGACTCTTTCTTTCAAGGATTTGATATCCAGTTGTTTAGAAATGGCAAAAATTCACTAACCATTCTGAGGAATGTTAGAAGAAGATGAAGAATATCATGATTATATTATCCTGAATAAGGAATGAAATACTCTCAGATCATATTGATTAGAAAAAAAGCATACAAAAATGAAACTTCATATCAGAAGGGGAAAAGACTAAAGGTTTCTTAGTGAAGATCATTCTTTGCTAGAGTCTGGCTGCTAGAGTCTCCTCTCTACACAATTAATACCCTGAAAGAAATAATCCAAGGTGAGAGGGTGGGGGTTAGGATATGGAATAGAAGCCCCTCACACTAACTTCACCAAGGTAAAAGCTTATTTTCTGGGGGAGGAGTAATGTCTAGAATTATGAAATATTTTTGAAACCTATGGAAAATCCCACTTTAATCACTGATGACAGTTTGACATTTTTCCAGCTGCTTAGAAGCAGTAGACAAGTCAAGTTATTCACTAGAGCAGAGGCTGGCATGCTGGAATATATGAGAGCTCAAACTTACCTCTTTGTCATTGGTTCATAGTGTCTTTGAGAAACAAAAAGGAAAAGGGAAAAAAAGATCCTAGAAGCTTTTGTATCACTTGTGCCATCTGTGTTCTAGGGTCTCAAAAGAAGAAACTGAAATCTTCATTAGAGCAATTGGAATAATTCCCAGCTGCCGCCCCCCCCCTCCAAAGTCAGGGTTCCTTCCCTTTACAGGAATAAACGACCTTTATATAATGCTTTAATATTTGTAAATTGCTTAATATATACTAACTCATTTGACATCCACATCTTCCTATAAAGTATTATTACAGTTATTATTATGCCCATTTTGTATATGAGGAAACTGAAGTTGTAAGAAGTTAAGTGATTTGCTTAGAGTCACACTTCTAATAAGTATTAGAGGCAGGATTTTAACTCCACAGATACCCAGGAATGAGTACATTGGCTTATTGTAACTTTCCATCATTTAATCTGTCATTTCATTTAAAAGATTTTATTAGCTCATGGAGAAGAGGGGGGACAATGTGAGGAATATTTTTTTCTTGGAATCTTTCTTTGGCTAGAGTTATTGCCTAGGTGACAATTATCACTCAGACTCGGTTATTGTCCAGGATATTATTTCTTGCTTATCATTCTTCTTAGGTCACTCTGTTTTGTTGGGAAATGAAGGTGGGGAGAATTTTTTTTCCTTCCTTTTTGGCAAGATATTGGAAGAAAAACATGACATGTGGATCATGTTGAAGGAGCTCTCAAGGCATGTAAATGACTTATTTACAAGAGTTTGGTTGGACTCCCTGCCTTTCTTTAATATTTTTCAGGATATCCTTTTCCTGCAAAAGTATCAGGGGTAGTGGAATGACTAGACATGCAGGTTTTATTATATCATGTGTTAGAAGGCTGACAAGACAAATGAGCTAAATAAAATCTCTGCTACTCATATGGTAGCTTCTTTTGGAAGTAGCTAGTGTGCATGGAAATGTACCAATATTATTCAGCTGCTTTTACAAGAGAGAAACTTCTTGCTTGTCACTCTGTTGATTCTTGAATAGTTGGCTCAGAAATCTCAACTAAGTATGGCATATTATCCATGGTTTTTTTGGTTTTTTTATTTTATATAATTATAATAATTTTGTTATGAGAGTAATACCCCCCCCCAATAAAACCTCAAGAATAGTGAGAGAGAGAAAAAAAAGTATACTTCAGTCTGTGTTCAGATTCCAATGGCTCTGTCTCTGGGATGAGGTTGCCTTCCCCATAACAGCCACTAGAGAAGTTGCTCCAATATTTTTCCCACAGTTGCTATCAGTAGCTGTATTTCCCTCCACTCTATTCCTCCCCACTCTCATCTATTCAATTCTTTCTCTCCTTTGATCCTGTCCCTGTTCAGACGTGTGTTGTATTTGAGTACCTTCTCCCATGATCTTCTCTCTCTTCTATTACTTACCCCCTCCTTTCCTTCCCCCGTTCCCCCTTATCCAATCCCTTTTCTCTCATTTTTCTCTAGGGTAAGATAGATTTCTATACTCATCAAGTGTGTATGTTATTTCTTCTCTGAGACATTTCTGATGAGAATGAAGGCTCACTCATTCCCCCTCACCTTCCCCCATTCTGCTCCATTGTAAAAGCTTTGTCTTAACTCTTATGTGAAATATCTTAGCTCCTTCTTCCTCTCCTCTCTCTTCTTCCCAGTACTTTCCTTTATCACCCATTGACTCCCATCTTTTTACTACATTATACCATTATATTCAGCTCCTTCCGATGCCTTGTTTATATATGCTCCTAACTGCTCTTATAAATGAAAAAGTTCACATGAGTTATCAGTATCTTCTTCCCATGCAGGAATACAAGCAGTGTAACATCATTAAATTCCTCATAATTAATCCTTCTCGTCCACCCCTTCTATGGTTTCCCTGAGTCCTGTACTTGGAGATCAAACTTCCTGGTCAGCTCTGGTTGTTTCAGTAGGAAAGTTTGAAAGTCCCCTGTTTCATTGAAAGTCCATCTTTTCCCCTGAAAGATGACATTCAGCTTTGCTGAACAGCTGTAAACCAAGATCTTTTGCCTTCTGGAATATCATATTCCAGTCCCTATGAGCCCTTAATGTAGATGCTGCCAGATCCTATGTAATCCTGACTATAGAGCCACAGTAGCTAAATTGGTTGTTTCTGGCAGCATTTAGTATTTTCTCTTTAACTTGAGAGTTTTGGAGTTTGGCTATAATATTCCTGGAAGTTTTCTTTTGGAATCTCTTTCAGGAGGTGATCAGTGAATTTCCCCAATTTCTATTTTACCCTCTGCTTCTAGGATCTCAGGGCAATTTTGCTGTATTATTTCTTGAAAAATGAAGTCTAGGCTCTTTTCCTTTCAGGTAGTCCAATAATTTAAAAAATTATCTCTTCTGCATCTGTTTTCAAGGTTAGTTTCCGATGAGATATGTCACATTTTCTTCTAATTTTTTTGGTATAGTTTTATTTCTTTCTGAGTTCTTGAAAAATCATCAGCTTCCTTTAGTTCTTTTCTGCATTTGAAGGAGTTATTTTCTTCAGAGAACTTTTTTATCTCCTTTTCCAGCTGACCAATTCTGCTTTTTTAAGGCATTCTTCTCATTAGCCTTTTGTGTTGCTTTTTCCATTTTGCCTAAACTGGTTTTTAATATGCTATTTTCTTCAATTTTTTAAAACTTCTTTCACCAAGTTGTTCACTTGGTTTTCAAGATTTATCTGCAAGGCTCTCATTTCTCCTCTCAATTTTTCCTCTTCCTCCTTTAATTGTGTTTCAAAGTCTTTTTTTGAGCTCATCCATAGCCTGAGCCCATTTTCTATTTCTCTTGGAGGTTTTGGATTTGATTTTGTTGTCATCTGAGTATGTATTTTGATCCTCCATGGGACCAAAGTAATTTTCTATGGTCAGATTCTTCTTTTTCTGTTGCTTGCTCATTTCCTCAGCCTATGACTGATTTACTGCATTCCCAAGGCTTTGGTAGTTTTTTGGGACAGCCCACAGGGACCCTAATTCCTCCAAGGTCTTGTGAAAAGCTCTAACTGCTCTCTTGACCATGTTCAGGCCCTCTCCTACCCTGAAGCTGTGAGGATGATCCCTGCTCAGCTATGGTGGTGTTGTGGGGGGCCTAGACTGCAACCTGGATCTGAGTGTGGGCAAACATCTGAGTCCTGCCCCAGTGAGAGCAGAGGGACCTCTGCAGTTTCCCCCAACCCTCTTACCATCTGGGGCTGAGAATTCTGGATGTGCTGGGTGACTCTGCTGACTCCCATTGCAGGTTTTCACTGCAAGGCTGCTCTGAGGCCAGAACTAAACTCCGCACACAGAAGAATTCTCTCACCACCCCTTTAGGCTGTCCCTGATGATCCTTGGGCCAAGAGGTGTGGAAACTGCCCTCCTCTGCCACAGACCCAGATGCCCAGACTGTCTGTGCTGCACTGTGGCTTTTTCTAACCCCGAGTCCCGGTGGAACAGACCTTTCCTATGGAACTTCTAAGTTGTCTTAGACTGGGAAATTGTATCATTCAATCTTTCTGTGGGCTCTCCCCTCCAAATTTTTGTTAGAGCCATAATTTGATGGTTTTTTGGAGTTTTTGTGGGGCCATCTTCACTCTACCCCCAATTGTCCAGGTTTTATGAGAAGGTATAGGATGATCCAAATGCCATTCCAGGAACCAAATGAGGAGAAGCTGCTCTAAATACCACCTTACCTGGACTAGAGTGCCTCCTTTATTTTGATCATTAGGAAAGATTTCATTCTTATATGAAATATATTCCCATTATTTAACATTTACCCTTTCTCCTTCCACCCCAGCTAGAGTCAACCCTGGGGAAGCAAGTGAGACAAAAGTCTGATCAAAATAAAGTGGTTGAATTTGGAATGAGGCTGTAATAGCTTAGAAATCCCAGAGTTCTTCCCTAAGATCCTTCTGATGATTAATGATAACAGAGTGGTCTCCATTGTGTGGGCAGAGAGGAAGGAAGAACTCTCTAAAACAAGAGGACATTCAAGTGCTGACTCCTTGAGCTCCCAGAGGACTGTAATTTAACCCTTGACAAATGAGGGAATCTAACAGATAATAAATGACTGGCTCAAGGTCACATAGCTGTTAGATGGAAGAGCTGGTGTGTGACTGCCTGCGTGTGTGTATATACCTCAGATTTCATGATGTCTTAGCAGAGTCACTTTCTATTGTATCATACCTAGAAATGAAAGTAGTTGTTTCTAGCCCCCTAGGTTGATGGGGATACTTTAATAGAGAGTGATGGAAAGAGAATTCAGCTAAAAAAAGAAAAACTTTGTACCTAAAAGACTGACATTTAAGTTCTCTGGGTCTCAATTTCTTTTTCTGTACAGAGTAACAAAGTCCATTTTGACTAAGAAATTAATAAAAATAATCATGATTACAATAACATATAATATGGCAAATTAGTTAAGTTGATACATGTTATTTTTTTAATTGAATTCAACAATTATAAGATTCCTTCTCTATAAAAGGAAAGAGGTACAAAGTAAAAACTAAAAATTCCTCTTTCAAAGAGTTTATACCATTTTACAGAAATGCAATGATTATTATTAATAATAGTAAAAGAATAATAAAATAAAAATAGATAAATGAAAAGATATAAAATTAAAAGAACGGAAGTCTCTTATTTGAAAAGGTAGACCACTATCTACTACATATTAGTAGAAAAAGACCTGCATATAGAGGGCTTGGATGGGCAGAGAAATATCTGATGAATGAACTGAGATGAGCTTGGAGCTTGGAGTCAGAAGAACTGATTTATAACCCATTAGCTCTTTGACCTTTAGCAATTTTGTTGAATTGGGACTCAGTTTCCTCATTCATGAAATGAAGATAATGATAGACATTATGTTTATTTTTATAGCTATGTTTTGAGCATCAAAAGAGATAATAGATATGAATATATTTTGAAAATTAAAAGCACCTTAGGAACTACTTTAAATTTTATGAGTGCTTTTGAAAGCACAATTAAAAGTGAGTCTTAGTATCTCTCCTGCCACTATTTCCTCCTTACCCCTGGATGTTGCCATCTGATCTGAGGATGTGTCTGAAGCACCTGTGGCCTTACCATTGACCTACAACTGAACTCTTCCATTTGTATGGTTTCTCTCAGTTAGAATATGATCTCCTTGAGGAATTGTAACTTGATTTTCCATGTCTATTTCCATAAAAAGTACCTAATAAGTACTTTTTTTTGCAATTATTCAAACTAAATATATTTTGCTTTGATGTGTCTCCCTCTTTTGATCTCTCAACACACAAATTTAGCACCAGAAATCAATAAGAAGATCTTTGAAATTGTTATGTGGGAAATTACTCCAACAATTTCATTACTATAAAGGGTATGTCTTTACAGCTAAAGTGGTTTAATCATCTGAAAGAGATTGGGAGCATTGCCAGCATTAATCTGAGTAATTAAAACTTGTGAATTATCTGGATTGGCCATGTAGATGCAACAACATTTTCTGAAACTTTGTATTATTTCTTCACAAAGTTAGGTGTTTAGAAACTTCTGTCCAAGATATTAGAGAAGCCTCTGTGCCATCTTAGGTCAGAGGAAAAAGACAAGTGCTACATGCTGGTCACCAAACAGGGAACAGTCATGATTCACAGGAAGCACAAATGATAGACCAGTGGGTAGCTTGTTAATGGAATTCAGGATGAAACAAGTTTGCCCACCCCTGGCATGAGGTCTGTTAGAAAGTCATAATAACAAACTTCAATTAGAACTCTATCTAGGCTAGGGTGATTGAGACTTTGCCCCAGGGTTTTGAATTTAGAGGATGCTGAAAGTGTTTGCAGTCCTTCATCAAGATAAACATCTCATCTTAGAATATAATAAGCAAGAATAATTAAAGTAGGAAGCCATCGGAGGCTCCTCATCTATCCTGTTATTCTTTCCCCATTTTCCCTATTCCTGTCCAGTGGCCTTTCACTGGTGTCCTGTGGTCTCTGTCTTCTCTTCCATTTGACTACTAAGCTGAGGAAGTTCTTCATGTCATTTTCCTCTGGTTTTGGTTTGTGACATTTGTCTAACTATAATTCTGGCTTCTCCTGGGAAAATACTAA